>NC_090937.1:609225258-609850258 GCF_040938575.1 Ambystoma mexicanum
CTCCCTGCTTTTGCCCCCCCACACCATGCGCTCATGCCCCGGTTCTCCCTGCTGTTGCCCCCCCACCCCCACTCAAGCACCGTGTCTCTTTCCTGTTACCCCCCCCACCCCCTCTCATGCCCGTGTCTCCTTTGTGTTCCCCCCACCCCCGCTCATCGCTCATGCCCCGTGCCTCCCTGCTGTTGCCCCCCATCCTCCTCTCATGCCCCGTGTCTCTCTCCTGTTACCCCCCACCCCCCTCTCATGCCCCGTGTCTCTCTCTTGTTGCCCCCACCCCCCGGTCATGCCCTGTGTCTCCCTGCTGTTGCCCTGAACCCCCGCTCACGCCCCGTGTCTCTCTCCTGTTACCCCCCACCCCCCTCTCATGCCCCGTGTCTCTCTCCTGTTGCCCCCACCCCCCGGTCATGCCCCGTGTCTCCCTCCTGTTGGCCCCCACCCCCCGGTCATGCACCATGTCTCTCTTCTGTTACACCCCACCCCCTCTCATGCCCCGTGTCTCCCTCGTGTTCCCCCCACCCCCCGCTCATGCCCCGTGTCTCCCTGCTGTTGCCCCCCCACCCCGCTCATGCCCCGTGTCTCTCTCCTGTTACCCCCCACCCCCCGCTCATGCACCGTGTCTCCCTGCTGTTGCCCCCCACCTCCGCTCATGCCCCGTGTCTCTCTCCTGTTACCCCCCACACCCTGCTCATGCCCCATGTCTCCCTGCTGTTGCCCCCGACCATGCCCCGTGTCTCCCTGCTTTTGCCCCCCACAGCATGCGCTCATGCCCCGGTTCTCCCTGCTGTTGCCCCCCACCCCCACTCAAGCACCGTGTCTCTTTCCTGTTACCCCCCACCCCCTCTCATGCCCGTGTCTCCTTTGTGTTCCCCCACCCCCGCTCATGCCCCGTGCCTCCCTGCTGTTGCCCCCACCCTCCTCTCATGCCCCGTGTCTCTCTCCTGTTACCCCCCACCCCCCTCTCATGCCCCGTGTCTCTCTCTTGTTGCCCCCACCCCCCGGTCATGCCCTGTGTCTCCCTGCTGTTGCCCTGAACCCCCGCTCACGCCCCGTGTCTCTCTCCTGTTACCCCCCACCCCCCTCTCATGCCCCGTGTCTCTCTCCTGTTGCCCCCACCCCCCGGTCATGCCCCGTGTCTCCCTCCTGTTGGCCCCCACCCCCCGGTCATGCACCATGTCTCTCTTCTGTTACACCCCACCCCCTCTCATGCCCCGTGTCTCCCTCGTGTTCCCCCCCACCCCCCGCTCATGCCCCGTGTCTCCCTGCTGTTGCCCCCACCCCCGCTCATGCCCCGTGTCTCCCTGCTGTTGCCCCCACCCCCATTCATGCCCTGTGTCTCTCTCCTGTTACACCCCCGCTCATGCCCCGTGTCTCTCTCCTGTTACCCCCCACCCCCTCTCATGCCCCGTGTCTCTCTCCTGTTGCCCCCCACCCCCCGGTCATGCCCCGTGTCTCCCTGATATTGCCCCCCACCCCCCGCTCATGCCCGTTTCTCCCTGCTGTTGCCCCCCCACCCCAGCTCATGCCCCGTGTCTCTCTCCTGTTACCCCCCAACCCCCTCTCATGCCCCGTGTCTCTCTCCCCGTTGCCCCCCCGGTCATGCCCCGTGTCTCCCTCCTGTTGCCCCGCACCCCCCGGTCATGCCCCGTGTCTCCCTCCTGTTGCCCCCCACCCCCCGCTCATGCCCCGTGTCTCTCTTGTTACCCCCACCCGCTCTCATGCCCCATGTATCCCTTTGTTGCCCCCCTCCCCCCGGTCATGCCCCGTGTCTCCCTGCTATTGCCACCCGCTCATGCCCTGTGTCTCTCTCCTGTTACCCCCCACCCCCCTCTCATGCCCCGTGTCTCCCTCGTGTTCCCCCCACCCCCGCTCATGCCCCGTGTCTCCCTGCTGTTGCCCCCAACCCCATGCCCCGTGTCTCTCCCATGTTACCCCCCCACCCCCGCTCATGTCCCGTGTCTCCCTGCTGTTGCCCCATCCCCGCTCATGCCCCGTGTCTCTCTCCTGTTACCCCCACCCCGCTCATGCCCCGTGTCTCTCTCCTGTTGCCCCCCACCCCCTGCTCATGCCCCCGTGTCTCTCTTCTGTTACCCCCATCCCCCTCTCATGCCCCGTGGCTCCCTCGTGTTCCCACCACCCCCGCTCATGCCCCGTGTCTCCCTGCTGTTGCCCCCCACCCCTGCTCATGCCCCGAGTCTCCCTGCTGTTGCCCCCGATCCCCCGCTCATGCCCCGTGTCTCTCTCCTGTTACCCCCCACCCCCTCTCATGCTCCGTGTCTCTCTCCTGTTGCCCCCCAACCCCGGTGATGCCCTGTGTCTCCCTTTGTTGCCCCCCCACCCCCGGTCATTCCCCGTGTCTCCCTTTGTTGCCCCCCACCCCTGCTCATGCCCCGTGTCTCCCTGCTGTTGCCCCCCACCACCCGGTCATGCCCCGTGTCTCCCTGCTGTTGCCCCCCAACCCCCGCTCATGCCCCATGTCTCTCTCCTGTTACCCCCCAGCCCCCTCTCATGCCCCGTGTCTCCCTCGTGTTCCCCCCACCCCGCTCATGCCCCGTGTCTCCCTGCTGTTGCCCCCCACCCCCCGCTCTTGCCCTGTGTCTCTCTCATGTTGCCCCCCACCCCCTGCTCATGCCCCATGTCTCCCTGCTGTTGCCCCATCCCCGCACATGCCCCGTGTCTCTCCCCTGTTACCCCCCACCCCCGCTCATGCCCCGTGTCCCTCCTGTTGCCCCCACCCCCCGCTCATGTCCCGTGTCTCTTTCCTGTTACCCCCACCCCCTGCTCATGCCCCATGTATCTCTCCTGTTGCCCCCACCCTTCGCTCATGCCCCGTGTCTCGCTTCTGTTACCCCCACCCCCTCTCATGCCCCGTGTCTCCCTCATGTTCCCCCACCCCCCGCTCATGCCCTGTGTCTCTCTCCTGTTGCCCCCCTGCTCATGCCCCGTGTCTCCCTGCTGTTGCCCCCCACCCCCTGCTCATGCACCGTGTCTCCCTGCTGTTGCCCCTCCATCCCCCGCTCATGCCCCGTGTCTCTCTCCTGTTACCCCCCACCCCCTGCTCATGCCCCATGTCTCCCTGCTGTTGCTCCCCACCCCCGGTCATGCCCAGTGTCTCCCTGCTTTTGCCCCCACACCCTGCTCATGCCCCGTGTCTCCCTGCTGTTGCCCCCCACCCCCGCTCAAGCACTGTGTCTCTCTCCTGTTACCACCCACCCCCCTCTCATGCCCCGTGTCTCTTTCGTGTTCCCTCCGCTCATCGCTCATGCCCCGTGCCCCGTATCTCCCTGCTGTTGCCCCCCACCCCCCTCTCATGCCCTGTGTCTCTCTCCTGTTACCCCCCACCCCCTCTCATGTCCCGTGTCTCTCTTGTTACCCCCACCCGCTCTCATGCCCCATGTATCCCTTTGTTGCCCCCCTCCCCCCGGTCATGCCCCGTGTCTCCCTGCTATTGCCACCCGCTCATGCCCTGTGTCTCTCTCCTGTTGCCCCGCACCCCCCGGTCATGCCCCGTGTCTCCCTCCTGTTGCCCCCCACCCCCCGCTCATGCCCCGTGTCTCTTTTGTTACCCCCACCCGCTCTCATGCCCCATGTATCCCTTTGTTGCCCCCCTCCCCCCGGTCATGCCCCGTGTCTCCCTGCTATTGCCACCCGCTCATGCCCTGTGTCTCTCTCCTGTTACCCCCCACCCCCCTCTCATGCCCCGTGTCTCCCTCGTGTTCCCCCACCCCCGCTCATGCCCCGTGTCTCCCTGCTGTTGCCCCCAACCCCATGCTCATGCCCCGTGTCTCTCCCATGTTACCCCCCACCCCCGCTCATGTCCCGTGTCTCCCTGCTGTTGCCCCATCCTCGCTCATGCCCCGTGTCTCTCTCCTGTTACCCCCCACCCCGCTCATGCCCCGTGTCTCTCTCCTGTTGCCCCCCACCCCCTGCTCATGCCCCGTGTCTCTCTTCTGTTACCCCCATCCCCCTCTCATGCCCCGTGGCTCCCTCGTGTTCCCACCACCCCCGCTCATGCCCCGTGTCTCCCTGCTGTTGCCCCCCACCCCTGCTCATGCCCCGAGTCTCCCTGCTGTTGCCCCCGATCCCCCGCTCATGCCCCGTGTCTCTCTCCTGTTACCCCCCAGCCCCCTCTCATGCCCCGTGTCTCCCTCCTGTTACCCCCCCACCCCCTCTCATGCTCCGTGTCTCTCTCCTGTTGCCCCCCAACCCCGGTCATGCCCTGTGTCTCCCTTTGTTGCCCCCCCACCCCCGGTCATTCCCCGTGTCTCCCTTTGTTGCCCCCCACCCCTGCTCATGCCCCGTGTCTCCCTGCTGTTGCCCCCCACCACCCGGTCATGCCCCGTGTCTCCCTGCTGTTGCCCCCCAACCCCCGCTCATGCCCCATGTCTCTCTCCTGTTACCCCCCAGCCCCCTCTCATGCCCCGTGTCTCCCTCGTGTTCCCCCCACCCCGCTCATGCCCCGTGTCTCCCTGCTGTTGCCCCCCACCCCCCGCTCTTGCCCTGTGTCTCTCTCATGTTGCCCCCCACCCCCTGCTCATGCCCCATGTCTCCCTGCTGTTGCCCCATCCCCGCACATGCCCCGTGTCTCTCCCCTGTTACCCCCCACCCCCCGCTCATGCCCCGTGTCCCTCCTGTTGCCCCCCACCCCCCGCTCATGTCCCGTGTCTCTTTCCTGTTACCCCCACCCCCTGCTCATGCCCATGTATCTCTCCTGTTGCCCCCACCCTTCGCTCATGCCCCGTGTCTCGCTTCTGTTACCCCCACCCCCTCTCATGCCCCGTGTCTCCCTCATGTTCCCCCACCCCCCGCTCATGCCCTGTGTCTCTCTCCTGTTGCCCCCCTGCTCATGCCCTGTGTCTCCCTGCTGTTGCCCCCCACCCCCTGCTCATGCACCGTGTCTCCCTGCTGTTGCCCCTCCATCCCCCGCTCATGCCCCGTGTCTCTCTCCTGTTACCCCCCACCCCCTGCTCATGCCCCATGTCTCCCTGCTGTTGCTCCCCACCCCCGGTCATGCCCAGTGTCTCCCTGCTTTTGCCCCCCACACCCTGCTCATCCCCCGTGTCTCCATGCTGTTGCCCCCCACCCCCGCTCAAGCACTGTGTCTCTCTCCTGTTACCACCCACCCCCCTCTCATGCCCCGTGTCTCTTTCGTGTTCCCTCCGCTCATCGCTCATGCCCCGTGCCCCGTATCTCCCTGCTGTTGCCCCCCACCCCCCTCTCATGCCCCGTGTCTCTCTCCTGTTACCCCCCACCCCCCTCTCATGTCCCGTGTCTCTCTCCTCTTGACCCCCACCCCCCAGTCATGCCCCGTATCTCCCTGCTGTTGCCCCCCACCCCCCGCTCATGCCCCGTGTCTCTTGACCCCCACCCCCCGGTCATGACCCCCGTGTCTCCCTGCTGTTGCCCCCCAAACCCCGCTCACGCCCCGTGTCTCTATCCAGTTGACCCCCACCCCCAGTCATGCCCCGTGTCTCCCTCCTGTTGCCCCCCAGCCCCCGGTCATGCCCCGTGTCTCCCTCCTGTTCCCCCACCCCCGCTCATGCCCCGTGTTTCCCTGCTGTTGCACCCTAAACCCGCTCATGCCCCGTGTCTCCCTGCTGTTGCCCCCCACACCCCATTCATGCCCTGTGTCTCTCTCCTGTTACGCCCCACCCCCCTCTCATGCCCCGTGTCTCCCTCCTGTTGCCCCCAGCGCCCGGTCATGCCTCCCTGCTGTTGCCCCCCACCCTCCTCTCATGCCCCGTGTCTCTCTCCTGTTACCCCCCACCCCCCTCTCATGCCCCGTGTCTCTCTCTTGTTGCCCCCACCCCCCGGTCATGCCCTGTGTCTCCCTGCTGTTGCCCTGAGCCCCCGCTCACGCCCCGTGTCTCTCTCCTGTTACCCCCCACCCCCCTCTCATGCCCCGTGTCTCTCTCCTGTTACCCCCACCCCCCGGTCATGCCCCTTGTCTCCCTCCTGTTGGCCCCCACCCCCGGTCATGCACCATGTCTCTCTTCTGTTACACCCCACCCCCTCTCATGCCCCGTGTCTCCCTCGTGTTCCCCCACCCCCCGCTCATGCCCCGTGTCTCCCTGCTGTTGCCCCCCACCCCCGCTCATGCCCCGTGTCTCCCTGCTGTTGCCCCCACCCCCATTCATGCCCTGTGTCTCTCTCCTGTTACACCCCCGCTCATGCCCCGTGTCTCTCTCCTGTTACCCCCCACCCCCTCTCATGCCCCGTGTCTCTCTCCTGTTGCCCCCCACCCCCCGGTCATGCCCCGTGTCTCCCTGATATTGCCCCCCACCCCCCGCTCATGCCCGTTTCTCCCTGCTGTTGCCCCCCCACCCCAGCTCATGCCCCGTGTCTCTCTCCTGTTACCCCCCAACCCCCTCTCATGCCCCGTGTCTCTCTCCTGTTGCCCCCCCGGTCATGCCCCGTGTCTCCCTCCTGTTGCCCCGCACCCCCCGGTCATGCCCCGTGTCTCCCTCCTGTTGCCCCCCACCCCCCGCTCATGCCCCGTGTCTCTCTTGTTACCCCCACCCGCTCTCATGCCCCATGTATCCCTTTGTTGCCCCCCTCCCCCCGGTCATGCCCCGTGTCTCCCTGCTATTGCCACCCGCTCATGCCCTGTGTCTCTCTCCTGTTACCCCCCACCCCCTCTCATGCCCCGTGTCTCCCTCGTGTTCCCCCCACCCCCGCTCATGCCCCGTGTCTCCCTGCTGTTGCCCCCAACCCCATGCTCATGCCCCATGTCTCTCCCATGTTACCCCCCACCCCCGCTCATGTCCCGTGTCTCCCTGCTGTTGCCCCATCCCCGCTCATGCCCCGTGTCTCTCTCCTGTTACCCCCCACCCCGCTCATGCCCCGTGTCTCTCTCCTGTTGCCCCCCACCCCCTGCTCATGCCCCGTGTCTCTCTTCTGTTACCCCCATCCCCCTCTCATGCCCCGTGGCTCCCTCGTGTTCCCACCACCCCCGCTCATGCCCCGTGTCTCCCTGCTGTTGCCCCCCACCCCTGCTCATGCCCCGAGTCTCCCTGCTGTTGCCCCCGATCCCCCGCTCATGCCCCGTGTCTCTCTCCTGTTGACCCCCACCCCCAGTCATGCCCCGTGTCTCCCTCCTGTTCCCCCACCCCCGCTCATGCCCCGTGTTTCCCTGCTGTTGCACCCTAAACCCGCTCATGCCCCGTGTCTCCCTGCTGTTGCCCCCCACACCCCATTCATGCCCTGTGTCTCTCTCCTGTTACGCCCCACCCCCCTCTCATGCCCCGTGTCTCCCTCCTGTTGCCCCCCAGCGCCCGGTCATGCCCCGTATCTCCCTGCTGTTGCCCCCCACGCTTATGCCCAGTGTCTCCCTGCTGTTGCCCCCCCACCCCCCCGCTCATGCCCCGTGTCTCTCTTCTGTTGCCCCCCACCCCCGTTCATGCCCGTGTCTCCCTCCTGTTGCCCCCCACCCCCTGGTCATGCCCAGTGTCTCCCTCCTGTTACCCCCCACCCCCCGCTCATGCCCCGTGTCTCTCTTCTGTTACGCCCCACCCCCTCTCATGCCCTGTGTCTCCCTCGTGTTCCCCCCACCCCCCGCTCATGCCCCGTGTCTCCCTGCTGTTGCCCCCACACCGCTCATGCCCCATGTCTCCCTGCTGTTGCCCCCCACTCATGCCCCGTGTCTCTCTCCTGTTACCCCCCGCTCATGCCCCATGTCTCTCTCCTGTTACCCCCACCCCCCCTCTCATGCCCAGTGTCTCTCTCCTGTTGCCCCCTACCCCCCTCTCATGCCCCGTGTCTTTCTCCTGTTGCCCCCCCACCCCCTGGTCATGCCCCGTGTCTCCCTTTGTTGCCCCCACCTGCTTTTGCCCCCCACACCCTGCTCATGCCCCGTGTCTCCCTGCTGTTGCCCCCCACCCCCACTCAAGCACCGTGTCTCTCTCCTGTTACCCCCCACCCCCCTCTCATGCCCCAAGTCTCCATCGTGTTCCCCCGCTCATCGCTCATGCCCCGTGTCTCGCTGCTGTTGCCCCCCACACCCCTCTCATGCCCTGTGTCTCTCTCCTGTTGCCCCCACCCCCTGGTCATGCCCCGTATCTCCCTGCTGTTGCCCCCCAACCCCCGCTCACACCCTGTGTCTCCCACCTGTTGCCCCCACCCCCCGGTCATGCCCCCTGTCTCTCTTTTGTTACTCCCCACCCCCTCTCATGCCCCGTGTCTCCCTCCTGTTCCCCCACCCCCGCTCGTGACCTGTTTCCCTGGTGTTGCCCCCACCCCCGCTCATGCCCCGTGTCTCCCTGCTGTTGCCCCCCACCCCCCATTCATGCCCCGTATCTCTCTCCTGTTACCCCCCGCTCATGGCCCCGTGTCTCTCTCCTGTTACCCCCCACCCCCCTCTCATGCCCGTGTCTCCCTCTTGTTGCCCCGCAGCCCCCGGTCATGCCCCGTATCTCCCTGCTGTTGCCCCCCACCCCCCGCTCATGCCCTGTGTCGCCCTGCTGTTGCCCCCCCAACCCCCGCTCATGCCCCGTGTCTCTCTCCCTGTTACCCCCACCGCCTTCTCATGCCTCGTGTCTCTCTCCTGTTGCCCCCCACCCCCTGGTCATGCCCGTGTCTCCCTCCTGCTGCCCCCCCACCTCCCGGTCATGCCCTGTGTCTCCCTCCTGTAGCCCCCCACCCCCCGCTCATGTCCCGTGTCTCTCTTCTGTTACCCCCCACACGCCGCTCATGCCCTGTGTCTCTCTCCTGTTCCCCCCACCCCCGGTCATGCCCTGTGTCTCCCTGATGTTGCCCCCACCCCCGCTCATGCCCCGTGTCTCCATGCTTTTGCCCCCCACCCGCCAGTCATGCCCCGTGTCTCCGTGCTGTTGCCCCCCACCCCCTGCTCATGTCCCGTGTCTCTCTCCTGTTACCCCCCAACCCCCTCTCATGCCCCGTGTCTCCCTCGTGTTCCCCCACCCCCGCTCATACCCCATGTCTCTCTGCTGTTGCCCCCACCCCCTCTCATGCCCCATGTCTCTCTCCTGTTACCCCCCACCCCCCTCTCATGCCCCGTGTCTCTCTCCTGTTGCCCCGCACCCACCGGTCAAGCCCCGTGTCTCCCTGCTGTTGCCCCCAGCGCCCGGTCATGCCCCGTATCTCCCTGCTGTTGCCCCCCACGCTCATGCCCAGTGTCTCCCTGCTGTTGCCCCCCCACCCCCCCCGCTCATGCCCTGTGTCTCTCTCCTGTTGCCCCCCACCCCCGTTCATGCCCGTGTCTCCCTCCTGTTGCCCCCCACCCCTGGTCATGCCCAGTGTCTCCCTCCTGTTGCCCCCCACCCCCCGCTCATGCCCCGTGTCTCTCTCCTGTTACCCCCACCCCCTCTCATGCCCCGTGTCTCTCTCCTGTTGCCCCCCACCCCCCGCTCATGCCCCGTGTCTCTCTTTTGTTACCCCCACCCACTCTCATGCCCCATGTCTCCCTCGTGTTCCCCCCATCCCCGCTCATGCCCGGTGTCTCCCTGCTGTTGGCCCCCCACCCCCCGCTCATGCCCTGTGTCTCTCTCCTGTTACCCCCTCTCATGCCCCTTGTCTCTCTCCTGTTGCCCCCCACCCCCGGTCATGCCCCATGTCTCCCTGCTGTTGCCCCCCACCCCCCGCTCATGCCCCGTGCTCTCTCCTGTTACCCCCCACCCCCTCTCATGCCCCGTGTCTCTCTCCTGTTGCCCCCCACCCCCCAGTCATGCCCCGTATCTCCCTGCTGTTGCCCCCCACCCCCCGCTCATGCCCCGTGTCTCTCTCCTATTACACCCCACCCCTCTCATACCCCGTGTCTCTCTCCTGTTACCCCCCACCCCCCTCTCATGCCCCGTGTCTCTCTCCTGTTACCCCCCACCCCCCTCTCATGCCCCGTGTCTCTCTCCTGTTGCCCCCCCACCCCTGCTCATGCCCTGTGTCTCCCTGCTGTTGCCCCCCGCTCATGCCCCGTGTCTCTCTCCTGTTACCCTCCACCCCCCTCTCATGCCCCATGTCTCTCTCCTGTTACCCCCCACCCCTCGCTCATGCCCTGTGTCTCTCTCCTGTTGCCCCCACCCCCCGCTCATGCTCCGTGTCTCTCTCCTATTGCCCCCCACCCCCCGGTCCTGCCCCGTGTCTCCCTGCTGTTGGCCCCCACCCCCCGCTCATGCCCCGTGTCTCTCTCCTGTTACCCTCCACCCCCCTCTCATGCCCCGTGTCTCTCTCATGTTACCCCCCACCCCTCGCTCATGCCCTGTGTCTCTCTCCTGTTGCCCCCACCCCCCACTCATGCTCCGTGTCTCTCTCCTGTTGCCCCCCACCCCCCGGTCCTGCCCCGTGTCTCCCTGCTGTTGCCCCCCACCCCCCGCTCATGCCCCGTGTCTCTCTCCTGTTCCCCCACCCCTCGCTTATGCCTCGTGTCTCTCCTGTTACCCCCACCCCCCGCTCATGCCTGTGTCTTTCTCCTGTTGCCCCCCCGCTCATGCCCCGTGTCTCCCTACTGTTGCCCCTCACCCCCCGCTCATGCCCCTTGTCTATCTCCTGTTATCCCCCACCCCCTCTCATGCCCCGTGTCTCCCTCGTGTTCCCCCCACCCCCCGCTCATGCCCTGTGTCTCCCTGCTGTTGCCCGCGCTCATGCCCCGTGTCTCTCTCCTGTTACCCCCACCCCCCTCTCATGCCCCGTGTCTCTCTCCTGTTGCCCCCCACCCCCGCTCATTCCCAATGTCTCTCTCGTGTTCCCCCCACCCCCGCTCATGCCCTGTGTCTCCCTGCTGTTGGCCCCCCACCCCCCGCTCATGCCCTGTGTCTCTCTCCTGTTACCCCCCTCTCATACCCCTTGTCTCTCTCCTGTTGTCCTCCACCCCCCGGTCATGCCCCATGTCTCCCTGCTGTTGCCCCCCACCCCGCTCATGCCCTGTGTCTCCTGTACCCCCCACCCCCTGCTCATGCCCCGTGTCTCTCTCCTGTTGCCCCCAACCCCTCTCATGCCCCTTGTCTCTCTCCTGTTGCCCTCCACCCCCCGGTCATGCCCCGTGTCTCCCTGCTGTTGCCCCATCCCTGCTCATGCCCCGTGTCTCTCCCCTGTTACCCCCCGCCCCCGCTCATGCCCCGTGTCTCTATCCTGTTGCCCCGACCCCTGCTCATGCCCCGTGTCTCTTTCCTGTAACCCCCCACCCCCCGCTCATTCCCCATGTATCTCTCCTGTTGCCCCCACCCTTCGCTCATGCCCCATGTCTCTCTTCTGTTACCCCCACCCCCTCTCATGCCCCGTGTCTCTCTTCTGTTACCCCCCACCCCCTCTCATGCCCCGTGTCTCCCTCGTGTTCCCCCTGCCCCCCGCTCATGCCTCGTGTCTCTCTCCTGTTGCCCCCCTGCTCATGCCCCGTGTCTCCCTGCTGTTGCCCCCCACCCCCCGCTCATGCACCGTGTCTCCCTGCTGTTGCCCCCCACCTCCGCTCATGCCCCGTGTCTCTCTCCTGTTACCCCCCACACCCTGCTCATGCCCCATGTCTCCCTGCTGTTGCCCCCGACCATGCCCCGTGTCTCCCTGCTTTTGCCCCCCACACCATGCGCTCATGCCCCGGTTCTCCCTGCTGTTGCCCCCCACCCCACTCAAGCACCGTGTCTCTTTCCTGTTACCCCCCCACCCCCTCTCATGCCCGTGTCTCCTTTGTGTTCCCCCACCCCCGCTCATCGCTCATGCCCCGTGCCTCCCTGCTGTTGCCCCCCATCCTCCTCTCATGCCCCGTGTCTCTCTCCTGTTACCCCCCACCCCCCTCTCATGCCCCGTGTCTCTCTCTTGTTGCCCCCACCCCCCGGTCATGCCCTGTGTCTCCCTGCTGTTGCCCTGAACCCCCGCTCACGCCCCGTGTCTCTCTCCTGTTACCCCCCACCCCCCTCTCATGCCCCGTGTCTCTCTCCTGTTGCCCCCACCCCCCCGGTCATGCCCCGTGTCTCCCTCCTGTTGGCCCCCACCCCCCGGTCATGCACCATGTCTCTCTTCTGTTACACCCCACCCCCTCTCATGCCCCGTGTCTCCCTCGTGTTCCCCCCACCCCCGCTCATGCCCCGTGTCTCCCTGCTGTTGCCCCCCACCCCGCTCATGCCCCGTGTCTCTCTCCTGTTACCCCCCACCCCCCGCTCATGCACCGTGTCTCCCTGCTGTTGCCCCCCACCTCCGCTCATGCCCCGTGTCTCTCTCCTGTTACCCCCCACACCCTGCTCATGCCCCATGTCTCCCTGCTGTTGCCCCCGACCATGCCCCGTGTCTCCCTGCTTTTGCCCCCCACAGCATGCGCTCATGCCCCGGTTCTCCCTGCTGTTGCCCCCCACCCCCACTCAAGCACCGTGTCTCTTTCCTGTTACCCCCCACCCCCTCTCATGCCCGTGTCTCCTTTGTGTTCCCCCACCCCCGCTCATGCCCCGTGCCTCCCTGCTGTTGCCCCCCACCCTCCTCTCATGCCCCGTGTCTCTCTCCTGTTACCCCCCACCCCCCTCTCATGCCCCGTGTCTCTCTCTTGTTGCCCCCACCCCCGGTCATGCCCTGTGTCTCCCTGCTGTTGCCCTGAACCCCCGCTCACGCCCCGTGTCTCTCTCCTGTTACCCCCCACCCCCCTCTCATGCCCCGTGTCTCTCTCCTGTTGCCCCCACCCCCGGTCATGCCCCGTGTCTCCCTCCTGTTGGCCCCCACCCCCCGGTCATGCACCATGTCTCTCTTCTGTTACACCCCACCCCCTCTCATGCCCGTGTCTCCTCGTGTTCCCCCCACCCCCCGCTCATGCCCCGTGTCTCCTGCTGTTGCCCCCCACCCCCGCTCATGCCCCGTGTCTCCCTGCTGTTGCCCCCACCCCCATTCATGCCCTGTGTCTCTCTCCTGTTACACCCCCGCTCATGCCCCGTGTCTCTCTCCTGTTACCCCCCACCCCTCTCATGCCCCGTGTCTCTCTCCTGTTGCCCCCCACCCCCCGGTCATGCCCCGTGTCTCCCTGATATTGCCCCCCACCCCCCGCTCATGCCCGTTTCTCCCTGCTGTTGCCCCCCCACCCCAGCTCATGCCCCGTGTCTCTCTCCTGTTACCCCCAACCCCCTCTCATGCCCCGTGTCTCTCTCCCGTTGCCCCCCCGGTCATGCCCCGTGTCTCCCTCCTGTTGCCCCGCACCCCCCGGTCATGCCCCGTGTCTCCCTCCTGTTGCCCCCCACCCCCCGCTCATGCCCCGTGTCTCTCTTGTTACCCCCACCCGCTCTCATGCCCCATGTATCCCTTTGTTGCCCCCCTCCCCCCGGTCATGCCCCGTGTCTCCCTGCTATTGCCACCCGCTCATGCCCTGTGTCTCTCTCCTGTTACCCCCCACCCCCCTCTCATGCCCCGTGTCTCCCTCGTGTTCCCCCCACCCCCGCTCATGCCCCGTGTCTCCCTGCTGTTGCCCCCAACCCCATGCCCCGTGTCTCTCCCATGTTACCCCCCCACCCCCGCTCATGTCCCGTGTCTCCCTGCTGTTGCCCCATCCCCGCTCATGCCCCGTGTCTCTCTCCTGTTACCCCCCACCCCGCTCATGCCCCGTGTCTCTCTCCTGTTGCCCCCCACCCCCTGCTCATGCCCCGTGTCTCTCTTCTGTTACCCCCATCCCCCTCTCATGCCCCGTGGCTCCCTCGTGTTCCCACCACCCCCGCTCATGCCCCGTGTCTCCCTGCTGTTGCCCCCCACCCCTGCTCATGCCCCGAGTCTCCCTGCTGTTGCCCCCGATCCCCCGCTCATGCCCCGTGTCTCTCTCCTGTTACCCCCACCCCCTCTCATGCTCCGTGTCTCTCTCCTGTTGCCCCCCAACCCCGGTGATGCCCTGTGTCTCCCTTTGTTGCCCCCCACCCCCGGTCATTCCCCGTGTCTCCCTTTGTTGCCCCCCACCCCTGCTCATGCCCCGTGTCTCCCTGCTGTTGCCCCCCACCACCCGGTCATGCCCTGTGTCTCCCTGCTGTTGCCCCCCAACCCCCGCTCATGCCCCATGTCTCTCTCCTGTTACCCCCCACCCCCTCTCATGCCCCGTGTCTCCCTCGTGTTCCCCCCACCCCGCTCATGCCCCGTGTCTCCCTGCTGTTGCCCCCCACCCCCCCGCTCTTGCCCTGGTGTCTCTCTCATGTTGCCCCCCACCCCTGCTCATGCCCCATGTCTCCCTGCTGTTGCCCCATCCCCGCACATGCCCCGTGTCTCTCCCCTGTTACCCCCCACCCCCGCTCATGCCCCGTGTCCCTCCTGTTGCCCCCACCCCCCGCTCATGTCCCGTGTCTCTTTCCTGTTACCCCCACCCCCTGCTCATGCCCCATGTATCTCTCCTGTTGCCCCACCCTTCGCTCATGCCCCGTGTCTCGCTTCTGTTACCCCCACCCCCTCTCATGCCCCGTGTCTCCCTCATGTTCCCCCACCCCCCGCTCATGCCCTGTGTCTCTCTCCTGTTGCCCCCCTGCTCATGCCCCGTGTCTCCCTGCTGTTGCCCCCCACCCCCTGCTCATGCACCGTGTCTCCCTGCTGTTGCCCCTCCATCCCCCGCTCATGCCCCGTGTCTCTCTCCTGTTACCCCCCACCCCCTGCTCATGCCCCATGTCTCCCTGCTGTTGCTCCCCACCCCCGGTCATGCCCAGTGTCTCCCTGCTTTTGCCCCCCACACCCTGCTCATGCCCGTGTCTCCCTGCTGTTGCCCCCCACCCCCGCTCAAGCACTGTGTCTCTCTCCTGTTACCACCCACCCCCCTCTCATGCCCCGTGTCTCTTTCGTGTTCCCTCCGCTCATCGCTCATGCCCCGTGCCCCGTATCTCCCTGCTGTTGCCCCCCACCCCCCTCTCATGCCCTGTGTCTCTCTCCTGTTACCCCCCACCCCCCTCTCATGTCCCGTGTCTCTCTTGTTACCCCCACCCGCTCTCATGCCCCATGTATCCCTTTGTTGCCCCCCTCCCCCGGTCATGCCCCGTGTCTCCCTGCTATTGCCACCCGCTCATGCCCTGTGTCTCTCTCCTGTTGCCCCGCACCCCCCGGTCATGCCCCGTGTCTCCCTCCTGTTGCCCCCCACCCCCCCGCTCATGCCCCGTGTCTCTTTTGTTACCCCCACCCGCTCTCATGCCCCATGTATCCCTTTGTTGCCCCCCTCCCCCCGGTCATGCCCCGTGTCTCCCTGCTATTGCCACCCGCTCATGCCCTGTGTCTCTCTCCTGTTACCCCCCACCCCCCTCTCATGCCCCGTGTCTCCCTCGTGTTCCCCCCACCCCCGCTCATGCCCCGTGTCTCCCTGCTGTTGCCCCCAACCCCATGCTCATGCCCCGTGTCTCTCCCATGTTACCCCCCACCCCCGCTCATGTCCCGTGTCTCCCTGCTGTTGCCCCATCCTCGCTCATGCCCCGTGTCTCTCTCCTGTTACCCCCCACCCCGCTCATGCCCCGTGTCTCTCTCCTGTTGCCCCCCACCCCCTGCTCATGCCCCGTGTCTCTCTTCTGTTACCCCCATCCCCCTCTCATGCCCCGTGGCTCCCTCGTGTTCCCACCACCCCCGCTCATGCCCCGTGTCTCCCTGCTGTTGCCCCCCACCCCTGCTCATGCCCCGAGTCTCCCTGCTGTTGCCCCCGATCCCCCGCTCATGCCCCGTGTCTCTCTCCTGTTACCCCCCACCCCCTCTCATGCTCCGTGTCTCTCTCCTGTTGCCCCCAACCCCGGTCATGCCCTGTGTCTCCCTTTGTTGCCCCCCCCACCCCCCGGTCATTCCCCGTGTCTCCCTTTGTTGCCCCCCACCCCTGCTCATGCCCCGTGTCTCCCTGCTGTTGCCCCCCACCACCCGGTCATGCCCCGTGTCTCCCTGCTGTTGCCCCCCAACCCCCGCTCATGCCCCATGTCTCTCTCCTGTTACCCCCCAGCCCCCTCTCATGCCCCGTGTCTCCCTCGTGTTCCCCCCACCCCGCTCATGCCCCGTGTCTCCCTGCTGTTGCCCCCCACCCCCCGCTCTTGCCCTGTGTCTCTCTCATGTTGCCCCCCACCCCCTGCTCATGCCCCATGTCTCCCTGCTGTTGCCCCATCCCCGCACATGCCCCGTGTCTCTCCCCTGTTACCCCCCACCCCCCGCTCATGCCCCGTGTCCCTCCTGTTGCCCCCACCCCCCGCTCATGTCCCGTGTCTCTTTCCTGTTACCCCCACCCCCTGCTCATGCCCCATGTATCTCTCCTGTTGCCCCCACCCTTCGCTCATGCCCCGTGTCTCGCTTCTGTTACCCCCCACCCCCTCTCATGCCCCGTGTCTCCCTCATGTTCCCCCACCCCCCGCTCATGCCCTGTGTCTCTCTCCTGTTGCCCCCCTGCTCATGCCCTGTGTCTCCCTGCTGTTGCCCCCCACCCCCTGCTCATGCACCGTGTCTCCCTGCTGTTGCCCCTCCATCCCCCGCTCATGCCCCGTGTCTCTCTCCTGTTACCCCCACCACCCCCTGCTCATGCCCCATGTCTCCCTGCTGTTGCTCCCCACCCCCGGTCATGCCCAGTGTCTCCCTGCTTTTGCCCCCCACACCCTGCTCATGCCCCGTGTCTCCCTGCTGTTGCCCCCCACCCCCGCTCAAGCACTGTGTCTCTCTCCTGTTACCACCCACCCCCCTCTCATGCCCCGTGTCTCTTTCGTGTTCCCTCCGCTCATCGCTCATGCCCCGTGCCCCGTATCTCCCTGCTGTTGCCCCCCACCCCCTCTCATGCCCCGTGTCTCTCTCCTGTTACCCCCCACCCCCCTCTCATGTCCCGTGTCTCTCTCCTCTTGACCCCCACCCCCCGGTCATGCCCCCCGTGTCTCCCTGCTGTTGCCCCCCAAACCCCGCTCACGCCCCGTGTCTCTATCCAGTTGACCCCCACCCCCAGTCATGCCCCGTGTCTCCCTCCTGTTGCCCCCCAGCCCCCGGTCATGCCCCGTGTCTCCCTCCCTGTTCCCCCACCCCCGCTCATGCCCCGTGTTTCCCTGCTGTTGCACCCTAAACCCGCTCATGCCCCGTGTCTCCCTGCTGTTGCCCCCCACACCCCATTCATGCCCTGTGTCTCTCTCCTGTTACGCCCCACCCCCCTCTCATGCCCCGTGTCTCCCTCCTGTTGCCCCCAGCGCCCGGTCATGCCCCGTATCTCCCTGCTGTTGCCCCCCACGCTCATGCCCAGTGTCTCCCTGCTGTTGCCCCCCCACCCCCCCGCTCATGCCCCGTGTCTCTCTTCTGTTGCCCCCACCCCCCGTTCATGCCCGTGTCTCCCTTCTGTTGCCCCCCACCCCCTGGTCATGCCCAGTGTCTCCCTCCTGTTGCCCCCCACCCCCCGCTCATGCCCCGTGTCTCTCTTCTGTTACGCCCCACCCCCTCTCATGCCCTGTGTCTCCCTCGTGTTCCCCCCACCCCCCGCTCATGCCCCGTGTCTCCCTGCTGTTGCCCCCACACCCGCTCATGCCCCATGTCTCCCTGCTGTTGCCCCCCACTCATGCCCCGTGTCTCTCTCCTGTTACCCCCCCGCTCATGCCCCGTGTCTCTCTCCTGTTACCCCCCACCCCCCTCTCATGCCCAGTGTCTCTCTCCTGTTGCCCCCTACCCCCCTCTCATGCCCCGTGTCTTTCTCCTGTTGCCCCCCACCCCCTGGTCATGCCCCGTGTCTCCCTTTGTTGCCCCCACCTGCTTTTGCCCCCCACACCCTGCTCATGCCCCGTGTCTCCCTGCTGTTGCCCCCCACCCCCACTCAAGCACCGTGTCTCTCTCCTGTTACCCCCCACCCCCCTCTCATGCCCAAGTCTCCATCGTGTTCCCCCGCTCATCGCTCATGCCCCGTGTCTCGCTGCTGTTGCCCCCCACACCCCTCTCATGCCCTGTGTCTCTCTCCTGTTGCCCCCCACCCCCTGGTCATGCCCCGTATCTCCCTGCTGTTGCCCCCCCAACCCCCGCTCACACCCTGTGTCTCCCTCCTGTTGCCCCCACCCCCCGGTCATGCCCCCTGTCTCTCTTTTGTTACTCCCCACCCCTCTCATGCCCCGTGTCTCCCTCCTGTTCCCCCACCCCCGCTCATGACCTGTTTCCCTGCTGTTGCCCCCACCCCCGCTCATGCCCCGTGTCTCCCTGCTGTTGCCCCCCACCCCCCATTCATGCCCCGTATCTCTCTCCTGTTACCCCCCCGCTCATGCCCCGTGTTTCTCTCCTGTTACCCCCCACCCCCCTCTCATGCCCCGTGTCTCCCTCTTGTTGCCCCGCAGCCCCCGGTCATGCCCCGTATCTCCCTGCTGTTGCCCCCCACCCCCCGCTCATGCCCTGTGTCGCCCTGCTGTTGCCCCCCCAACCCCCGCTCATGCCCCGTGTCTCTCTCCTGTTACCCCCACCGCCTTCTCATGCCTCGTGTCTCTCTCCTGTTGCCCCCCACCCCCCGGTCATGCCCGTGTCTCCCTCCTGCTGCCCCCCCACCTCCCGGTCATGCCCTGTGTCTCCCTCCTGTAGCCCCCAACCCCCCGCTCATGTCCCGTGTCTCTCTCCTGTTCCCCCCACCCCCGGTCATGCCCTGTGTCTCCCTGATGTTGCCCCCACCCCCGCTCATGCCCCGTGTCTCCATGCTTTTGCCCCCCACCCGCCAGTCATGCCCCGTGTCTCTGTGCTGTTGCCCCCCACCCCCTGCTCATGTCCCGTGTCTCTCTCCTGTTACCCCCCAACCCCCTCTCATGCCCCGTGTCTCCCTCGTGTTCCCCCACCCCCGCTCATACCCCATGTCTCCTCTGCTGTTGCCCCCACCCCCTCTCATGCCCCATGTCTCTCTCCTGTTACCCCCCACCCCCCTCTCATGCCCCGTGTCTCTCTCCCTGTTGCCCCGCACCCACCGGTCAAGCCCCGTGTCTCCCTGCTGTTGCCCCCAGCGCCCGGTCATGCCCCGTATCTCCCTGCTGTTGCCCCCCACGCTCATGCCCAGTGTCTCCCTGCTGTTGCCCCCCCACCCTCCCCGCTCATGCCCTGTGTCTCTCTCCTGTTGCCCCCACCCCGTTCATGCCCGTGTCTCCCTCCTGTTGCCCCCCACCCCCCTGGTCATGCCCAGTGTCTCCCTCCTGTTGCCCCCCACCCCCCGCTCATGCCCCGTGTCTCTCTCCTGTTACCCCAACCCCCTCTCATGCCCCGTGTCTCTCCTGTTGCCCCCCACCCCCCGCTCATGCCCCGTGTCTCTCTTTTGTTACCCCCCACCCACTCTCATGCCCCATGTCTCCCTCGTGTTCCCCCCATCCCCACTCATGCCCGGTGTCTCCCTGCTGTTGGCCCCCCACCCCCCGCTCATGCCCTGTGTCTCTCTCCTGTTACCCCCTCTCATGCCCCTTGTCTCTCTCCTGTTGCCCCCCACCCCCGGTCATGCCCCATGTCTCCCTGCTGTTGCCCCCACCCCCCGCTCATGCCCCGTGCTCTCTCCTGTTACCCCCACCCCCTCTCATGCCCCGTGTCTCTCTCCTGTTGCCCCCCACCCCCCAGTCATGCCCCCGTATCTCCCTGCTGTTGCCCCCCACCCCCCGCTCATGCCCCGTGTCTCTCTCCTGTTACACCCCACCCCTCTCATGCCCCGTGTCTCTCTCCTGTTACCCCCCACCCCCCTCTCATGCCCCGTGTCTCTCTCCTGTTACCCCCCACCCCCCTCTCATGCCCCGTGTCTCTCTCCTGTTGCCCCCCACCCCCTGCTCATGCCCTGTGTCTCCCTGCTGTTGCCCCCCGCTCATGCCCCGTGTCTCTCTCCTGTTACCCTCCACCCCCCTCTCATGCCCCATGTCTCTCTCCTGTTACCCCCCACCCCTCGCTCATGCCCTGTGTCTCTCTCCTGTTGCCCCACCCCCCGCTCATGCTCCGTGTCTCTCTCCTATTGCCCCCCACCCCCCGGTCCTGCCCCGTGTCTCCCTGCTGTTGCCCCCCACCCCCGCTCATGCCCCGTGTCTCTCTCCTGTTACCCTCCACCCCCCTCTCATGCCCCGTGTCTCTCTCATGTTACCCCCCAGCCCTCGCTCATGCCCTGTGTCTCTCTCCTGTTGCCCCACCCCCCACTCATGCTCCGTGTCTCTCTCCTGTTGCCCCCCACCCCCCGGTCCTGCCCCGTGTCTCCCTGCTGTTGCCCCCCACCCCCCGCTCATGCCCCGTGTCTCTCTCCTGTTCCCCCACCCCTCGCTTATGCCTCGTGTCTCTCCTGTTACCCCCACCCCCCGCTCATGCCTGTGTCTTTCTCCTGTTGCCCCCCCGCTCATGCCCCGTGTCTCCCTACTGTTGCCCCTCACCCCCCGCTCATGCCCTTGTCTATCTCCTGTTATCCCCCACCCCCTCTCATGCCCCGTGTCTCCCTCGTGTTCCCCCACCCCCGCTCATGCCCTGTGTCTCCCTGCTGTTGCCCCCCGCTCATGCCCCGTGTCTCTCTCCTGTTACCCCCCACCCCCTCTCATGCCCCGTGTCTCTCTCCTGTTGCCCCCCACCCCCGCTCATTCCCAATGTCTCTCTCGTGTTCCCCCCACCCCCGCTCATGCCCTGTGTCTCCCTGCTGTTGGCCCCCCACCCCCCGCTCATGCCCTGTGTCTCTCTCCTGTTACCCCCCTCTCATACCCCTTGTCTCTCTCCTGTTGTCCTCCACCCCCCGGTCATGCCCCATGTCTCCCTGCTGTTGCCCCCCACCCCCCGCTCATGCCCTGTGTCTCCTGTTACCCCCCACCCCCTGCTCATGCCCCGTGTCTCTCTCCTGTTGCCCCCAACCCCTCTCATGCCCCTTGTCTCTCTCCTGTTGCCCTCCACCCCCGGTCATGCCCCGTGTCTCCCTGCTGTTGCCCCATCCCTGCTCATGCCCCGTGTCTCTCCCCTGTTACCCCCCGCCCCCGCTCATGCCCCGTGTCTCTCTCCTGTTGCCCCGACCCCTGCTCATGCCCCGTGTCTCTTTCCTGTAACCCCCCACCCCCCGCTCATTCCCCATGTATCTCTCCTGTTGCACCCACCCTTCGCTCATGCCCCGTGTCTCTCTTCTGTTACCCCCACCCCCTCTCATGCCCCGTGTCTCTCTTCTGTTACCCCCCACCCCCTCTCATGGCCCGTGTCTCCCTCGTGTTCCCCCTGCCCCCCGCTCATGCCTCGTGTCTCTCTCCTGTTGCCCCCCTGCTCATGCCCCGTGTCTCCCTGCTGTTGCCCCCCACCCCCCGCTCATGCACCGTGTCTCCCTGCTGTTGCCCCCCACCTCCGCTCATGCCCCGTGTCTCTCTCCTGTTACCCCCCACACCCTGCTCATGCCCCATGTCTCCCTGCTGTTGCCCCCGACCATGCCCCGTGTCTCCCTGCTTTTGCCCCCCACAGCATGCGCTCATGCCCCGGTTCTCCCTGCTGTTGCCCCCCACCCCCACTCAAGCACCGTGTCTCTTTCCTGTTACCCCCCACCCCCCTCTCATGCCCGTGTCTCCTTTGTGTTCCCCCACCCCCGCTCATCGCTCATGCCCCGTGCCTCCCTGCTGTTGCCCCCCATCCTCCTCTCATGCCCCGTGTCTCTCTCCTGTTACCCCCCACCCCCCTCTCATGCCCCGTGTCTCTCTCTTGTTGCCCCCACCCCCCGGTCATGCCCTGTGTCTCCCTGCTGTTGCCCTGAACCCCCGCTCACGCCCCGTGTCTCTCTCCTGTTACCCCCCACCCCCCTCTCATGCCCCGTGTCTCTCTCCTGTTGCCCCCACCCCCCGGTCATGCCCCGTGTCTCCCTCCTGTTGGCCCCCACCCCCCGGTCATGCACCATGTCTCTCTTCTGTTACACCCCACCCCCTCTCATGCCCCGTGTCTCCCTCGTGTTCCCCCCACCCCCCGCTCATGCCCCGTGTCTCCCTGCTGTTGCCCCCCCACCCCGCTCATGCCCCCGTGTCTCCCTGCTGTTGCCCCCACCCCCATTCATGCCCTGTGTCTCTCTCCTGTTACACCCCCTCTCATGCCCCGTGTCTCTCTCCTGTTGCCCCCCACCCCCGGTCATGCCCCGTGTCTCCCTGATATTGCCCCCCACCCCCCGCTCATGCCCGTTTCTCCCTGCTGTTGCCCCCCCACCCCAGCTCATGCCCCGTGTCTCTCTCCTGTTACCCCCCAACCCCCTCTCATGCCCCGTGTCTCTCTCCTGTTGCCCCCCCGGTCATGCCCCGTGTCTCCCTCCTGTTGCCCCGCACCCCCCGGTCATGCCCCGTGTCTCCCTCCTGTTGCCCCCCACCCCCCGCTCATGCCCCATGTCTCTCTTGTTACCCCCACCCGCTCTCATGCCCCATGTCTCCCTTTGTTGCCCCCCTCCCCCCGGTCATGCCCCGTGTCTCCCTGCTATTGCCAATCGCTCATGCCCTGTGTCTCTCTCCTGTTACCCCCACCCCCCTCTCATGCCCCGTGTCTCCCTCGTGTTCCCCCCACCCCCGCTCATGCCCCGTGTCTCCCTGCTGTTGCCCCCAACCCATGCTCATGCCCCGTGTCTCTCCCATGTTACCCCCACCCCCGCTCATGTCCCGTGTCTCCCTGCTGTTGCCCCATCCCCGCTCATGCCCCGTGTCTCTCTCCTGTTACCCCCCACTCCGCTCATGCCCCGTGTCTCTCTCCTGTTGCCCCCCACCCCCTGCTCATGCCCCGTGTCTCTCTTCTGTTACCCCCATCCCCCTCTCATGCCCCGTGGCTCCCTCGTGTTCCCCCCACCCCCGCTCATGCCCCGTGTCTCCCTGCTGTTGCCCCCACCCCTGCTCATGCCCCGAGTCTCCCTGCTGTTGCCCCCGATCCCCGCTCATGCCCCGTGTCTCTCTCCTGTTACCCCCCACCCCCTCTCATGCTCCGTGTCTCTCTCCTGTTGCCCCCCAACCCCGGTCATGCCCTGTGTCTCCCTTTGTTGCCCCCCCACCCCCGGTCATTCCCCGTGTCTCCCTTTGTTGCCCCCCACCCCTGCTCATGCCCCGTGTCTCCCTGCTGTTGCCCCCCACCACCCGGTCATGCCCCGTGTCTCCCTGCTGTTGCCCCCCAACCCCCGCTCATGCCCCATGTCTCTCTCCTGTTACCCCCCAGCCCCCTCTCATGCCCCGTGTCTCCCTCGTGTTCCCCCCACCCCGCTCATGCCCCGTGTCTCCTGCTGTTGTCCCCCACCCCCCGCTCATGCCCTGTGTCTCTCTCATGTTGCCCCCCACCCCCTGCTCATGCCCCATGTCTCCCTGCTGTTGCCCCATCCCCGCACATGCCCCGTGTCTCTCCCCTGTTACCCCCACCCCCCGCTCATGCCCCGTGTCCCTCCTGTTGCCCCCACCCCCCGCTCATGTCCCGTGTCTCTTTCCTGTTACCCCCACCCCCTGCTCATGCCCCATGTATCTCTCCTGTTGCCCCCACCCTTCGCTCATGCCCCGTGTCTCGCTTCTGTTACCCCCACCCTCTCCATGCCCCGTGTCTCCCTCGTGTTCCCCCACCCCCCGCTCATGCCCTGTGTCTCTCTCCTGTTGCCCCCCTGCTCATGCCCCGTGTCTCCCCTGCTGTTGCCCCCCACCCCCTGCTCATGCACCGTGTCTCCCTGCTGTTGCCCCTCCATCCCCCGCTCATGCCCCGTGTCTCTCTCCCTGTTACCCCCCACCCCCTGCTCATGCCCCATGTCTCCCTGCTGTTGCTCCCCACCCCCGGTCATGCCCCGTGTCTCCCTGCTGTTGCCCCCCCAACCCCCGCTCATGCCCCATGTCTCTCTCCTGTTACCCCCCAGCCCCCTCTCATGCCCCGTGTCTCCCTCGTGTTCCCCCCACCCCGCTCATGCCCCGTGTCTCCCTGCTGTTGTCCCCCACCCCCCGCTCATGCCCTGTGTCTCTCTCATGTTGCCCCCCACCCCCTGCTCATGCCCCATGTCTCCCTGCTGTTGCCCCATCCCCGCACATGCCCCGTGTCTCTCCCCTGTTACCCCCCACCCCCCGCTCATGCCCCGTGTCCCTCCTGTTGCCCCCACCCCCCGCTCATGTCCCGTGTCTCTTTCCTGTTACCCCCACCCCCTGCTCATGCCCCATGTATCTCTCCTGTTGCCCCCACCCTTCGCTCATGCCCCGTGTCTCGCTTCTGTTACCCCCACCCCCTCTCATGCCCCGTGTCTCCCTCGTGTTCCCCCACCCCCCGCTCATGCCCTGTGTCTCTCTCCTGTTGCCCCCCTGCTCATGCCCCGTGTCTCCCTGCTGTTGCCCCCCACCCCCTGCTCATGCACCGTGTCTCCCTGCTGTTGCCCCTCCATCCCCGCTCATGCCCCGTGTCTCTCTCCTGTTACCCCCCACCCCCTGCTCATGCCCCATGTCTCCCTGCTGTTGCTCCCCACCCCCGGTCATGCCCAGTGTCTCCCTGCTTTTGCCCCCCACACCCTGCTCATGCCCCGTGTCCTCCCTGCTGTTGCCCCCCACCCCCGCTCAAGCACTGTGTCTCTCTCCTGTTACCACCCACCCCCCTCTCATGCCCCGTGTCTCTTTCGTGTTCCCTCCGCTCATCGCTCATGCCCCGTGCCCCGTATCTCCCTGCTGTTGCCCCCCACCCCCCTCTCATGCCCCGTGTCTCTCTCCTGTTACCCCCCACCCCCCTCTCATGTCCCGTGTCTCTCTCCTCTTGACCCCCACCCCCCGGTCATGCCCCCCGTGTCTCCCTGCTGTTGCCCTCCAAACCCCGCTCACGCCCCGTGTCTCTATCCAGTTGACCCCCACCCCCAGTCATGCCCCGTGTCTCCCTCCTGTTGCCCCCCAGCCCCCGGTCATGCCCCGTGTCTCCCTCCTGTTCCCCCACCCCGCTCATGCCCCGTGTTTCCCTGCTGTTGCACCCTAAACCCGCTCATGCCCCGTGTCTCCCTGCTGTTGCCCCCCACACCCCATTCATGCCCCGTGTCTCTCTCCTGTTACGCCCCACCCCCCTCTCATGCCCCGTGTCTCCCTCCTGTTGCCCCCAGCGCCCGGTCATGCCCCGTATCTCCCTGCTGTTGCCCCCCACCGCTCATGCCCAGTGTCTCCCTGCTGTTGCCCCCCCCCGCTCATGCCCCGTGTCTCTCTCCTGTTGCCCCCACCCCCGTTCATGCCCGTGTCTCCCTCCTGTTGCCCCCCACCCCTGGTCATGCCCAGTGTCTCCCTCCTGTTGCCCCCCACCCCCCGCTCATGCCCCGTGTCTCTCTTCTGTTACGCCCCACCCCCTCTCATGCCCTGTGTCTCCCTCGTGTTCCCCCACCCCCCGCTCATGCCCCGTGTCTCCCTGCTGTTGCCCCCACACCCGCTCATGCCCCGTGTCTCCCTGCTGTTGCCCCCCACTCATGCCCCGTGTCTCTCTCCTGTTACCCCCCCGCTCATGCCCCGTGTCTCTCTCCTGTTACCCCCCACCCACCCTCTCATGCCCAGTGTCTTTCTCCTGTTGCCCCCCACCCCCTGGTCATGCCCCGTGTCTCCCTTTGTTGCCCCCACCTGCTTTTGCCCCCCACACCCTGCTCATGCCCCGTGTCTCCCTGCTGTTGCCCCCCACCCCCACTCAAGCACCGTGTCTCTCTCCTGTTACCCCCCACCCCCCTCTCATGCCCCAAGTCTCCATCGTGTTCCCCCGCTCATCGCTCATGCCCCGTGTCTCGCTGCTGTTGCCCCCCACACTCCTCTCATGCCCTGTGTCTCTCTCCTGTTGCCCCCCACCCCCCGGTCATGCCCCGTATCTCCCTGCTGTTGCCCCCCAACCCCCGCTCACCCTGTGTCTCCCTCCTGTTGCCCCCACCCCCCGGTCATGCCCCCAGTCTCTCTTTTGTTACTCCCCACCCCCTCTCATGCCCCGTGTCTCCCTCCTGTTCCCCACCCCCGCTCATGCCCCGTATCTCCCTGCTGTTGCCCCCCAACCCCCGCTCACACCCTGTGTCTCCCTCCTGTTGCCCCCACCCCCCGGTCATGCCCCCTGTCTCTCTTTTGTTACTCCCCACCCCCCATTCATGCCCTGTGTCTCTCTCCTGTTACACCCCCGCTCATGCCCCGTGTCTCTCTCCTGTTACCCCCCACCCCTCTCATGCCCCGTGTCTCTCTCCTGTTGCCCCCCACACCCCGGTCATGCCCCGTGTCTCCCTGATATTGCCCCCCACCCCCCGCTCATGCCCGTTTCTCCCTGCTGTTGCCCCCCCACCCCAGCTCATGCCCCGTGTCTCTCTCCTGTTACCCCCCAACCCCCTCTCATGCCCCGTGTCTCTCTCCTGTTGCCCCCCCGTCATGCCCCGTGTCTCCCTCCTGTTGCCCCGCACCCCCCGGTCATGCCCCGTGTCTCCCTCCTGTTGCCCCCCACCCCCGCTCATGCCCCGTGTCTCTCTTGTTACCCCCACCCGCTCTCATGCCCCATGTCTCCCTTTGTTGCCCCCCTCCCCCGGTCATGCCCCGTGTCTCCCTGCTATTGCCACCCGCTCATGCCCTGTGTCTCTCTCCTGTTACCCCCCACCCCCCTCTCATGCCCCGTGTCTCCCTCGTGTTCCCCCCACCCCCGCTCATGCCCCGTGTTTCCCTGCTGTTGCCCCCAACCCCATGCTCATGCCCCGTGTCTCTCCCATGTTACCCCCCACCCCCGCTCATGTCCCGTGTCTCCCTGCTGTTGCCCCATCCCCGCTCATGGCCCCGTGTCTCTCTCCTGTTACCCCCCACCCCGCTCATGCCCCGTGTCTCTCTCCTGTTGCCCCCCACCCCCTGCTCATGCCCCGTGTCTCTCTTCTGTTACCCCCATCCCCCTCTCATGCCCCGTGGCTCCCTCGTGTTCCCCCCACCCCCGCTCATGCCCCGTGTCTCCCTGCTGTTGCCCCCCACCCCTGCTCATGCCCAGAGTCTCCCTGCTGTTGCCCCCGATCCCCCGCTCATGCCCCGTGTCTCTCTCCTGTTACCCCCCACCCCCTCTCATGCTCCGTGTCTCTCTCCTGTTGCCCCCCAACCCCGGTCATGCCCTGTGTCTCCCTTTGTTGCCCCCCCACCCCCGGTCATTCCCCGTGTCTCCCTTTGTTGCCCCCCACCCTGCTCATGCCCCGTGTCTCCCTGCTGTTGCCCCCCACCACCCGGTCATGCCCCGTGTCTCCCTGCTGTTGCCCCCCAACCCCCGCTCATGCCCCATGTCTCTCTCCTGTTACCCCCCAGCCCCCTCTCATGCCCCGTGTCTCCCTCATGTTCCCCCCACCCCGCTCATGCCCCGTGTCTCCCTGCTGTTGTCCCCCACCCCCCGCTCATGCCCTGTGTCTCTCTCATGTTGCCCCCCACCCCCTGCTCATGCCCCATGTCTCCCTGCTGTTGCCCCATCCCCGCACATGCCCCGTGTCTCTCCCCTGTTACCCCCCACCCCCCGCTCATGCCCCGTGTCCCTCCTGTTGCCCCCACCCCCCGCTCATGTCCCGTGTCTCTTTCCTGTTACCCCCACCCCCTGCTCATGCCCCATGTATCTCTCCTGTTGCCCCCACCCTTCGCTCATGCCCCGTGTCTCGCTTCTGTTACCCCCACCCCCTCTCATGCCCCGTGTCTCCCTCGTGTTCCCCCACCCCCCGCTCATGCCCTGTGTCTCTCTCCTGTTGCCCCCCTGCTCATGCCCCGTGTCTCCCTGCTGTTGCCCCCCACCCCCTGCTCATGCACCGTGTCTCCCTGCTGTTGCCCCTCCATCCCCCGCTCATGCCCCGTGTCTCTCTCCTGTTACCCCCCACCCCCTGCTCATGCCCCATGTCTCCCTGCTGTTGCTCCCCCACCCCCGGTCATGCCCAGTGTCTCCCTGCTTTTGCCCCCCACACCCTGCTCATGCCCCGTGTCTCCCTGCTGTTGCCCCCGACCCCCGCTCAAGCACTGTGTCTCTCTCCTGTTACCACCCACCCCCCCTCTCATGCCCCGTGTCTCTTTCGTGTTCCCTCCGCTCATCGCTCATGCCCCGTGCCCCGTATCTCCCTGCTGTTGCCCCCCACCCCCCTCTCATGCCCCGTGTCTCTATCCTGTTACCCCCCACCCCCCTCTCATGTCCCGTGTCTCTCTCCTTTTGACCCCCACCCCCCCGGTCATGCCCCCCGTGTCTCCCTGCTGTTGCCCCCCAAACCCCGCTCACGCCCCGTGTCTCTATCCAGTTGACCCCCACCCCCAGTCATGCCCCGTGTCTCCCTCCTGTTGCCCCCCAGCCCCCGGTCATGCCCTGTGTCTCCCTCCTGTTCCCCCACCCCCGCTCATGCCCCGTGTTTCCCTGCTGTTGCACCCTAAACCCGCTCATGCCCCGTGTCTCCCTGCTGTTGCCCCCCACACCCCATTCATGCCCCGTGTCTCTCTCCTGTTACGCCCCACCCCCCTCTCATGCCCCGTGTCTCCCTCCTGTTGCCCCCAGCGCCCGGTCATGCCCCGTATCTCCCTGCTGTTGCCCCCACGCTCATGCCCAGTGTCTCCCTGCTGTTGCCCCCCCACCCCCCGCTCATGCCCCGTGTCTCTCTCCTGTTGCCCCCCACCCCCGTTCATGCCCGTGTCTCCCTCCTGTTGCCCCCCACCCCCTGGTCATGCCCAGTGTCTCCCTCCTGTTGCCCCCCACCCCCCGCTCATGCCCCGTGTCTCTCTTCTGTTACGCCCCACCCCCTCTCATGCCCTGTGTCTCCCTCGTGTTCCCCCCACCCCCCGCTCATGCCCCGTGTCTCCTGCTGTTGCCCCCACACCCGCTCATGCCCCGTGTCTCCCTGCTGTTGCCCCCCACTCATGCCCCGTGTCTCTCTCCTGTTACCCCCCCGCTCATGCCCCGTGTCTCTCTCCTGTTACCCCCCACCCCCCCTCTCATGCCCAGTGTCTTTCTCCTGTTGCCCCCCACCCCCTGGTCATGCCCCGTGTCTCCCTTTGTTGCCCCCACCTGCTTTTGCCCCCCACACCCTGCTCATGCCCCGTGTCTCCCTGCTGTTGCCCCCCACCCCCACTCAAGCACCGTGTCTCTCTCCTGTTACCCCCCACCCCCTCTCATGCCCCAAGTCTCCATCGTGTTCCCCCGCTCATCGCTCATGCCCCGTGTCTCGCTGCTGTTGCCCCCCACACCCCTCTCATGCCCTGTGTCTCTCTCCTGTTGCCCCCACCCCCCGGTCATGCCCCGTATCTCCCTGCTGTTGCCCCCCAACCCCCGCTCACACCCTGTGTCTCCCTCCTGTTGCCCCCACCCCCCGGTCATGCCCCCTGTCTCTCTTTTGTTACTCCCCACCCCCTCTCATGCCCCGTGTCTCCCTCCTGTTCCCCCCACCCCCCGCTCATGACCTGTTTCCCTGCTGTTGCCCCCACCCCCGCTCATGCCCCGTGTCTCCCTGCTGTTGCCCCCCACCCCCCATTCATGCCCCGTATCTCTCTCCTGTTACCCCCCCGCTCATGCCCCGTGTCTCTCTCCTGTTACCCCCCATCCCCCTCTCATGCCCCGTGTCTCCCTCTTGTTGCCCCGCAGCCCCCGGTC
This sequence comes from Ambystoma mexicanum, assembly GCF_040938575.1. Classification (NCBI taxonomy): domain Eukaryota; kingdom Metazoa; phylum Chordata; class Amphibia; order Caudata; family Ambystomatidae; genus Ambystoma; species Ambystoma mexicanum. The sequence continues at coordinate 609,254,608 of NC_090937.1, forward strand.
ATGCCCCGTATCTCCCTGCTGTTGCCCCCCACCCCCCGCTCATGCCCTGTGTCGCCCTGCTGTTGCCCCCCCAACCCCCGCTCATGCCCCGTGTCTCTCTCCTGTTACCCCCACCGCCTTCTCATGCCTCGTGTCTCTCTCCTGTTGCCCCCCACCCCCCGGTCATGCCCGTGTCTCCCTCCTGCTGCCCCCCCACCTCCCGGTCATGCCCTGTGTCTCCCTCCTGTAGCCCCCCACCCCCCGCTCATGTCCCGTGTCTCTCTTCTGTTACCCCCCACACCCCGCTCATGCCCTGTGTCTCTCTCCTGTTCCCCCCACCCCCGGTCATGCCCTGTGTCTCCCTGATGTTGCCCCCACCCCCTCTCATGCCCCGTGTCTCCATGCTTTTGCCCCCCACCCGCCAGTCATGCCCCGTGTCTCCCTGCTGTTGCCCCCACCCCCTGCTCATGTCCCGTGTCTCTCTCCCTGTTACCCCCCAACCCCCTCTCATGCCCCGTGTCTCCCTCGTGTTCCCCCACCCCCGCTCATACCCCATGTCTCTCTGCTGTTGCCCCCACCCCCTCTCATGCCCCATGTCTCTCTCCTGTTACCCCCACCCCCCTCTCATGCCCTGTGTCTCTCTCCTGTTGCCCCGCACCCACCGGTCAAGCCCCGTGTCTCCCTGCTGTTGCCCCCAGCGCCCGGTCATGCCCCGTATCTCCCTGCTGTTGCCCCCCACGCTCATGCCCAGTGTCTCCCTGCTGTTCCCCCCCACCCCCCCGCTCATGCCCTGTGTCTCTCTCCTGTTGCCCCCCACCCCCGTTCATGCCCGTGTCTCCCTCCTGTTGCCCCCCACCCCCTGGTCATGCCCAGTGTCTCCCTCCTGTTGCCCCCCACCCCCCGCTCATGCCCCGTGTCTCTCTTCTGTTACGCCCCACCCCCTCTCATGCCCTGTGTCTCCCTCGTGTTCCCCCACCCCCCGCTCATGCCCCGTGTCTCCCTGCTGTTGCCCCCACACCCGCTCATGCCCCGTGTCTCCCTGCTGTTTGCCCCCCACTCATGCCCCGTGTCTCTCTCCTGTTACCCCCCCGCTCATGCCCCGTGTCTCTCTCCTTTTACCCCCCCACCCCCCCTCTCATTCCCAGTGTCTCTCTCCTGTTGCCCCCTACCCCCCTCTCATGCCCCGTGTCTTTCTCATGTTGCCCCCCACCCCCTGGTCATGCCCCGTGTCTCCCTTTGTTGCCCCCACCTGCTTTTGCCCCCCACACCCTGCTCATGCCCTGTGTCTCCCTGCTGTTGCCCCCCACCCCCACTCAAGCACCGTGTCTCTCTCCTGTTACCCCCACCCCCCTCTCATGCCCCAAGTCTCCATCGTGTTCCCCCCGCTCATCGCTCATGCCCCGTGTCTCGCTGCTGTTGCCCCCACACCCCTCTCATGCCCTGTGTCTCTCTCCTGTTGCCCCCCACCCCCCGGTCATGCCCCGTATCTCCCTCCTGTTGCCCCCCAGCCCCCGGTCATGCCCCGTGTCTCCCTCCTGTTCCCCCACCCCCGCTCATGCCCCGTGTTTCCCTGCTGTTGCCCCCTAAACCCGCTCATGCCCCGTGTCTCCCTGCTGTTGCCCCCCACACCCCATTCATGCCCCGTGTCTCTCTCCTGTTATGCCCCACCCCCTCTCATGCCCCGTGTCTCCCTCCTGTTGCCCCCAGCGCCCGGTCATGCCCCATATCTCCCTGCTGTTGCCCCCCACGCTCATGCCCAGTGTCTCCCTGCTGTTGCCCCCCACCCCCCCGCTCATGCCCCGTGTCTCTCTCCTGTTGCCCCCCACCCCCGTTCATGCCCGTGTCTCCCTCCTGTTGCCCCCCACCCCCTGGTCATGCCCAGTGTCTCCCTCCTGTTGCCCCCCACCCCCCGCTCATGCCCCGTGTCTCTCTTCTGTACGCCCCACCCCCTCTCATGCCCTGTGTCTCCCTCGTGTTCCCCCCACCCCCCGCTCATGCCCCGTGTCTCCCTGCTGTTGCCCCCACACCCGCTCATGCCCCGTGTCTCTCTGCTGTTGCCCCCCACTCATGCCCCATGTCTCTCTCCTGTTACCCCCCCGCTCATGCCCCGTGTCTCTCTCCTGTTACCCCCCACCCCCTCTCTCATGCCCAGTGTCTCTCTCCTGTTGCCCCCTACCCCCCTCTCATGCCCCGTGTCTTTCTCCTGTTGCCCCCCACCCCCTGGTCATGCCCCGTGTCTCCCTTTGTTGCCCCCACCTGCTTTTGCCCCCCACACCCTGCTCATGCCCCGTGTCTCCCTGCTGTTGCCCCCCACCCCCACTCAAGCACCGTGTCTCTCTCCTGTTACCCCCCACCCCCCTCTCATGCCCCAAGTCTCCATCGTGTTCCCCCGCTCATCGCTCATGCCCCGTGTCTCGCTGCTGTTGCCCCCCACACCCCTCTCATGCCCTGTGTCTCTCTCCTGTTGCCCCCACCCCCCGGTCATGCCCCGTATCTCCCTGCTGTTGCCCCCCAACCCCCACTCACACCCTGTGTCTCCCTCCTGTTGCCCCCACCCCCCGGTCATGCCCCCTGTCTCTCTTTTGTTACTCCCCACCCCCTCTCATGCCCCGTGTCTCCCTCCTGTTCCCCCCACCCCCCGCTCATGACCTGTTTCCCTGCTGTTGCCCCCACCCCCGCTCATGCCCCGTGTCTCCCTGCTGTTGCCCCCACCCCCCATTCATGCCCCGTGTCTCTCTCCTGTTACCCCCCACCCCCTCTCATGCCCCGTGTCTCTCCTGTTGCCCCCCACCCCCCGGTCATGCCCCGCGTCTCCCTGATATTGCCCCCCACCCCCCGCTCATGCCCGTTTCTCCCTGCTGTTGCCCCCCCACCCCAGCTCATGCCCCGTGTCTCTCTCCTGTTACCCCCCAACACCCTCTCATGCCCCGTGTCTCTCTCCTGTTGCCCCCCCGGTCATGCCCCGTGTCTCCCTCCTGTTGCCCCGCACCCCCCGGTCATGCCCCGTGTCTCCCTCCTGTTGCCCCCCACCCCCCGCTCATGCCCCGTGTCTCTCTTGTTACCCCCACCCGCTCTCATGCCCCATGTCTCCCTTTGTTGCCCCCCTCCCCCTGGTCATGCCCCGTGTCTCCCTGCTATTGCCACCCGCTCATGCCCTGTGTCTCTCTCCTGTTACCCCCCACCCCCCTCTCATGCCCCGTGTCTCCCTCGTGTTCCCCCCACCCCCGCTCATGCCCCGTGTCTCCCTGCTGTTGCCCCCAACCCCATGCTCATGCCCCGTGTCTCTCCCATGTTACCCCCCACCCCGCTCATGTCCCGTGTCTCCCTGCTGTTGCCCCATCCCCGCTCATGCCCCGTGTCTCTCTCCTGTTACCCCCCACCCCGCTCATGCCCCGTGTCTCTCTCCTGTTGCCCCCCACCCCCTGCTCATGCCCCGTGTCTCTCTTCTGTTACCCCCATCCCCCTCTCATGCCCCGTGGCTCCCTCGTGTTCCCCCCACCCCCGCTCATGCCCCGTGTCTCCCTGCTGTTGCCCCCCACCCCTGCTCATGCCCCGAGTCTCCCTGCTGTTGCCCCCGATCCCCCGCTCATGCCCCGTGTCTCTCTCCTGTTACCCCCCACCCCCTCTCATGCTCCGTGTCTCTCTCCTGTTGCCCCCCAACCCCGGTCATGCCCTGTGTCTCCCTTTGTTGCCCCCCCACACCCCCGGTCATTCCCCGTGTCTCCCTTTGTTGCCCCCCACCCCTGCTCATGCCCCGTGTCTCCCTGCTGTTGCCCCCCACCACCCGGTCATGCCCCGTGTCTCCCTGCTTTGCCCCCCAACCCCCGCTCATGCCCCATGTCCTCTCTCCTGTTAGCCCCTAGCCCCCTCTCATGCCCCGTGTCTCCCTCGTGTTCCCCCCCACCCCGCTCATGCCCCGTGTCTCCCTGCTGTTGTCCCCCACCCCCCGCTCATGCCCTGTGTCTCTCTCATGTTGCCCCCCAACCCCTGCTCATGCCCCATGTCTCCCTGCTGTTGCCCCATCCCTGCACATGCCCCGTGTCTCTCCCTGTTACCCCCCACCCCCCGCTCATGCCCCGTGTCCCTCCTGTTGCCCCCACCCCCCGCTCATGTCCCGTGTCTCTTTCCTGTTACCCCCACCCCCTGCTCATGCCCCATGTATCTCTCCTGTTGCCCCCACCCTTCGCTCATGCCCCGTGTCTCGCTTCTGTTACCCCCACCCCCTCTCATGCCCCGTGTCTCCCTCGTGTTCCCCCACCCCCCGCTCATGCCCTGTGTCTCTCTCCTGTTGCCCCCCTGCTCATGCCCCGTGTCTCCCTGCTGTTGCCCCCCACCCCCTGCTCATGCACCGTGTCTCCCTGCTGTTGCCCCTCCATCCCCCGCTCATGCCCCGTGTCTCTCTCCTGTTACCCCCCACCCCCTGCTCATGCCCCATGTCTCCCTGCTGTTGCTCCCCACCCCCGGTCATGCCCAGTGTCTCCCTGCTTTTGCCCCCCACACCCTGCTCATGCCCCGTGTCTCCCTGCTGTTGCCCCCCACCCCCGCTCAAGCACTGTGTCTCTCTCCTGTTACCACCCACCCCCCTCTCATGCCCCGTGTCTCTTTCGTGTTCCCTCCGCTCATCGCTCATGCCCCGTGCCCCGTATCTCCCTGCTGTTGCCCCCCACCCCCCTCTCATGCCCCGTGTCTCTCTCCTGTTACCCCCCACCCCCCTCTCATGTCCCGTGTCTCTCTCCTCTTGACCCCCACCCCCCGGTCATGCCCCCCGTGTCTCCCTGCTGTTGCCCCCCAAACCCCGCTCACGCCCCGTGTCTCTATCCAGTTGACCCCTACCCCAGTCATGCCCCGTGTCTCCCTCCTGTTGCCCCCAGCCCCCGGTCATGCCCCGTGTCTCCCTCCTGTTCCCCCACCCCCGCTCATGCCCCGTGTTTCCCTGCTGTTGCACCCTAAACCCGCTCATGCCCCGTGTCTCCCTGCTGTGCCCCCACACCCCATTCATGCCCCGTGTCTCTCTCCTGTTACGCCCCACCCCCCTCTCATGCCCCGTGTCTCCCTCCTGTTGCCCCCAGCGCCCGGTCATGCCCCGTATCTCCCTGCTGTTGCCCCCCACGCTCATGCCCAGTGTATCCCTGCTGTTGCCCCCCCACACCCCCCGCTCATGCCCCGTGTCTCTCTCCTGTTGCCCCCCACCCCCGTTCATGCCCGTGTCTCCCTCCTGTTGCCCCCCACCCCCTGGTCATGCCCAGTGTCTCCCTCCTGTTGCCCCCCACCCCCCGCTCATGCCCCGTGTCTCTCTTCTGTTACGCCCCACCCCCTCTCATGCCCTGTGTCTCCCTCGTGTTCCCCCCACCCCCCGCTCATGCCCCGTGTCTCCCTGCTGTTGCCCCCACACCCGCTCATGCCCCGTGTCTCCCTGCTGTTGCCCCCCACTCATGCCCCGTGTCTCTCTCCTGTTACCCCCCCGCTCATGCCCCGTGTCTCTCTCCTGTTACCCCCCACTCCCCCTCTCATGCCCAGTGTCTTTCTCCTGTTGCCCCCACCCCCTGGTCATGCCCCCTGTCTCCCTTTGTTGCCCCCACCTGCTTTTGCCCCCCACACCCTGCTCATGCCCCGTGTCTCCCTGCTGTTGCCCCCCACCCCCCACTCAAGCACCGTGTCTCTCTCCTGTTACCCCCCACCCCCCTCTCATGCCCCAAGTCTCCATCGTGTTCCCCCGCTCATCGCTCATGCCCCGTGTCTCGCTGCTGTTGCCCCCCACACCCCTCTCATGCCCTGTGTCTCTCTCCTGTTGCCCCCCACCCCCCGGTCATGCCCCGTATCTCCCTGCTGTTGCCCCCCAACCCCCGCTCACACCCTGTGTCTCCCTCCTGTTGCCCCCACCCCCCGGTCATGCCCCCTGTCTCTCTTTTGTTACTCCCCACCCCCTCTCGTGCCCCGTGTCTCCCTCCTGTTCCCCCCACCCCCCGCTCATGACCTGTTTCCCTGCTGTTGCCCCCACCCCCGCTCATGCCCCGTGTCTCCCTGCTGTTGCCCCCCACCCCCCATTCATGCCCCGTATCTCTCTCTGTTACCCCCCCCGCTCATGCCCCGTGTCTCTCTCCTGTTACCCCCCACCCCCCTCTCATGCCCCGTGTCTCCCTCTTGTTGCTCCGCAGCCCCCGGTCATGCCCCGTATCTCCCTGCTGTTGCCCCCCACCCCCGCTCATGCCCTGTGTTGCCCTGCTGTTGCCCCCCCAACCCCCCGCTCATGCCCCGTGTCTCTCTCCTGTTACCCCCACAGCCTTCTCATGCCTCGTGTCTCTCTCCTGTTGCCCCCCACCCCCCGGTCATGCCCGTGTCTCCCTCCTGCTGCCCCCCACCTCCCGGTCATGCCCTGTGTCTCCCTCCTGTAGCCTCCCCACCCCCCGCTCATGTCCCGTGTCTCTCTTCTGTTACCCCCACACCCCGCTCATGCCCTGTGTCTCTCTCCTGTTCCCCCCACCCCCGGTCATGCCCTGTGTCTCCCTGATGTTGCCCCCACCCCCTCTCATGCCCCCGTGTCTCCATGCTTTTGCCCCCCACCCGCCAGTCATGCCCCGTGTCTCCCTGCTGTTGCCCCCCACCCCCTGCTCATGTCCCGTGTCTCTCTCCTGTTACCCCCAACCCCCTCTCATGCCCCGTGTCTCCCTCGTGTTCCCCCACCCCCGCTCATACCCCATGTCTCTCTGCTGTTGCCCCCACCCCCTCTCATGCCCCATGTCTCTCTCCTGTTACCCCCACCCCCCTCTCATGCCCCGTGTCTCTCTCCTGTTGCCCCGCACCCACCGGTCAAGCCCCGTGTCTCCTGCTGTTGCCCCCAGCGCCCGGTCATGCCCTGTGTCTCTCTCCTGTTGCCCCCCACCCCCGTTCATGCCCGTGTCTCCCTCCTGTTGCCCCCACCCCCTGGTCATGCCCAGTGTCTCCCTCCTGTTGCCCCCCACCCCCCCGCTCATGCCCCGTGTCTCTCTTCTGTTACGCCCCACCCCCTCTCATGCCCTGTGTCTCCCTCGTGTTCCCCCCACCCCCCGCTCATGCCCCGTGTCTCCCTGCTGTTGCCCCCCACACCCGCTCATGCCCCGTGTCTCCCTGCTGTTGCCCCCCACTCATGCCCCGTGTCTCTCTCCTGTTACCCCCCGCTCATGCCCCGTGTCTCTCTCCTGTTACCCCCCACCCCCCCTCTCATTCCCAGTGTCTCTCTCCTGTTGCCCCCTACCCCCCTCTCATGCCCCGTGTCTTTCTCCTGTTGCCCCCCACCCCTGGTCATGCCCCGTGTCTCCCTTTGTTGCCCCCACCTGCTTTTGCCCCCCACACCCTGCTCATGCCCTGTGTCTCCCTGCTGTTGCCCCCACCCCCACTCAAGCACCGTGTCTCTCTCCTGTTACCCCCCACCCCCCTCTCATGCCCCAAGTCTCCATCGTGTTCCCCCGCTCATCGCTCATGCCCCGTGTCTCGCTGCTGTTGCCCCCCACACCCCTCTCATGCCCTGTGTCCTCTCTCCTGTTGCCCCCCATCCCCCAGTCATGCCCCGTATCTCCCTCCTGTTCCCCCACCCCCGCTCATGCCCCGTGTTTACCTGCTGTTGCCCCCTAAACCCGCTCATGCCCCGTGTCTCCCTGCTGTTGCCCCCACACCCCATTCATGCCCCGTGTCTCTCTCCTGTTACGCCCCACCCCCCTCTCATGCCCCGTGTCTCCCTCCTGTTGCCCCAGCGCCCGGCCATGCCCCGTATCTCCCTGCTGTTGCCCCCCACGCTCATGCCCAGTGTCTCCCTGCTGTTGCCCCCCCACCCCCCCGCTCATGCCCCGTGTCTCTCTCCTGTTGCCCCCCACCCCCGTTCATGCCCGTGTCTCCCTCCTGTTGCCCCCGACCGCCTGGTCGTGCCCAGTGTCTCCCTCCTGTTGCCCCCCACCCCCCGCTCATGCCCCGTGTCTCTCTTCTGTTACGCCCCACCCCCTCTCATGCCCCTGTGTCTCCCTCGTGTTCCCCCCACCCCCCGCTCATGCCCTGTGTCTCCCTGCTGTTGCCCCCACACCCGCTCATGCCCCGTGTCTCCCTGCTGTTGCCCCCCACTCATGCCCCGTGTCTCTCTCCTGTTACCCCCCCGCTCATGCCCCGTGTCTCTCTCCTGTTACCCCCCACCCCTCTCTCATGCCCAGTGTCTCTCTCCTGTTGCCCCCTACCCCCTCTCATGCCCCTTGTCTTTCTCCTGTTGCCCCCCACCCCCTGGTCATGCCCCGTGTCTCCCTGCTGTTGCCCCCCACCCCCACTCAAGCACCGTGTCTCTCTCCTGTTACCCCCCCACCCCCCTCTCATGCCCCAAGTCTCCATCGTGTTCCCCCGCTCATCGCTCATGCCCCGTGTCTCGCTGCTGTTGCCCCCCACACCCCCTCTCATGCCCTGTGTCTCTCTCCTGTTGCCCCCCACCCCCCGGTCATGCCCCGTATCTCCCTGCTGTTGCCCCCCAACCCCCGCTCACACCCTGTGTCTCCCTCCTGTTGCCCCACCCCCCGGTCATGCCCCCTGTCTCTCTTTTGTTACTCCCCACCCCCCTCTCATGCCCCGTGTCTCCCTCCTGTTCCCCCACCCCCCGCTCATGACCTGTTTCCCTGCTGTTGCCCCCACCCCCGCTCATGCCCCGTGTCTCCCTGCTGTTGCCCCCCACCCCCCATTCATGCCCCGTATCTCTCTCCTGTTACCCCCCCGCTCATGCCCCGTGTCTCTCTCCTGTTACCCCCACCCCACTCTCATGCCCCGTGTCTCCCTCTTGTTGCCCCGCAGCCCCCGGTCATGCCCCGTATCTCCCTGGCTGTTGCCCCCCACCCCCCGCTCATGCCCTGTGTCGCTCTTCTGTTGCCCCCCAACCCCCGCTCATGCCCCGTGTCTCTCTCCTGTTACCCCCACCGCCTTCTCATGCCTCGTGTCTCTCTCCTGTTGCCCCCCACCCCCCGGTCATGCCCGTGTCTCCCTCCTACTGCCCCCCACCTCCCGGTCATGCACTGTGTCTCCCTCCTGTAGCCCCCCACCCCCCGCTCATGTCCCGTGTCTCTCTTCTGTTACCCCCCACACCCCGCTCATGCCCTGTGTCTCTCTCCTGTTCCCCCCCACCCCCGGTCATGCCCTGTGTCTCCCTGATGTTGCCCCCACCCCCGCTCATGCCCCGTGTCTCCATGCTTTTGCCCCCCACCCGCCAGTCATGCCCCGTGTCTCCCTGCTGTTGCCCCCCACCCCCTGCTCATGTCCCGTGTCTCTCTCCTGTTACCCCCCAACCCCCTCTCATGCCCTGTGTCTCCCTCGTGTTCCCCCACCCCCGCTCATACCCCATGTCTCTCTGCTGTTGCCCCCACCCCCTCCCATGCCCCATGTCTCTCTCCTGTTACCCCCCACCCCCCTCTCATTCCCCGTGTCTCTCTCCTGTTGCCCCGCACCCACCGGTCAAGCCCCGTGTCTCCCTGCTGTTGCCCCCAGCGCCCGGTCATGCCCCGTATCTCCCTGCTGTTGCCCCCCACGCTCATGCCCAGTGTCTCCCTGCTGTTGCCCCCCCACCCCCACGCTCATGCCCTGTGTCTCTCTCCTGTTGCCCCCCACCCCCGTTCATGCCCATGTCTCCCTCCTGTTGCCCCCCACCCACTGGTCATGCCCAGTGTCTCCCTCCTGTTGCCCCCCACCCCCCGCTCATGCCCCGTGTCTCTCTTCTGTTACGCCCCACCCCCTCTCATGCCCTGTGTCTCCCTCGTGTTCCCCCCACCCCCCGCTCATGCCCCGTGTCTCCCTGCTGTTGCCCCCACACCCGCTCATGCCCCGTGTCTCCCTGCTGTTGCCCCCCACTCATGCCCCGTGTCTCTCTCCTGTTACCCCCCCGCTCATGCCCCGTGTCTCTCTCCTGTTACCCCCCACCCCCCCTCTCATGCCCAGTGTCTCTCTCCTGTTGCCCCCTACCCCCCTCTCATGCCCCGTGTCTTTCTCCTGTTGCCCCCCACCCCCTGGTCATGCCCCATGTCTCCCTTTGTTGCCCCCACCTGCTTTTGCCCCCCACACCCTGCTCATGCCCCGTGTCTCCCTGCTGTTGCCCCCCACCCCCACTCAAGCACCGTGTCTCTCTCCTGTTACCCCCCACCCCCCTCTCATGCCCCGTGTCTCCCTTTGTTGCCCACCTCCCCCCGGTCATGCCCCGTGTCTCCCTGCTATTGCCACCCGCTCATGCCCTGTGTCTCTCTCCTGTTACCCCCCACACCCCTCTCATGCCCCGTGTCTCCCTCATGTTCCCCCCACCCCGCTCATGCCCCGTGTCTCCCTGCTGTTGCCCCCGACCCCCCGCTCATGCCCTGTGTCTCTGTCATGTTACCCCCCACCCCTGCTCATGTCCCGTGTCTCCCTGCTGTTGCCCCATCCCCGCTCATGCCCCGTGTCTCTCTCCTGTTACCCCCCACCCCCGCTCATGCCCCGTGTCTCTCTCCTGTTGCCACCCACCCCCCGCTCATGCCCCGTGTCTCCCTGCTGTTGCCCCCCACCCCCGCTCATGCCCCGTGTCTCTCTCCTGTTACCCCCCACCCCGCTCTCATGCCCCGTGTCTCTCTCCTGCTACCCCCCACCCCTCGCTCATGCCCCGTGTCTCTCTTCTGTTCCCCCCACCCCTGCTCATGCCCCGTGTCTCCCTGCTGTTGGCCCCCCACCCCCCGCTCATGCCCTGTGTCTCTCTCCTGTTACCCCCCTCTCATGCCCCGTGTCTCTCTCCTGTTGCCCCCCACCCCCCGCTCATGCCCTGTGTCTCTCTACTGTTACCCCCCTCTCATGCCCCGTGTCTCTCTCCTGTTGCCCCCCACCCCCCGGTCATGACCTGTGTCTCCCTGCTGTTGCCACCCACCCCCTGCTCATGCCCCGTGCCTCTCTCCTGTTACCCCCCACCCCCTCTCATGCCCTGTGTCTCTCTCCTGTTGCCCCCACCCCCGCGTCTCTCTTTTGTTACCCCCCACCCACTCTCATGCCCCGTGTCTCCCTCGTGTTCCCCCCATCCCCGCTCATGCCCGGTGTCTCCCTGCTGTTGGCCCCCCAACCCCCGCTCATGCCCTGTGTCTCTCTCCTGTTACCCCCCTCTCATGCCCCTTGTCTCTCTCCTGTTGCCCCCCACCCCCGGTCATGCCCCATGTCTCCCTGCTGTTGCCCCCCCACCCCCCGCTCATGCCCCGTGTGTCTCTCCTGTTACCCCCACCCCCTCTCATGCACCTTGTCTCTCTCCTGTTACCCCCACCCCCTCTCATGCCCCGTGTCTCTCTCCTGTTGCCCCCCACCCCCCAGTCATGCCCCGTATCTCCCTGCTGTTGCCCCCCACCTCCCGCTCATGCCCCGTGCCTCTCTCCTGTTACCCCCCACCCCCTCTCATGCCCGGTGTCTCTCTCCTGTTACCCCCCACCCCCCTCTCATGCCCCGTGTCTCTCTCCTGTTAACCCCCACCCCTCTCTCATGCCCCGTGTCTCCCTCGTGTTCCCCCCACCCCTGCTCATTCCCTGTGTCTCCCTGCTGTTGCCCCCCGCTCATGCCCAGTGTCTCTCTCCTGTTACCCTCCACCCCCCTCTCATGCCCTATGTCTCTCTCCTGTTACCCCCACCCCTCGCTCATGCCCTGTGTCTCTCTCCTGTTGCCCCCACCCCCGCTCATGCTCCGTGTCTCTCTCATGTTGCCCCCCGGTCCTTCCCCGTGTCTCCCTGCTGTTGCCCCCCACCCCCCGCTCATGCCCCGTGTCTCTCTCCTGTTCCCCCCACCCCTCGCTTATGCCTCGTGTCTCTCCTGTTACCCCCACCCCCTGCTCATGCCCCGTGTCTTTCTCCTTTTGCCCCCCCGCTCATGCCCTGTGTCTCCCTGCTGTTGCCACTCACCCCCCGCTCATGCCCCGTGTCTATCTCCTGTTATCCCCCACTCCCTCTCATGCACGTGTCTCCCTCATGTTCCCCCCACCCCCCGCTCATGCCCTGTGTCTCCCTGCTGTTGCCCCCCACCCCCCGCTCCTGCCCCGTGTCTCTCTCCTGGTACCCCCCACCCCCCTCTCATGCCCCATGTCTCTCTCCTGTTACCCCCCACCCCTCGCTCATGCCCCGTGTCTCTCTCCTGTTGCCCCCCACCCCCGCTCATTCCCCGTGTCTCTCTTCTGTTACCCCCCACCCCGTCTCATGCCCCGTGTCTCTCTCGTGTTCCCCCCACCCCTGCTCATGCCCCGTGTCTCCCTGCTGTTGGCCCCCCACCCCCTGCTCATGCCCTGTGTCTCTCTCCTGTTGCCCCCCTCTCATGCCCCTTGTCTCTCTCCTGTTGTCCTCCACCCCCTGGTCATGCCCCATGTCTCCATGCTGTTGCCCCCCACCCCCCTCTCATGCCCCGTGTCTCCCTCGTGTTCCCCCCACCCCCCGCTCATGCCTCGTGTCTCTCTCCTGTTGCCCCCCTGCTCATGCCCCGTGTCTCCCTGCTGTTGCCCCCACCCCCCGCTCATGCACCGTGTCTCCCTGCTGTTGCCCCCCACCCCCCGCTCATGCCCCGTGTCTCTCTCCTGTTACCCCCCACACCCTGCTCATGCCCCATGTCTCCCTGCTGTTGCCCCCGACCATGCCCCGTGTCTCCCTGCTTTTGCCCCCCACACCCCGCGCTCATGCCCCGGTTCTCCCTGCTGTTGCCCCCCACCCCCACTCAAGCACCGTGTCTCTTACCTGTTACCCCCCACCCCCTCTCATGCCCGTGTCTCCTTTGTGTTCCCCCACCCCCGCTCATCGCTCATGCCCCGTGCCTCCCTGCTGTTGCCCCCCACCCTCCTCTCATGCCCCGTGTCTCTCTCTTGTTGCCCCCCACCCCCCTGGTCATGCCCCGTGTCTCCCTGCTGTTGCCCCGAACCCCCGCTCACGCCCCGTGTCTCTCTCCTGTTACCCCCCACCCCCCTCTCATGCCCCGTGTCTCTCTCCTGTTGCCCCCCACCCCCCGGTCATGCCCCGTGTCTCCCTCCTGTTGCCCTCCCACCCCCCGGTCATGAACCATGTCTCTCTTCTGTTACACCCCACCCCCTCTCATGCCCCGTGTCTCCCTCGTGCTCCCCCCACCCCCCGCTCATGCCCCGTGTCTCCCTGCTGTTGCCCCCCACCCCCGCTCATGCCCCGTGTCTCCCTGCTGTTGCCCCCCCACCCCAGCTCATGCCCCGTGTCTCTCTCCTGTTACCCCCCCACCCCCCTCTCATGCCCCGTGTCTCTCTCCTGTTGCCCTCCCGGTGGTCATGCCCCGTGTCTCCCTCCTGTTGCCCCGCAGCCCCCGGTCATGCCCCGTGTCTCCCTTTGTTGCCCACCTCCCCCCGGTCATGCCCCGTGTCTCCCTGCTATTGCCACCCGCTCATGCCCTGTGTCTCTCTCCTGTTACCCCCCACCCCCTCTCATGCCCCGTCTTCCTCGTGTTCCCCCCACCCTGCTCATGCCCCGTGTCTCCCTGCTGTTGTCCCCGACCCCCCGCTCATGCCCCGTGTCTCTCTCATGTTACCCCCCACCCCAGCTCATGTCCCGTGTCTCCCTGCTGTTGCCCCATCCCCGCTCATGCCCCGTGTCTCTCTCCTGTTACCCCCCACCCCCGCTCATGCCCCGTGTCGCTCTCCTGTTGCCCCCCAACCCCCGCTCATGCCCCGTGTCTCTTTTCTGTTACCCCCACCCCCCGCTCATGCCCCATGTATCTCTCCTGTTGCCCCCATCCTTCGCTCATGCCCCGTGTCTCTCTTCTGTTACCCCCAACCCCCTCTCATGCACCGTGGCTCCCTCGTGTTCCCCCCACCCCCCGCTCATGCCCTGTGTCTCCCTTTGTTGCCCCCCACCCCCGGTCATTCCCCGTGTCTCCCTTTGTTGCCCCCCACCCCTGCTCATGCCCCGTGTCTCCCTGCTGTTGCCCCCCACCACCCGGTCATGCCCCGTGTCTCCCTGCTGTTGCCCCCCAACCCCCGCTCATGCCCCATGTCTCTCTCCTGTTACCCCCCAGCCCCCTCTCATGCCCCGTGTCTCCCTCGTGTTCCCCCCACCCTGCTCATGCCCCGTGTCTCCCTGCTGTTGCCCCCCACCCCCGCTCATGCCCTGTGTCTCTCTCATGTTGCCCCCCACCCCCTGCTCATGCCCCATGTCTCCCTGCTGTTGCCCCATCCCCGCACATGCCCCGTGTCTCTCCCCTGTTACCCCCGCTCATGCCCCGTGTCTCTCTCCTGTTGCCCCCACCCCCCGCTCATGCCCCGTGTCTCTTTCCTGTTACCCCCACCCCCTGCTCATGCCCCATGTATCTCTCCTGTTGCCCCCACCCTTCGCTCATGCCCCGTGTCTCTCTTCTGTTACCCCCCCACCCTCTCTCATGCCCCGTGTCTCGCTTCTGTTACCCCCCACCCCCTCTCATGCCCCGTGTCTCCCTCGTGTTCCCCCCACCCCCCGCTCATGCCCCGTGTCTCTCTCCTGTTGCCCCCCCGCTCATGCCCCGTGTCTCCCTGCTGTTGCCCCCCACCCCCTGCTCATGCACCGTGTCTCCCTGCTGTTGCCCCCATCCCCCGCTCATGCCCCGTGTCTCTCTCCTGTTACCCCCCACCCCCTGCTCATGCCCCATGTCTCCCTGCTGTTGCTCCCCACCCCCGGTCATGCCCAGTATCTCCCTGCTTTTGCCCCCCACACCCTGCTCATGCCCCGTGTCTCCCTGCTGTTGCCCCCCACCCCCGCTCAAGCACCGTGTCTCTCTCCTGTTACCACCCACCCCCCTCTCATGCCCCGTGCCTCTTTCGTGTTCCCCCCGCTCATCGCTCATGCCCCGTGCCCCGTATCTCCCTGCTGTTGCCCCCCACCCCCCTCTCATGCCCCGTGTCTCTCTCCTGTTACCCCCCACCCCCCTCTCATGTCCCGTGTCTCTCTCCTCTTGCCCCCCACCCCCCGGTCATGCCCCCGTGTCTCCCTGCTGTTGCCCCCCAAACCCCGCTCACGCCCCGTGTCTCTCTCCTGTTACCCCCCACCCCCCTCTCATGCCCCGTGTCTCTATCCAGTTGACCCCCACCCCCAGATATTCCCCGTCTCCCCCTCCTGTTGCCCCCCAGCCGCCGCTCATGCCCCGTGTCTCCCTCCTGTTCCCGCACCACCCGCTCATGCCCCGTGTTTCCCTGCTGTTGCCCCCCACCCCCGCTCATGCCCCGTGTCTCCCTGCTGTTGCCCCCCAGACCCCATTCATGCCCCTTGTCTCTCCCCTGTTACTCCCCTGCTCATGCCCCGTGTCTCTCTCCTGTTACGCCCCACCCCCCTCTCATGCCCCGTGTCTCCCTCCTGTTGCCCCCAGCCCCCGGTCATGCCCCGTATCTCCCTGCTGTTGCCCCCCACCCCACGCTCATGCCCAGTGTCTCCCTGCTGTTGCCCCCTCCACCCCCCGCTCATGCCCCGTGTCTCTCTCCTGTTGCTCCCCACACCCGTTCATGCCCGTGTCTCCCTCCTGTTGCCCCCCACCCCCTGGTCATGCCCAGTGTCTCCCTCCTGTTGCCCCCCACCCCCGCTCATGCCCCGTGTCCCTCTCCTGGTACCCCCCACCCCCCTCTCATGCCCTGTGTCTCCCTCGTGTTCCCCCCACCCCCAGCTCATGCCCCGTGTCTCCCTGCTGTGCCCCCACACCCGCTCATGCCCCGTGTCTCCCTGCTGTTGCCCCCCACCCCCACTCATGCCCCGTGTCTCTCTCCTGTTACCCCCCCGCTCATGCCCCGTGTCTCTCACCTGTTACCCCCCACCCCCCTCTCATGCCCAGTGTCTCTCTCCTGTTGCCCCCTACCCTCCTCTCATGCCCCGTGTCTTTCTCCTGTTGCCCCCCACCCCCTGGTCATGCCCCGTGTCTCCCTTTATTGCCCCCCACCCCCCGGTCAGGTCATGCCCGTGTCTCCCTGCTTTTGCCCCCCACACCCTGCTCATGCCCCGTGTCTCCCTGCTGTTGCCCCCCACCCCCGCTCAAGCACCGTGTCTCTCTCCTGTTACCCCCCGCCCCCTTTCATGCCCAGAGTCTCCATCGTGTTCCCCCACCCCCCGCTCATCGCTCATGCCCCGTGTCTCGCTGCTGTTGCCCCCCACACCCATCTCATGCCCTGTGTCTCTCTCCTGTTGCCCCCCACCCCCCGGTCATGCCCTGTGTCTCCCTGCTGTTGCCCCCAACCCCCGCTCACACCCTGTGTCTCCCTCCTGTTGCCCCCACCCCCCGGTCATGCCCCCTGTCTCTCTTTTGTTACTCCCCACCCCCTCTCATGCCCCGTGTCTCCCTCCTGTTCCCCCCACCCCCCGCTCATGCCCTGTTTCCCTGCTGTTGCCCCCCCACCCCCGCTCATGCCCCGTGTCTCCCTCCTGTTGCCCCCACCCCCCGGTCATGCCCCCTGTCTCTCTTTTGTTACTCCCCACCCCCTCTCATGCCCCGTGTCTCCCTCCTGTTCCCCCCACCCCCCGGTCATGCCCTGTTTCCCTGCTGTTGCCCCCCCACCCCCGCTCATGCCCCGTGTCTCCCTGCTGTTGCCCCCCATTCATGCCCCGTGTCTCTCTCCTGTTACTCCCCTGCTCATGCCCCGTGTCTCTCTCCTGTTATAACCCACCCCCCTCTCATGCCCCGTGTCTCCCTCCTGTTGCCCCCAGCCCCCGGTCATGCCCCGTATCTCCCTGCTGTTGCCCCCCACCCCACGCTCATGCCCAGTGTCTCCCTGCTGTTGCCCCCTCCACCCCCCGCTCATGCCCCGTGTCTCTCTCCTGTTGCCCCCCACCCCCGTTCATGCCCGTGTCTCCCTCCTGTTGCCCCCCACCCCCTGGTCATGCCCAGTGTCTCCCTCCTGTTGCCCCCCACCCCCGCTCATGCCCCGTGTCCCTCTCCTGGTACCCCCCACCCCCCTCTCATGCCCTGTGTCTCCCTCGTGTTCCCCCCACCCCCCGCTCATGCCCCGTGTCTCCCTGCTGTTGCCCCCACACCCGCTCATGCCCCGTGTCTCCCTGCTGTTGCCCCCCACCCCCCACTCATGCCCCGTGTCTCTCTCCTGTTACCCCCCGCTCATGCCCCGTGTCTCTCACCTGTTACCCCCCACCCCCCTCTCATGCCCAGTGTCTCTCTCCTGTTGCCCCCTACCCCCCTCTCATGCCCCGTGTCTTTCTCATGTTGCCCCCCACTTCTGGTCATGCCCCGTGTCTCCCTTTGTTGCCCCCCACCCCCCGGTCAGGTCATGCCCCGTGTCTCCCTGCTTTTGCCCCCCACACCCTGCTCATGCCCCGTGTCTCCCTGCTGTTGCCCCCCACCCCCGCTCAAGCACCGTGTCTCTCTCCTGTTACCCCCCACCCCCTTTCATGCCCAGAGTCTCCATCGTGTTCCCCCACCCCCCGCTCATCGTTCATGCCCTGTGTCTTGCTGCTGTTGCCCCCCACACCCATCTCATGCCCTGTGTCTCTCTCCTGTTGCCCCCCACCCCCCGGTCATGCCCTGTGTCTCCCTGCTGTTGCCCCCAACCCCCGCTCACACCCTGTGTCTCCCTCCTGTTGCCCCCACCCCCCGCTCATGCCCTGTTTCCCTGCTGTTGCCCCCCCACCCCCGCTCATGCCCCGTGTCTCCCTGCTGTTGCCCCCCATTCATGCCCCGTGTCTCTCTCCTGTTACCCCCCCGCTCATGGCCCGTGTCTCCCTGCTGTTGCCCCCCATTCATGCCCCGTGTCTCTCTCCTGTTACCCCCCCGCTCATGCCCCGCATGCCCCCGTGTCTCCTGTTACCCCCCACCCCCTCTCATTGCCCCGTGTCTCCCTCTTGTTGCCCGCAGCCCCCGGTCATGCCCGTATCTCCCTGCTGTTGCCCCCCACCCCCCGCTCATGCACCGTGTCTCCCTGCTGTTGCCCCCATCCCCCGCTCATGCCCCGTGTCTCTCTCCTGTTACCCCCCACCCCTGCTCATGCCCCATGTCTCCCTGCTGTTGCTACCCACCCCCGGTCATGCCCAGTATCTCCCTGCTTTTGCCCCCCACACCCTGCTCATGCCCCGTGTCTCCCTGCTGTTGCCCCCCACCCCCGCTCAAGCACCGTGTCTCTCTCCTGTTACCACCCCACCCCCCTCTCATGCCCCGTGCCTCTTTCGTGTTCCCCCCGCTCATCGCTCATGCCCGTGCCCCGTATCTCCCTGCTGTTGCCCCCACCCCCCTCTCATGCCCCGTGTCTCTCTCCTGTTACCCCCCACCCCCTCTCATGTCCCGTGTCTCTCTCCTCTTGCCCCCCACCCCCCGGTCATGCCCCCGTGTCTCCCTGCTGTTGCCCCCCAAACCCCGCTCACGCCCCGTGTCTCTCTCCTGTACCCCCCACCCCCCTCTCATGCCCCGTGTCTCTATCCAGTTGACCCCCACCCCCAGATATTCCCCGTGTCTCCCTCCTGTTGCCCCCCAGCCGCCGCTCATGCCCCGTGTCTCCCTCCTGTTCCCGCACACCCGCTCATGCCCCGTGTTTCCCTGCTGTTGCCCCCCACCCCCGCTCATGCCCCGTGTCTCCCTGCTGTTGCCCCCCACACCCCATTCATGCCCCGTGTCTCTCTCCTGTTACTCCTGATCATGCCCCGTGTCTCTCTCCTGTTACGCCCACCCCCCTCTCATGCCCCGTGTCTCCCTCCTGTTGCCCCCCAGCCCCCGGTCATGCCCCGTATCTCCCTGCTGTTGCCCCCCACCCCACGCTCATGCCCAGTGTCTCCCTGCTGTTGCCCCCTCCACCCCCCGCTCATGCCCCGTGTCTCTCTCCTGTTGCTCCCCCACACCCGTTCATGCCCGTGTCTCCCTCCTGTTGCCCCCCACCCCCTGGTCATGCCCAGTGTCTCCCTCCTGTTGCCCCCCACCCCCGCTCATGCCCCGTGTCCCTCTCCTGGTACCCCCCACCCCCCTCTCATGCCCTGTGTCTCCCTCGTGTTCCCCCCACCCCCAGCTCATGCCCCGTGTCTCCCTGCTGTTGCCCCCACACCCGCTCATGCCCCGTGTCTCCCTGCTGTTGCCCCCCACCCCCCACTCATGCCCCGTGTCTCTCTCCTGTTACCCCCCCGCTCATGCCCCGTGTCTCTCACCTGTTACCCCCCACCCCCCTCTCATGCCCAGTGTCTCTCTCCTGTTGCCCCCTACCCTCCTCTCATGCCCCGTGTCTTTCTCCTGTTGCCCCCCACCCCTGGTCATGCCCCGTGTCTCCCTTTGTTGCCCCCACCCCCCGGTCAGGTCATGCCCGTGTCTCCCTGCTTTTGCCCCCACACCCTGCTCATGCCCCGTGTCTCCCTGCTGTTGCCCCCCACCCCCGCTCAAGCACCGTGTCTCTCTCCTGTTACCCCCGCCCCCTTTCATGCCCAGAGTCTCCATCGTGTTCCCCCACCCCCCGCTCATCGCTCATGCCCCGTGTCTCGCTGCTGTTGCCCCCCACACCCATCTCATGCCCTATGTCTCTCTCCTGTTGCCCCCCACCCCCCGGTCATGCCCTGTGTCTCCCTGCTGTTGCCCCCAACCCCCGCTCACACCCTGTGTCTCCCTCCTGTTGCCCCCACCCCCCGGTCATGCCCCCTGTCTCTCTTTTGTTACTCCCCACCCCCTCTCATGCCCCGTGTCTCCCTCCTGTTCCCCCCACCCTCCGCTCATGCCCTGTTTCCCTGCTGTTGCCCCCCCACCCCCGCTCATGCCCCGTGTCTCCCTCCTGTTGCCCCCAACCCCCCGGTCATGCCCCCTGTCTCTCTTTTGTTACTCCCACCCCCTCTCATGCCCCGTGTCTCCCTCCTGTTCCCCCCACCCCCCGGTCATGCCCTGTTTCCCTGCTGTTGCCCCCCCACCCCCGCTCATGCCCCGTGTCTCCCTGCTGTTGCCCCCCATCATGCCCCGTGTCTCTCTCCTGTTACTCCCCTGCTCATGCCCCGTGTCTCTCTCCTGTTATGCCCCACCCCCCTCTCATGCCCCGTGTCTCCCTCCTGTTGCCCCCAGCCCCCGGTCATGCCCCGTATCTCCCTGCTGTTGCCCCCACCCCACGCTCATGCCCAGTGTCTCCCTGCTGTTGCCCCCTCCACCCCCCGCTCATGCCCCGTGTCTCTCTCTGTTGCCCCCCACCCCCGTTCATGCCCGTGTCTCCCTCCTGTTGCCCCCCACCCCCTGGTCATGCCCAGTGTCTCCCTCCTGTTGCCCCCCACCCCCGCTCATGCCCCGTGTCCCTCTCCTGGTACCCCCACCCCCCTCTCATGCCCTGTGTCTCCCTCGTGTTCCCCCACCCCCCGCTCATGCCCCGTGTCTCCCTGCTGTTGCCCCCACACCCGCTCATGCCCCATGTCTCCCTGCTGTTGCCCCCCACCCCCCACTCATGCCCCGTGTCTCTCTCCTGTTACCCCCCCCGCTCATGCCCCGTGTCTCTCACCTGTTACCCCCCACCCCCCTCTCATGCCCAGTGTCTCTCTCCTGTTGCCCCCTACCCCCTCTCATGCCCCGTGTCTTTCTCATGTTGCCCCCCACTTCTGGTCATGCCCCGTGTCTCCCTTTGTTGCCCCCCACCCCCCGGTCAGGTCATGCCCCGTGTCTCCCTGCTGTTGCCCCCACACCCTGCTCATGCCCCGTGTCTCCCTGCTGTTGCCCCCCACCCCCGCTCAAGCACCGTGTCTCTCTCCTGTTACCCCCCACCCCCTTTCATGCCCAGAGTCTCCATCGTGTTCCCCCACCCCCCGCTCATCGTTCATGCCCTGTGTCTTGCTGCTGTTGCCCCCCACACCCATCTCATGCCCTGTGTCTCTCTCCTGTTGCCCCCCACCCCCCCCGGTCATGCCCTGTGTCTCCCTGCTGTTGCCCCCAACCCCCGCTCACACCCTGTGTCTCCCTCCTGTTGCCCCCACCCCCCGCTCATGCCCTGTTTCCCTGCTGTTGCCCCCCCAACCCCGCTCATGCCCCGTGTCTCCCTGCTGTTGCCCCCCATTCATGCCCCGTGTCTCTCTCCTGTTACCCCCCGCTCATGCCCCGTGTCTCCCTGCTGTTGCCCCCCATTCATGCCCCGTGTCTCTCTCCTGTTACCCCCCCGCTCATGCCCCGTGTCTCCTGTTACCCCCACCCCCCTCTCATGCCCCGTGTCTCCCTCTTGTTGCCCCGCAGCCCCCGGTCATGCCCGTATCTCCCTGCTGTTGCCCCCCACCCCCCGCTCATGCCCCGTGTCGCCCTGCTGTTGCCCCTCCAACCCCCGCTCATGCCCCGTGTCTCTCTCCTGTTACCCCCACCGTCTTCTCATGCCTCGTGTCTCTCTCCTGTTGCCCCCCACCCCCCGGTCATGCCCGTGTCTCCCTCCTGCTGCCCCCCACCTCCCGATCATGCCCTGTGTCTCTCTCCTGTAGCCCCCCACCCCCCGCTCATGTCCCGTGTCTCTCTTCTGTTACCCCCCACACCCCGCTCATGCCCTGTGTCTCTCTCCTGTTCCCCCCACCCCCGGTCATGCCCTGTGTCTCCCTGATGTTGCCCCCACCCCCGCTCATGCCCCGTGTCTCCATGCTTTTGCCCCCCACCCGCCAGTCATGCCCCGTGTCTCCCTGCTGTTGCCCCCCACCCCCTGCTCATGTCCCGTGTCTCTCTCCTGTTACCCCCCACCCCCTCTCATGCCCCGTGTCTCCCTTGTGTTCCCCCACCCCCGCTCATACCCCATGTCTCCCTGCTGTTGCCCCCCACCCCCTCTCATGCCCCATGTCTCTCTCCTGTTACCCCCCAGCCCCCTCTCATGCCCCGTGTCTCTCTCCTGTTGCCCCCTACCCCCCTCTCATGCCCCATGTCTTTCTCCTGTTGCTCCCCACCCCCTGGTCATGCCCCGTGTCTCCCTTTGTTGCCCCCCACCCCCCGGTCAGGTCATGCCCCGTGTCTCCCTGCTTTTGCCCCCCACACCCTGCTCATGCCCCGTGTCTCCCTGCTGTTGCCCCCCACCCCGCTCAAGCACCGTGTCTCTCTCCTGTTACCCCCCACCCCCTTTCATGCCCAGAGTCTCCATCGTGTTCCCCCACCCCCCGCTCATCGCTCATGCCCCGTGTCTCGCTGCTGTTGCCCCCCACACCCATCTCATGCCCTGTGTCTCTCTCCTGTTGCCCCCCACCCCCCGGTCATGCCCTGTGTCTCCCTGCTGTTGCCCCCAACCCCCGCTCACACCCTGTGTCTCCCTCCTGTTGCCCCCACCCCCCGGTCATGCCCCCTGTCTCTCTTTTGTTACTCCCCACCCCCTCTCATGCCCGTGTCTCCCTCCTGTTCCCCCCACCCCCCGCTCATGCCCTGTTTCCCTGCTGTTGCCCCCCCACCCCCGCTCATGCCCCGTGTCTCCCTGCTGTTGCCCCCCATTCATGCCCCGTGTCTCTCTCCTGTTACCCCCCCGCTCATGCCCCGTGTCTCTCTCCTGTTACCCCCACCCCCCTCTCATGCCCCGTGTCTCCCTCTTGTTGCCCCGCAGCCCCCGGTCATGCCCGTATCTCCCTGCTGTTGCCCCCCACCCCCCGCTCATGCCCCGTGTCGCCCTGCTGTTGCCCCTCCAACCCCCGCTCATGCCCCGTGTCTATCTCCTGTTACCCCCACCGTCTTCTCATGCCTCGTGTCTCTCTCCTGTTGCCCCCCACCCCCCGGTCATGCCCGTGTCTCCCTCCTGCTGCCCCCCCACCTCCCGGTCATGCCCTGGGTCTCCCTCCTGTAGCCCCCCACCCCCCGCTCATGTCCCGTGTCTCTCTTCTGTTACCCCCCACACCCCGCTCATGCCCTGTGTCTCTCTCCTGTTCCCCCCACCCCCGGTCATGCCCTGTGTCTCCCTGATGTTGCCCCCACCCCCGCTCATGCCCCGTGTCTCCATGCTTTTGCCCCCCACCCGCCAGTCATGCCCCGTGTCTCCCTGCTGTTGCCCCCCACCCCCTGCTCATGTCCTGTGTCTCTCTCCTGTTACCCCCCACCCCCTCTCATGCCCCGTGTCTCCCTTGTGTTCCCCCACCCCCGCTCATACCCCATGTCTCCCTGCTGTTGCCCCCCACCCCCTCTCATGCCCCATGTCTCTCTCCTGTTACCCCCCACCCCCCTCTCATGCCCCGTGTCTCTCTCCTGTTGCCCCGCACCCACCGGTCAAGCCCCGTGTCTCCCTGCTGTTGCCTCCAGCTCATGCCCCGTGTCTCCCTGCTGTTGCCCCCCACCCCCTGCTCATGCACCGTGTCTCCCTGCTGTTGCCCCATCCCCCGCTCATGCCCCGTGTCTCTCTCCTGTTACCCCCCCACCCCCTGCTCATGCCCCATGTCTCCCTGCTGTTGCTCCCCACCCCCCGGTCATGCCCCGTGTCTCCCTGCTTTTGCCCCCCACACCCTGCTCATGCCCGTGTCTCCCTGCTGTTGCCCCCCACCCCCCTCTCATGCCCCGTGTCTCTCTCCTGTTACCCCCCACCCCTCTCTCATGCCTGGTGTCTCTCTCCTGTTGCCCCCCACCCCCCGGTCATGCCCCCCGTGTCTCCCTGCTGTTGCCCCCCAAACCCCGCTCACGCCCCGTGTCTCTCTCCTGTTACCCCCACCCCCTTCTCATGCCCCATGTCTCTATCCAGTTGACCCCCACCCCCAGTCATGCCCCGTGTCTCCCTCCTGTTGCCCCCAGCCCCCGGTCATGCCCGGTGTCTCCCTCCTGTTCCCCCACCCCCGCTCATGCCCCGTGTTTCCCTGCTGTTGCCCCCCACCCCCGCTCATGCCCCGTGTCTCCCTGCTGTTGCCCCCCACACCCCATTCATGCCCTGTGTCTCTCTCCTGTTACCCCCCGCTCATGCCCCGTGTCTCTCTCCTGTTACGCCCCACCCCCCTCTCATGCGTCGTGTCTCCCTCCTGTTGCACCCCAGCCCTCGGTCATGCCCCGTATCTCCCTGCTGTTGCCCCCCACCCCCCGCTCATGCCCCGTGTCTCCCTGCTGTTGCCCCCCACCCCCCCGCTCATGCCCCGTGTCTCTCTCCTGTTGCCCCCGCACCCCCGTTCATGCCCGTGTCTCCCTCCTGTGGCCCCCCACCCCCTGGTCATGCCCAGTGTCTCCCTCCTGTTGCCCCCCACCCCCCGCTCATGCCCCGTCTCTCTTCTGTTACGCCCCACCCCCTCTCATGCCCTTTGTCTCCCTCGTGTTCCCCCCGCTCATGCCCCATGTCTCCCTGCTGTTGCCCCCACACCCGCTCATGCCCCCCACCCCCCACTCATGCCCCGTGTCTCTCTCCTGTTACCCCCCCGCTCATGCCCTGTGTCTCTCTCCTGTTACCCCCCACCCCCCTCTCATGCATAGTGTCTCTCTCCTGTTGCCCCCTACCCCCCTCTCATGCCCCATGTCTCTCTCCTGTTGCCCCCCACCCCCGGTCATGCCCCGTGTCTCCCTTTGTTGCCCCCACCCCCCGGTCAGGTCATGCCCCGTGTCTCCCTGCTTTTGCCCCCCACACCCCGCTCATGCCCCGTGTCTCCCTGCTGTTGCCCCCCACCCCCGCTCAAGCACCATGTCTCTCTCCTGTTACCCCCACCCCCCTCTCATGCCCCGAGTCTCCATCGTGTTCCCCCACCCCCCGCTCATCGCTCATGCCCCGTGTCTCGCTGCTGTTGCCCCCCACACCCCTCTCATGCCCCGTGTCTCTCTCCTCTTACCCCCCACCCCCCTCTCATGCCCTGTGTGTCTCTCCTGTTGCCCCCCACCCCCCGGTCATGCCCCGTGTCTCCCTGCTGTTGCCCCCCAACCCCTGCTCACACCCCGTGTCTCCCTCCTGTTGCCCCCATCCCCCGGTCATGCCCCCTGTCTCTCTTTTGTTACCCTCACCCTCTCTCATGCCCCGTGTCTCCCTGCTGTTGCCCCCCACCCCCATTCATGCCCCGCGTCTCTCTCCTGTTACCCCCCGCTCATTCCCCGTGTCTCTCTCCTGTTACCCCCACCCCCCTCTCATGCCCCGTGTCTCCCTCCTGTTGCCCCGCAGCCCCCGGTCATGCCCCGTATCTCCCTACTGTTGCCCCCCCGCTCATGCCCCGTGTTGCCCTGCTGTTGCCCCCTCCAACCCCCGCTCATGCCCCGTGTCTCTCTCCTGTTACCCCCACCGCCTTCTCATGCCTCGTGTCTCTCTCCTGTTGCCCCCCACCCCCGGTCATGCCCGTGTCTCCCTCCTGTTGCCCCCCCACCTCCCGGTCATGCCCTGTGTCTCCCTCCTGTAGCCCCCCACCCCCCGCTCATGCCCTGTGTCTCTCTTCTGTTACCCCCGCTCATGCCCTGTCTCTCTCCTGTTCCCCCCACCCCCGGTCATGCCCTGTGTCTCCCTGATGTTGCCCCCACCCCCGCTCATGCCCCGTGTCTCTCTCCTGTTGCCCCCCACCCCCTGCTCATGCCCCGTGTCTCTCTCCTGTCTCCCCCCACCCCCGGTCATGCCCTGTGTCTCTCTCCTGTTACCCCACCCCCTCTCATGCCCTGTGTCTCTCTCCTGTTGCCCCCCACCCTCCGATCATGCCCCGTGTCTCTCTGCTGTTTCCCCCACCCCCCACTCACGGACCGTGTCTCTCTCCTGTTACCTCCAACCCCCTCTCATACCCTGTGTCTCTCTCCTGTTGCCCCCACCCCCCGGTCATGCCCCATGTCTTCCTTCTGTTGCCCCTGACCCCCTCGTCATGCCCCGTGTCTCCCTGCTGTTGCCCCCACCCCCTGTTCATGCCCCGTGTCTCTCCCCTGTTACCCCCACCCCCTGCTCATGCCCTGTGTCTCCGTGCTTTTGCCCCCCACCCGCCAGTCATGCCCTGTGTCTCCCTGCTGTTGCCCCCCAACCCCTGCTCATGTCCCGTGTCTCTCTCCTGTTACCCCCCACCCCCTCTCATGCCCCGTGTCTCCCTCGTGTCCCCCACCCCCGCTCATACCCCATGTCTCCCTGCTGTTGCCCCCCACCCCCTCTCATGCCCCATGTCTCTCTCCTGTTACCCCCCACCCCCCTCTCATGCCCTGTGTCTCTCTCCTGTTGCCCCGCACCCACCGGTCAAGCCCCGTGTCTCCCTGCTGTTGCCCCCCACCCCCCGCTCATGCCCCGTGTTTCTCTCCTGTTACCCCCACGCCCTGGTCATGCCCTGTGTCTCCCTGATGTTGCCCCCACCCCCCGCTCATGCCCCGTGTCTCTCTCCTGTTACCCTCACCCCCCTCTCATGCCCTGTGTCTCTCTCCTGTTGCCCCCCACCCCCCGTCATGCCCAGTGTCTCCCTGCTGTTGCCCCCCACCCCCCGCTCATGCCCCGTGTCTCTCTCCCATTACCCCCCACCCCCGGTCATGCCCTGTGTCTCCCTGCTGTTGCCCCCCCGCTCATGCCCCGTGTCTCTCTCCTGTTGCCTCCAACCCCCGCTCATGCCTCGTGTCTCCCCTGTTCCCCCCCCACCCCCCTCTCATGCCCCTTGTTTCCCTCCTGTTGCCCCCATCCCCGGCTCATGCCCCGTGTCTCTCTCCTGTTACCCCCCACCCCCCGGTCATGCCCCGTGTCTCTCTGCTGTTGCCCCCCAACCCTCGCTCATGCCCCGTGTCCCCCTGCTTTTGCCCCCCAACCCCCGCTCATGCCCCGTGTCTCCCTGCTGTTGCCCCCCACTCATGCTCCGTGTCTCTCTCCTGTTGCCCCCCACCCCCGGTCATGCCCCGTGTCTCCATGCTGTTGCCCCCACCCCCCGCTCATGCCCTGTGTCTCTCTCCTGTTACCCCCACCCCCGCTTATGCCTCGTGTCTCTCCTGTTACCCCCACCCCCGCTCATGCCCCGTGTCTTTCTCCTGTTGCCCCCCGCTCATGCCCCGTATCTCGCTGCTGTTGCCCCACACCCCCGCTCATGCCCCGTGTCTCTCTCCTGGTGCCTCCCACCCCCCTCTCATGCCCCGTGTCTCCCTCGTGTTCCCCCCACCCCCGATCATGCCCCGTGTCTCCCTGCTGTTTCCCCCCACCCCCCACTCATGCCCCGTGTCTCTCTCCTGTTACCCCCAACCCCCTCTCATGCTCCGTGTCTCCCTCCTGTTACCCCCCACCCCCCCTCTCAAGCCCCGTGTCTCTCTCCTGTGCCCCCCACCCCCCAGTCATGCCCCGTGTCTCCCTTCTGTTGCCCCTGACCCCCTGGTCATGCCCCGTGTCTCCCTGCTGTTGCCCCTCACCCCCGCTCATGCCCCGTGTCTCTCTCCTGTTACCCCCACCCCCTCTCATGCCCTGTGTCTCCCTCGTGTTCCCCCCACCCCCGCTCATCGCTCATGGCCGGGCCCCGTGTCTCCCTGCTGTTGCCCCCCACCCCCCTCTCATGCCCCATGTCTCTCTCCTGTTACCCCTCCACCCACTCTCATTCCCTGTGTCTCT
Source organism: Ambystoma mexicanum (assembly GCF_040938575.1). NCBI lineage: Eukaryota > Metazoa > Chordata > Amphibia > Caudata > Ambystomatidae > Ambystoma > Ambystoma mexicanum. Next base: position 609,281,912 of record NC_090937.1, read on the forward strand.
CTCCTGTTACCCCCACCCCCCTCTCATGCCCTGTGACTCTCTCCTGTTACCCCCCACCCCCTCTGATGCCCCGTGTCTCTCTCCTGTTGCCCCCCACCCCCGGTCACGCCCCGTGTCTCCCTGCTGTTACCCCCCACCCCCCGGTCATGCCCCGTTTCTCCCTACTTTTGGCCCCACACCCCGCTCATGCCCTGTTGCTCCTTGCTGTTGCCCCCCACCCCCGCTCATGCACCGTGTCTCTCTACTGTTACACCCCACCCCCTCTCATGCCCCGTGTCTCCCTCGTGTTCCCCCCACCCCCCGTTCATCGCTCATGCCCGGGCCCCGTGTCTCCCTGCTGTTGCCCCCCACCCCCCTCTCATGCCCCATGTCGCTCTTCTGTTACCCCCCAACCCCCTCTCATGCCCCGTGTCTCTCTCCTGTTGCCCCTCACCCCCGGTCATGCCCCGTGTCTCCCTGCTGTTGCCCCCAACCCCCGCTCATGCCCGTGTCTCTCTCTGTTACCCCCCCACCCCCCGGTCATGCCCCGTGTCTCCCTGCTGTTGCCCCCCACACCCCGCTCATGCCCCGTGTCTCTCTCCTGTTACCCCCCACTCCCCTCTCATGCCCCGTGTCTCTCCTGTTGCCCCCCACCCCCGGTACTGCCCCGTGTGTACCTGCTGATGCCCCCCACGTCCCGCTCATGCCCCGTGTCTCCCTGCTGTTGCCCCCCACCCCCGCTCATGCCCTGTGTCTCTCTCCTGTTCCCCCACCCCCGGTCATGCCCTGTGTCTCCCTGCTGTTGGCCCCCATCCCCGCTCATGCTCCGTGTCTCCCTGATGTTGCCTCCACCCCCGCTCATGCCCCGTGTCTCTCTCCTGTTACCTCCCACCCCCCGCTCATTCCCCGTGTCTCTCTCCTGTTGCCCCCCACCCCCTGCTCATGCCCTGTGTCTCTCTCCTGTCACCTCCCCATCCCTCTCATGCCCCGTGTCGCTCTCCTGTTACCCCCCACCCCCCTCTCATGCCCTGTGTGTTCTCCTGTTGCCCCCCACCCCTGGATCATGCCCCGTGTCTCTCTGCTGTTTCCCCCACCCCCCACTCATGCCCCGTGTCTCTCTCCTGTTACCCCCAACCCCCTCTCATGCCCCGTGTCTCTCTCCTGTTACCCCCCACCCCCCTCTCATGTCTCATGCCCTGTGTCTCTCTCCTGTTGCCCCCACCCGCCAGTCATGCCCCATGTCTTCCTTCTGTTGCCCCCGATCCCCTGGTCATGCCCTGTGTCTCCCTGCTGATGCCCCACCCCCGCTCATGCCCCGTGTCTCTCCCCTGTTACCCCCACCCCCGCTCATGCCCCGTGTCTCTGTGCTGTTGCCCCCCACCCGCCAGTCATGCCCCGTGTCTCCCTGCTGTTGCCCCCCACCCCCTGCTCATGTCCTGTGTCTCTCTCCTGTTACCCCCACCCCCCTCTCATGCCCCGTGTCTCCCTCGTGTTCCCCCACCCCCGCTCATACCCCATGTCTCCCTGCTGTTGCCCCCCACCCCCTCTCATGCCCCGTGTCTCCCTGCTGTTGCCCCCCACCCCCTGCTCATGTCCTGTGTCTCTCTCCTGTTACCCCCCAACCCCCTCTCATGCCCCGTGTCTCTCTCCTGTTACCCCCCACCCCCCTCTCATGTCTCATGCCCTGTGTCTCTCTCCTGTTGCCCCCACCCGCCGGTCATGCCCCATGTCTTCCTTCTGTTGCCCCCGATCCCCTGGTCATGCCCTGTGTCTCCCTGCTGATGCCCCACCCCCGCTCATGCCCCGTGTCTCTCCCCTGTTACCCCCACCCCCCGCTCATGCCCCGTGTCTCTGTGCTGTTGCCCCCCACCCGCCAGTCATGCCCCGTGTCTCCCTGCTGTTGCCCCCCACCCCCTGCTCATGTCCTGTGTCTCTCTCCTGTTACCCCCACCCCCCTCTCATGCCCCGTTTCTCTCTCCTGTTGCCCCACACCCGCCGGTCAAGCCCCGTGTCTCCCTGCTGTTGTCCCCCGCTCATGCCCCATGTCTCTCTCCTGTTACCCTCACCCCCCTCTCATGCCCTGTGTCTCTCTCCTGTTGCCCCCCACCCACCTTTCATGCCCCGTGTCTCCCTGCTGTTGCCCCCCACCCCCTGCTCATGCCCCGTGTCTCTCTCCTATTACCCTCACCCCCGGTCATGCCCCGTGTCTCCCTGCTGTTGCCCCCCCGCTCATGCCCCGTGTCTCTCTCCTGTTCCCTCTAACCCCCGCTCATGCCTCGTGTCTCCCCTGTTCCCCCCACCCCCCGCTCATGCCCCTGTCTCTCTCCTGTTACTCCCCACCCCCCTCTCATGCCCCTTGTTTCCCTCCTGTTGCCCCATCCCCCGCTCATGCCCCGTGTCTCTCTCCTGTTACCCCCCACCCCCCGCTCATGCCCCGTGTCTCCCTGCTGTTGCCCCCCACCCCCCGCTCATGCCCCGTGTCTCCCTGCTGTTGCCCCCCACCCCCCGCTCATGCTCCGTGTCTCTCTCCTGTTCCCCCCACCCCCCGCTCATGCCCCTGTCTCTCTCCTGTTACTCCCCACCCCCCTCTCATGCCCCTTGTTTCCCTCCTGTTGCCCCATCCCCCGCTCATGCCCCGTGTCTCTCTCCTGTTACCCCCCACCCCCCGCTCATGCCCCGTGTCTCCCTGCTGTTGCCCCCCATCCCCCGCTCATGCCCCGTGTCTCTCTCCTGTTACCCCCCACCCCCCGCTCATGCCCCGTGTCTCCCTGCTGTTGCCCCCCACCCCCCGCTCATGCCCCATGTCTCCCTGCTGTTGCCCCCCACCCCCCGCTCATGCTCCGTGTCTCTCTCCTGTTCCCCCCACCCCCCGCTCATGCCCCTGTCTCTCTCCTGTTACTCCCCACCCCCCTCTCATGCCCCTTGTTTCCCTCCTGTTGCCCCATCCCCCGCTCATGCCCCGTGTCTCTCTCCTGTTACCCCCCACCCCCCGCTCATGCCCCGTGTCTCCCTACTGCTGCCCCCCACCCCCCGCTCATGCCCCGTGTCTCCCTGCTGTTGCCCCCCACCCCCCGCTCATGCTCCGTGTCTCTCTCCTGTTGCCCCCACCCCCGGTCATGCCCCGTGTCTCCCTGATGTTGCCCCCACCCCCGCTCATGCCCCGTGTCTCTCTCCTGTTACCTCCCACCCCCTGCTCATGCCCTGTGTCTCTCTCCTGTTGCCCCCCACCCCCTGCTCATGCCCCTTGTCTCTCTCCTGTCACCCCCCACCCCCTCTTATGCCCCGTTTCTCTCTCCTGTTACCCCCACCCCCCTCTCATGCCGTGTTCTCTCCTGTTGCCCCCCACCCCCCGATCATGCCCCGTGTCTCTCTGCTGTTTCCCCCACCCCCCACTCATGCCCCGTGTCTCTCTCCTGTTACCCCCAACCCCCTCTCATGCCCCGTGTCTCTCTCCTGTTACCCCCCACCCCCCTCTCATGTCTCATGCCCCGTGTCTCTCTCCTGTTACCCCCACCCCCAGTCATGCCCCATGTCTTCCTTCTGTTGCCCCCGACCCCCTGGTCATGCCCTGTGTCTCCCTACTGTTGCCCCCACCCCCCGCTCATGCCTCGTGTCTCTCCCCTGTTACCCCACCCCCCGCTCATGCCCTGTGTCTCTGTGCTGTTGCCCCCCACCCGCCAGTCATGCCCCGTGTCTCCCTGCTGTTGCCCCCCACCCCCTGCTCATGTCCCGTGTCTCTCTCCTGTTACCCCCCACCCCCCTCTCATGCCCCGTGTCTCCCTCGTGTTCCCCCACTCCCGCTCATATCCCATGTCTCCCTGCTGTTGCCCCCCACCCCCTCTCATGCCCCATGTCTCTCTCCTGTTACCCCCCACCCGCCTCTCATGCCCCGTTTCTCTCTCCTGTTGCCCCGCACCCACCGGTCAAGCCCCGTGTCTCCCTGCTGTTGCCCCCCACACCCCGCTCATGCCCCATGTCTCTCTCCTGTAACCCTAACCCCCTCTCATGCCCTGTGTCTCTCTCCTGTTGCCCCCCAACCCCCTGTCATGCCCCGTGTCTCCCTGCTGTTGCCCCCCACCCCCCGCTCATGCCCCGTGTCTCTCTCCTATTACCCCCCACCCCCGGTCATGCCCCGTGTCTCCCTGCTGTTGCCCCCCCGCTCATGCCCCGTGTCTCTCTCCTGTTCCCTCCAACCCCCGCTCATGCCTCATGTCTCCCCTGTTCCCCCCACCCCCTGCTCATGCCCGTGTCTCTCTCCTGTTACTCCCCACCCCCCTCTCATGCCCCTTGTTTCCCTCCTGTTGCCCCCATCCCCCGCTCATGCCCCGTGTCTCCCTGCTGTTGCCCCCCACCCCCCGCTCATGCCCCGTGTCTCCCTGCTGTTGCCCCCCACCCCCCCGCTCATGCTCCGTGTCTCTCTCCTGTTGCCCCCACCCCCGGTCATGCCCTGTGTCTCCATGCTATTGCCCCCACCCCCTGCTCATGCCCTGTGTCTCTCTCCTGTTAGCCCCACCCCCCGCTTATGCCTTGTGTCTCTCCTGTTACCCCCACCCCGCTCATACCCCGTGTCTTTCTCCTGTTGCCCCCCCGCTCATGCCCCGTGTCTCCCTGCTGTTGCCCCCCACCCCCCGCTCATGCCCCGTGTCTCTCTCCTGGTACCCCCCACCTCCTCTCATGCCCCGTGTCTCCCTCGTGTTCCCCCCCCACCCCCGCTCATGACCCTTGTGTCTCTCCTGTTGCCCCCACCCCCGATCATGCCCCGTGTCTCCCTGCTGTTTCCCCCCACCCCCCACTCATGCCCCGTGTCTCTCTCCTGTTTCCCCCAACCCCCTCTCATGCTCCGTGTCTCTCTCCTGTTACCCCCACTCCCCCTAATGCCCTGTGTCTCCCTCGTGTTCCCCCAACCCCCTCTCATGCCCCGTGTCTCTCTCCTGTTACCCCCCACCCCCCTCTCATGTCTCATGCCCCGTGTCTCTCTCCTGTTGCCCCCACCCCCCGGTCATGACCCATGTCTTCCTTCTGTTGCCCCCGACCCCCTGGTCATGCCCCGTGTCTCCCTGCTGTTTCCCCCACCCCCGCTCATGCCCCTTGTCTCTCTCCTGTTACCCCCCACCCCCCTCTCATGCCCTGTGTCTCCCTCGTATTCCCCCCACCCCCGCTCATGCCCCGTGTCTCCCTGCTGTTGCCCCCCACCCCCCTCTCATGCCCTGTGTCTCTTTCATGTTCCCCCCCACCCCCTGCTCATGCCCCGTGTCTCTCTCCTGTTACCCCCAACCCCCTCTCATGCCCTGTGTCTCTCTCCTGTTGCCCCCACCCCCCAGTCATGCCCCATGTCTCTCTCCTGTTGCCCCCCACCCCCGGTCATGCCCCGTGTCTCCCTCCTGCTGCCCCCCACACCCTGCTCATGCCCCGTGCCTCTCTTCTGTTACCCCGACCCACCTCTCATGCCCCGTGTCTCCCTCGTGTTCCCCCACCAGCGCTCATGCCCCGTGTCTCCCTGCTGTTGCCCCCCCACTCCTGCTCATGCCCCATGTCTCTCTTCTGTTACCCCATCCCCCTCTCATGTCCCGTGTCTCCCTCGTGTTCCCCCCACCCCCGCTCATGACCCGTGTCTCCCTGCTGTTGCCCCCCAACCCCGCTCATGCCCCATGTCTCCCTGCTGTTGCCCCATCCCCCGCTCATGCCCCGTGTCAATTTCCTGTTACCCCCCGCTCATGCCCCGTGTCTCCTGTTGCCCCCCACCCCCACTCATGCCCCGTGTCTCTCTCCTGTTACCCCCCACCCCCTGCTCATGCCCAGTGTCTCTCTCCTGTTACCCCCCACCCCCGTCTCATGCCCTGTCTCTCTCTCCTGTTGCCCCCCACTCCCCAGTCATGCCCCGTGTCTCTCTCCTGTTGCCCCCACCCCCGGGTCATGCCCCGTGTCTCCCTCCTGTTGCCCCCAACCTCCCGGTCATGCCCCGTGTCTCTCTCCTGTTACCCCCACCCCCCTCTCATGCCCTATGTCTCTCTCCTGTTGCCCCCCACCCCCTGATCATGCCCCGTGTCTCCCTGCTGTTGTCCCCCACCCCCGCGCATGCACCGTGTCTCTCTCCTGTTACCCCCAACCTCCTCTCATGCCCCGTGTCTCCCTCATGTTCCCCCACCCCCGCTCATCGCTCATGCCCCGTGCCCCGTGTCTCCCTGCTGTTGCCCCGCACCCCCCTCTCATGCACGTGTCTCTCTCCTTTTACCCCCCACCCCCGTCTCATGCCCCGTGTCTCTCTCCTGTTGCTCCTCACCCCCCGGTCATGCCCCGTGTCTCCATGCTGTTGCCGCCCAACCCCCGCTCATGCCCCATCTCTCTCTCCTGTTACCCCCCACCCCCCGGTCATGCCCCGTGTCTCCCTGCTGTTGCCCCCACACCCCGCTCATGCCCAGTGTCTCTCTCCTGTTACCCCCCACCCCCTCTCATGCCCCGTGTCTCTCTCCTGTTGCCCCCCACCCCCTGGTCATGGCCCGTGTCTACCTGCTGTTTTCCCCCACAGCCTGCTCATGCCCCGTGTCTCCCTGTCTCCCTGCTTTTGCCCCCCACCCCCCGCTCATGCCCCGTGTCTCTCTCCTGTTCCCCCCACCCCCGGTCATGCCCTGTGTCTCCCTGCTGTGGCGCCTCACCCCCCGCTCATGCCCCGTGTCTCCCTGCTGTTGCCCCCACCCCCCGCTCATGCCCCGTGTCTCCCTGCTGTTGCCCCCCACCCCCACTCATGCCCCATGTCTCTCTCCTGTTACCCCATCCCCCGCTCATGCCCCGTGTCTCTCTCCTGTTGCCACCACCCCCGCTTATGCTCCGTGTCTCTCTCCTGTTACCCCCACCCCCCTCTCATGCCCCATGTATTTCTCCTGTTGCCCCCACCCTTTGCTCATGCCCTGTGTCTCCCTGCTGTTGCCCCCACCCTCCGCTCATGCCCGTGTCTCCCTGCTGTTGCCCCCAGCCCCCGCTAATGCCCCGTGTCTCTCTCCTGTTACCCCATCACCCCCCTCTCATGCCCCATGTATTTCTCCTGTTGCCCCCACCCTTTGCTCATGCCCTGTGTCTCCCTGCTGTTGCCCCCACCCTCTGCTCATGCCCGTGTCTCCCTGCTGTTGCCCCCCAGCCCCCGCTAATGCCCCGTGTCTCTCTCCTGTTACCCCATCACCCCCCTCTCATGCCCCGTGTCTCTCTCCTGTTGCCCCCCACCCTCCGCTCATGCCCGTGTCTCCCCGCTGTGGCCCCCCACCCCCACTCATGCCCCGTGTCTCTCTCCTGTTACCCCCAACCCCCTCTCATGCCCCGTGTCTCTCTCCTGTTACCCCCCACCCCCCTCTCATGTCTCATGCCCCGTGTCTCTCTCCTGTTGCCCCCACCCCCCAGTCATGCCCCATGTCTTCCTTCTGTTACCCCCGACCCCCTGGTCATGCCCCGTGTCTCCCTGCTGTTGCCCCCACCCCCCGCTCATGCCCCGTGTCTCTCCCCTGTTATCCCCACCCCCCGCTCATGCCCCGTGTCTCTGTGCTGTTGCCCCCCACCGGCCAGTCATGCCCCGTGTCTCCCTGCTGTTGCCCCCCACCCCCTGCTCATGTCCCGTGTCTCTCTCCTGTTACCCCCCACCCCCCTCTCATGCCCCGTGTCTCCCTCGTGTTCCCCCACCCCCGCTCATACCCCATGTCTCCCTGCTGTTGCCCCCCACCCCCTCTCATGCCCCATGTCTCTCTCCTGTTACCCCCCCACCCCCCTCTCATGCCCCGTTTTTCTCTCCTGTTGCCCCGCACCCACCGGTCAAGCTCCGTGTCTCCCTGCTGTTGCTCCCCACACCCCGCTCATGCCCCATGTCTCTCTCCTGTTACCCTCAGCCCCCTCTCATGCCCTGTCTCTCTCCTGTTGCCCCCCAACCCCCTGTCATGCCCCGTGTCTCCCTGCTGTTGCCCCCCACCCCCCGCTCATGCCCCGTGTCTCTCTCCTATTACACCCCACCCCCGGTCATGCCCCGTGTCTCCCTACTGTTGCCCCCCACCGCTCATGCCCCGTGTCTCTCTCCTGTTCCCTCCAACCCCCGCTCATGCCTTGTGTCTCCCCTGTTCCCCCCCACCCCCTGCTCATGCCCGTGTCTCTCTCCTGTTACTCCCGACCCCCCTCTCATGCCCCTTGTTTCCCTCCTGTTGCCCCCATCCCCCGCTCATGCCCCGTGTCTCCCTGCTGTTGCCCCCCACCCCCCGCTCATGCCCCGTGTCTCCCTGCTGTTGCCCCCCACCCCCCGCTCATGCCCCGTGTCTCTCCTGTTACCCCACACCCCGCTCATACCCCGTGTCTTTCTCCTGTTGCCCCCCGCTCATGCCCCGTGTCTCCCTGCTGTTGCCCCCCACCCCCTGCTCATGCCCCGTGTCTCTCTCCTGGTACCCCCCACCCCCTCTCATGCCCCGTGTCTCCCTCGTGTTCCCCCCCACCCCCGCTCATGCCCCTTGTCTCTCTCCTGTTGCCCCCACGCCCGATCATGCCCCGTGTCGCCCTGCTGTTTCCCCCCACACCCCACTCATGCCCCGTGTCTCTCTCCTGTTTCCCCCAACCCCCTCTCATGCTCCGTGTCTCTCTCCTGTTACCCCCACCCCCCTCTCAAGCCTCGTGTCTCTCTCCTGTTACCCCCACCCCCTCTCATGCCCTGTCTCCCTCGTGTTCCCCCCACCCCCGCTCATGCCCCGTGTCTCCCTGCTGTTGCCCCGTGTCTCTCTCATGTTGCCCCCACCCCCCGCTCATGCCCCGTGTCTCTCTCCTGTTACTCCCCACCCCCCTCTCATGCCCCGTGTATCTCTCCTGTTACCCCCCACCCCCCTCTCATGCCCTGTGTCTCTCTGCTGTTTCCCCCACCCCCCACTCATGCCCCGTGTCTCTCTTCTTTTACCCCCAACCCCCTCTCATGCCCCGTGTCTCTCTCCTGTTACCCCCCACCCCCTTCTCATGTCTCATGCCCCGTGTCTCTCTCCTGTTGCCCCCACCCCCCGGTCATGCCCCATGTCTTCCTTCTGTTGCCCCCGACCCCCCGCTCATGCCCTGTGTCTCTCTCCTGTTACCCCCCTCTCATGCCCCGTGTCTCCCTGCTGTTGGCCCTCCACTCCCCGCTCATTCCCTGTGTCTCTCTCCTGTTACCCCCCTCTCATGCCCCGTGTCTCTCTCCTGTTGCCCCCCACCCCTCGGTCATGACCTGTGTCTCCCTGCTGTTGCCACCCACCCCCTGCTCATGCCCCGTGTCTCTCTCCTGTTACCCCCCACCCCCTCTCATGCCCCGTGTCTCTCTCCTGTTGCCCCCCACCCCCCGCGTCTCTCTTTTGTTACCCCCCACCCACTCTCATGCCCCGTGTCTCCCTCGTGTTCCCCCCATCCCCGCTCATGCCCGGTGTCTCCCTGCTGTTGGCCCCCCAACCCCCGCTCATGCCCTGTGTCTCTCTCCTGTTACCCCCCTCTCATGCCCCTTGGCCCCTTGTCTCTCTCCTGTTGCCCCCCACCCCCGGTCATGCCCCATGTCTCCCTGCTGTTACCCCCCACCCCCCGCTCATGCCCTGTGTCTCTCTCCTGTTAGCCCCCTCTCATGCCCCTTGTCTCTCTCCTGTTGCCCCCCACCCCCGGTCATGCCCCATGTCTCCCTGCTGTTGCCCCCCACCCCCCGCTCATGCCCCGTGTGTCTCTCCTGTTACCCCCACCCCCTCTCATGCACTGCGTCTCTCTTTTGTTACCCCCCACCCACTCTCATGCCCCGTGTCTCCCTCGTGTTCCCCCCATCCCCGCTCATGCCCGGTGTCTCCCTGCTGTTGGCCCCCCAACCCCCGCTCATGCCCTGTGTCTCTCTCCTGTTACCCCCCTCTCATGCCCCATGTCTCTCTCCTGTTGCCCCCCACCCCCGGTCATGCCCCATGTCTCCCTGCTGTTGCCCCCCACCCCCCACTCATGCCCCGTGTGTCTCTCCAGTTACCCCCACCCCCTCTCATGCACCGTGTCTCTCTCCTGTTACCCCCCACCCCCTCTCATGCCCCGTGTCTCTCTCCTGTTGCCCCCCACCCCCCAGTCATGCCCCGTATCTCCCTGCTGTTGCCCCCCACCCCCCGCTCATGCCCCGTGTCTCTCTCCTGTTCCCCCCACCCCCTCACATGCCCCGTGTCTCTCTCCTGTTACCCCCCACCCCCCTCTCATGCCCCGTGTCTCTCTCCTGTTAACCCCCACCCCTCTCTCATGCCCCGTGTCTCCCTCGTGTTCCCCCCACCCCTGCTCATGCCCTGTGTCTCCCTGCTGTTGCCCCCCCGCTCATGCCCTGTGTCTCTCTCCTGTTACCCTCCACCCCCTCTCATGCCCCGTGTCTCTCTCCTGTTACCCCCCACCCCTCGCTCATGCCCTGTGTCTCTCTCCTGTTGCCCCCACCCCCCGCTCATGCTCCGTGTCTCTCTCCTGTTGCCCCCCAGCCCCCGGTCCTGCCCCGTGTCTCCCTGCTGTTGCCCTCCACCCCCCGCTCATGCCCCGTGTCTCTCTCCTGTTCCCCCCACCCCTCGCTTATGCCTCGTGTCTCTCCTGTTACCCCCACCCCCCGCTCATGCCCCGTGTCTTTCTCCTGTTGCCCCCCGCTCATGCCCCGTGTCTCTCTCCTGTTGCCCCCCACCCCCGCTCATTCCCCGTGTCTCTCTTCTGTTACCCCCCACCCCCTCTCATGCCCCGTGTCTCTCTCGTGTTCCCCCCACCCCCGCTCATGCCCCGTGTCTCCCTGCTGTTGGCCCCCCACCCCCCGCTCATGCCCTGTGTCTCTCTCCTGTTGCCCCCCACCCCCACTCAAGCACCGTGTCTCTTTCCTGTTACCCCCCACCCCCTCTCATGCCCGTGTCTCCTTTGTGTTCCCCGCACACCCGCTCATCGCTCATGCCCCGTGCCTCCCTGCTGTTGCCCCCCACCCTCCTCTCATGCCCCGTGTCTCTCTCCTGTTACCCCCCACCCCCCTCTCATGCCCCGTTTCTCTCTCTTGTTGCCCCCCACCCCCCGGTCATGCCCCGTGTCTACCTGCTGTTGCCCCGAACCCCCGCTCACGCCCTGTGTCTCCCTCCTGTTACCCCCACCCGCTCTCATGCCCCGTGTCTCCCTTTGTTGCCCACCTCCCCCGGTCATGCCCCGTGTCTCCCTGCTATTGCCACCCGCTCATGCCCTGTGTCTCTCTCCTGTTACCCCCCACCCCCCTCTCATGCCCCGTGTCTCCCTCGTGTTCCCCCCAACCCGCTCATGCCCCGTGTCTCCCTGCTGTTGCCCCCGACCCCCCGCTCATGCCCTGTGTCTCTCTCATGTTACCCCCCACCCCTGCTCATGTCCCGTGTCTCCCTGCTGTTGCCCCATCCCCGCTCATGCCCCGTGTCTCTCTCCTGTTACCCCCCACCCCCGCTCATGCCCCGTGTCTCTCTCCTGTTGCCCCCCACCCCCCGCTCATGCCCCGTGTCTCCCTGCTGTTGCCCCCCACCCCCGCTCATGCCCCGTGTCTCTCTCCTGTTACCCTGCACCCCGCTCTCATGCCCCGTGTCTCTCTCCTGCTACCCCCCACCCCTCGCTCATGCCCCGTGTCGCTTCTGTTCCCCCACCCCTGCTCATGCCCCGTGTCTCCCTGCTGTTGGCCCCCCACCCCCCGCTCATGCCCTGTGTCTCTCTCCTGTTACCCCCCTCTCATGCCCCGTGTCTCCCTGCTGTTGGCCCCCCACCCCCCGCTCATGCCCTGTGTCTCTCTCCTGTTACCCCCCTCTCATGCCCCGTGTCTCTCTCCTGTTGCCCCCCACCCCCCGGTCATGACCTGTGTCTCCCTGCTGTTGCCACCCACCCCCTGCTCATGCCCCGTGTCTCTCTCCTGTTACCCCCCGCCCCCTCTCATGCCCCGTGTCTCTCTCCTGTTGCCCCCCACCCCCGCATCTCTCTTTTGTTACCCCCCACCCACTCTCATGCCCCGTGTCTCCCTCGTGTTCCCCCCATCCCCGCTCATGCCCGGTGTCTCCCTGCTGTTGGCCCCCCAACCCCCGCTCATGCCCTGTGTCTCTCTCCTGTTACCCCCCTCTCATCCCCCTTGTCTCTCTCCTGTTGCCCCCCACCCCCGGTCATGCCCCATGTCTCCCTGCTGTTGCCCCCCACCCCCCGCTCATGCCCCGTGTGTCTCTCCTGTTACCCCCACCCCCTCTCATGCACCGTGTCTCTCTCCTGTTACCCCCCACCCCCTCTCATGCCCCGTGTCTTTCTCCTGTTGCCCCCCACCCCCCAGTCATGCCCCGTATCTCCCTGCTGTTGCCCCCCACCTCCCGCTCATGCCCCGTGTCCCTCTCCTGTTACCCCCCACCCCCTCTCATTCCCCGTGTCTCTCTCCTGTTACCCCCCACCCCCCTCTCATGCCCGTGTCTCTCTCCTGTTAACCCCCACCCCTCTCTCATGCCCCGTGTCTCCCTCGTGTTCCCCCCACCCCTGCTCATGCCCTGTGTCTCCCTGCTGTTGCCCCCGCTCATGCCCCGTGTCTCTCTCCTGTTACCCTCCACCCCCCTCTCATGCCCTGTGTCTCTCTCCTGTTACCCCCCACCCCTCGCTCATGCCCTGTGTCTCTCTCCTGTTGCCCCCACCCCCGCTCATGCTCCGTGTCTCTCTCCTGTTGCCCCCCACCCCCCGGTCCTGCCCCGTGTCTCCCTGCTGTTGCCCCCCACCCCCCGCTCATGCTCCGTGTCTCCCTCATGTTCCCCCCACCCCCCGCTCATGCCCTGTGTCTCCCTGCTGTTGCCCCCCACCCCCCGCTCCTGCCCCGTGTCTCTCTCCTGGTACCCCTCACCCCCCTCTCATGCCCCATGTCTCTCTCCTGTTACCCCCCACCCCTTGCTCATGCCCCGTGTCTCTCTCCTGTTGCCCCCCACCCCCGCTCATTCCCCGTGTCTCTCTTCTGTTACCCCCCACCCCCTCTCATGCCCCGTGTCTCTCTCGTGTTCCCCCCACCCCCGCTCATGCCCCGTGTCTCCCTGCTGTTGGCCCCCCACCCCCTGCTCATGCCCTGTGTCTCTCTCCTGTTGCCCCCCTCTCATGCCCCTTGTCTCTCTCCTGTTGTCCTCCACCCCCCGGTCATGCCCCATGTCTCCATGCTGTTGCCCCCCACCCCCCTCTCATGCCCCGTGTCTCCCTCGTGTTCCCCCCACCCCCCGCTCATGCCTCGTGTCTCTCTCCTGTTGCCCCCCTGCTCATGCCCCGTGTCTCCCTGCTGTTGCCCCCACCCCCCGCTCATGCACCGTGTCTCCCTGCTGTTGCCCCCCCACTTCCGCTCATGCCCCGTGTCTCTCTCCTGTTACCCCCCACCCCCTCTCATGCCCGTGTCTCCTTTGTGTTCCCCCCACCCCCGCTCATCGCTCAAGCCCCGTGCCTCCCTGCTGTTGCCCCCCACCCTCCTCTCATGCCCCGTGTCTCTCTCCTGTTACCCCCCACCCCCCTCTCATGCCCCGTGTCTCTCTCTTGTTGCCCCCCACCCCCCCGGTCATGCCCCGTGTCTCCCCTCTGTTGCCCCGAACCCCCGCTCACGCCCCGTGTCTCTCTCCTGTTACCCCCCACCCCCCTCTCATGCCCCGTGTCTCTCTCCTGTTGCCCCCCACCCCCCGGTCATGCCCCGTGTCTCCCTCCTGTTGCCCCCCCACCCCCCCGGTCATGCACCATGTCTCTCTTCTGTTACACCCCACCCCCTCTCATGCCCCGTGTCTCCCTCGTGTTCCCCCCACCCCCCGCTCATGCCCCGTGTCTCCCTGCTGTTGCCCCCCACCCCGCTCATGCCCCGTGTCTCTCTCCTGTTGCCCCCCCGGTCATGCCCCGTGTCTCCCTCCTGTTGACCGCACCCCCCGGTCATGCCCCGTGTCTCCCTTTGTTGCCCACCTCCCCCCGGTCATGCCCCGTGTCTCCCTGCTATTGCCACCCGCTCATGCCCTGTGTCTCTCTCCTGTTACCCCCCACCCCCCTCTCATGCCCCGTGTCTCCCTCGTGTTCCCCCCACCCCGCTCATGCCCCGTGTCTCCCTGCTGTTGCCCCCGACCCCCCGCTCATGCCCCGTGTCTCTCTCATGTTACCCCCCACCCCCGCTCATGTCCCGTGTCTCCCTGCTGTTGCCCCATCCCCGCTCATGCACCGTGTCTCCCTGCTGTTGCCCCCGACCCCCCGCTCATGCCCCGTGTCTCTCTCATGTTACCCCCCACCCCCACTCATGCCCCGTGTCTCTCTCCTGTTGCCCCCCACCCCCCGCTCATGCCCCGTGTCTCTTTTCTGTTACCCCCACCCCCCGCTCATGCCCCATGTATCTCTCCTGTTGCCCCCATCCTTCGCTCATGCCCCGTGTCTCTCTTCTGTTACCCCCAACCCCCTCTCATGCACCGTGGCTCCCTCGTGTTCCCTCCACCCCCCGCTCATGCCCTGTGTCTCCCTTTGTTGCCCCCCACCCCCGGTCATTCCCCGTGTCTCCCTTTGTTGCCCCCCACCCCTGCTCATGCCCCGTGTCTCCCTGCTGTTGCCCCCCACCACCCGGTCATGCCCCGTGTCTCCCTGCTGTTGCCCCCAACCCCCGCTCATGCCCCATGTCTCTCTCCTGTTACCCCCCAGCCCCCTCTCATGCCCCGTGTCTCCCTCGTGTTCCCCCCACCCTGCTCATGCCCCGTGTCTCCCTGCTGTTGCCCCCCACCCCCCGCTCATGCCCTGTGTCTCTCTCATGTTGCCCCCCACCCCCTGCTCATGCCCCATGTCTCCCTGCTGTTGCCCCATCCCCGCACATGCCCCGTGTCTCTCCCCTGTTACCCCCCACCCCCCGCTCATGCCCCATGTCTCTCTCCTGTTGCCCCCACCCCCCGCTCATGCCCCGTGTCTCTTTCCTGTTACCCCCACCCCCTGCTCATGCCCCATGTATCTCTCCTGTTGCCCCCACCCTTCGCTCATGCCCCGTGTCTCTCTTCTGTTACCCCCCACCCTCTCTCATGCCCGTGTCTCGCTTCTGTTACCCCCCACCCCCTCTCATGCCCCGTGTCTCCCTCGTGTTCCCCCCACCCCCCGCTCATGCCCCGTGTCTCTCTCCTGTTGCCCCCCGCTCATGCCCCGTGTCTCCCTGCTGTTGCCCCCCATCCCCTGCTCATGCACCTTGTCTCCCTGCTGTTGCCCCCCATCCCCCGCTCATGCCCCGTGTCTCTCTCCTGTTACCCCCCACCCCCTACTCATGCCCCATGTCTCCCTGCTGTTGCTCCCCACCCCCGGTCATGCCCAGTGTCTCCCTGCTTTTGCCCCCCACACCCTGCTCATGCCCCGTGTCTCCCTGCTGTTGCCCCCCACCCCCGCTCAAGCACCGTGTCTCTCTCCTGTTACCACCCACCCCCTCTCATGCCCCGTGTCTCTTTCGTGTTCCCCCCGCTCATGCCCCGTGCCCCGTATCTCCCTGCTGTTGCCCCCCACCCCCCTCTCATGCCCCGTGTCTCTCTCCTGTTACCCCCCACCCCCCTCTCATGTCCCGTGTCTCTCTCCTCTTGCCCCCCACCCCCCGGTCATGCCCCCCGTGTCTCCCTGCTGTTGCCCCCCAAACCCCGCTCACGCCCCGTGTCTCTCTCCTGTTACCCCCCACCCCTCTCATGCCCCGTGTCTCCCTCCTGTTGCCCCCCAGCCGCCGCTCATGCCCCGTGTCTCCCTCCTGTTCCCCCACCACCCGCTCATGCCCCGTGTTTCCCTGCTGTTGCCCCCCACCCCCGCTCATGCCCCGTGTCTCCCTGCTGTTGCCCCCCACACCCCATTCATGCCCCGTGTCTCTCTCCTGTTACTCCCCTGCTCATGCCCCGTGTCTCTCTCCTGTTACGTCCCACCCCCCTCTCATGCCCCGTGTCTCCCTCCTGTTGCCCCCAGCCCCCGGTCATGCCCCGTATCTCCCTGCTGTTGCCCCCCACCCCACGCTCATGCCCCGTGTCTCTCTCCTGTTGCCCCCCACCCCCGTTCATGCCCGTGTCTCCCTCCTGTTGCCCCCCACCCCCTGGTCATGCCCAGTGTCTCCCCCCTGTTGCCCCCCACCCCCCGCTCATGCCCCGTGTCTCTCTCCTGGTACCCCCCACCCCCCTCTCATGCCCTGTGTCTCCCTCGTGTTCCCCCAACCCCCCGCTCATGCCCCGTGTCTCCCTGCTGTTGCCCCCACACCCGCTCATGCCCCGTGTCTCCCTGCTGTTGCCCCCCACCCCCCACTCATGCCCCGTGTCTCTCTCCTGTTACCCCCCCGCTCATGCCCCGTGTCTTTCACCTGTTACCCCCCACCCCCCTCTCATGCCCAGTGTCTCTCTCCTGTTGCCCCCTACCCCCCTCTCATGCCCCGTGTCTTTCTCCTGTTGCCCCCCACCCCATGGTCATGCCCCGTGTCTCTTTCGTGTTCCCCCCGCTCATCGCTCATGCCCCGTGCCCCGTATCTCCCTGCTGTTGCCCCCCACCCCCCTCTCATGCCCCGTGTCTCTCTCCTGTTACCCCCCACCCCCCTCTCATGTCCCGTGTCTCTCTCCTCTTGCCCCCCACCCCCCGGTCATGCCCCCCGTGTCTCCCTGCTGTTGCCCCCCAAACCCCGCTCACGCCCCGTGTCTCTCTCCTGTTACCCCCCACCCCTCTCATGCCCCGTGTCTCCCTCCTGTTGCCCCCCAGCCGCCGCTCATGCCCCGTGTCTCCCTCCTGTTCCCCCACCACCCGCTCATGCCCCGTGTTTCCCTGCTGTTGCCCCCCACCCCCGCTCATGCCCCGTGTCTCCCTGCTGTTGCCCCCCACACCCCATTCATGCCCCGTGTCTCTCTCCTGTTACTCCCCTGCTCATGCCCCGTGTCTCTCTCCTGTTACGTCCCACCCCCCTCTCATGCCCCGTGTCTCCCTCCTGTTGCCCCCAGCCCCCGGTCATGCCCCGTATCTCCCTGCTGTTGCCCCCACCCCACGCTCATGCCCCGTGTCTCTCTCCTGTTGCCCCCCACCCCCGTTCATGCCCGTGTCTCCCTCCTGTTGCCCCCACCCCCTGGTCATGCCCAGTGTCTCCCCCCTGTTGCCCCCCACCCCCCGCTCATGCCCCGTGTCTCTCTCCTGGTACCCCCCACCCCCCTCTCATGCCCTGTGTCTCCCTCGTGTTCCCCCAACCCCCCGCTCATGCCCCGTGTCTCCCTGCTGTTGCCCCCACACCCGCTCATGCCCCGTGTCTCCCTGCTGTTGCCCCCCACCCCCCACTCATGCCCCGTGTCTCTCTCCTGTTACCCCCCCGCTCATGCCCCGTGTCTTTCACCTGTTACCCCCCACCCCCCTCTCATGCCCAGTGTCTCTCTCCTGTTGCCCCCTACCCCCCTCTCATGCCCCGTGTCTTTCTCCTGTTGCCCCCCACCCCATGGTCATGCCCCGTGTCGGCCTTTGTTGCCCCCCACCCCCGGTCAGGTCATGCCCCGTGTCTCCCTGCTTTTGCCCCCCACACCCTGCTCATGCCCCGTGTCTCTCTGCTGTTGCCCCCCACCCCCGCTCAAGCACCGTGTCTCTCTCCTGTTACCCCCCACCCCCTTTCATGCCGAGTCTCCATCGTGTTCCCCCACCCCCCGCTCATCGCTCATGCCCCGTGTCTCGCTGCTGTTGCCCCCCACACCCATCTCATGCCCTGTGTCTCTCTCCTGTTGCCCCCCAACCCCCAGTCATGCCCTGTGTCTCCCTGCTTTTGCCCCCCAACCCCCGCTCATGCCCCCGTCTCTCTTTTGTTACTCCCCACCCCCTCTCATGCCCCGTGTCTCCCTCCTGTTCCCCCCACCCCCCGCTCATGCCCTGTTTCCCTGCTGTTGCCCCCCAACCCCCGCTCATGCCCCGTGTCTCCCTGCTGTTGCCCCCATTCATGCCCCGTGTCTCTCTCCTGTTACCCCCCCGCTCATGCCCCGTGTCTCTCTCCTGTTACCCCCACCCCCCTCTCATGCCCCGTGTCTCCCTCTTGTTGCCCCGCAGCCCCCGGTCATGCCCGTATCTCCCTGCTGTTGCCCCCCACCCCCCGCTCATGCCCCGTGTCGCCCTGCTGTTGCCCCCCCAACCCCCGCTCATGCCCCGTGTCTCCCTCCTGTTACCCCCACCGTCTTCTCATGCCTCGTGTCTCTCTCCTGTTGCCCCCCACCCCCCGGTCATGCCCGTGTCTCCCTCCTGCTGCCCCCCCACCTCCCGGTCATGCCCTGTGTCTCCCTCCTGTAGCCCCCCACCCCCTGCTCATGTCCCGTGTCTCTCTTCTGTTACCCCCCACACCCCGCTCATGCCCTGTGTCTCTCTCCTGTTCCCCCCACCCCCGGTCATGCCCTGTGTCTCCCTGATGTTGCCCCCACCCCCGCTCATGCCCCGTGTCTCCATGCTTTTGCCCCCCACCCGCCAGTCATGCCCCGTGTCTCCCTGCTGTTGCCCCCCACCCCCTGCTCATGTCCCGTGTCTCTCTCCTGTTACCCCCACCCCCTCTCATGCCCCGTGTCTCCCTTGTGTTCCCCCACCCCCGCTCATACCCCATGTCTCCCTGCTGTTGCCCCCCACCCCCTCTCATGCCTCATGTCTCTCTCCTGTTGCCCCGCACCCACCGGTCAAGCCCCGTGTCTCCCTGCTGTTGCCCCCAGCTCATGCCCTGTGTCTCCCTGCTGTTGCCCCCCACCCCCTGCTCATGCACCGTGTCTCCCTGCTGTTGCCCCCATCCCCCGCTCATGCCCCGTGTCTCTCTCCTGTTACCCCCCCACCCCCTGCTCATGCCCCATGTCTCCCTGCTTTTGCCCCCCACACCCTGCTCATGCCCCGTGTCTCCCTGCTTTTGCCCCCCACACCCTGCTCATGCCCCGTGTCTCCCTGCTGTTGCCCCCCACCCCCCTCTCATGCCCCGTGTCTCTCTCCTGTTACCCCCCACCCCTCTCTCATGCCTGGTGTCTCTCTCCTGTTGCCCCCCACCCCCCGGTCATGCCCCCCGTGTCTCCCTGCTGTTGCCCCCCAAACCCCGCTCACGCCCCGTGTCTCTCTCCTGTTACCCCCCACCCCCTTCTCATGCCCCGTGTCTCCCTCGTGTTCCCCCCATCCCCGCTCATGCCCGGTGTCTCCCTGCTGTTGGCCCCCCAACCCCCGCTCATGCCCTGTGTCTCTCTCCTGTTACTCCCCTCTCATGCCCCTTGTCTCTCTCCTGTTGCCCCCCACCCCCGGTCATGCCCCATGTCTCCCTGCTGTTGCCCCCCACCCCCCGCTCATGCCCTGTGTCTCTCTCCTGTTACCCCCCTCTCATGCCCCTTGTCTCTCTCCTGTTGCCCCCCACCCCCGGTCATGCCCCATGTCTCCCTGCTGTTGCCCCCCACCCCCCGCTCATGCCCCGTGTGTCTCTCCTGTTACCCCCACCCCCTCTCATGCACTGCGTCTCTCTTTTGTTACCCCCCACCCACTCTCATGCCCCGTGTCTCCCTCGTGTTCCTCCCATCCCCGCTCATGCCCGGTGTCTCCCTGCTGTTGGCCCCCCAACCCCCGCTCATGCCCTGTGTCTCTCTCCTGTTACCCCCCTCTCATGCCCCTTGTCTCTCTCCTGTTGCCCCCCACCCCCGGTCATGCCCCATGTCTCCCTGCTGTTGCCCCCCACCCCCCGCTCATGCCCCGTGTGTCTCTCCTGTTACCCCCACCCCCTCTCATGCACCGTGTCTCTCTCCTGTTACCCCCCACCCCCTCTCATGCCCCGTGTCTCTCTCCTGTTGCCCCCCACCCCCCAGTCATGCCCCGTATCTCCGTGCTGTTGCCCCCCACCCCCCGCTCATGCCCCGTGTCTCTCTCCTGTTACCCCCCACCCCCTCTCATGCCCCGTGTCTCTCTCCTGTTACCCCCCACCCCCCTCTCATGCCCCGTGTCTCTCTCCTGTTAACCCCCACCCCTCTCTCATGCCCCGTGTCTCCCTCGTGTTCCCCCCACCCCTGCTCATGCCCTGTGTCTCCCTGCTGTTGCCCCCCGCTCATGCCCCGTGTCTCTCTCCTGTTACCCTCCACCCCCCTCTCATGCCCCGTGTCTCTCTCCTGTTACCCCCCACCCCTCGCTCATGCCCTGTGTCTCTCTCCTGTTGCCCCCACCCCCTGCTCATGCTCCGTGTCTCTCTCCTGTTGCCCCCCACCCCCCGGTCCTGCCCCGTGTCTCCCTGCTGTTGCCCCCCACCCCCCGCTCATGCCCCGTGTCTCTCTCCTGTTCCCCCCACCCCTCGCTTATGCCTCGTGTCTCTCCTGTTACCCCCACCCCCCGCTCATGCCCCGTGTCTTTCTCCTGTTGCCCCCCCGCTCATGCCCCGTGTCTCTCTCCTGTTGCCCCCCACCCCCGCTCATTCCCCGTGTCTCTCTTCTGTTACCCCCACCCCCTCTCATGCCCCGTGTCTCTCTCGTGTTCCCCCCACCCCCGCTCATGCCCCGTGTCTCCCTGCTGTTGGCCCCCCACCCCCCGCTCATGCCCTGTGTCTCTCTCCTGTTGCCCCCCACCCCCACTCAAGCACCGTGTCTCTTTCCTGTTACCCCCCACCCCCTCTCATGCCCGTGTCTCCTTTGTGTTCCCCGAACACCCGCTCATTGCTCATGCCCCGTGCCTCCCTGCTGTTGCCCCCCACCCTCCTCTCATGCCCCGTGTCTCTCTCCTGTTACCACCCACCCCCCTCTCATGCCCCGTGTCTCTCTCTTGTTGCCCCCCACCCCCCGGTCATGCCCCGTGTCTCCCTCCTGTTACCCCCACCCGCTCTCATGCCCCGTGTCTCCCTTTGTTGCCCACCTCCCCCGGTCATGCCCCGTGTCTCCCTGCTATTGCCACCCGCTCATGCCCTGTGTCTCTCTCCTGTTACCCCCCACCCCCCTCTCATGCCCCGTGTCTCCCTCGTGTTCCCCCCACCCCGCTCATGCCCCGTGTCTCCCTGCTGTTGCCCCCGACCCCCCGCTCATGCCCCGTGTCTCTCTCATGTTACCCCCCACCCCTGCTCATGTCCCGTGTCTCCCTGCTGTTGCCCCATCCCCGCTCATGCCCCGTGTCTCTCTCCTGTTACCCCCCACCCCCGCTCATGCCCCGTGTCTCTCTCCTGTTGCCCCCCACCCCCTGCTCATGCCCCGTGTCTCCCTGCTGTTGCCCCCCACCCCCGCTCATGCCCCGTGTCTCTCTCCTGTTGCCCCCCACCCCCTGCTCATGCCCCGTGTCTCCCTGCTGTTGCCCCCCACCCCCGCTCATGCCCCGTGTCTCTCTCCTGTTACCCTGCACCCTGCTCTCATGCCCCGTGTCTCTCTCCTGCTACCCCCCACCCCTCGCTCATGCCCCGTGTCTCTCTTCTGTTCCCCCCACCCCTGCTCATGCCCCGTGTCTCCCTGCTGTTGGCCCCCCACCCCCCGCTCATGCCCTGTGTCTCTCTCCTGTTACCCCCCTCTCATGCCCCGTGTCTCTCTCCTGTTGCCCCCCACCCCCCGGTCATGACCTGTGTCTCCCTGCTGTTGCCACCCACCCCCTGCTCATGCCCCGTGTCTCTCTCCTGTTGCCCCCCACCCCCGCGTCTCTCTTTTGTTACCCCCACCCACTCTCATGCCCCGTGTCTCCCTCGTGTTCCCCCCATCCCCGCTCATGCCCGGTGTCTCCCTGCTGTTGGCCCCCCAACCCCCGCTCATGCCCTGTGTCTCTCTCCTGTTACCCCCCTCTCATCCCCCTTGTCTCTCTCCTGTTGCCCCCCACCCCCGGTCATGCCCCATGTCTCCCTGCTGTTGCCCCCCACCCCCCGCTCATGCCCCGTGTGTCTCTCCTGTTACCCCCACCCCCTCTCATGCACCGTGTCTCTCTCCTGTTACCCCCCACCCCCTCTCATGCCCCGTGTCTCTCTCCTGTTGCCCCCCACCCCCCAGTCATGCCCCGTATCTCCCTGCTGTTGCCCCCCACCTCCCGCTCATGCCCCGTGTCTCTCTCCTGTTACCCTCCACCCCCCTCTCATGCCCTGTGTCTCTCTCCTGTTACCCCCACCCCTCGCTCATGCCCTGTGTCTCTCTCCTGTTGCCCCCCACCCCCCGGTCCTGCCCCGTGTCTCCCTGCTGTTGCCCCCCACCCCCCGCTCATGCCCCGTGTCTCTCTCCTGTTCCCCCCACCCCTCGCTTATGCCTCGTGTCTCTCCTGTTACCCCCACCCCCCGCTCATGCCCCGTGTCTTTCTCCTGTTGCCCCCCCGCTCATGCCCCGTGTCTATCTCCTGTTATCCCCCACTCCCTCTCATGCCCGTGTCTCCCTCATGTTCCCCCCACCCCCCGCTCATGCCCTGTGTCTCCCTGCTGTTGCCCCCCACCCCCCGCTCCTGCCCCGTGTCTCTCTCCTGGTACCCCTCACCCCCCTCTCATGCCCCATGTCTCTCTCCTGTTACCCCCCACCCCTCGCTCATGCCCCGTGTCTCTCTCCTGTTGCCCCCCACCCCGCTCATTCCCCGTGTCTCTCTTCTGTTACCCACCACCCCCTCTCATGCCCCGTGTCTCTCTCGTGTTCCCCCCACCCCCGCTCATGCCCCATGTCTCCATGCTGTTGCCCCCCACCCCCCTCTCATGCCCCGTGTCTCCCTCGTGTTCCCCCCACCCCCCGCTCATGCCTCGTGTCTCTCTCCTGTTGCCCCCCTGCTCATGCCCCGTGTCTCCCTGCTGTTGCCCCCACCCCCCGCTCATGCACCGTGTCTCCCTGCTGTTGCCCCCCCACTTCCGCTCATGCCCCGTGTCTCTCTCCTGTTAACCCCCACACCCTGCTCATGCCCCATGTCTCCCCGCTGTTGCCCCCGACCATGCCCTGTGTCTCCCTGCTTTTGCCCCCCATACCCTGCGCTCATGCCCCGGTTCTCCCTGCTGTTGCCCCCCACCCCCACTCAAGCACCGTGTCTCTTTCCTGTTACCCCCACCCTCTCTCATGCCCGTGTCTCCTTTGTGTTCCCCCCACCCCCGCTCATCGCTCATGCCCCGTGCCTCCCTGCTGTTGCCCCCCACCCTCCTCTCATGCCCCGTGTCTCTCTCCTGTTACCCCCCACCCCCCTCTCATGCCCCGTGTCTCTCTCTTGTTGCCCCCCACCCCCCGGTCATGCCCCGTGTCTCCCCTCTGTTGCCCCGAACCCCCGCTCACGCCCCGTGTCTCTCTCCTGTTACCCCCCACCCCCCTCTCATGCCCCGTGTCTCTCTCCTATTGCCCCCCACCCCCCGGTCATGCCCCGTGTCTCCCTCCTGTTGCCCCCCCACCCCCCGGTCATGCACCATGTCTCTCTTCTGTTACACCCCACCCCCTCTCATGCCCCGTGTCTCCCTCGTGTTCCCCCCACCCCCCGCTCATGCCCCGTGTCTCCCTGCTGTTGCCCCCCACCCCGCTCATGCCCCGTGTCTCTCTCCTGTTGCCCCCCGGTCATGCCCCGTGTCTCCCTCCTGTTGCCCCGCACCCCCCGGTCATGCCCCGTGTCTCCCTTTGTTGCCCACCTCCCCCCGGTCATGCCCCGTGTCTCCCTGCTATTGCCACCCGCTCATGCCCTGTGTCTCTCTCCTGTTACCCCCCACCCCCCTCTCATGCCCCGTGTCTCCCTCGTGTTCCCCCCACCCCGCTCATGCCCCATGTCTCCCTGCTGTTGCCCCCGACCCCCCGCTCATGCCCCGTGTCTCTCTCATGTTACCCCCCACCCCCGCTCATGTCCCGTGTCTCCCTGCTGTTGCCCCATCCCCGCTCATGCCCTGTGTCTCTCTCCTGTTACCCCCCACCCCCGCTCATGCCCCGTGTCTCTCTCCTGTTGCCCCCCACCCCCCGCTCATGCCCCGTGTCTCTTTTCTGTTACCCCCACCCCCCGCTCATGCCCCATGTATCTCTCCTGTTGCCCCCATCCTTCGCTCATGCCCCGTGTCTCTCTTCTGTTACCCCCAACCCCCTCTCATGCACCGTGGCTCCCTCGTGTTCCCCCCACCCCCCGCTCATGCCCTGTGTCTCCCTTTGTTGCCCCCCACCCCCGGTCATTCCCCGTGTCTCCCTTTGTTGCCCCCCACCCCTGCTCATGCCCCGTGTCTCCCTGCTGTTGCCCCCCACCACCCGGTCATGCCCCGTGTCTCCCTGCTGTTGCCCCCAACCCCCGCTCATGCCCCATGTCTCTCTCCTGTTACCCCCCAGCCCCCTCTCATGCCCCGTGTCTCCCTCGTGTTCCCCCCACCCTGCTCATGCCCCGTGTCTCCCTGCTGTTGCCCCCCACCCCCCGCTCATGCCCTGTGTCTCTCTCATGTTGCCCCCCACCCCCTGCTCATGCCCCATGTCTCCCTGCTGTTGCCCCATCCCCGCACATGCCCCGTGTCTCTCCCCTGTTACCCCCCACCCCCCGCTCATGCCCCATGTCTCTCTCCTGTTGCCCCCACCCCCCGCTCATGCCCCGTGTCTCTTTCCTGTTACCCCCACCCCCTGCTCATGCCCCATGTATCTCTCCTGTTGCCCCCACCCTTCGCTCATGCCCCGTGTCTCTTTCCTGTTACCCCCACCCCCTCTCATGCCCCGTGTCTCTCTCCTGTTGCCCCCCACCCCCCAGTCATGCCCCGTATCTCCCTGCTGTTGCCCCCCACCCCCTGCTCATGCCCCGTGTCTCTCTCCTGTTACCCCCCACCCCCTCTCATGCCCCGTGTCTCTCTCCTGTTACCCCCCACCCCCCTCTCATGCCCCGTGTCTCTCTCCTGTTAACCCCCACCCCTTTCTCATGCCCCGTGTCTCCCTCGTGTTCCCCCCACCCCTGCTCATGCCCTGTGTCTCCCTGCTGTTGCCCCCCGCTCATGCCCCGTGTCTCTCTCCTGTTACCCTCCACCCCCCTCTCATGCCCCGTGTCTCTCTCATGTTACCCCCCACCCCTCGCTCATGCCCTGTGTCTCTCTCCTGTTGCCCCCACCCCCTGCTCATGCTCCGTGTCTCTCTCCTGTTGCCCCCCACCCCCCGGTCCTGCCCCGTGTCTCCCTGCTGTTGCCCCCCACCCCCCGCTCATGCCCCGTGTCTCTCTCCTGTTCCCCCCACCCCTCGCTTATGCCTCGTGTCTCTCCTGTTACCCCCACCCCCCGCTCATGCCCCGTGTCTTTCTCCTGTTGCCCCCCCGCTCATGCCCCGTGTCTCTCTCCTGTTGCCCCCCACCCCCGCTCATTCCCCGTGTCTCTCTTCTGTTACCCCCACCCCCTCTCATGCCCCGTGTCTCTCTCGTGTTCCCCCCACCCCCGCTCATGCCCCGTGTCTCCCTGCTGTTGGCCCCCCACCCCCCGCTCATGCCCTGTGTCTCTCTCCTGTTGCCCCCCACCCCCACTCAAGCACCGTGTCTCTTTCCTGTTACCCCCCACCCCCTCTCATGCCCGTGTCTCCTTTGTGTTCCCCGAACACCCGCTCATCGCTCATGCCCCGTGCCTCCCTGCTGTTGCCCCCCACCCTCCTCTCATGCCCCGTGTCTCTCTCCTGTTACCACCCACCCCCCTCTCATGCCCCGTGTCTCTCTCTTGTTGCCCCCCACCCCCCGGTCATGCCCCGTGTCTACCTGCTGTTGCCCCGAACCCCCGCTCACGCCCCGTGTCTCCCTCCTGTTACCCCCACCCGCTCTCATGCCCCGTGTCTCCCTTTGTTGCCCACCTCCCCCGGTCATGCCCCGTGTCTCCCTGCTATTGCCACCCGCTCATGCCCTGTGTCTCTCTCCTGTTACCCCCCACCCCCCTCTCATGCCCCGTGTCTCCCTCGTGTTCCCCCCACCCCGCTCATGCCCCGTGTCTCCCTGCTGTTGCCCCCGACCCCCCGCTCATGCCCCGTGTCTCTCTCATGTTACCCCCCACCCCTGCTCATGTCCCGTGTCTCCCTGCTGTTGCCCCATCCCCGCTCATGCCCCGTGTCTCTCTCATGTTACCCCCCACCCCTGCTCATGTCCCGTGTCTCCCTGCTGTTGCCCCATCCCCGCTCATGCCCCGTGTCTCTCTCCTGTTACCCCCCACCCCCGCTCATGCCCCGTGTCTCTCTCCTGTTGCCCCCCACCCCCGCTCATGCCCCGTGTCTCTCTCCTGTTACCCTGCACCCTGCTCTCATGCCCCGTGTCTCTCTCCTGCTACCCCCCACCCCTCGCTCATGCCCCGTGTCTCTCTTCTGTTCCCCCCACCCCTGCTCATGCCCCGTGTCTCCCTGCTGTTGGCCCCCCACCCCCCGCTCATGCCCTGTGTCTCTCTCCTGTTACCCCCCTCTCATGCCCCGTGTCTCTCTCCTGTTGCCCCCCACCCCCTGGTCATGACCTGTGTCTCCCTGCTGTTGCCACCCACCCCCTGCTCATGCCCCGTGTCTCTCTCCTGTTACCCCCCACCCCCTCTCATGCCCCGTGTCTCTCTCCTGTTGCCCCCCACCCCCGCGTCTCTCTTTTGTTACCCCCACCCACTCTCATGCCCCGTGTCTCCCTCGTGTTCCCCCCATCCCCGCTCATGCCCGGTGTCTCCCTGCTGTTGGCCCCCCAACCCCCGCTCATGCCCTGTGTCTCTCTCCTGTTACCCCCCTCTCATCCCCTTGTCTCTCTCTTGTTGCCCCCCACCCCCGGTCATGCCCCATGTCTCCCTGCTGTTGCCCCCCACCCCCCGCTCATGCCCCGTGTGTCTCTCCTGTTACCCCCACCCCCTCTCATGCACCGTGTCTCTCTCCTGTTACCCCCCAACCCCTCTCATGCCCCGTGTCTCTCTCCTGTTGCCCCCCACCCCCCAGTCATGCCCCGTATCTCCCTGCTGTTGCCCCCCACCTCCCGCTCATGCCCCGTGTCTCTCTCCTGTTAACCTCCACCCCCCTCTCATGCCCTGTGTCTCTCTCCTGTTACCCCCACCCCTCGCTCATGCCCTGTGTCTCTCTCCTGTTGCCCCCCACCGCCCGGTCCTGCCCCGTGTCTCCCTGCTGTTGCCCCCCACCCCCCGCTCATGCCCCGTGTCTCTCTCCTGTTCCCCCCACCCCTCGCTTATGCCTCGTGTCTCTCCTGTTACCCCCACCCCCCGCTCATGCCCCGTGTCTTTCTCCTGTTGCCCCCCCGCTCATGCCCCGTGTCTATCTCCTGTTATCCCCCACTCCCTCTCATGCCCGTGTCTCCCTCATGTTCCCCCCACCCCCCGCTCATGCCCTGTGTCTCCCTGCTGTTGCCCCCCACCCCCCGCTCCTGCCCCGTGTCTCTCTCCTGGTACCCCTCACCCCCCTCTCATGCCCCATGTCTCTCTCCTGTTACCCCCCACCCCTCACTCATGCCCCGTATCTCTCTCCTGTTGCCCCCCACCCCGCTCATTCCCCGTGTCTCTCTTCTGTTACCCACCACCCCCTCTCATGCCCCGTGTCTCTCTCGTGTTCCCCCCACCCCCGCTCATGCCCCGTGTCTCCCTGCTGTTGGCCCCCCACCCCCTGCTCATGCCCTGTGTCTCTCTCCTGTTGCCCCCCTCTCATGCCCCTTGTCTCTCTCCTGTTGTCCTCCACCCCCCGGTCATGCCCCATGTCTCCATGCTGTTGCCCCCCACCCCCCTCTCATGCCCCGTGTCTCCCTCGTGTTCCCCCCACCCCCCGCTCATGCCTCGTGTCTCTCTCCTGTTGCCCCCCTGCTCATGCCCCGTGTCTCCCTGCTGTTGCCCATACCCCCCGCTCATGCACCGTGTCTCCCTGCTGTTGCCCCCCCACTTCCGCTCATGCCCCGTGTCTCTCTCCTGTTACCCCCCACACCCTGCTCATGCCCCATGTCTCCCCGCTGTTGCCCCCGACCATGCCCTGTGTCTCCCTGCTTTTGCCCCCCACACCCCGCGCTCATGCCCCGGTTCTCCCTGCTGTTGCCCCCCACCCCCACTCAAGCACCGTGTCTCTTTCCTGTTACCCCCACCCCCTCTCATGCCCGTGTCTCCTTTGTGTTCCCCCCACCCCCGCTCATCGCTCATGCCCCGTGCCTCCCTGCTGTTGCCCCCCACCCTCCTCTCATGCCCCGTGTCTCTCTCCTGTTACCCCCCACCCCCCTCTCATGCCCCGTGTCTCTCTCTTGTTGCCCCCCACCCCCCGGTCATGCCCCGTGTCTCCCCTCTGTTGCCCCGAACCCCCGCTCACGCCCCGTGTCTCTCTCCTGTTACCCCCACCCCCCTCTCATGCCCCGTGTCTCTCTCCTGTTGCCCCCCACCCCCCGGTCATGCCCCGTGTCTCCCTCCTGTTGCCCCCCCACCCCCCGGTCATGCACCATGTCTCTCTTCTGTTACACCCCACCCCCTCTCATGCCCCGTGTCTCCCTCGTGTTCCCCCCACCCCCCGCTCATGCCCCGTGTCTCCCTGCTGTTGCCCCCCACCCCGCTCATGCCCCGTGTCTCTCTCCTGTTGCCCCCCCGGTCATGCCCCGTGTCTCCCTCCTGTTGCCCCGCACCCCCCGGTCATGCCCCGTGTCTCCCTTTGTTGCCCACCTCCCCCCGGTCATGCCCCGTGTCTCCCTGCTATTGCCACCCGCTCATGCCCTGTGTCTCTCTCCTGTTACCCCCCACCCCCTCTCATGACCCGTGTCTCCCTCGTGTTCCCCCCACCCCGCTCATGCCCCGTGTCTCCCTGCTGTTGCCCCCGACCCACCGCTCATGCCCCGTGTCTCTCTCATGTTACCCCCCACCCCCGCTCATGTCCCGTATCTCCCTGCTGTTGCCCCATCCCGCTCATGCCCTGTGTCTCTCTCCTGTTACCCCCCACCCCCGCTCATGCCCCGTGTCTCTCTCCTGTTGCCCCCCACCCCCCGCTCATGCCCCGTGTCTCTTTTCTGTTACCCCCACCCCCCGCTCATGCCCCATGTATCTCTCCTGTTGCCCCCATCCTTCGCTCATGCCCCGTGTCTCTCTTCTGTTACCCCCAACCCCCTCTCATGCACCGTGGCTCCCTCGTGTTCCCCCCACCCCCCGCTCATGCCCTGTGTCTCCCTTTGTTGCCCCCCACCCCCGGTCATTCCCCGTGTCTCCCTTTGTTGCCCCCCACCCCTGCTCATGCCCCGTGTCTCCCTGCTGTTGCCCCCCACCACCCGGTCATGCCCCGTGTCTCCCTGCTGTTGCCCCCAACCCCCGCTCATGCCCCATGTCTCTCTCCTGTTACCCCCCAGCCCCTCTCATGCCCCGTGTCTCCCTCGTGTTCCCCCCACCCTGCTCATGCCCCGTGTCTCCCTGCTGTTGCCCCCCACCCCCCCGCTCATGCCCTGTGTCTCTCTCATGTTGCCCCCCACCCCCTGCTCATGCCCCATGTCTCCCTGCTGTTGCCCCATCCCCGCACATGCCCCATGTCTCCCCTGTTACCCCCCACCCCCGCTCATGCCCCATGTCTCTCTCCTGTTGCCCCCACCCCCCGCTCATGCCCCGTGTCTCTTTCCTGTTACCCCCACCCCCTGCTCATGCCCATGTATCTCTCCTGTTGCCCCCACCCTTCGCTCATGCCCCGTGTCTCTTTTCCTGTTACCCCCACCCCCCTCTCATGCCCCGTGTCTCTCTCCCTGTTGCCCCCCACCCCCCGGTCATGCCCCGTGTCTCCCTCCTGTTGCCCCCCCACCCCCCGGTCATGCACCATGTCTCTCTTCTGTTACACCCCACCCCCTCTCATGCCCCGTGTCTCCCTCGTGTTCCCCCCACCCCCCGCTCATGCCCCGTGTCTCCCTGCTGTTGCCCCCCACCCCGCTCATGCCCCGTGTCTCTCTCCTGTTGCCCCCCCGGTCATGCCCCGTGTCTCCCTCCTGTTGCCCCGCACCCCCCGGTCATGCCCCGTGTCTCCCTTTGTTGCCCACCTCTCCCCGGTCATGCCCCGTGTCTCCCTGCTATTGCCACCCGCTCATGCCCTGTGTCTCTCTCCTGTTACCTCCCACCCCCCTCTCATGCCCTGTGTCTCCCTCATGTTCCCCCCACCCCGCTCATGCCCCGTGTCTCCCTGCTGTTGCCCCGACCCCCCGCTCATGCCCCGTGTCTCTCTCATGTTACCCCCCACCCCCGCTCATGTCCCGTGTCTCCCTGCTGTTGCCCCATCCCCGCTCATGCCCTGTGTCTCTCTCCTGTTACCCCCCACCCCCGCTCATGCCCCGTGTCTCTCTCCTGTTGCCCCCCACCCCCCGCTCATGCCCCGTGTCTCTTTTCTGTTACCCCCACCCCCGCTCATGCCCCATGTATCTCTCCTGTTGCCCCCATCCTTCGCTCATGCCCCGTGTCTCTCTTCTGTTACCCCCAACCCCCTCTCATGCACCGTGGCTCCCTCGTGTTCCCCCCACCCCCCGCTCATGCCCTGTGTCTCCCTTTGTTGCCCCCCACCCCCGGTCATTCCCCGTGTCTCCCTTTGTTGCCCCCCACCCCTGCTCATGCCCCGTGTCTCCCTGCTGTTGCCCCCCACCACCCGGTCATGCCCTGTGTCTCTCTGCTGTTGCCCCAACCCCCGCTCATGCCCCATGTCTCTCTCCTGTTACCCCCCAGCCCCCTCTCATGCCCCGTGTCTCCCTCGTGTTCCCCCCACCCTGCTCATGCCCCGTGTCTCCCTGCTGTTGCCCCCCACCCCCCGCTCATGCCCTGTGTCTCTCTCATGTTGCCCCCACCCCCTGCTCATGCCCCATGTCTCCCTGCTGTTGCCCCCATCCCCGCACATGCCCCGTGTCTCTCCCCTGTTACCCCCAACCCCCGCTCATGCCCCATGTCTCTCTCCTGTTGCCCCCACCCCCCGCTCATGCCCCGTGTCTCTTTCCTGTTACCCCCACCCCCTGCTCATGCCCCATGTATCTCTCCTGTTGCCCCCACCCTTCGCTCATGCCCCGTGTCTCTCTTCTGTTACCCCCCACCCTCTCTCATGCCCCGTGTCTCGCTTCTGTTACCCCCCACCCCCTCTCATGCCCCGTGTCTCCCTCGTGTTCCCCCCACCCCCGCTCATGCCCCGTGTCTCTCTCCGTCTCTCTCCTGTTGCATGCCCCGTGTCTCCCTGCTGTTGCCCCCCACCCCCTGCTCATGCACCTTGTCTCCCTGCTGTTGCCCCCCATCCCCCGCTCATGCCCCGTGTCTCTCTCCTGTTACCCCCCACCCCCTGCTCATGCCCCATGTCTCCCTGCTGTTGCTCCCCACCCCCGGTCATGCCCAGTGTCTCCCTGCTTTTGCCCCCCACACCCTGCTCATGCCCCGTGTCTCCCTGCTGTTGCCCCCCACCCCCGCTCAAGCACCGTGTCTCTCTCCTGTTACCACCCACCCCCCTCTCATGCCCCGTGTCTCTTTCGTGTTCCCCACGCTCATCCCTCATTCCCCGTGCCCCGTATCTCCCTGCTGTTGCCCCCTACACACCTCTCATGCCCCGTGTCTCTCTCCTGTTACCCCCCACCCCCCTCTCATGTCCCGTGTCTCTCTCCTCTTGCCCCCCACCCCCTGGTCATGCCCCCCGTGTCTCCCTGCTGTTGCCCCCCAAACCCTGCTCACGCCCCGTGTCTCTCTCCTGTTAACCCCCACCCCCCTCTCATGCCCCGTGTCTCCCTTGTGTTCCCCCACCCCCGCTCATACCCCATGTCTCCCTGCTGTTGCCCCCCACCCCCTCTCATGCCCCATGTCTCTCTCCTGTTACCCCCCCCACCCCCCTCTCATGCCCCGTGTCTCTCTCCTGTTGCCCCGCACCCACCGGTCAAGCCCCGTGTCTCCCTGCTGTTGCCCCCAGCTCATGCCCCGTGTCTCCCTGCTGTTGCCCCCACCCCCTGCTCATGCACCGTGTCTCCCTGCTGTTGCCCCCCATCCCCCGCTCATGCCCCGTGTCTCTCTCCTGTTACCCCCCCACCCCCTGCTCATGCCCCATGTCTCCCTGTTGTTGCTCCCCACCCCCGGTCATGCCCCGTGTCTCCCTGCTTTTGCCCCCCACACCCTGCTAATGCCCCGTGTCTCCCTGCTGTTGCCCCCACCCCCGCTCATGCCCCGTGTCTCCCTGCTGTTGGCCCCCCACCCCCCGCTCATGCCCTGTGTCTCTCTCCTGTTACCCCCCTCTCATGCCCCTTGTCTCTCTCCTGTTGCCCCCCACCCCCGGTCATGCCCCATGTCTCCCTGCTGTTGCCCCCCACCCCCCGCTCATGCCCCGTGTGTCTCTCCTGTTACCCCCACCCCCTCTCATGCACTGCGTCTCTCTTTTGTTACCCCCCACCCACTCTCATGCCCCGTGTCTCCCTCGTGTTCCCCCCATCCCCGCTCATGCCCGGTGTCTCCCTGCTGTTGGCCCCCCAACCCCCACTCATGCCCTGTGTCTCTCTCCTGTTACCCCCCTCTCATGCCCCTTGTCTCTCTCCTGTTGCCCCCCACCCCCGGTCATGCCCCATGTCTCCCTGCTGTTGCCCCCCAACCCCCGTTCATGCCCGTGTGTCTCTCCTGTTACCCCCACCCCCTCTCATGCACCGTGTCTCTCTCCTGTTACCCCCCACCCCCTCTCATGCCCCGTGTCTCTCTCCTGTTGCCCCCCACCCCCCAGTCATGCCCCGTATCTCCCTGCTGTTGCCCCCCACCCCCCGCTCATGCCCCGTGTCTCTCTCCTGTTACCCCCCACCCCCTCTCATGCCCTGTGTCTCTCTCCTGTTACCCCCCACCCCCCTCTCATGCCCCGTGTCTCTCTCCTGTTAACCCCCACCCCTCTCTCATGCCCCGTGTCTCCCTCGTGTTCCCCCCACCCCTGCTCATGCCCTGTGTCTCCCTGCTGTTGCCCCCCGCTCATGCCCCGTGTCTCTCTCCTGTTACCCTCCACCCCCCTCTCATGCCCCGTGTCTCTCTCCTGTTACCCCCCACCCCTCGCTCATGCCCTGTGTCTCTCACCTGTTGCCCCCACCCCCCGCTCATGCTCTGTGTCTCTCTCCTGTTGCCCCCCACCCCCCGGTCCTGCCCCGTGTCTCCCTGCTGTTGCCCCCCACCCCCCGCTCATGCCCCGTGTCTCTCTCCTGTTCCCCCCACCCCTCGCTTATGCCTCGTGTCTCTCCTGTTACCCCCACCCCCCGCTCATGCCCCGTGTCTTTCTCCTGTTGCCGCCCCGCTCATGCCCCGTGTCTCTCTCCTGTTGCCCCCCACCCCCGCTCATTCCCCGTGTCTCTCTTCTGTTACCCCCACCCCCTCTCATGCCCTGTGTCTCTCTCGTGTTCCCCCCACCCCCGCTCATGCCCCGTGTCTCCCTGCTGTTGGCCCCCCACCCCCCGCTCATGCCCTGTGTCTCTCTCCTGTTGCCCCCCACCCCCACTCAAGCACCGTGTCTCTTTCCTGTTACCCCCACCCCCTCTCATGCCCGTGTCTCCTTTGTGTTCCCCGCACACCCGCTCATCGCTCATGCCCCGTGCCTCCCTGCTGTTGCCCCCCACCCTCCTCTCATGCCCCGTGTCTCTCTCCTGTTACCCCCCACCCCCTCTCACGCCCCGTGTCTCTCTCTTGTTGCCCCCCACCCCCCGGTCATGCCCCGTGTCTACCTGCTGTTGCCCCGAACCCCCGCTCATGCCCCGTGTCTCCCTCGTGTTCCCCCCACCCCGCTCGTGCCCCGTGTCTCCCTGCTGTTGCCCCCGACCCCCCGCTCATGCCCCGTGTCTCTCTCATGTTACCCCCCACCCCTGCTCATGTCCCGTGTCTCCCTGCTGTTGCCCCATCCCCGCTCATGCCCCGTGTCTCTCTCCTGTTACCCCCCACCCCCGCTCATGCCCCGTGTCTCTCTCCTGTTGCCCCCCACCCCCCGCTCATGCCCCGTGTCTCCCTGCTGTTGCCCCCCACCCCCGCTCATGCCCCGTGTCTCTCTCCTGTTACCCTGCACCCTGCTCTCATGCCCCGTGTCTCTCTCCTGCTACCCCCCACCCCTCGCTCATGCCCCGTGTCTCTCTTCTGTTCCCCCCACCCCTGCTCATGCCCCGTGTCTCCCTGCTGTTGGCCCCCCACCCCCCGCTCATGCCCTGTGTGTCTCTCCTGTTACCCCCCTCTCATTCCCCGTGTCTCCCTGCTGTTGGCCCTCCACCCCCCGCTCATGCCCTGTGTCTCTCTCCTGTTACCCCCCTCTCATGCCCCGTGTCTCTCTCCTGTTGCCCCCCACCCCCTGCTCATGCCCCGTGTCTCTCTCCTGTTACCCCCCACCCCCTCTCATGCCCCGTGTCTCTCTCCTGTTGCCCCCCACCCCCCGCGTCTCTCTTTTGTTACCCCCCACCCACTCTCATGCCCCGTGTCTCCCTCGTGTTCCCCCCATCCCCGCTCATGCCCGGTGTCTCCCTGCTGTTGGCCCCCCAACCCCCGCTCATGCCCTGTGTCTCTCTCCTGTTACCCCCCTCTCATCCCCGTTGTCTCTCTCCTGTTGCCCCCCACCCCCGGTCATGCCCCATGTCTCTCTCCTGTTACCCCCCACCCCCTCTCATGCCCCGTGTCTCTCTCCTGTTACCCCCCACCCCCCTCTCATGCCCCGTGTCTCTCTCCTGTTAACCCCCACCCCTCTCTCATGCCCCGTGTCTCCCTTGTGTTCCCCCCACCCCTGCTCATGCCCTGTGTCTCCCTGCTGTTGCCCCCGCTCATGCCCCGTGTCTCTCTCCTGTTACCCTCCACCCCCCTCTCATGCCCTGTGTCTCTCTCCTGTTACCCCCCACCCCTCGCTCATGCCCTGTGTCTCTCTCCTGTTGCCCCCACCCCCGCTCATGCTCCGTGTCTCTCTCCTGTTGCCCCCCACCCCCCGGTCCTGCCCCGTGTCTCCCTGCTGTTGCCCCCCACCCCCCGCTCATGCCCCGTGTCTCTCTCCTGTTCCCCCCACCCCTCGCTTATGCCTCGTGTCTCTCCTGTTACCCCCACCCCCCGCTCATGCCCTGTGTCTCTCTCCTGTTACCCCCCTCTCATTCCCCGTGTCTCCCTGCTGTTGGCCCCCCACCCCCCGCTCATGCCCTGTGTCTCTCTCCTGTTACCCCCCTCTCATGCCCCGTGTCTCTCTCCTGTTGCCCCCCACCCCCTGCTCATGCCCCGTGTCTCTCTCCTGTTACCCCCCACCCCCTCTCATGCCCCGTGTCTCTCTCCTGTTGCCCCCCACCCCCCGCGTCTCTCTTTTGTTACCCCCCACCCACTCTCATGCCCTGTGTCTCCCTCGTGTTCCCCCCATCCCCGCTCATGCCCAGTGTCTCCCTGCTGTTGGCCCCCCAACCCCCGCTCATGCCCTGTGTCTCTCTCCTGTTACCCCCCTCTCATCCCCCTTGTCTCTCTCCTGTTGCCCCCCACCCCCGGTCATGCCCCATGTCTCTCTCCTGTTACCCCCCACCCCCTCTCATGCCCCGTGTCTCTCTCCTGTTACCCCCCACCCCCCCTCTCATGCCCCGTGTCTCTCTCCTGTTAACCCCCACCCCCTCTCTCATGCCCCGTGTCTCCCTCGTGTTCCCCCCAACCCTGCTCATGCCCTGTGTCTCCCTGCTGTTGCCCCCGCTCATGCCCCGTGTCTCTCTCCTGTTACCCTCCACCCCCCTCTCATGCCCTGTGTCTCTCTCCTGTTACCCCCCACCCCTCGCTCATGCCCTGTGTCTCTCTCCTGTTGCCCCCACCCCCGCTCATGCTCCGTGTCTCTCTCCTGTTGCCCCCCCACCCCCCGGTCCTGCCCCGTGTCTCCCTGCTGTTGCCCCCCACCCCCGCTCATGCCCCGTGTCTCTCTCCTGATCCCCCCACCCCTCGCTTATGCCTCGTGTCTCTCCTGTTACCCCCACCCCCCGCTCATGCCCCGTGTCTTTCTCCTGTTGCCCCCCCGCTCATGCCCCGTGTCTCCCTGCTGTTGCCCCTCACCCCCCGCTCATGCCCCGTGTCTATCTCCTGTTATCCCCCACTCCCTCTCATGCCCGTGTCTCCCTCATGTTCCCCCCACCCCCCGCTCATGCCCTGTGTCTCCCTGCTGTTGCCCCCCGCTCCTGCCCCGTGTCTCTCTCCTGGTACCCCCCACCCCCCTCTCATGCCCCATGTCTCTCTCCTGTTACCCCCCACCCCTCGCTCATGCCCCGTGTCTCTCTCCTGTTGCCCCCCACCCCCGCTCATTCCCCGTGTCTCTCTTCTGTTACCCCCCACCCCCTCTCATGCCCCGTGTCTCTCTCGTGTTCCCCCCACCCCCGCTCATGCCCCGTGTCTCCCTGCTGTTGGCCCCCCACCCCCTGCTCATGCCCTGTGTCTCTCTCCTGTTGCCCCCCTCTCATGCCCCTTGTCTCTCTCCTGTTGTCCTCCACCCCCCGGTCATGCCCCATGTCTCCATGCTGTTGCCCCCACCCCCCTCTCATGCCCCGTGTCTCCCTCGTGTTCCCCCCACCCCCCGCTCATGCCTCGTGTCTCTCTCCTGTTGCCCCCCTGCTCATGCCCCGTGTCTCCCTGCTGTTGCCCCCACCCCCCGCTCATGCACCGTGTCTCCCTGCTGTTGCCCCCCCACTTCCGCTCATGCCCCGTGTCTCTCTCCTGTTACCCCCCACACCCTGCTCATGCCCCATGTCTCCCTGCTGTTGCCCCTGACCATGCCCCGTGTCTCCCTGCTTTTGCCCCCCACACCCCGCGCTCATGCCCCGGTTCTCCCTGCTGTTGCCCCCCACCCCCACTCAAGCACCGTGTCTCTTTCCTGTTACCCCCCACCCCTCTCATGCCCGTGTCTCCTTTGTGTTCCCCCCACCCCCGCTCATCGCTCATGCCCCGTGCCTCCCTGCTGTTGCCCCCCACCCTCCTCTCATGCCCCGTGTCTCTCTCCTGTTACCCCCCACCCCCCTCTCATGCCCCGTGTCTCTCTCTTGTTGCCCCCCACCCCCCGGTCATGCCCCGTGTCTCCCCTCTGTTGCCCCGAACCCCCGCTCACGCCCCGTGTCTCTCTCCTGTTACCCCCCACCCCCCTCTCATGCCCCGTGTCTCTCTCCTGTTGCCCCCCACCCCCCGGTCATGCCCCGTGTCTCCCTCCTGTTGCCCCCCCACCCCCCGGTCATGCACCATGTCTCTCTTCTGTTACACCCCACCCCCTCTCATGCCCCGTGTCTCCCTCGTGTTCCCCCAACCCCCCGCTCATGCCCCGTGTCTCCCTGCTGTTGCCCCCCACCCCGCTCATGCCCCGTGTCTCTTTCCTGTTGCCCCCCCGGTCATGCCCCGTGTCTCCCTCCTGTTGCCCCGCACCCCCCGGTCATGCCCCGTGTCTCCCTTTGTTGCCCACCTCCCCCCGGTCATGCCCCGTGTCTCCCTGCTATTGCCACCCGCTCATGCCCTGTGTCTCTCTCCTGTTACCCCCACCCCCCTCTCATGCCCCGTGTCTCCCTCGTGTTCCCCCCACCCCGCTCATGCCCCGTGTCTCCCTGCTGTTGCCCCCGACCCCCCGCTCATGCCCCGTGTCTCTCTCATGTTACCCCCCACCCCCGCTCATGTCCCGTGTCTCCCTGCTGTTGCCCCATCCCCGCTCATGCCCCGTGTCTCTCTCCTGTTACCCCCCACCCCCGCTCATGCCCTGTGTCTCTCTCCTGTTGCCCCCCACCCCCCGCTCATGCCCCGTGTCTCTTTTCTGTTACCCCCACCCCCCGCTCATGCCCCATGTATCTCTCCTGTTGCCCCCATACTTCGCTCATGCCCCGTGTCTCTCTTCTGTTACCCCCAACCCCCTCTCATGCACCGTGGCTCCCTCGTGTTCCCCCCACCCCCCGCTCATGCCCTGTGTCTCCCTTTGTTGCCCCCCACCCCCGGTCATTCCCCGTGTCTCCCTTTGTTGCCCCCCACCCCTGCTCATGCCCCGTGTCTCCCTGCTGTTGCCCCCCCACCACCCGGTCATGCCCCGTGTCTCCCTGCTGTTGCCCCCAACCCCCGCTCATGCCCCATGTCTCTCTCCTGTTACCCCCCAGCCCCCTCTCATGCTCCGTGTCTCCCTCGTGTTCCCCCCACCCTGCTCATGCCCCGTGTCTCCCTGCTGTTGCCCCCCACCCCCCGCTCATGCCCTGTGTCTCTCTCATGTTGCCCCCCACCCCCTGCTCATGCCCCATGTCTCCCTGCTGTTGCCCCATCCCCGCACATGCCCCGTGTCTCTCCCCTGTTACCCCCCACCCCCCGCTCATGCACCGTGTCTCTCTCCTGTTGCCCCCACCCCCCGCTCATGCCCCATGTCTCTTTCCTGTTACCCCCACCCCCTGCTCATGCCCCATGTATCTCTCCTGTTGCCCCCACCCTTCGCTCATGCCCCGTGTCTCTCTTCTGTTACCCCCCACCCTCTCTCATGCCCCGTGTCTCGCTTCTGTTACCCCCCACCCCCTCTCATGCCCCGTGTCTCCCTCGTGTTCCCCCCACCCCCCGCTCATGCCCCGTGTCTCTCTCCTGTTGCCCCCCCGCTCATGCCCCGTGTCTCCCTGCTGTTGCCCCCCACCCCCTGCTCATGCACCGTGTCTCCCTGCTGTTGCATCCCATCCCCCGCTCATGCCCCGTGTCTCTCTCCTGTTACCCCCCACCCCCTGCTCATGCCCCATGTCTCCCTGCTGTTGCTCCCCACCCCCGGTCATGCCCAGTGTCTCCCTGCTTTTGCCCCCCACACCCTGCTCATGCCCCGTGTCTCCCTGCTGTTGCCCCCCACCCCCGCTCAAGCACCGTGTCTCTCTCCTGTTACCACCCACCCCCCTCTCATGCCCCGTGTCTCTTTCGTGTTCCCCCCGCTCATCGCTCATGCCCCGTGCACCGAATCTCCCTGCTGTTGCCCCCCACCCCCCTCTCATGCCCCGTGTCTCTCTCCTGTTACCCCCCACCCCCCTCTCATGTCCCGTGTCTCTCTCCTCTTGCCCCCCACCCCCCGGTCATGCCCCCGTGTCTCCCTGCTGTTGCCCCCCAAACCCCGCTCACGCCCCGTGTCTCTCTCCTGTTACCCCCCACCCCCTCTCATGCCCCGTGTCTCCCTCCTGTTGCCCCCCAGCCGCCGCTCATGCCCCGTGTCTCCCTCCTGTTCCCCCACCACCCGCTCATGCCCCGTGTTTCCCTGCTGTTGCCCCCACCCCCGCTCATGCCCCGTGTCTCCCTGCTGTTGCCCCCCACACCCCATTCATGCCCCGTGTCTCTCTCCTGTTACTCCCCTGCTCATGCCCCGTGTCTCTCTCCTGTTACGCCCCACCCCCCTCTCATGCCCCGTGTCTCCCTCCTGTTGCCCCCAGCCCCCGGTCATGCCCCGTATCTCCCTGCTGTTGCCCCCCACCCCACGCTCATGCCCTGTGTCTCTCTCCTGTTGCCCCCCACCCCCGTTCATGCCCGTGTCTCCCTCCTGTTGCCCCCCACCCCCTGGTCATGCCCAGTGTCTCCCTCCTGTTGCCCCCCACCCCCCGCTCATGCCCCGTGTCTCTCTCCTGGTACCCCCCACCCCCCTCTCATGCCCTGTGTCTCCCTCGTGTTCCCCCCACCCCGGCTCATGCCCCGTGTCTCCCTGCTGTTGCCCCCACACCCGCTCATGCCCCGTGTCTCCCTGCTGTTGCCCCCCACTCATGCCCCGTGTCTCTCTCCTGTTACCCCCCCGCTCATGCCCCGTGTCTCTCACCTATTACCCCCCACCCCCCTCTCATGCCCAGTGTCTCTCTCCTGTTGCCCCCTACCCCCCTCTCATGCCCCGTGTCTTTCTCCTGTTGCCCCCCACCCCCTGGTCATGCCCCGTGTCTCCCTTTGTTGCCCCCCACCCCCCGGTCAGGTCATGCCCCGTGTCTCCCTGCTTTTGCCCCCCACACCCTGCTCATGCCCCGTGTCTCCCTGCTGTTGCCCCCCACCCCCGCTCAAGCACCGTGTCTCTCTCCTGTTACCCCCCACCCCCTTTCATGCCCAGAGTCTCCATCGTGTTCCCCCACCCCCGCTCATCGCTCATGCCCCGTGTCTCGCTGCTGTTGCCCCCCACACCCATCTCATGCCCTGTGTCTCTCTCCTGTTGCCCCCCACCCCCCGGTCATGCCCTGTGTCTCCCTGCTGTTGCCCCCAACCCCCGCTCACACCCTGTGTCTCCCTCCTGTTGCCCCCACCCCCCGGTCATGCCCCCTGTCTCTCTTTTGTTACTCCCCACCCCCTCTCATGCCCCGTGTCTCCCTCCTGTTCCCCCCACCCCCCGCTCATGCCCTGTTTCCCTGCTGTTGCCCCCCCACCCCCGCTCATGCCCCGTGTCTCCCTGCTGTTGCCCCCCATTCATGCCCCGTGTCTCTCTCCTGTTACCCCCCCGCTCATGCCCTGTGTCTCTCTCCTGTTACCCCCACCCCCCTCTCATGCCCCGTGTCTCCCTCTTGTTGCCCCGCAGCCCCCGGTCATGCCCGTATCTCCTTGCTGTTGCCCCCCACCCCCCGCTCATGCCCCGTGTCGCCCTGCTGTTGCCCCCCCAACCCCCGCTCATGCCCCGTGTCTCCCTCCTGTTACCCCCACCGTCTTCTCATGCCTCGTGTCTCTCTCCTGTTGCCCCCCACCCCCCGGTCATGCCCGTGTCTCCCTCCTGCTGCCCCCCCACCTCCCGGTCATGCCCTTTGTCTCCCTCCTGTAGCCCCCCACCCCCTGCTCATGTCCCGTGTCTCTCTTCTGTTACCCCCCACACCCCGCTCATGCCCTGTGTCTCTCTCCTGTTCCCCCCACCCCCGGTCATGCCGTGTCTCCCTGATGTTGCCCCCACCCCCGCTCATGCCCCGTGTCTCCATGCTTTTGCCCCCCACCCGCCAGTCATGCCCCGTGTCTCCCTGCTGTTGCCCCCCACCCCCTGCTCATGTCCCGTGTCTCTCTCCTGTTACCCCCACCCCCTCTCATGCCCCGTGTCTCCCTTGTGTTCCCCCACCCCCGCTCATACCCCATGTCTCCCTGCTGTTGCCCCCCACCCCCTCTCATGCCCCATGTCTCTCTCCTGTTACCCCCCACCCCCCTCTCATGCCCCGTGTCTCTCTCCTGTTGCCCCGCACCCACCGGTCAAGCCCCGTGTCTCCCTGCTGTTGCCCCCAGCTCATGCCCCGTGTCTCCCTGCTGTTGCCCCCCATCCCCCGCTCATGCCCCGTGTCTCTCTCCTGTTACCCCCCCACCCCCTGCTCATGCCCCATGTCTCCCTGCTGTTGCCCCCTGCTCATGCACCGTGTCTCCCTGCTGTTGCCCCCCATCCCCCGCTCATGCCCCGTGTCTCTCTCCTGTTACCCCCCCACCCCCTGCTCATGCCCCTTGTCTCCCTGCTGTTGCTCCCCACCCCCCGGTCATGCCCCGTGTCTCCCTGCTTTTGCCCCCCACACCCTGCTCATGCCCCGTGTCTCCCTGCTGTTGCCCCCCACCCCCCTCTCATGCCCCGTGTCTCTCTCCTGTTACCCCCACCCCTCTCTCATGCCTGGTGTCTCTCTCCTGTTGCCCCCCACCCCCCGGTCATGCCCCCCGTGTCTCCCTGCTGTTGCTCCCCAAACCCCGCTCACGCCCCGTGTCTCTCTCCTGTTACCCCCCACCCCCTTCTCATGCCCCGTGTCTCTATCCAGTTGACCCCCACCCCCAGTCATGCCCCGTGTCTCCCTCCTGTTGCCCCCCAGCCCCCGGTCATGCCCGGTGTCTCCCTCTTGTTCCCCCACCCCCGCTCATGCCCCGTGTTTCCCTGCTGTTGCCCCCCACCCCCGCTCATGCCCCGTGTCTCCCTGCTGTTGCCCCCCACACCCCATTCATGCCCGTGTCTCTCTCCTGTTACCCCCCGCTCATGCCCCGTGTCTCTCTCCTGTTACGCCCCACCCCCCTCTCATGCCCCGTGTCTCCCTCCTGTTGCCCCCCAGCCCTCGGTCATGCCCCCGTATCTCCCTGCTGTTGCCCCCCACCCCCCGCTCATGCCCTGTGTCTCCCTGCTGTTGCCCCCCACCCCCCCGCTCATGCCCCGTGTCTCCCTGCTGTTGCCCCCCACCCCCCCCGCTCATGTCCCGTGTCTCTCTCCTGTTGCCCCCGCACCCCCGTTCATGCCCGTGTCTCCCTCCTGTTGCCCCCCACCCCCTGGTCATGCCCAGTGTCTCCCTCCTGTTGCCCCCCACCCCCCGCTCATGCCCCGTCTCTCTTCTATTACGCCCCACCCCCTCTCATGCCCTTTGTCTCCCTCGTGTTCCCCCCGCTCATGCCCCATGTCTCCCTGCTGTTGCCCCCACACCCGCTCATGCCCCGTGTCTCCCTGCTGTTGCCCTCCACCCCCCACTCATGCCCCGTGTCTCTCTCCTGTTACCCCCCCGCTCATGCCCTGTGTCTCTCTCCTGTTAGCCCCACCCCCCTCTCATGCCCAGTGTCTCTCTCCTGTTGCCCCCTACCCCCCTCTCATGCCCCATGTCTCTCTCCTGTTGCCCCCCACCCCCCGGTCATGCCCCGTGTCTCCCTTTGTTGCCACCCACCCCCCGGTCAGGTCATGCCCCGTGTCTCCCTGCTTTTGCCCCCCACACCCCGCTCATGCCCCGTGTCTCCCTGCTGTTGCCCCCCACCCCCGCTCAAGCACCATGTCTCTCTCCTGTTACCCCCCACCCCCCTCTCATGCCCCGAGTCTCCATCGTGTTCCCCCACCCCCCGCTCATCGCTCATGCCCCGTGTCTCGCTGCTGTTGCCCCCCACACCCCTCTCATGCCCCGTGTCTCTCTCCTCTTACCCCCCACCCCCCTCTCATGCCCTGTGTGTCTCTCCTGTTGCCCCCCACCCCCCGGTCATTCCCCGTGTCTCCCTGCTGTTGCCCCCCAACCCCCGCTCACACCCTGTGTCTCCCTCCTGTTGCCCCCACCCCCCGGTCATGCCCCCTGTCTCTCTTTTGTTACCCCCACCCCCTCTCATGCCCCGTGTCTCCCTGCTGTTGCCCCCCACCCCCCATTCATGCCCCGTGTCTCTCTCCTGTTACCCCCCGCTCATTCCCTGTGTCTCTCTCCTGTTACCCCCACCCCCCTCTCATGCCCCGTGTCTCCCTCCTGTTGCCCCGCAGCCCCCGGTCATTCCCCGTATCTCCCTGCTGTTGCCCCCCACCCCCCGCTCATGCCCCGTGTTGCCCTGCTGTTGCCCCCCCAACCCCCGCTCATGCCCCGTGTCTCTCTCCTGTTACCCCCACCGCCTTCTCATGCCTCGTGTCTCTCTCCTGTTGCCCCCCACCCCCGGTCATGCCCGTGTCTCCCTCCTGTTGCCCCCCCACCTCCCGGTCATGCACTGTGTCTCCCTCCTGTAGCCCCCCAACCCCCGCTCATGCCCCGTGTCTCTCTTCTGTTACCCCCCGCTCATGCCCTGTCTCTCTCCTGTTCCCCCCACCCCCGGTCATGCCCTGTGTCTCCCTGATGTTGCCCCCACCCCCGCTCATGCCCCGTGTCTCTCTCCTGTTACCTCCCACCCCCGCTCATGCCCCGTGTCTCTCTCCTGTTGCCCCCCACCCCCTGCTCATGCCCCGTGTCTCTCTCCTGTTGCCCCCCACCCCCTGCTCATGCCCCGTGTCTCTCTCCTGTCTCCCCCCACCCCCTCTCATGCCCCGTGTCTCACTCCTGTTACCCCCACCCCCTCTCATGCCCTGTGTCTCTCTCCTGTTGCCCCCCACCCTCCGATCATGCCCGTGTCTCTCTGCTGTTTCCCCCACCCACGGACCGTGTCTCTCTCCTGTTACCTCCAACCCCCTCTCATACCCTGTGTCTCTCTCCTGCTACCCCCCACCCCCCTCTCATGTCTCATGCCCCGTGTCTCTCTCCTATTGCCCCCACCCCCCGGTCATGCCCCATGTCTTCCTTCTGTTGCCCCTGACCCCCTCGTCATGCCCCGTGTCTCCCTGCTGTTGCCCCCACCCCCTGTTCATGCCCCGTGTCTCCCCCTTTTACCCCCACCCCCGCTCATGCCCTGTGTCTCCGTGCTTTTGCCCCCCACCCGCCAGTCATGCCCTGTGTCTCCCTGCTGTTGCCCCCCAACCCCTGCTCATGTCCCGTGTCTCTCTCCTGTTACCCCCACCCCCTCTCATGCCCCGTGTCTCCCTCGTGTTCCCCCACCTCCGCTCATACCCCATGTCTCCCTGCTGTTGCCCCCCACCCCCTCTCATGCCCCATGTCTCTCTCCTGTTACCCCCCACCCTCCTCTCATGCCCCGTGTCTCTCTCCTGTTGCCCCGCACCCACCGGTCAAGCCCCGTGTCTCCCTGCTGTTGCCCCCCACCCCCCGCTCATGCCCCGTGTTTCTCTCCTGTTACCCCCACCCCCTGGTCATGCCCTGTGTCTCCCTGATGTTGCCCCCCACCCCCCGCTCATGCCCCG
This sequence comes from Ambystoma mexicanum, assembly GCF_040938575.1. Lineage (NCBI taxonomy): Eukaryota > Metazoa > Chordata > Amphibia > Caudata > Ambystomatidae > Ambystoma > Ambystoma mexicanum. The sequence goes on from NC_090937.1 coordinate 609,326,053, forward strand.
TGTCTCTCTCCTGTTGCCCCCACCCCGATCATGCCCCGTGTCTCCCTGCTGTTTCCCCCCACCCCCCACTCATGCCCCGTGTCTCTCTCCTGTTACCCCCAACCCCCTCTCATGCTCCGTGTCTCCCTCCTGTTACCCCCCACCCCCCCTCTCAAGCCCCGTGTCTCTCTCCTGTGCCCCCCACCCCCCAGTCATGCCCCGTGTCTCCCTTCTGTTGCCCCTGACCCCCTGGTCATGCCCCGTGTCTCCCTGCTGTTGCCCCTCACCCCCCGCTCATGCCCCGTGTCTCTCTCCTGTTACCCCCACCCCCTCTCATGCCCTGTTTCTCCCTCGTGTTCCCCCCACCCCCGCTCATCGCTCATGGCCGGGCCCCGTGTCTCCCTGCTGTTGCCCCCCACCCCCCTCTCATGCCCCATGTCTCTCTCCTGTTACCCCTCCACCCACTCTCATTCCCTGTGTCTCTCTCCTGTTACCCCCACCCCCCTCTCATGCCCTGTGACTCTCTCCTGTTACCCCCCACCCCCTCTGATGCCCTGTGTCTCTCTCCTGTTGCCCCCCACCCCCGGTCATGCCCCGTGTCTCCCTGCTGTTACCCCCCCACCCCCCGGTCATGCCCCGTTTCTCCCTACTTTTGGCCCCACACCCCGCTCATGCCCTGTTGCTCCCTGCTGTTGCCCCCCACCCCTGCTCATGCACCGTGTCTCTCTACTGTTACACCCCACCCCCCTCTCATGCCCCGTGTCTCCCTCGTGTTCCCCCCACCCCCCGTTCATCGCTCATGCCCGGGCCCCGTGTCTCCCTGCTGTTGCCCCCCACCCCCCTCTCATGCCCCATGTCGCTCTCCTGTTACCCCCCAACCCCCTCTCATGCCCCGTGTCTCTCTCCTGTTGCCCCTCACCCCCGGTCATGCCCCGTGTCTCCCTGCTGTTGCCCCCAACCCCCGCTCATGCCCGTGTCTCTCTCCTGTTACCCCCCCCACCCCCCGGTCATGCCCCGTGTCTCCCTGCTGTTGCCCCCCACACCCCGCTCATGCCCCGTGTCTCTCTCCTGTTACCACCCACTCCCCTCTCATGCCCCGTGTCTCTCTCCTGTTGCCCCCCACCCCCCGGTACTGCCCCGTGTGTACCTGCTGATGCCCCCCACGCCCCGCTCATGCCCCGTGTCTCCCTGCTGTTGCCCCCCACCCCCGCTCATGCCCTGTGTCTCTCTCCTGTTCCCCCCACCCCCGGTCATGCCCTGTGTCTCCCTGCTGTTGCCCCTCACCCCCGCTCATGCCCCGTGTCTCCCTGCTGTTGCCCCCCACCCCCGCTCATTCCCCGTGTCTCCCTGATGTTGCCTCCACCCCCGCTCATGCCCCGTGTCTCTCTCCTGTTACCTCCCACCCCTCGCTCATTCCCCGTGTCTCTCTCCTGTTGCCCCCCACCCCCTGCTCATGCCCCGTGTCTCTCTCCTGTCACCTCCCCATCCCTCTCATGCCCCGTGTCGCTCTCCTGTTACCCCCCACCCCCCTCTCATGCCCTGTGCTCTCTCCTGTTGCCCCCCACCCCCGGATCATGCCCCGTGTCTCTCTGCTGTTTCCCCCACCCCCCACTCATGCCCCGTGTCTCTCTCCTGTTACCCCCAACCCCCTCTCATGCCCCGTGTCTCTCTCCTGTTACCCCCCACCCCCCTCTCATGTCTCATGCCCCGTGTCTCTCTCCTCTTGCCCCCCACCCCCCGGTCATGCCCCCCGTGTCTCCCTGCTGTTGCCCCCCAAACCCCGCTCACGCCCCGTGTCTCTCTCCTGTTACCCCCCACCCCACTCTCATGCCCCGTGTCTCCCTCCTGTTGCCCCCCAGCCGCCGCTCATGCCCCGTGTCTCCCTCCTGTTCCCCCACCACCCGCTCATGCCCCGTGTTTCCCTGCTGTTGCCCCCCACCCCCGCTCATGCCCCGTGTCTCCCTGCTGTTGCCCCCCACACCCCATTCATGCCCCGTGTCTCTCTCCTGTTACTCCCCTGCTCATGCCCCGTGTCTCTCTCCTGTTACGCCCCACCCCCCTCTCATGCCCCGTGTCTCCCTCCTGTTGCCCCCAGCCCCCGGTCATGCCCCTTATCTCCCTGCTGTTGCCCCCCACCCCACGCTCATGCCCTGTGTCTCTCTCCTGTTGCCCTCCACCCCCGTTCATGCCCGTGTCTCCCTCCTGTTGCCCCCCACCCCCTGGTCATGCCCAGTGTCTCCCTCCTGTTGCCCCCCACCCCCCGCTCATGCCCCGTGTCTCTCTCCTGGTACCCCCCACCCCCTGTGTCTCCCTCGTGTTCCCCCCACCCCCCGCTCATGCCCCGTGTCTCCTTGCTGTTGCCCCCACACCCGCTCATGCCCCGTGTCTCCCTGCTGTTGCCCCCCACCCCCCACTCATGCCCCGTGTCTTTCTCCTGTTACCCCCCCGCTCATGCCCCGTGTCTCTCACCTGTTACCCCCCACCCCCCTCTCATGCCCAGTGTCTCTCTCCTGTTGCCCCCTACCCCCCTCTCATGCCCCGTGTCTTTCTCCTGTTGCCCCCCACCCCCTGGTCATGCCCCGTGTCTCCCTTTGTTGCCCCCCACCCCCCGGTCAGGTCATGCCCCGTGTCTCCCTGCTTTTGCCCCCACACCCTGCTCATGCCCCGTGTCTCCCTGCTGTTGCCCCCCACCCCCGCTCAAGCACCGTGTCTCTCTCCTGTTACCCCCCACCCCCTTTCATGCCCAGAGTCTCCATCATGTTCCCCCACCCCCCGCTCATCGCTCATGCCCCGTGTCTCGCTGCTGTTGCCCCCCACACCCATCTCATGCCCTGTGTCTCTCTCCTGTTGCCTCCCACCCCCCGGTCATGCCCTGTGTCTCCCTGCTGTTGCCCCCCAACCCCCGCTCACACCCTGTGTCTCCCTCCTGTTGCCCCCACCCCCCGGTCATGCCCCCTGTCTCTCTTTTGTTACTCCCCACCCCCTCTAATGCCCCGTGTCTCCCTCCTGTTCCCCCCACCCCCCGCTCATGCCCTGTTTCCCTGCTGTTGCCCCCCCACCCCCGCTCATGCCCCGTGTCTCCCTGCTGTTGCCCCCCATTCATGCCCCGTGTCTCTCTGCTGTTACCCCCCCGCTCATGCCCCGTGTCTCTCTCCTGTTACCCCCACCCCCCTCTCATACCCCGTGTCTCCCTCTTGTTGCCCCGCAGCCCCCGGTCATGCCCGTATCTCCCTGCTGTTGCCCCCCACCCCCCGCTCATGCCCCGTGTCGCCCTGCTGTTGCCCCCCCAACCCCCGCTCATGCCCCGTGTCTCCCTCCTGTTACCCCCACCGTCTTCTCATGCCTCGTGTCTCTCTCCTGTTGCCCCCCACCCCCCGGTCATGCCCGTGTCTCCCTCCTGCTGCCCCCCCACCTCCCGGTCATGCCCGTGTCTCCCTCCTGCTGCCCCCCCACCTCCCGGTCATGCCCTGTGTCTCCCTCCTGTAGCCCCCCACCCCCCGCTCATGTCCCGTGTCTCTCTTCTGTTACCCCCCACACCCCGCTCATGCCCTGTGTCTCCCTGATGTTGCCCCCACCCCCGCTCATGCCCCGTGTCTCCATGCTTTTGCCCCCCACCCGCCAGTCATGCCCCGTGTCTCCCTGCTGTTGCCCCCCACCCCCTGCTCATGTCCCGTGTCTCTCTCCTGTTACCCCCACCCCCTCTCATGCCCCGTGTCTCCCTTGTGTTCCCCCACCCCCGCTCATACCCCATGTCTCCCTGCTGTTGCCCCCCACCCCCTCTCATGCCCCATGTCTCTCTCCTGTTACCCCCCACCCCCCTCTCATGCCCCGTGTCTCTCTCCTGTTGCCCCGCACCCACCGGTCAAGCCCCGTGTCTCCCTGCTGTTGCCCCCAGCTCATGCCCCGTGTCTCCCTGCTGTTGCCCCCATCCCCCGCTCATGCCCCGTGTCTCTCTACTGTTACCCCCCCACCCCCTGCTCATGCCCCATGTCTCCCTGCTGTTGCCCCCTGCTCATGCACCGTGTCTCCCTGCTGTTGCCCCCCATCCCCCGCTCATGCCCCGTGTCTCTCTCCTGTTACCCCCCCACCCCCTGCTCATGCCCCATGTCTCCCTGCTGTTGCCCCCCACCCCCCTCTCATGCCCCGTGTCTCTCTCCTGTTACCCCCCACCCCTCTCTCATGCCTGGTGTCTCTCTCCTGTTGCCCCCCACCCCCCGGTCATGCCCCCGTGTCTCCCTGCTGTTGCCCCCCAAACCCCGCTCACGCCCCGTGTCTCTCTCCTGTTACCCCCCCACCCCCTGCTCATGCCCCATGTCTCCCTGCTGTTGCTCCCCACCCCCCGGTCATGCCCCGTGTCTCCCTGCTTTTGCCCCCCACACCCTGCTCATGCCCCGTGTCTCCCTGCTGTTGCCCCCCACCCCCCTCTCATGCCCCGTGTCTCTCTCCTGTTACCCCCCACCCCTCTCTCATGCCTGGTGTCTCTCTCCTGTTGCCCCCCACCCCCCGGTCATGCCCCCCGTGTCTCCCTGCTGTTGCCCCCCAAACCCCGCTCACGCCCCGTGTCTCTCTCCTGTTACCCCCCATCCCCTTCTCATGCCCCGTGTCTCTATCCAGTTGACCCCCACCCCCAGTCATGCCCCGTGTCTCCCTCCTGTTGCCCCCCAGCCCCCGGTCATGCCCGGTGTCTCCCTCTTATTCCCCCAACCCCGCTCATGCCCCGTGTTTCCCTGCTGTTGCCCCCCACCCCCGCTCATGCCCCGTGTCTCCCTGCTGTTGCCCCCCACACCCCATTCATGCCCCGTGTCTCTCTCCTGTTACCCCCCGCTCATGCCCCGTGTCTCTCTCCTGTTACGCCCCACCCCCCTCTCATGCCCCGTGTCTCCCTCCTGTTGCCCCCCAGCCCTCGGTCATGCCCCCGTATCTCCCTGCTGTTGCCCCCCACCCCCCGCTCATGCCCTGTGTCTCCCTGCTGTTGCCCCCCACCCCCCCGCTCATGCCCCGTGTCTCCCTGCTGTTGCCCCCCACCCCCCCGCTCATGCCCCGTGTCTCCCTGCTGTTGCCCCCCACCCCCCCGCTCATGCCCCGTGTCTCTCTCCTGTTGCCCCCGCACCCCCGTTCATGCCCGTGTCTCCCTCCTGTTGCCCCCACCCCCTGGTCATGCCCAGTGTCTCCCTCCTGTTGCCCCCCACCCCCCGCTCATGCCCCGTCTCTCTTCTATTACGCCCCACCCCCTCTCATGCCCTTTGTCTCCCTCGTGTTCCCCCCGCTCATGCCCCATGTCTCCCTGCTGTTGCCCCCACACCCGCTCATGCCCCGTGTCTCCCTGCTGTTGCCCCCCACCCCCCACTCATGCCCCGTGTCTCTCTCCTGTTACCCCCCCGCTCATGCCCTGTGTCTCTCTCCTGTTAGCCCCACCCCCCTCTCATGCCCAGTGTCTCTCTCCTGTTGCCCCCTACCCCCCTCTCATGCCCCATGTCTCTCTCCTGTTGCCCCCCACCCCCCGGTCATGCCCCGTGTCTCCCTTTGTTGCCCCCCACCCCCCGGTCAGGTCATGCCCCGTGTCTCCCTGCTTTTGCCCCCCACACCCCGCTCATGCCCCGTGTCTCCCTGCTGTTGCCCCCCACCCCCGCTCAAGCACCATGTCTCTCTCCTGTTACCCCCCACCCCCCTCTCATGCCCCGAGTCTCCATCGTGTTCCCCCACCCCCCGCTCATCGCTCATGCCCCGTGTCTCGCTGCTGTTGCCCCCCACACCCCTCTCATGCCCCGTGTCTCTCTCCTCTTACCCCCCACCCCCCTCTCATGCCCTGTGTGTCTCTCCTGTTGCCCCCCACCCCCCGGTCATGCCCCGTGTCTCCCTGCTGTTGCCCCCCAACCCCCGCTCACACCCTGTGTCTCCCTCCTGTTGCCCCCACCCCCCGGTCATGCCCCCTGTCTCTCTTTTGTTACCCCCACCCCCTCTCATGCCCCGTGTCTCCCTGCTGTTGCCCCCCACCCCCCATTCATGCCCCGTGTCTCTCTCCTGTTACCCCCCGCTCATTCACCGTGTCTCTCTCCTGTTACCCCCACCCCCCTCTCATGCCCCGTGTCTCCCTCCTGTTGCCCCGCAGCCCCCGGTCATGCCCCGTATCTCCCTGCTGTTGCCCCCCACCCCCCGCTCATGCCCCGTGTTGCCCTGCTGTTGCCCCCCCAACCCCTGCTCATGCCCCGTGTCTCTCTCCTGTTACCCCCACCGCCTTCTCATGCCTCGTGTCTCTCTCCTGTTGCCCCCCACCCCCGGTCATGCCCGTGTCTCCCTCCTGTTGCCCCCCCACCTCCCGGTCATGCACTGTGTCTCCCTCCTGTAGCCCCCCACCCCCCGCTCATGCCCTGTCTCTCTCCTGTTCCCCCCACCCCCGGTCATGCCCTGTGTCTCCCTGATGTTGCCCCCACCCCCGCTCATGCCCCGTGTCTCTCTCCTGTTACCTCCCACCCCCGCTCATGCCCCGTGTCTCTCTCCTGTTGCCCCCCACCCCCTGCTCATGCCCCGTGTCTCTATCCTGTCTCCCCCCACCCCCTCTCATGCCCCGTGTCTCACTCCTGTTACCCCCACCCCCTCTCATGCCCTGTGTCTCTCTCCTGTTGCCCCCCACCCTCCGATCATGCCCGTGTCTCTCTGCTGTTTCCCCCACCCCCCACTCACGGACCGTGTCTCTCTCCTGTTACCTCCAACCCCCTCTCATACCCTGTGTCTCTCTCCTGCTACCACCCACCCCCCTCTCATGTCTCATGCCCCCTGTCTCTCTCCTGTTGCCCCCACCCCCCGGTCATGCCCCATGTCTTCCTTCTGTTGCCCCTGACCCCCTCGTCATGCCCCGTGTCTCCCTGCTGTTGCCCCCACCCCCTGTTCATGCCCCGTGTCTCCCCCTGTTACCCTCACCCCCCGCTCATGCCCTGTGTCTCCGTGCTTTTGCCCCCCACCCGCCAGTCATGCCCTGTGTCTCCCTGCTGTTGCCCCCCAACCCCTGCTCATGTCCCGTGTCTCTCTCCTGTTACCCCCCACCCCCTCTCATGCCCCGTGTCTCCCTCGTGTTCCCCCACCTCCGCTCATACCCCATGTCTCCCTGCTGTTGCCCCCCACCCCCTCTCATGCCCCATGTCTCTCTCCTGTTAGCCCCCACCCCCCTCTCATGCCCCGTGTCTCTCTCCTGTTGCCCCGCACCCACCGGTCAAGCCCCGTGTCTCCCTGCTGTTGCCCCCCACCCCCCACTCATGCCCCGTGTTTCTCTCCTGTTACCCCCACCCCCTGGTCATGCCCTGTGTCTCCCTGATGTTGCCCCCCACCCCCCGCTCATGCCCCGTGTCTCTCTCCTGTTACCCTCACCCCCTCTCATGCCCTGTGTCTCTCTCCTGTTGCCCCCCACCCCCCGTCATGCCCCGTGTCTCCCTGCTGTTGCCCCCCACCCCCCGCTCATGCCCCGTGTCTCTCTCCCATTACCCCCCACCCCCGGTCATGCCCTGTGTCTCCCTGCTGTTGCCCCCCGCTCATGCCCCGTGTCTCTCTCCTGTTGCCTCCAACCCCCGCTCATGCCTCGTGTCTCCCCTGTTCCCCCCCACCCCCCTCTCATGCCCCTTGTTTCCCTCCTGTTGCCCCCATCCCCCGCTCATGCCCCGTGTCTCTCTCCTGTTACCCCCCACCCCCGGTCATGCCCCGTGTCTCCCTGCTGTTGCCCCCCACCCCTCGCTCATGCCCTGTGTCTCCCTGCTTTTGCCCCCACCCCCCGCTCATGCCCCGTGTCTCCCTGCTGTTGCCCCCCGCTCATGCTCCGTGTCTCTCTCCTGTTGCCCCCCACCCCCGGTCATGCCCCGTGTCTCCATGCTGTTGCCCCCACCCCCCGCTCATGCCCTGTGTCTCTCTCCTGTTACCCCCACCCCCGCTTATGCCTCGTGTCTCTCCTGTTACCCCCACCCCCGCTCATGTCCCGTGTCTTTCTCCTGTTGCCCCCCGCTCATGCCCCGTATCTCGCTGCTGTTGCCCCACACCCCCCGCTCATGCCCCGTGTCTCTCTCCTGGTACCTCCCACCCCCCTCTCATGCCCCGTGTCTCCCTCGTGTTCCCCCCACCCCCGCTCATGCCCCGTGTCTCTCTCCTGTTGCCCCCACCCCCGATCATGCCCCGTGTCTCCCTGCTGTTTCCCCCCACCCCCCACTCATGCCCCGTGTCTCTCTCCTGTTACCCCCAACCTCCTCTCATGCTCCGTGTCTCCCTCCTGTTACCCCCCACCCCCCCTCTCAAGCCCCGTGTCTCTCTCCTGTGCCCCCCACCCCCCAGTCATGCCCTGTGTCTCCCTTCTGTTGCCCCTGACCCCCTGGTCATGCCCCCTGTCTCCCTGCTGTTGCCCCTCACCCCCCGCTCATGCCCCGTGTCTCTCTCCTGTTACCCCCACCCCCTCTCATGCCCTGTTTCTCCCTCGTGTTCCCCCCACCCCCGCTCATCGCTCATGGCCGGGCCCCGTGTCTCCCTGCTGTTGCCCCCCACCCCCCTCTCATGCCCCATGTCTCTCTCCTGTTACCCCTCCACCCACTCTCATTCCCTGTGTCTCTCTCCTGTTACCCCCACCCCCCTCTCATGCCCTGTGACTCTCTCCTGTTACCCCCCACCCCCTCTGATGCCCCGTGTCTCTCTCCTGTTGCCCCCCACCCCCGGTCATGCCCCGTGTCTCCCTGCTGTTACCCCCCCACCCCCCGGTCATGCCCCGTTTCTCCCTACTTTTGGCCCCACACCCCGCTCATGCCCTGTTGCTCCCTGCTGTTGCCCCCCACCCCTGCTCATGCACCGTGTCTCTCTACTGTTACACCCCACCCCCCTCTCATGCCCCGTGTCTCCCTCGTGTTCCCCCCACCCCCCGTTCATCGCTCATGCCCGGGCCCTGTGTCTCCCTGCTGTTGCCCCCCACCCCCCTCTCATGCCCCATGTCGCTCTCCTGTTACCCCCCAACCCCCTCTCATGCCCTGTGTCTCTCTCCTGTTGCCCCTCACCCCCGGTCATGCCCCGTGTCTCCCTGCTGTTGCCCCCCAACCCCCGCTCATGCCCGTGTCTCTCTCCTGTTACCCCCCCACCCCCCGGTCATGCCCCGTGTCTCCCTGCTGTTGCCTCCCACACCCCGCTCATGCCCCGTGTCTCTCTCCTGTTACCACCCACTCCCCTCTCATGCCCCGTGTCTCTCTCCTGTTGCCCCCCACCCCCCGGTACTGCCCCGTGTGTACCTGCTGATGCCCCCCACGCCCCGCTCATGCCCCGTGTCTCCCTGCTGTTGCCCCCCACCCCCGCTCATGCCCTGTGTCTCTCTCCTGTTCCCCCCACCCCCGGTCATGCCCTGTCTCTCCCTGCTGTTGCCCCTCACCCCCGCTCATGCCCTGTGTCTCCCTGCTGTTGCCCCCCACCCCCGCTCATGCCCCGTGTCTCCCTGATGTTGCCTCCACCCCCGCTCATGCCCAGTGTCACTCTCCTGTTACCTCCCACCCCTCGCTCATTCCCCGTGTCTCTCTCCTGTTGCCCCCCACCCCCTGCTCATGCCCCGTGTCTCTCTCCTGTCACCTCCCCATCCCTCTCATGCCCCGTGTCGCTCTCCTGTTACCCCCCACCCCCCTCTCATGCCCTGTGCTCTCTCCTGTTGCCCCCCACCCCCAGATCATGCCCCGTGTCTCTCTCCTGTTACCCCCCACCCCCCTCTCATGTCTCATGCCCCGTGTCTCTCTCCTGTTGCCCCCACCCCCCGGTCATGCCCCATGTCTTCCTTCTGTTGTCCCCGATCCCCTGGTCATGCCCTGTGTCTCCCTGCTGTTGCCCCACCCCCGCTCATGCCCCTTGTCTCTCCCCTGTTACCCCCACCCCCCGCTCATGCCCCGTGTCTCTGTGCTGTTGCCCCCCACCCGCCAGTCATGCCCCGTGTCTCCCTGCTGTTGCCCCCCACCCCCTGCTCATGTCCCGTGTCTCTCTCCTGTTACCCCCCACCCCCCTCTCATGCCCCGTGTCTCCCTCGTGTTCCCCCACCCCCGCTCATACCCCATGTCTCCCTGCTGTTGCCCCCCACCCCCTCTCATGCCCCATGTCTCTCTCCTGTTACCCCCACCCCCCTCTCATGCCCCGTTTCTCTCTCCTGTTGCCCCACACCTGCCGGTCAAGCCCCGTGTCTCCCTGCTGTTGCCCCCCGCTCATGCCCCATGTCTCTCTCCTGTTACCCTCACCCCCCTCTCATGCCCTGTGTCTCTCTCCTGTTGCCCCCCACCCACCTGTCATGCCCCGTGTCTCCCTGCTGTTGCCCCCCACCCCCTGCTCATGCCCCGTGTCTCTCTCCTATTACCCCCCACCCCCGGTCATGCCTCGTGTCTCCCTGCTGTTGCCCCCCCGCTCATGCCCCGTGTCTCTCTCCTGTTCCCTCTAACCCCCGCTCATGCCTCGTGTCTCCCCTGTTCCCCCCACCCCCCGCTCATGCCCCTGTCTCTCTCCTGTTACTCCCCACCCCCCTCTCATGCCCCTTGTTTCCCTCCTGTTGCCCCCATCCCCCGCTCATGCCCCGTGTCTCTCTCCTGTTACCCCCCACCCCCCGCTCATGCCCCGTGTCTCCCTGCTGTTGCCCCCCACCCCCCGCTCATGCCCCGTGTCTCCCTGCTGTTGCCCCCCACCCCCCGCTCATGCTCCGTGTCTCTCTCCTGTTGCCCCCACCCCCGGTCATGCCCCGTGTCTCCCTGATGTTGCCCCCACCCCCGCTCATGCCCCGTGTCTCTCTCCTGTTACCTCCCACCCCCTGCTCATGCCCCGTGTCTCTCTCCTGTTGCCCCCCACCCCCTGCTCATGCCCCTTGTCTCTCTCCTGTCACCCCCCACCCCCTCTCATGCCCCGTGTCTCTCTCCTGTTACCCCCCACCCCCCTCTCATGCCCTGTGTTCTCTCCTGTTGCCCCCCACCCCCCGATCATGCCCCGTGTCTCCCTGCTGTTTCCCCCACCCCCCACTCATGCCCCGTGTCTCTCTCCTGTTACCCCCAACCCCCTCTCATGCCCCGTGTCTCTCTCCTGTTACCCCCCACCCCCCTCTCATGTCTCATGCCCCGTGTCTCTCTCCTGTTACCCCCACCCCCCAGTCATGCCCCATGTCTTCCTTCTGTTGCCCCCGACCCCCTGGTCATGCCCTGTGTCTCCCAGCTGTTGCCCCCACCCCCCGCTCATGCCTCGTGTCTCTCCCCTGTTACCCCCACCCCCAGCTCATGCCCCGTGTCTCTGTGCTGTTGCCCCCCACCCGCCAGTCATGCCCCGTGTCTCCCTGCTGTTGCCCCCCACCCCCTGCTCATGTCGCGTGTCTCTCTCCTGTTACCCCCCACCCCCTCTCATGCCCCGTGTCTCCCTCGTGTTCCCCCACTCCCGCTCATACCCCATCTCTCCCTGCTGTTGCCCCCCACCCCCTCTCATGCCCCATGTCTCTCTCCTGTTACCCCCCCACCCCCCTCTCATGCCCCGTTTCTCTCTCCTGTTGCCCCGCACCCACCGGTCAAGCCCTGTGTCTCCCTGCTGTTGCCCCCCACACCCCGCTCATGCCCCATGTCTCTCTCCTGTAACCCTAACCCCCTCTCATGCCCTGTGTCTCTCTCCTGTTGCCCCCAACCCCCTGTCATGCCCCGTGTCTCCCTGCTGTTGCCCCCCACCCCCCGCTCATGCCCTGTGTCTCTCTCCTATTACCCCCACCCCCGGTCATGCCCCGTGTCTCCCTGCTGTTGCCCCCCCAGCTCATGCCCCGTGTCTCTCTCGTGTTCCCTCCAACCCCCGCTCATGCCTCGTGTCTCCCCTGTTCCCCCCCACCCCCTGCTCATGCCCGTGTCTCTCTCCTGTTACTCCCCACCCCCCTCTCATGCCCCTTGTTTCCCTCCTGTTGCCCCCATCCCCCGCTCATGCCCCGTGTCTCTCTCCTGTTACCCCCCACCCCCCGCTCATGCCCCGTGTCTCCCTGCTGTTGCCCCCCACCCCCCGCTCATGCCCCGTGTCTCCCTGCTGTTGCCCCCCACCCCCCGCTCATGCTCCGTGTCTCTCTCCTGTTGCCCCCACCCCCGGTCATGCCCCGTGTCTCCCTGATGTTGCCCCCACCCCCGCTCATGCCCCGTGTCTCTCTCCTGTTACCTCCCACCCCCTGCTCATGCCCCGTGTCTCTCTCCTGTTGCCCCCCACCCCCTGCTCATGCCCCTTGTCTCTCTCCTGTCACCCCCCACCCCCTCTCATGCCCCGTGTCTCTCTCCTGTTGCCCCCCACCCCCTTCTCATGCCCTGTGTTCTCTCCTGTTGCCCCCCACCCCCCGATCATGCCCCGTGTCTCTCTGCTGTTTCCCCCACCCCCCACTCATGCCCCGTGTCTCTCTCCTGTTACCCCCAACCCCCTCTCATGCCCCGTGTCTCTCTCCTGTTACCCCCCACCCCCCTCTCATGTCTCATGCCCCGTGTCTCTCTCCTGTTACCCCCACCCCCCAGTCATGCCCCATGTCTTCCTTCTGTTGCCCCGACCCCCTGGTCATGCCCCGTGTCTCCCTGCTGTTGCCCCCACCCCCCGCTCATGCCTCGTGTCTCTCCCCTGTTACCCCCACCCCCCGCTCATGCCCCGTGTCTCTGTGCTGTTGCCCCCCACCCGCCAGTCATGCCCCGTGTCTCCCTGCTGTTGCCCCCACCCCCTGCTCATGTCGCGTGTCTCTCTCCTGTTACCCCCCACCCCCCTCTCATGCCCCGTGTCTCTCTCGTGTTCCCCCACTCCCGCTCATACCCCATGTCTCCCTGCTGTTGCCCCCCACCCCCTCTCATGCCCCATGTCTCTCTCCTGTTACCCCCCCACCCCCCTCTCATGCCCCGTTTCTCTCTCCTGTTGCCCCGCACCCACCGGTCAAGCCCCGTGTCTCCCTGCTGTTGCCCCCCACACCCCGCTCATGCCCCATGTCTCTCTCCTGTAACCCTAACCCCCTCTCATGCCCTGTGTCTCTCTCCTGTTGCCCCCCACCCCCCGCTCATGCCCCGTGTCTCCCTGCTGTTGCCCCCCACCCCCCGCTCATGCTCCGTGTCTCTCTCCTGTTGCCCCCACCCCCGGTCATGCCCTGTGTCTCCATGCTATTGCCCCCACCCCCTGCTCATGCCCTGTGTCTCTCTCCTGTTAGCCCCACCCCCCGCTTATGCCTTGTGTCTCTCCTGTTACCCCCACCCCCGCTCATACCCCGTGTCTTTCTCCTGTTGCCCCCCGCTCATGCCCCGTGTCTCCCTGCTGTTGCCCCCCACCCCCGCTCATGCCCCGTGTCTCTCTCCTGGTACCCCCACCCCCTCTCATGCCCCGTGTCTCCCTCGTGTTCCCCCCCACCCCCGCTCATGCCCCTTGTCTCTCTCCTGTTGCCCCCAGCCCCGATCATGCCCCGTGTCTCCCTGCTGTTTCCCCCCACCCCCCACTCATGCCCCGTGTCTCTCTCCTGTTTCCCCCAACCCCCTCTCATGCTCCGTGTCTCTCTCCTGTTACCCCCCACCCCCCTCTCAAGCCCCGTGTCTCTCTCCTGTTACCCCCACTCCCCCTAATGCCCTGTGTCTCCCTCGTGTTCCCCCAACCCCCTCTCATGCCCCGTGTCTCTCTCCTGTTACCCCCCACCCCCCTCTCATGTCTCATGCCCCGTGTCTCTCTCCTGTTGCCCCCACCCCCCGGTCATGCCCCGTGTCTCTCTCCTGTTGCCCCCACCCCCAGGTCATGCCCCATGTCTTCCTTCTGTTGCCCCCGACCCCCTGGTCATGCAACGTGTCTCCCTGCTGTTGCCCCCACCCCCCGCTCATGCCCCTTGTCTCTCTCCTGTTACCCCCCACCCCCTCTCATGCCCTGTGTCTCCCTCGTATTCCCCCCACCCCCGCTCATGCCCCGTGTCTCCCTGCTGTTGCCCCCCACCCCCCTCTCATGCCCTGTGTCTCTCTCATGTTCCCCCCACCCCCTGCTCATGCCCCGTGTCTCTCTCCTGTTACCCCCACCCCCCTCTCATGCCCTGTGTCTCTCTCCTGTTGCCCCCCACCCCCCAGTCATGCCCCATGTCTCTCTCCTGTTGCCCCCCACCCCCCGGTCATGCCCCGTGTCTCCCTCCTGCTGCCCCCCACACCCTGCTCATGCCCCGTGCCTCTCTTCTGTTACCCCGACCCACCTCTCATGCCCCGTGTCTCCCTCGTGTTCCCCCCACCACCGCTCATGCCCCGTGTCTCCCTGCTGTTGCCCCCCCACTCCTGCTCATGCCCCATGTCTCTCTTCTGTTACCCCATCCCCCTCTCATGTCCCGTGTCTCCCTTGTGTTCCCCCCACCCCCGCTCATGACCCGTGTCTCCCTGCTGTTGCCCCCCAACCCCGCTCATGCCCCATGTCTCCCTGCTGTTGCCCCATCCCCCGCTCATGCCCCGTGTCAATTTCCTGTTACCCCCCGCTCATGCCCCGTGTCTCCTGTTGCCCCCCACCCCCCACTCATGCCCTGTGTCTCTCTCCTGTTGCCCCCCACCCCCTGATCATGCCCCGTGTGTCTCTGATGTTTCCTGTCTCCCTGCTGTTGTCCCCCACCCCCGCGCATGCACCGTGTCTCTCTCTTGTTACCCCCAACCTCCTCTCATGCCCCGTGTCTCCCTCATGTTCCCCCACCCCCGCTCATCGCTCATTCCCCGTGCCCCGTGTCTCCCTGCTGTTGCCCCGCACCCCCCTCTCATGCACGTGTCTCTCTCCTTTTACCCCCCACCCCCGTCTCATGCCCCGTGTCTCTCTCCTGTTGCTCCTCACCCCCCGGTCATGCCCCGTGTCTCCATGCTGTTGCCGCCCAACCCCCGCTCATGCCCCATCTCTCTCTCCTGTTACCCCCCACCCGCCGGTCATGCCCCGTGTCTCCCTGCTGTTGCCCCCACACCCCGCTCATGCCCAGTGTCTCTCTCCTGTTACCCCCCACCCCCCTCTCATGCCCCGTGTCTCTCTCCTGTTGCCCCCCACCCCCTGGTCATGGCCCGTGTCTACCTGCTGTTTTCCCCCACAGCCTGCTCATGCCCCGTGTCTCCCTGTCTCCCTGCTTTTGCCCCCCACCCCCCGCTCATGCCCCGTGTCTCTCTCCTGTTCCCCCCACCCCCGGTCATGCCCCGTGTCTCCCTGCTGTGGCCCCTCACCCCCCGCTCATGCCCCGTGTCTCCCTGCTGTTGCCCCCACCCCCCGCTCATGCCCCGTGTCTCCCTGCTGTTGCCCCCTCACCCCCACTCATGCCCCATGTCTCTCTCCTGTTACCCCATCCCCCGCTCATGCCCCGTGTCTCTCTCCTGTTGCCACCACCCCCGCTTATGCTCCGTGTCTCTCTCCTGTTACCCCCACCCCCCTCTCATGCCCCGTGTATTTCTCCTGTTGCCCCCACCCTTTGCTCATGCCCTGTGTCTCCCTGCTGTTGCCCCCACCCTCCGCTCATGCCCGTGTCTCCCTGCTGTTGCCCCCCAGCCCCCGCTAATGCCCCGTGTCTCTCTCCTGTTACCCCATCACCCTCCTCTCATGCCCCGTGTCTCTCTCCTGTTGCCCCCCACCCCCCGCTCATGCCCGTGTCTCCCTGCTGTGGCCCCCCACCCCCACTCATGCCCCGTGTCTCTCTCCTGTTACCCCCAAACCCCTCTCATGCCCCGTGTCTCTCTCCTGTTATCCCCCACCCCCCTCTCATGTCTCATGCCCCGTGTCTCTCTCCTGTTGCCCCCACCCCCCAGTCATGCCCCATGTCTTCCTTCTGTTGCCCCCGACCCCCTGGTCATGCCCCGTGTCTCCCTGCTGTTGCCCCCACCCCCCGCTCATGCCCCGTGTCTCTCCACTGTTACCCCCACCCCCCGCTCATGCCCCGTTTCTCTGTGCTGTTGCCCCCCACCCGCCAGTCATGCCCCGTGTCTCCCTGCTGTTGCCCCCCACCCCCTGCTCATGTCCCGTGTCTCTCTCCTGTTACCCCCCACCCCCTCTCATGCCCCGTGTCTCCCTCGTGTTCCCCCACCCCCGCTCATACCCCATGTCTCCCTGCTGTTGCCCCCCACCCCCTCTCATGCCCCATGTCTCTCTCCTGTTACCCCTCCACCCCCCTCTCATGCCCCGTTTCTCTCTCCTGTTGCCCCGCACCCACCGGTCAAGCCCCGTGTCTCCCTGCTGTTGCCCCCCACACCCCGCTCATGCCCCATGTCTCTCTCCTGTTACCCTCACCCCCCTGTCATGCCCCGTGTCTCCCTGCTGTTGCCCCCCAACCCCCTGTCATGCCCCGTGTCTCCCTGCTGTTGCCCCCCACCCCCCGCTCATGCCCCGTGTCTCTCTCCTATTACCCCCCACCCCCGGTCATGCCCCGTGTCTCCCTACTGTTGCCCCCCCGCTCATGCCCCGTGTCTCTCTCCTGTTCCCTCCAACCCCCGCTCATGCCTTGTGTCTCCCCTGTTCCCCCCCACCCCCTGCTCATGCCCGTGTCTCTCTCCTGTTACTCCCCACCCCCTCTCATGCCCCTTGTTTCCCTCCTGTTGCCCCCATCCCCCGCTCATGCACCGTGTCTCCCTGCTGTTGCCCCCCACCCCCCGCTCATGCCCCGTGTCTCCCTGCTGTTGCCCCCCACCCCCCGCTCATGCCCCGTGTCTCCCTACTGTTGCCCCCCACCCCCCGCTCATGCTCCGTGTCTCTCTCCTGTTGCCCCCACCCCCGGTCATGCCCTGTGTCTCCATGCTGTTGCCCCCACCCCCTGATCATGCCCTGTGTCTCTCTCCTGTTAGCCCCACCCCCCGCTTATGCCTTGTGTCTCTCCTGTTAACCCCACCCCCGCTCATACCCCGTGTCTTTCTCCTGTTGCCCCCCGCTCATGCCCCGTGTCTCCCTGCTGTTGCCCCCCACCCCCCGCTCATGCCCCGTGTCTCTCTCCTGTTGCCCCCCACCCCCCGGTCATGCCCCGTGTCTCCCTGCTGTTGCCTCTCACCCCCCGCTCATGCCCCATGTCTCTCTCCTGTTATCCCCCACCCCCCTCTCATGCCGTGTCTCGTGTTCCCCCACCCCCCGCTCATGCCCCGTGTCTCTCTCCTGTTACCCCCCAGCCCCCGCTAATGCCCTGTGTCTCTCTCCTGTTACCCCACCACCCCCCTCTCATGCTCCGTGTCTGTCTCCTGTTACCCCCCACCCCCCTCTCATGCCCCGTGTCTCTCTCCTGTTGCCCCCCACCCCCGGTCATGCCCCATGTCTCCCTGCTTTTGTCCCCCACGCCCTGCTCATGCCCCGTGTCTCCCTGCTGTTGCCCCCCACCCCCGCTCATGCACCGTGTCGCTCTCCTGTTACCCCCCACCCCCGTCTCATGCCCCTTGTCTCCCTTGTGTTCCCCCCACCCCCCGCTCATCGCTCATGCCCCGTGCCCCATGTCCGCCTGCGTGGCCCCTCACCCGCCTCTCATGCCCCATGTCTCTCTCCTGTTACCCCCCACGCCCTCTCATGCCCTGTGTCTCTCTCCTGTTGCCCCCCACCCCCCCGGTAATGCCCCGTGTCTCCCTGCTGGTGCCCCCCAACCCCCACTCATGCCCCGTGTCCCTCTCCTGTTACCCCCCACCCCCTGGTCATGCCCTGTGTCTCCCTGCTGTTGCCCCCACACCCGGCTCATGCCCCATGTCTCTCTCCTGTTACCCCCCACCCCCCTTTCATGCCCAGTGTCTCTCTCCTGTTGTCCCCCACCCCCCAGTCATGCCCCGTGTCTACCTGCTGTTGCCCCCCATGCCCCGCTCATGCCCGTGTCTCCCTGCTGTTGCCCCCAACCCCCCGCTCATGCCCCGTGTCTCTCTCCTGTTCCCCCCACCCCCGGTCATGCCCCGTGTCTCCCTGCTGTTGCCCCTCACCCCCCGCTCATGCCCCGTGTCGCCCTGCTGTTGCCCCCATCCCCTGCTCATGCCCCGTGTCTCCCTGCTGTTGTCCCCACCACCGCTCATGCCCCGTGTCTCTCTCCTGTTACCCCCACCCCCTGCTCATGCCCCGTGTCTCTCTCCTGTTGACCCACCCCCCGCTCATGCCCCATGTCTCTCTCCTGTTACCCCCGCTCATGCCCTGTGTATCTCTCCTGTTGCCCCCACCCTTCGCTCATGCCCCGTGTCTCTCTCCTGTTACCCCCACCCCGCTCTCATGCCCTGTGTCTCCCTGCTGTTGCCCCCCACCCTCCGCTCATGCCCTGTGTCTTCCTGCTGTTGCCCCCAGCCCCCTCTCATGCCCCGTGTCTCTATTCTGTTACCCCCCACCCCCCTCTCATGCCCTGTGTCTCTCTCCTGTTGCCCCCCAGCCCCCGGTCATGCCCCTTGTCTCCATGCTGTTGCCCCCCAACCCCAGCTCATGGCCCGTGTCTCTCTCATGTTACCCCATCACCCCCCTCTCATGCCCCGTGTCTCTCTCCTGTTGCCCCCCACCCCCCGCTCATGCCTGTGTCTCCCTGCTGTGGCCCCCCACCCCCACTCATGCCCCGTGTCTCTCTCCTGTTACCCCCAACCCCCTCTCATGCCCCGTGTCTCTCTCCTGTTACCCCCCACCCCCCTCTCATGTCTCATGCCCCGTGTCTCTCTCCTGTTGCCCCCACCCCCCAGTCATGCCCCATGTCTTCCTTCTATTGCCCCCGACCCCCTGGTCATGCCCCGTGTCTCCCTGCTGTTGCCCCCACCCCCCGCTCATGCCCCGTGTCTCTCCCCTGTTACCCCCACCCCCCGCTCATGCCCCGTGTCTCTGTGCTGTTGCCCCCCACCCACCAGTCATGCCCCGTGTCTCCCTGCTGTTGCCCCCCACCCCCCGCTCATGCTCCGTGTCTCTCTCCTGTTGCCTCCACCCCCGGTCATGCCCTGTGTCTCCATGCTGTTGCCCCCACCCCCTGCTCATGCCCTGTGTCTCTCTCCTGTTAGCCCCACCCCCCGCTTATGCCATGTGTCTCTCCTGTTACCCCCACCCCCGCTCATACCCCGTGTCTTTCTCCTGTTGCCCCCCGCTCATGCCCCGTGTCTCCCTGCTGTTGCCCCCCACCCCCCGCTCATGCCTCGTGTCTCTCCCCTGTTACCCCCACCCCCAGCTCATGCCCCGTGTCTCTGTGCTGTTGCCCCCCACCCGCCAGTCATGCCCCGTGTCTCCCTGCTGTTGCCCCCCACCCCCTGCTCATGTCGCGTGTCTCTCTCCTGTTACCCCCCACCCCCTCTCATGCCCCGTGTCTCCCTCGTGTTCCCCCACTCCCGCTCATACCCCATCTCTCCCTGCTGTTGCCCCCCACCCCCTCTCATGCCCCATGTCTCTCTCCTGTTACCCCCCCACCCCCCTCTCATGCCCCGTTTCTCTCTCCTGTTGCCCCGCACCCACAGGTCAAGCCCTGTGTCTCCCTGCTGTTGCCCCCCACACCCCGCTCATGCCCCATGTCTCTCTCCTGTAACCCTAACCCCCTCTCATGCCCTGTGTCTCTCTCCTGTTGCCCCCAACCCCCTGTCATGCCCCGTGTCTCCCTGCTGTTGCCCCCCACCCCCCGCTCATGCCCTGTGTCTCTCTCCTATTACCCCCCACCCCCGGTCATGCCCCGTGTCTCCCTGCTGTTGCCCCCCCCGCTCATGCCCCGTGTCTCTCTCGTGTTCCCTCCAACCCCCGCTCATGCCTCGTGTCTCCCCTGTACCCCCCCACCCCCTGCTCATGCCCGTGTCTCTCTCCTGTTACTCCCCACCCCCCTCTCATGCCCCTTGTTTCCCTCCTGTTGCCCCCATCCCCCGCTCATGCCCCGTGTCTCTCTCCTGTTACCCCCCACCCCCCGCTCATGCCCCGTGTCTCCCTGCTGTTGCCCCCCACCCCCCGCTCATGCCCCGTGTCTCCCTGCTGTTGCCCCCCACCCCCCGCTCATGCTCCGTGTCTCTCTCCTGTTGCCCCCACCCCCGGTCATGCCCCGTGTCTCCCTGATGTTGCCCCCACCCCCGCTCATGCCCCGTGTCTCTCTCCTGTTACCTCCCACCCCCTGCTCATGCCCCGTGTCTCTCTCCTGTTGCCCCCCACCCCCTGCTCATGCCCCTTGTCTCTCTCCTGTCACCCCCACCCCCTCTCATGCCCCGTGTCTCTCTCCTGTTACCCCCCACCCCCTTCTCATGCCCTGTGTTCTCTCCTGTTGCCCCCCACCCCCCGATCATGCCCCGTGTCTCTCTGCTGTTTCCCCCACCCCCCACTCATGCCCCGTGTCTCTCTCCTGTTACCCCCAACCCCCTCTCATGCCCCGTGTCTCTCTCCTGTTACCCCCCACCCCCCTCTCATGTCTCATGCCCCGTGTCTCTCTCCTGTTACCCCCACCCCCCAGTCATGCCCCATGTCTTCCTTCTGTTGCCCCCGACCCCCTGGTCATGCCCCGTGTCTCCCTGCTGTTGCCCCCACCCCCCGCTCATGCCTCGTGTCTCTCCCCTGTTACCCCCACCCCCCGCTCATGCCCCGTGTCTCTGTGCTGTTGCCCCCCACCCGCCAGTCATGCCCCGTGTCTCCCTGCTGTTGCCCCCACCCCCTGCTCATGTCGCGTGTCTCTCTCCTGTTACCCCCCACCCTCCTCTCATGCGCCGTGTCTCTCTCGTGTTCCCCCACCCCCGCTCATCGCTCATGCCCCGCGTCTCCCTGCTGTTTCCCCGCACCCCCCTCTCATGCACGTGTCTCTCTCCTGTTACCCCCCACCCCCGTCTCATGCCCCGTGTCTCTCTCCTGTTGCTCCTCACCCCCCCGGCCATGCCCCGTGTCTCCATGCTGTTGCCGCCCAACCCCCGCTCATGCCCATCTCTCTCTCCTGTTACCCCCCACCCCCCGGTCATGCCCCGTGTCTCCCTGCTGTTGCCCCCACACCCCGCTCATGCCCAGTGTCTCTCTCCTGTTACCCCCCACCCCCCTCTCATGCCCCGTGTCTCTCTCCTGTTGCCCCCCACCCCCTGGTCATGGCCCGTGTCTACCTGCTGTTGCCCCCCACAGCCTGCTCATGCCCCGTGTCTCCCTGTCTCCCTGCTTTTGCCCCCCGCTCATGCCCCGTGTCTCTCTCCTGTTCCACCCACCCCCGGTCATGCCCCGTGTCTCCCTGCTGTGGCCCCTCACCCCCCGCTCATGCCCCGTGTCTCCCTGCTGTTGCCCCCACCCTCCGCTCATGCCCCCTGTCTCCCTGCTGTTGCCCCCCCACCCCCACTCATGCCCCATGTCTCTCTCCTGTTACCCCATCCCCCGCTCATGCCCCGTGTCTCTCTCCTGTTGCCCCCACCCCCGCTTATGCTCCGTGTCTCTCTCCTGTTACCCCCACCCCCTCTCATGCCCCGTGTATTTCTCCTGTTGCCCCCACCCTTTGCTCATGCCCTGTCTCCCTGCTGTTGCCCCCACCCTCCGCTCATGCCCGTGTCTCCCTGCTGTTGCCCCCCAGTCCCCGCTAATGCCCCGTGTCTCTCTCCTGTTACCCCACCACCCCCCTCTCATGCCCCGTGTCTCTCTCCTGTTGCCCCCCACCCTCCGCTCATGCCCGTGTCTCCCTGCTGTGGCCCCCCCACCCGTCTCTCATGCCCCATGTCTCTCTCCTGTTACCCCCACCCCCCTCTCATGCCCCGTGTCTCTCTCTTGTTGCCCCCCACCCCCCGGTAATGCCCCGTGCCCCGTGACTCCCTGCTGTTACCCCACACCCCCTCTCATGCCCCGTGTCTCTCTCCTGTTGCCCCCCACCCCCTGGTCATGCCCCGTGTCTCCCTGCTGTTGCCGTCCAACCCCCGCTCATGCCCCGTCTCTCTCTCCTGTTACCCCCCACCCCCGGTCATGCCCCGTGTCTCCCTGCTGTTGCCCCCCACACCCCGCTCATGCCCAGTGTCTCTCTCCTGTTACCCCCCACCCCCCTCTCATGCCCCGTGTCTCTCTCCTGTTGCCCCCACCCCCTGGTCATGCCCAGTGTCTACCTGCTGTTGCCTGCCACACCCCGCTCATGCCCCGTGTCTCCCTGCTGTTGCCCCCCCACCCCCCGCTCATGCCCCGTGTCTCTCTCCTGTTCCCCCCCACCCCGGTCATGCCCCGTGTCTCCCTGCTGTTGCCCCTCACCCCCGCTCATGCACCGTGTCTCCCTGCTGTTGCCCCCACCCCCCGCTCATGCCCCGTGTCTCCCTGCTGTTGCCCCCCACCCCCGCTCATGCCCCATGTCTCTCTCCTGTTACCCCCCACCCCCCGCTCATGCCCTGTGTCTCTCTCCTGTTGGCCCCACCCCAGCTTATGCTCCGTGTCTCTCTCCTGTTACCCCTCACCCCCCTTTCATGCCCCGTGTATCTCTCCTGTTGCCCCCACCCTTCGCTCATGCCCTGTGTCTCCCTGCTGTTGCCCCCACCCTCCGCTCATGCCCGTGTCTCCCTGCTGTTGCCCCCAGCCCCCGCTAATGCCCCGTGTCTCTCTCCTGTTACCCCACCACCCCCTCTCATGCCCCGTGTCTCTCTCCTGTTGCCCCCCACCCCCGGTCATGCCCCGTGTCTCCCTGCTGTTGCCTCTCACCCCCCGCTCATGCCCCATGTCTCTCTCCTGTTATCCCCCACCCCCCTCTCATGCCGTGTCTCGTGTTCCCCCACCCCCCGCTCATGCCCCGTGTCTCTCTCCTGTTACCCCCCAGCCCCCGCTAATGCCCTGTGTCTCTCTCCTGTTACCCCACCACCCCCCTCTCATGCTCCGTGTCTGTCTCCTGTTACCCCCCACCCCCCCTCTCATGCCCCGTGTCTCTCTCCTGTTGCCCCCCACCCCCGGTCATGCCCCATGTCTCCCTGCTTTTGTCCCCCACGCCCTGCTCATGCCCCGTGTCTCCCTGCTGTTGCCCCCCACCCCCGCTCATGCACCGTGTCGCTCTCCTGTTACCCCCCACCCCCGTCTCATGCCCCTTGTCTCCCTTGTGTTCCCCCCACCCCCCGCTCATCGCTCATGCCCCGTGCCCCATGTCCGCCTGCGTGGCCCCTCACCCGCCTCTCATGCCCCATGTCTCTCTCCTGTTACCCCCCACGCCCTCTCATGCCCTGTGTCTCTCTCCTGTTGCCCCCCACTCCCCGGTAATGCCCCGTGTCTCCCTGCTGGTGCCCCCCAACCCCCACTCATGCCCCGTGTCCCTCTCCTGTTACCCCCCACCCCCTGGTCATGCCCTGTGTCTCCCTGCTGTTGCCCCCACACCCGGCTCATGCCCCATGTCTCTCTCCTGTTACCCCCCACCCCCCTTTCATGCCCAGTGTCTCTCTCCTGTTGTCCCCCACCCCCCAGTCATGCCCCGTGTCTACCTGCTGTTGCCCCCCATGCCCCGCTCATGCCCGTGTCTCCCTGCTGTTGCCCCCAACCCCCCGCTCATGCCCCGTGTCTCTCTCCTGTTCCCCCCACCCCCGGTCATGCCCCGTGTCTCCCTGCTGTTGCCCCTCACCCCCCGCTCATGCCCCGTGTCGCCCTGCTGTTGCCCCCATCCCCTGCTCATGCCCCGTGTCTCCCTGCTGTTGTCCCCACCACCGCTCATGCCCCGTGTCTCTCTCCTGTTACCCCCACCCCCTGCTCATGCCCCGTGTCTCTCTCCTGTTGACCCACCCCCCGCTCATGCCCCATGTCTCTCTCCTGTTACCCCCGCTCATGCCCTGTGTATCTCTCCTGTTGCCCCCACCCTTCGCTCATGCCCCGTGTCTCTCTCCTGTTACCCCCACCCCGCTCTCATGCCCTGTGTCTCCCTGCTGTTGCCCCCCACCCTCCGCTCATGCCCTGTGTCTTCCTGCTGTTGCCCCCAGCCCCCTCTCATGCCCCGTGTCTCTATTCTGTTACCCCCCGCCCCCCTCTCATGCCCTGTGTCTCTCTCCTGTTGCCCCCCAGCCCCCGGTCATGCCCCTTGTCTCCATGCTGTTGCCCCCCAACCCCAGCTCATGGCCCGTGTCTCTCTCCTGTTACCCCATCACCCCCCTCTCATGCCCCGTGTCTCTCTCCTGTTGCCCCCCACCCCCCGCTCATGCCTGTGTCTCCCTGCTGTGGCCCCCACCCCCACTCATGCCCCGTGTCTCTCTCCTGTTACCCCCAACCCCCTCTCATGCCCCGTGTCTCTCTCCTGTTACCCCCCACCCCCCTCTCATGTCTCATGCCCCGTGTCTCTCTCCTGTTGCCCCCACCCCCCAGTCATGCCCCATGTCTTCCTTCTATTGCCCCCCGACCCCCTGGTCATGCCCCGTGTCTCCCTGCTGTTGCCCCCACCCCCCGCTCATGCCCCGTGTCTCTCCCCTGTTACCCCCACCCCCCGCTCATGCCCCGTGTCTCTGTGCTGTTGCCCCCCACCCACCAGTCATGCCCCGTGTCTCCCTGCTGTTGCCCCCCACCCCCCGCTCATGCTCCGTGTCTCTCTCCTGTTGCCTCCACCCCCGGTCATGCCCTGTGTCTCCATGCTGTTGCCCCCACCCCCTGCTCATGCCCTGTGTCTCTCTCCTGTTAGCCCCACCCCCCGCTTATGCCTTGTGTCTCTCCTGTTACCCCCACCCCCGCTCATACCCCGTGTCTTTCTCCTGTTGCCCCCCGCTCATGCCCCGTGTCTCCCTGCTGTTGCCCCCCACCCCCCGCTCATGCCTCGTGTCTCTCCCCTGTTACCCCCACCCCCAGCTCATGCCCCGTGTCTCTGTGCTGTTGCCCCCCACCCGCCAGTCATGCCCCGTGTCTCCCTGCTGTTGCCCCCCACCCCCTGCGCATGTCGCGTGTCTCTCTCCTGTTACCCCCCACCCCCTCTCATGCCCCGTGTCTCCCTCGTGTTCCCCCACTCCCGCTCATACCCCATCTCTCCCTGCTGTTGCCCCCCACCCCCTCTCATGCCCCATGTCTCTCTCCTGTTACCCCCCCACCCCCCTCTCATGCCCCGTTTCTCTCTCCTGTTGCCCCGCACCCACCGGTCAAGCCCTGTGTCTCCCTGCTGTTGCCCCCCACACCCCGCTCATGCCCCATGTCTCTCTCCTGTAACCCTAACCCCCTCTCATGCCCTGTGTCTCTCTCCTGTTGCCCCCAACCCCCTGTCATGCCCCGTGTCTCCCTGCTGTTGCCCCCCACCCCCCGCTCATGCCCTGTGTCTCTCTCCTATTACCCCCCACCCCCGGTCATGCCCCGTGTCTCCCTGCTGTTGCCCCCCCGCTCATGCCCCGTGTCTCTCTCGTGTTCCCTCCAACCCCCGCTCATGCCTCGTGTCTCCCCTGTACCCCCCCACCCCCTGCTCATGCCCGTGTCTCTCTCCTGTTACTCCCCACCCCCCTCTCATGCCCCTTGTTTCCCTCCTGTTGCCCCCATCCCCCGCTCATGCCCCGTGTCTCTCTCCTGTTACCCCCCACCCCCCGCTCATGCCCCGTGTCTCCCTGCTGTTGCCCCCCACCCCCCGCTCATGCCCCGTGTCTCCCTGCTGTTGCCCCCCACCCCCCGCTCATGCTCCGTGTCTCTCTCCTGTTGCCCCCACCCCCGGTCATGCCCCGTGTCTCCCTGATGTTGCCCCCACCCCCGCTCATGCCCCGTGTCTCTCTCCTGTTACCTCCCACCCCCTGCTCATGCCCCGTGTCTCTCTCCTGTTGCCCCCCACCCCCTGCTCATGCCCCTTGTCTCTCTCCTGTCACCCCCCCACCCCCTCTCATGCCCCGTGTCTCTCTCCTGTTACCCCCCCACCCCCTTCTCATGCCCTGTGTTCTCTCCTGTTGCCCCCCACCCCCCGATCATGCCCCGTGTCTCTCTGCTGTTTCCCCCACCCCCCACTCATGCCCCGTGTCTCTCTCCTGTTACCCCCAACCCCCTCTCATGCCCCGTGTCTCTCTCCTGTTACCCCCACCCCCCTCTCATGTCTCATGCCCCGTGTCTCTCTCCTGTTACCCCCACCCCCCAGTCATGCCCCATGTCTTCCTTCTGTTGCCCCCGACCCCCTGGTCATGCCCCGTGTCTCCCTGCTGTTGCCCCCACCCCCCGCTCATGCCTCGTGTCTCTCCCCTGTTACCCCCACCCCCCGCTCATGCCCCGTGTCTCTGTGCTGTTGCCCCCCACCCGCCAGTCATGCCCCGTGTCTCCCTGCTGTTGCCCCCCACCCCCTGCTCATGTCGCGTGTCTCTCTCCTGTTACCCCCCACCCTCCTCTCATGCGCCGTGTCTCTCTCGTGTTCCCCCACTCCCGCTCATACCCCATGTCTCCCTGCTGTTGCCCCCCACCCCCTCTCATGCCCCATGTCTCTCTCGTGTTACCCCCCCACCCCCCTCTCATGCCCCGTTTCTCTCTCCTGTTGCCCCGCACCCACCGGTCAAGCCCCGTGTCTCCCTGGCCCCCCACACCCCGCTCATGCCCCATGTCTCTCTCCTGTAACCCTAACCCCCTCTCATGCCCTGTGTCTCTCTCCTGTTGCCCCCCACCCCCCGCTCATGCCCCGTGTCTCCCTGCTGTTGCCCCCCACCCCCCGCTCATGCTCCGTGTCTCTCTCCTGTTGCCCCCACCCCCGGTCATGCCCTGTGTCTCCATGCTATTGCCCCCACCCCCTGCTCATGCCCTGTGTCTCTCTCCTGTTAGCCCCACCCCCGCTTATGCCTTGTGTCTCTCCTGTTACCCCCACCCCCGCTCATACCCCGTGTCTTTCTCCTGTTGCCCCCCGCTCATGCCCCGTGTCTCCCTGCTGTTGCCCCCCACCCCCGCTCATGCCCTGTGTCTCTCTCCTGGTACCCCCACCCCCTCTCATGCCCCGTGTCTCCCTCGTGTTCCCCCCCACCCCCGCTCATGCCCCTTGTCTCTCTCCTGTTGCCCCCAGCCCCGATCATGCCCCGTGTCTCCCTGCTGTTTTCCCCCCACTCATGCCCCGTGTCTCTCTCCTGTTTCCCCCAACCCCCTCTCATGCTCCGTGTCTCTCTCCTGTTACCCCCCACCCCCCCTCTCAAGCCCCGTGTCTCTCTCCTGTTACCCCCACTCCCCCTAATGCCCTGTGTCTCCCTCGTGTTCCCCCAACCCCCTCTCATGCCCCGTGTCTCTCTCCTGTTACCCCCCACCCCCCTCTGATGTCTCATGCCCCGTGTCTCTCTCCTGTTGCCCCCACCCCCCGGTCATGCCCCGTGTCTCTCTCCTGTTGCCCCCACC
The DNA here is from genome assembly GCF_040938575.1 of Ambystoma mexicanum. NCBI lineage: Eukaryota > Metazoa > Chordata > Amphibia > Caudata > Ambystomatidae > Ambystoma > Ambystoma mexicanum. Next base: position 609,353,128 of record NC_090937.1, read on the forward strand.
CCCCGCTCATGCCCCTTGTCTCTCTCCTGTTACCCCCCACCCCCCCTCTCATGCCCTGTGTCTCCCTCGTATTCTCCCCACCCCCGCTCATGCCCCGTGTCTCCCTGCTGTTGCCCCCACCCCCCTCTCATGCCCTGTGTCTCTCTCATGTTCCCCCCACCCCCTGCTCATGCCCCGTGTCTCTCTCCTGTTACCCCCACCCCCCTCTCATGCCCTGTGTCTCTCTCCTGTTGCCCCCCACCCCCCAGTCATGCCCCATGTCTCTCTCCTGTTGCCCCCCACCCCCCGGTCATGCCCCGTGTCTCCCTCCTGCTGCCCCCCACACCCTGCTCATGCCCCGTGCCTCTCTTCTGTTACCCCGACCCACCTCTCATGCCCCGTGTCTCCCTCGTGTTCCCCCCACCACCGCTCATGCCCCGTGTCTCCCTGCTGTTGCCCCCCCACTCCTGCTCATGCCCCATGTCTCTCTTCTGTTACCCCATCCCCCTCTCATGTCCCGTGTCTCCCTTGTGTTCCCCCCACCCCCGCTCATGACCCATGTCTCCCTGCTGTTGCCCCCCAACCCCGCTCATGCCCCATGTCTCCCTGCTGTTGCCCCATCCCCCGCTCATGCCCCGTGTCAATTTCCTGTTACCCCCGCTCATGCCCCGTGTCTCCTGTTGCCCCCCACCCCCCACTCATGCCCCGTGTCTCTCTCCTGTTACCCCCCACCCCCTGCTCATGCCCCGTGTCTCTCTCCTGTTACCCCCCACCCCCGTCTCATGGGCCGTGTCTCTCTCCTGTTGCCCCCCACTCCCCAGTCATGCCCCGTGTCTCTCTCCTGTTGCCCCCACCCCCGGGTCATGCCCCGTGTCTCCCTCCTGTTGCCCCCACCCCCCTCTCATGCCCTGTGTCTCTCTCCTGTTGCCCCCCACCCCCTGATCATGCCCCGTGTGTCTCTGATGTTTCCTGTCTCCCTGCTGTTGTCCCCCACCCCCGCGCATGCACCGTGTCTCTCTCTTGTTACCCCCAACCTCCTCTCATGCCCCGTGTCTCCCTCATGTTCCCCCACCCCCGCTCATCGCTCATGCCCCGTGCCCCGTGTCTCTCTCCTTTTACCCCCCACCCCCGTCTCATGCCCCGTGTCTCTCTCCTGTTGCTCCTCACCCCCCGGTCATGCCCCGTGTCTCCATGCTGTTGCCGCCCAACCCCCGCTCATGCCCCATCTCTCTCTCCTGTTACCCCCCACCCGCCGGTCATGCCCCGTGTCTCCCTGCTGTTGCCCCCACACCCCGCTCATGCCCAGTGTCTCTCTCCTGTTACCCCCCACCCCCCTCTCATGCCCCGTGTCTCTCTCCTGTTGCCCCCCACCCCCTGGTCATGGCCCGTGTCTACCTGCTGTTTTCCCCCACAGCCTGCTCATGCCCCGTGTCTCCCTGTCTCCCTGCTTTTGCCCCCCACCCCCCGCTCATGCCCCGTGTCTCTCTCCTGTTCCCCCCACCCCCGGTCATGCCCCGTGTCTCCCTGCTGTGGCCCCTCACCCCCGCTCATGCCCCGTGTCTCCCTGCTGTTGCCCCCACCCCCCGCTCATGCCCCGTGTCTCACTGCTGTTGCCCCCCCACCCCACTCATGCCCCATGTCTCTCTCCTGTTACCCCATCCCCCGCTCATGCCCCGTGTCTCTCTCCTGTTGCCACCACCCCCGCTTATGCTCCGTGTCTCTCTCCTGTTACCCCCACCCCCCTCTCATGCCCCGTGTATTTCTCCTGTTGCCCCCACCCTTTGCTCATGCCCTGTGTCTCCCTGCTGTTGCCCCCACCCTCCGCTCATGCCCGTGTCTCCCTGCTGTTGCCCCCCAGCCCCCGCTAATGCCCCGTGTCTCTCTCCTGTTACCCCATCACCCTCCTCTCATGCCCCATGTCTCTCTCCTGTTGCCCCCCACCCCCCGCTCATGCCCGTGTCTCCCTGCTGTGGCCCCCCACCCCCACTCATGCCCCGTGTCTCTCTCCTGTTACCCCCAACCCCCTCTCATGCCCCGTGTCTCTCTCCTGTTACCCCCCACCCCCCTCTCATGTCTCATGCCCCGTGTCTCTCTCCTGTTGCCCCCACCCCCCAGTCATGCCCCATGTCTTCCTTCTGTTGCCCCCGACCCCCTGGTCATGCCCCGTGTCTCCCTGCTGTTGCCCCCACCCCCCGCTCATGCCCCGTGTCTCTCCCCTGTTACCCCCACCCCCCGCTCATGCCCCGTTTCTCTGTGCTGTTGCCCCCCACCCGCCAGTCATGCCCCGTGTCTCCCTGCTGTTGCCCCCCACCCCCTGCTCATGTCCCGTGTCTCTCTCCTGTTACCCCCCACCCCCCTCTCATGCCCCGTGTCTCCCTCGTGTTCCCCCACCCCCGCTCATACCCCATGTCTCCCTGCTGTTGCCCCCCACCCCCTCTCATGCCCCATGTCTCTCTCCTGTTACCCCCCCACCCCCCTCTCATGCCCCGTTTCTCTCTCCTGTTGCCCCGCACCCACCGGTCAAGCCCCGTGTCTCCCTGCTGTTGCCCCCCACACCCCGCTCATGCCCCATGTCTCTCTCCTGTTACCCTCACCCCCCTGTCATGCCCCGTGTCTCCCTGCTGTTGCCCCCCAACCCCCTGTCATGCCCCGTGTCTCCCTGCTGTTGCCCCCCACCCCCGCTCATGCCCCGTGTCTCTCTCCTATTACCCCCCACCCCCGGTCATGCCCCGTGTCTCCCTACTGTTGCCCCCCCGCTCATGCCCCGTGTCTCTCTCCTGTTCCCTCCAACCCCCGCTCATGCCTTGTGTCTCCCCTGTTCCCCCCCACCCCCTGCTCATGCCCGTGTCTCTCTCCTGTTACTCCCCACCCCCCTCTCATGCCCCTTGTTTCCCTCCTGTTGCCCCCATCCCCCGCTCATGCACCGTGTCTCCCTACTGTTGCCCCCCACCCCCCGCTCATGCTCCGTGTCTCTCTCCTGTTGCCCCCACCCCCGGTCATGCCCTGTGTCTCCATGCTGTTGCCCCCACCCCCTGCTCATGCCCTGTGTCTCTCTCCTGTTAGCCCCACCCCCCGCTTATGCCTTGTGTCTCTCCTGTTACCCCCACCCCCGCTCATACCCCGTGTCTTTCTCCTGTTGCCCCCCGCTCATGCCCCGTGTCTCCCTGCTGTTGCCCCCCACCCCCCGCTCATGCCCCGTGTCTCTCTCCTGGTACCCCCCACCCCCTCTCATGCCCCGTGTCTCCCTCGTGTTCCCCCCACCCCCGCTCATGCCCCTTGTCTCTCTCCTGTGTCCCTCACCCCCGATCATGCCCCGTGTCTCCCTGCTGTTTCCCCCCACCCCTCACTCATGCCCCGTGTCTCTCTCCTGTTTCCCCCAACCCCCTCTCATGCTCCGTGTCTCTCTCCTGTTACCCCCCACCCCCCTCTCAAGCCCCGTGTCTCTCTCCTGTTACCCCCACCCCCTCTCATGCCCTGTGTCTCCCTCGTGTTCCCCCCACCCCCGCTCATGCCCCGTGTCTCCCTGCTGTTGCCCCGTGTCTCTCTCATGTTGCCCCCACCCCCCGCTCAAGCCCCGTGTCTCTCTCCTGTTACTCCCCACCCCCCTCTCATGCCCCGTGTATCTCTCCTGTTGCCCCCCCACCCCCGGATCATGCCCTGTGTCTCCCTCCTGTTGCCCCCCACCCCCCGGTCATGCCCCGTGTCTCTCTCCTGTTACCCCCCACCCCCTCTCATGCCCTGTGTCTCTCTCCTGTTACCCCCCACCCCCCTCTCATGCCCTGTGTCTCTCTCCTGTTGCCCCCCACCCCCTGATCATGCCCCATGTCTCTCTGCTGTTTCCCCCACCCCCCACTCATGCCCCGTGTCTCTCTTCTTTTACCCCCAACCCCCTCTCATGCCCCGTGTCTCTCTCCGGTTACCCCCCACCCCCCTCTCATGTCTCATGCCCCGTGTCTCTCTCCTGTTGCCCCCACCCCCCGGTCATGCCCCATGTCTTCCTTCTGTTGCCCCCGACCCCCTGGTCATGCCCCGTGTCTCCCTGCTGTTGCCCCCACCCCCCGCTCATGCCCCTTGTCTCTCTCCTGTTACCCCCCACCCCCCTCTCATGCCCTGTGTCTCCCTCGTATTCCCCCCACCCCCGCTCTGCTGTTGCCCCCCACCCCCTCTCATGCCCTGTGTCTCTCTCATGTTCCCCCAACCCCTGCTCATGCCCCGTGTCTCTCTCCTGTTACCCCCACCCCCCTCTCATGCCCTGTGTCTCTCTCCTGTTGCCCCCCACCCCCCAGTCATGCCCCATGTCTCTCTCCTGTTGTCCCCCACCCCCCGGTCATGCCCCGTGTCTCCCTCCTGTTGCCCCCCACCCCACGCTCATGCCCGTGCCTCTCTTCTGTTACCCCAACCCACCTCTCATGCCCCGTGTCTCCCTCGTGTTCCCCCCACCACCGCTCATGCCCCGTGTCTCCCTGCTGTTGCCCCCCCACTCCTGCTCATGCCCCATGTCTCTCTTCTGTTACCCCCATCCCCCTCTCATGTCCCGTGTCTCCCTCGTGTTCCCCCACCCCCGCTCATGACCCGTGTCTCCCTGCTGTTGCCCTCCAACCCCGCTCATGCCCCATGTCTCCCTGCTGTTGCCCCATCCCCCGCTCATGCCCCGTGTCAATTTCCTGTTACCCCCCGCTCATGCCCCGTGTCTCCTGTTGCCCCCCACCCCCCACTCATGCCCCGTGTCTCTCTCCTGTTAACCCCCACCCCCTGCTCATGGCCCGTGTCTCTCTCCTGTTACCCCCACCCCCGTCTCATGCCCTGTGTCTCTCTCCTGTTGCCCCCCACTCCCCAGTCATGCCCAGTGTCTCTCTCCTGTTGCCCCCCACCCCCGGGTCATGCCCCGTGTCTCTCTCCTGTTACCCCCACCCCCTCTCATGCCCCGTGTCTCCCTGCTGTTGTCCCCCACCCCCGTGCATGCACCGTGTCTCTCTCCTGTTACCCCCAACCTCCTCTCATGCCCCGTGTCTCCCTCGTGTTCCCCCACCCCCGCTCATCGCTCATGCCCCGCGTCTCCCTGCTGTTGCCCCGCACCCCCCTCTCATGCACGTGTCTCTCTCCTGTTACCCCCCACCCCCGTCTCATGCCCCGTGTCTCTCTCCTGTTGCTCCTCACCCCCCCGGTCATGCCCCGTGTCTCCATGCTGTTGCCGCCCAACCCCCGCTCATGCCCCATCTCTCTCTCCTGTTACCCCCCACCCCCCGGTCATGCCCCGTGTCTCCCTGCTGTTGCCCCCACACCCCGCTCATGCCCAGTGTCTCTCTCCTGTTACCCCCCACCCCCCTCTCATGCCCCGTGTCTCTCTCCTGTTGCCCCCCACCCCCTGGTCATGGCCCGTGTCTACCTGCTGTTGCCCCCCACAGCCTGCTCATGCCCCGTGTCTCCCTGTCTCCCTGCTTTTGCCCCCCGCTCATGCCCCGTGTCTCTCTCCTGTTCCACCCACCCCCGGTCATGCCCCGTGTCTCCCTGCTGTGGCCCCTCACCCCCCGCTCATGCCCCGTGTCTCCCTGCTGTTGCCCCCACCCTCCGCTCATGCCCCCTGTCTCCCTGCTGTTGCCCCCCCACCCCCACTCATGCCCCATGTCTCTCTCCTGTTACCCCATCCCCCGCTCATGCCCCGTGTCTCTCTCCTGTTGCCCCCACCCCCGCTTATGCTCCGTGTCTCTCTCCTGTTACCCCCACCCCCTCTCATGCCCCGTGTATTTCTCCTGTTGCCCCCACCCTTTGCTCATGCCCTGTCTCCCTGCTGTTGCCCCCACCCTCCGCTCATGCCCGTGTCTCCCTGCTGTTGCCCCCCAGTCCCCGCTAATGCCCCGTGTCTCTCTCCTGTTACCCCACCACCCCCCTCTCATGCCCCGTGTCTCTCTCCTGTTGCCCCCCACCCTCCGCTCATGCCCGTGTCTCCCTGCTGTGGCCCCCCCACCCGTCTCTCATGCCCCATGTCTCTCTCCTGTTACCCCCACCCCCCTCTCATGCCCCGTGTCTCTCTCTTGTTGCCCCCCACCCCCCGGTAATGCCCCGTGCCCCGTGACTCCCTGCTGTTACCCCACACCCCCCTCTCATGCCCCGTGTCTCTCTCCTGTTGCCCCCCACCCCCTGGTCATGCCCCGTGTCTCCCTGCTGTTGCCGTCCAACCCCCGCTCATGCCCCGTCTCTCTCTCCTGTTACCCCCCACCCCTGGTCATGCCCCGTGTCTCCCTGCTGTTGCCCCCCACACCCCGCTCATGCCCAGTGTCTCTCTCCTGTTACCCCCCACCCCCCTCTCATGCCCCGTGTCTCTCTCCTGTTGCCCCCACCCCCTGGTCATGCCCAGTGTCTACCTGCTGTTGCCTGCCACACCCCGCTCATGCCCCGTGTCTCCCTGCTGTTGCCCCCCCACCCCCCGCTCATGCCCCGTGTCTCTCTCCTGTTCCCCCCACCCCGGTCATGCCCCGTGTCTCCCTGCTGTTGCCCCTCACCCCCACTCATGCACCGTGTCTCCCTGCTGTTGCCCCCACCCCCCGCTCATGCCCCGTGTCTCCCTGCTGTTGCCCCCCACCCCCGCTCATGCCCCATGTCTCTCTCCTGTTACCCCCCACCCCCCGCTCATGCCCTGTGTCTCTCTCCTGTTGGCCCCACCCCAGCTTATGCTCCGTGTCTCTCTCCTGTTACCCCTCACCCCCCTCTCATGCCCCGTGTATCTCTCCTGTTGCCCCCACCCTTCGCTCATGCCCTGTGTCTCCCTGCTGTTGCCCCCACCCTCCGCTCATGCCCGTGTCTCCCTGCTGTTGCCCCCAGCCCCCGCTAATGCCCCGTGTCTCTCTCCTGTTACCCCACCACCCCCTCTCATGCCCCGTGTCTCTCTCCTGTTGCCCCCCACCCCCCGGTCATGCCCCGTGTCTCCCTGCTGTTGCCTCTCACCCCCCGCTCATGCCCCATGTCTCTCTCCTGTTATCCCCCACCCCCCTCTCATGCCGTGTCTCGTGTTACCCCACCCCCCGCTCATGCCCCGTGTCTCTCTCCTGTTACCCCCCAGCCCCCGCTAATGCCCTATGTCTCTCTCCTGTTACCCCACCACCCCCCTCTCATGCTCCGTGTCTCTCTCCTGTTACCCCCCAGCCCCCGCTAATGCCCTGTGTCTCTCTCCTGTTACCCCACCACCCCCCTCTCATACTCCGTGTCTGTCTCCTGTTACCCCCCACCCCCCTCTCATGCCCCGTGTCTCTCTCCTGTTGCCCCCCACCCCGGTCATGCCCCGTGTCTCCCTGCTGTTGCCCCTCACCCCCGCTCATGCACCGTGTCTCCCTGCTGTTGCCCCCACCCCCCGCTCATGCCCCGTGTCTCCCTGCTGTTGCCCCCCACCCCCGCTCATGCCCCGTGTCTCCCTGCTGTGGCCCCCCCACCCGTCTCTCATGCCCCATGTCTCTCTCCTGTTACCCCCACCCCCCTCTCATGCCCCGTGTCTCTCTCTTGTTGCCCCCCACCCCCCGGTAATGCCCCGTGCCCCGTGACTCCCTGCTGTTACCCCACACCCCCCTCTCATGCCCCGTGTCTCTCTCCTGTTGCCCCCCACCCCCTGGTCATGCCCCGTGTCTCCCTGCTGTTGCCGTCCAACCCCCGCTCATGCCCCGTCTCTCTCTCCTGTTACCCCCCACCCCTGGTCATGCCCCGTGTCTCCCTGCTGTTGCCCCCCACACCCCGCTCATGCCCAGTGTCTCTCTCCTGTTACCCCCCACCCCCCTCTCATGCCCCGTGTCTCTCTCCTGTTGCCCCCACCCCCTGGTCATGCCCAGTGTCTACCTGCTGTTGCCTGCCACACCCCGCTCATGCCCCGTGTCTCCCTGCTGTTGCCCCCCCACCCCCCGCTCATGCCCTGTGTCTCTCTCCTGTTCCCCCCACCCCGGTCATGCCCCGTGTCTCCCTGCTGTTGCCCCTCACCCCCGCTCATGCACCGTGTCTCCCTGCTGTTGCCCCCACCCCCCGCTCATGCCCCGTGTCTCCCTGCTGTTGCCCCCCACCCCCGCTCATGCCCAATGTCTCTCTCCTGTTACCCCCCACCCCCCGCTCATGCCCTGTGTCTCTCTCCTGTTGGCCCCACCCCAGCTTATGCTCCGTGTCTCTCTCCTGTTACCCCTCACCCCCCTCTCATGCCCCGTGTATCTCTCCTGTTGCCCCCACCCTTCGCTCATGCCCTGTGTCTCCCTGCTGTTGCCCCCACCCTCCGCTCATGCCCGTGTCTCCCTGCTGTTGCCCCCAGCCCCCGCTAATGCCCCGTGTCTCTCTCCTGTTACCCCACCACCCCCTCTCATGCCCCGTGTCTCTCTCCTGTTGCCCCCCAACCCCCGGTCATGCCCCGTGTCTCCCTGCTGTTGCCTCTCACCCCCCGCTCATGCCCCATGTCTCTCTCCTGTTATCCCCCACCCCCTCTCATGCCGTGTCTCGTGTTCCCCCACCCCCCGCTCATGCCCCGTGTCTCTCTCCTGTTACCCCCCAGCCCCCGCTAATGCCCTGTGTCTCTCTCCTGTTACCCCACCACCCCCCTCTCATGCTCCGTGTCTGTCTCCTGTTACCCCCCACCCCCCTCTCATGCCCCGTGTCTCTCTCCTGTTGCCCCCCACCCCCGGTCATGCCCCATGTCTCCCTGCTTTTGTCCCCCACGCCCTGCTCATGCCCCGTGTCTCCCTGCTGTTGCCCCCCACCCCCGCTCATGCACCGTGTCGCTCTCCTGTTACCCCCCACCCCCGTCTCATGCCCCTTGTCTCCCTTGTGTTCCCCCCACCCCCCGCTCATCGCTCATGCCCCGTGCCCCATGTCCGCCTGCGTGGCCCCTCACCCGCCTCTCATGCCCCATGTCTCTCTCCTGTTACCACCCACCCCCTCTCATGCCCTGTGTCTCTCTCCTGTTGCCCCCCACCCCCCGGTAATGCCCCGTGTCTCCCTGCTGGTGCCCCCCAACCCCCACTCATGCCCCGTGTCCCTCTCCTGTTACCCCCCACCCCCTGGTCATGCCCTGTGTCTCCCTGCTGTTGCCCCCACACCCGGCTCATGCCCCATGTCTCTCTCCTGTTACCCCCCACCCCCCTTTCATGCCCAGTGTCTCTCTCCTGTTGTCCCCCACCCCCCAGTCATGCCCCGTGTCTACCTGCTGTTGCCCCCCATGCCCCGCTCATGCCCGTGTCTCCCTGCTGTTGCCCCCAACCCCCCGCTCATGCCCCGTGTCTCTCTCCTGTTCCCCCCACCCCCGGTCATGCCCCGTGTCTCCCTGCTGTTGCCCCTCACCCCCCGCTCATGCCCCGTGTCTCCCTGCTGTTGCCCCATCCCCTGCTCATGCCCCGTGTCTCCCTGCTGTTGTCCCCACCACCGCTCATGCCCCGTGTCTCTCTCCTGTTACCCCCCACCCCCTGCTCATGCCCCGTGTCTCTCTCCTGTTGCCCCCACCCCCCGCTCATGCCCCATGTCTCTCTCCTGTTACCCCCGCTCATGCCCTGTGTATCTCTCCTGTTGCCCCACCCTTCGCTCATGCCCCGTGTGTCTCTCCTGTTACCCCCACCCCGCTCTCATGCCCTGTGTCTCCCTGCTGTTGCCCCCCACCCTCCGCTCATGCCCTGTGTCTTCCTGCTGTTGCCCCCAGCCCCCTCTCATGCCCCGTGTCTCTATTCTGTTACCCCCCGCCCCCCTCTCATGCCCTGTGTCTCTCTCCTGTTGCCCCCCATCCCCCGGTCATGCCCCTTGTCTCCATGCTGTTGCCCCCCAACCCCAGCTCATGGCCCGTGTCTCTCTCCTGTTACCCCATCACCCCCCTCTCATGCCCCGTGTCTCTCTCCTGTTGCCCCCCACCCCCCGCTCATGCCCGTGTCTCCCTGCTGTGGCCCCCCACCCCCACTCATGCCCCGTGTCTCTCTCCTGTTACCCCCAACCCCCTCTCATGCCCCGTGTCTCTCTCCTGTTACCCCCCACCCCCCTCTCATGTCTCATGCCCCGTGTCTCTCTCCTGTTGCCCCCACCCCCCAGTCATGCCCCATGTCTTCCTTCTGTTGCCCCCGACCCCCTGGTCATGCCCCGTGTCTCCCTGCTGTTGCCCCCACCCCCCGCTCATGCCCCGTGTCTCTCCCCTGTTACCCCCACCCCCCACTCATGCCCCGTGTCTCTCTCCTGTTGGCCCCACCCCAGCTTATGCTCCGTGTCTCTCTCCTGTTACCCCTCACCCCCCTCTCATGCCCCGTGTCTTTCTCCTGTTGCCCCCCGCTCATGCCCCGTGTCTCCCTGCTGTTGCCTCCCACCCCCCGCTCATGCCCCGTGTCTCTCTCCTGGTACCCCCCACCCCCCGCTCATGCCCTGTGTGTCTCTCCTGTTGGCCCCACCCCAGCTTATGCTCCGTGTCTCTCTCCTGTTACCCCTCACCCCCCTCTCATGCCCCGTGTTTCTCTCCTGTTGCCCCCACCCTTCGCTCATGCCCTGTGTCTCCTTGCTGTTGCCCCCACCCTCCGCTCATGCCCGTGTCTCCCTGCTGTTGCCCCCAGCCCCCGCTAATGCCCCGTGTCTCTCTCCTGTTACCCCACCACCCCCTCTCATGCCCCGTGTCTCTCTCCTGTTGCCCCCCACCCCCCGGTCATGCCCCGTGTCTCCCTGCTGTTGCCTCTCACCCCCCGCTCATGCCCCATGTCTCTCTCCTGTTATCCCCCACCCCCCTCTCATGCCGTGTCTCGTGTTCCCCCACCCCCCGCTCATGCCCCGTGTCTCTCTCCGGTTACCCCCCAACCCCCGCTAATGCCCTGTGTCTCTCTCCTGTTACCCCACCACCCCCCTCTCATGCTCCGTGTCTGTCTCCTGTTACCCCCCACCCCCCTCTCATGCCCCGTGTCTCTCTCCTGTTGCCCCCCACCCCCGGTCATGCCCCATGTCTCCCTGCTTTTGTCCCCCACGCCCTGCTCATGCCCCGTGTCTCCCTGCTGTTGCCCCCCACCCCCGCTCATGCACCGTGTCGCTCTCCTGTTACCCCCCACCCCCGTCTCATGCCCCTTGTCTCCCTTGTGTTCCCCCCACCCCCCGCTCATTGCTCATGCCCCGTGCCCCATGTCCGCCTGCGTGGCCCCTCACCCGCCTCTCATGCCCCATGTCTCTCTCCTGTTACCCCCCACCCCCTCTCATGCCCTGTGTCTCTCTCCTGTTGCCCCCCACCCCCCGGTAATGCCCCGTGTCTCCCTGCTGGTGCCCCCCAACCCCCACTCATGCCCCGTGTCCCCCTCCTGTTACCCCCCACCCCCTGGTCATGCCCTGTGTCTCACTGCTGTTGCCCCCACACCCGGCTCATGCCCCATGTCTCTCTCCTGTTACCCCCCACCCCCCTTTCATGCCCAGTGTCTCTCTCCTGTTGTCCCCCACCCCCCAGTCATGCCCCGTGTCTACCTGCTGTTGCCCCCCATGCCCCGCTCATGCCCGTGTCTCCCTGCTGTTGCCCCCAACCCCCCGCTCATGCCCCGTGTCTCTCTCCTGTTCCCCCCACCCCCGGTCATGCCCTGTGTCTCCCTGCTGTTGCCCCTCACCCCTCGCTCATGCCCGTGTCTCCCTGCTGTTGCCCCCATCCCCTGCTCATGCCCCGTGTCTCCCTGCTGTTGTCCCCACCACCGCTCATGCCCCGTGTCTCTCTCCTGTTAACCCCCACCCCCTGCTCATGCCCCGTGTCTCTCTCCTGTTGCCCCCACCCCCCGCTCATGCCCCATGTCTCTCTCCTGTTACCCCCGCTCATGCCCTGTGTATCTCTGCTGTTGCCCCCACCCTTCGCTCATGCCCCGTGTCTCTCTCCTGTTACCCCCACCCCGCTCTCATGCCCTGTGTCTCCCTGCTGTTGCCCCCCACCCTCCGCTCATGCCCTGTGTCTTCCTGCTGTTGCCCCCAGCCCCCTCTCATGCCCCGTGTCTCTATTCTGTTACCCCCCGCCCCCCTCTCATGCCCTGTGTCTCTCTCCTGTTGCCCCCCCAGCCCCCGGTCATGCCCCTTGTCTCCATGCTGTTGCCCCCCAACCCCAGCTCATGGCCCGTGTCTCTCTCCTGTTACCCCATCACCCCCCTCTCATGCCCCGTGTCTCTCTCCTGTTGCCCCCCACCCCCCGCTCATGCCCGTGTCTCCCTGCTGTGGCCCCCCACCCCCACTCATGCCCCGTGTCTCTCTCCTGTTACCCCCAACCCCCTCTCATGCCCCGTGTCTCTCTCCTGTTACCCCCCACCCCCCTCTCATGTCTCATGCCCCGTGTCTCTCTCCTGTTGCCCCCACCCCCCAGTCATGCCCCATGTCTTCCTTCTGTTGCCCCCGACCCCCTGGTCATGCCCGTGTCTCCCTGCTGTTGCCCCCACCCCCCGCTCATGCCCCGTGTCTCTCCCCTGTTACCCCCACCCCCCGTGTCTCTGTGCTGTTGCCCCCCACCCGCCAGTCATGCCCCGTGTCTCCCTGCTGTTGCCCCCCACCCCCCGCTCATGCTCCGTGTCTCTCTCCTGTTGCCTCCACCCCCGGTCATGCCCTGTGTCTCCATGCTGTTGCCCCCACCCCCTGCTCATGCCCTGTGTCTCTCTCCTGTTAGCTCCACCCCCCGCTTATGCCTTGTGTCTCTCCTGTTACCCCCACCCCCGCTCATACCCCGTGTCTTTCTCCTGTTGCCCCCCGCTCATGCCCCGTGTCTCCCTGCTGTTGCCCCCCACCCCCCGCTCATGCCCCGTGTCTCTCTCCTGGTACCCCCCCGTGTCTCCCTCGTGTTCTCCCCCACCCCCGCTCATGCCCCTTGTCTCTCTCCTGTGTCCCTCACCCCCGATCATGCCCCGTGTCTCCCTGCTGTTCCCCCCCACCCCCCACTCATGCCCCGTGTCTCTCTCCTGTTTCCCCCAACCCCCTCTCATGCTCCGTGTCTCTCTCCTGTTACCCCCCACCCCCCTCTCAAGCCCCGTGTCTCTCTCCTGTTACCCCCACCCCCTCTCATGCCCTGTGTCTCCCTCGTGTTCCCCCCACCCCCGCTCATGCCCCGTGTCTCCCTGCTGTTGCCCCGTGTCTCTCTCATGTTGCCCCCACCCCCCGCTCAAGCCCCGTGTCTCTCTCCTGTTACTCCCCACCCCCCTCTCATGCCCCGTGTATCTCTCCTGTTGCCCCCCACCCCCGGATCATGCCCTGTGTCTCCCTCCTGTTGCCCCCACCCCCCGGTCATGCCCCGTGTCTCTCTCCTGTTACCCCCCACCCCCTCTCATGCCCCGTGTCTCTCTCCTGTTACCCCCCACCCCCCTCTCATGCCCTGTGTCTCTCTCCTGTTGACCCCCACCCCCTGATCATGCCCCATGTCTCTCTGCTGTTTCCCCCACCCCCCACTCATGCCCCCTGTCTCTCTTCTTTTACCCCCAACCCCCTCTCATGCCCCGTGTCTCTCTCCTGTTACCCCCCACCCCCCTCTCATGTCTCATGCCCCGTGTCTCTCTCCTGTTGCCCCCACCCCCCGGTCATGCCCCATGTCTTCCTTCTGTTGCCCCCGACCCCCTGGTCATGCCCCGGTTCTCCCTGCTGTTGCCCCCCACCCCACGCTCATGCCCCGTGCCCCTCTTCTGTTACCCCAACCCACCTCTCATGGCCCGTGTCTCCCTCGTGTTCCCCCCACCACCGCTCATGCCCCGTGTCTCCCTGCTGTTGCCCCCCCACTCCTGCTCATGCCCCATGTCTCTCTTCTGTTACCCCCATCCCCCTCTCATGTCCCGTGTCTCCCTCGTGTTCCCCCCACCCCACGCTCATGCCCCGTGCCTCTCTTCTGTTACCCCAACCCACCTCTCATGCCCCGTGTCTCCCTCGTGTTCCCCCCACCACCGCTCATGCCCCGTGTCTCCCTGCTGTTGCCCCCCCACTCCTGCTCATGCCCCATGTCTCTCTTCTGTTACCCCCATCCCCCTCTCATGTCCCGTGTCTCCCTCGTGTTCCCCCCACCCCCGCTCATGACCCGTGTCTCCCTGCTGTTGCCCCCCAACCCCGCTCATGCCCCATGTCTCCCTGCTGTTGCCCCATCCCCCGCTCATGCCCCGTGTCAATTTCCTGTTACCCCCCGCTCATGCCCCGTGTCTCCTGTTGCCCCCCACCCCCCACTCATGCCCCGTGTCTCTCTCCTGTTAACCCCCACCCCCTGCTCATGGCCCGTGTCTCTCTCCTGTTACCCCCCCCCCGTCTCATGCCCCGTGTCTCTCTCCTGTTGCCCCCCACTCCCCAGTCATGCCCAGTGTCTCTCTCCTGTTGCCCCCCACCCCCGGGTCATGCCCCGTGTCTCCCTCCTGTTGCCCCCAACCTCCCGGTCATGCCCCGTGTCTCTCTCCTGTTACCCCCACCCCCTCTCATGCCCCGTGTCTCCCTGCTGTTGTCCCCCACCCCCGTGCATGCACCGTGTCTCTCTCCTGTTACCCCCAACCTCCTCTCATGCCCCGTGTCTCCCTCGTGTTCCCCCCACCCCCGCTCATCGCTCATGCCCCGTGCCCCGCGTCTCCCTGCTGTTGCCCCGCACCCCCCTCTCATGCACGTGTCTCTCTCCTGTTACCCCCCACCCCCGTCTCATGCCCCGTGTCTCTCTCCTGTTGCTCCTCACCCCCCGGTCATGCCCCGTGTCTCCATGCTGTTGCCGCCCAACCCCCGCTCATGCCCCATCTCTCTCTCCTGTTACCCCCCACCCCCCGGTCATGCCCCGTGTCTCCCTGCTGTTGCCCCCACACCCCGCTCATGCCCAGTGTCTCTCTCCTGTTACCCCCACCCCCCTCTCATGCCCCGTGTCTCTCTCCTGTTGCCCCCCACCCCCTGGTCATGGCCCGTGTCTACCTGCTGTTGCCCCCCACAGCCTGCTCATGCCCCGTGTCTCCCTGTCTCCCTGCTTTTGCCCCCCGCTCATGCCCCGTGTCTCTCTCCTGTTCCACCCACCCCCGGTCATGCCCCGTGTCTCCCTGCTGTGGCCCCTCACCCCCCGCTCATGCCCCGTGTCTCCCTGCTGTTGCCCCCACCCTCCGCTCATGCCCCCTGTCTCCCTGCTGTTGCCCCCCCACCCCCACTCATGCCCCATGTCTCTCTCCTGTTACCCCATCCCCCGCTCATGCCCCGTGTCTCTCTCCTGTTGCCCCCACCCCCGCTTATGCTCCGTGTCTCTCTCCTGTTCCCCCCACCCCCTGGTCATGCCCCGTGTCTCCCTGCTGTTGCCGTCCAACCCCCGCTCATGCCCCGTCTCTCTCTCCTGTTACCCCCCACCCCCGGTCATGCCCCGTGTCTCCCTGCTGTTGCCCCCCACACCCCGCTCATGCCCAGTGTCTCTCTCCTGTTACCCCCCACCCCCCTCTCATGCCCCGTGTCTCTCTCCTGTTGCCCCCACCCCCTGGTCATGCCCAGTGTCTACCTGCTGTTGCCTGCCACACCCCGCTCATGCCCCGTGTCTCCCTGCTGTTGCCCCCCCACCCCCCGCTCATGCCCCGTGTCTCTCTCCTGTTCCCCCCACCCCAGTCATGCCCCGTGTCTCCCTGCTGTTGCCCCTCACCCCCGCTCATGCACCGTGTCTCCCTGCTGTTGCCCCTACCCCCCGCTCATGTCCCGTGTCTCCCTGCTGTTGCCCCCCACCCCCGCTCATGCCCCATGTCTCTCTCCTGTTACCCCCCACCCCCCGCTCATGCCCTGTGTCTCTCTCCTGTTGGCCCCACCCCAGCTTATGCTCCGTGTCTCTCTCCTGTTACCCCTCACCCCCCTCTCATGCCCCGTGTATCTCTCCTGTTGCCCCCACCCTTCGCTCATGCCCTGTGTCTCCCTGCTGTTGCCCCCACCCTCCGCTCATGCCCGTGTCTCCCTGCTGTTGCCCCCAGCCCCCGCTAATGCCCCGTGTCTCTCTCCTGTTACCCCACCACCCCCTCTCATGCCCCGTGTCTCTCTCCTGTTGCCCCCCACCCCCCGGTCATGCCCCGTGTCTCCCTGCTGTTGCCTCTCACCCCCCGCTCATGCCCCATGTCTCTCTCCTGTTATCCCCCACCCCCCTCTCATGCCGTGTCTCGTGTTCCCCCACCCCCCGCTCATGCCCCGTGTCTCTCTCCTGTTACCCCCCAGCCCCCGCTAATGCCCTGTGTCTCTCTCCTGTTACCCCACCACCCCCCTCTCATGCTCCGTGTCTGTCTCCTGTTACCCCCCACCCCCCTCTCATGCCCCGTGTCTCTCTCCTGTTGCCCCCCACCCCCGGTCATGCCCCATGTCTCCCTGCTTTTGTCCCCCACGCCCTGCTCATGCCCCGTGTCTCCCTGCTGTTGCCCCCCACCCCCGCTCATGCACCGTGTCGCTCTCCTGTTACCCCCACCCCGTCTCATGCCCCTTGTCTCCCTTGTGTTCCCCCCACCCCCCGCTCATCGCTCATGCCCCGTGCCCCATGTCCCCCTGCGTGGCCCCATCCCCCGCTCATGCCCCGTGTCTCTCCTGTTACCCCCCACCCCCTGCTCATGCCCCGTGTCTCTCTCCTGTTGTCCCCCACCCCCCAGTCATGCCCCGTGTCTACCTGCTGTTGCCCCCCATGCCCCGCTCATGCCCGTGTCTCCCTGCTGTTGCCCCCAACCCCCCGCTCATGCCCCGTGTCTCTCTCCTGTTCCCCCCACCCCCGGTCATGCCCCGTGTCTCCCTGCTGTTGCCCCTCACCCCCCGCTCATGCCCCGTGTCTCCCTGCTGTTGCCCCCATCCCCTGCTCATGCCCCGTGTCTCCCTGCTGTTGTCCCCACCACCGCTCATGCCCCGTGTCTCTCTCCTGTTACCCCCACCCCCTGCTCATGCCCCGTGTCTCTCTCCTGTTGCCCCCACCCCCCGCTCATGCCCCATGTCTCTCTCCTGTTACCCCCGCTCATGCCCTGTGTATCTCTCCTGTTGCCCCCACCCTTCGCTCATGCCCCGTGTCTCTCTCCTGTTGCCCCCCACCCTCCGCTCATGCCCTGTGTCTTCCTGCTGTTGCCCCCAGCCCCCTCTCATGCCCCGTGTCTCTATTCTGTTACCCCCCGCCCCCTTCTCATGCCCTGTGTCTCTCTCCTGTTGCCCCCCAGCCCCCGGTCATGCCCCTTGTCTCCATGCTGTTGCCCCCCAACCCCAGCTCATGGCCCGTGTCTCTCTCCTCTTACCCCCCTCTCATGCCCTGTGTCTCCCTCGTGTTCCCCCCACCCCCGCTCATGCCCCGTGTCTCCCTGCTGTTGCCCCATCCCCCGCTCATGCCCCGTGTCTCTCATGTTGCCCCCCGCTCATGCCCCGTGTCTCTCTCCTGTTACCCCTCACCCCCCTCTCATGCCCCGTGTCTCCCTTATGTTGCCCCCCACCCTCCGGTCATGGCCTGTGTCTCTCTCCTGTTACCCCCCACCCTGCGGTCATGCCCCGTGTCTCCCTCTTGTTGCCTCCACCCCCTGGTCATGCCTCCGTGTCTCCCTCCTGTTGCCCCCCACACCCCACTCATGCCCCGTGTCTCTCTTCTGTTACCCCCCGCTCATGCCCAGTGTCTCCCTGCTGTTGCCCCCCACCCCTGCTCATGCCCCGTGTCTCCCTGCTGTTGCCCCCAAACCCTGCTCCTGCCCCGTGTCTCTCTCCTTTTACCCCCCACTCCCCGCTCATGCCCCGTGTCTCCCTTCTGTTGTCCCCCACCCCGGCTCATGCCCTGTGTCTCCCTGCTGTTGCCCCCCACCCCCCGCTCATGTCCCCTGTCTCCCTCCTGTTACCCCCGACCCCCGCTCATGCCCCGTGTCTCCCTCCTGGTCCCCCCTACCCATGCCCTGTTGTGTTCTCTTTATACACCCCTACTTCCCTTTCCATGGTGTCCATCCTGGTAAAAGATTTTCCTTCCTACACCGGGACGCCGCAGGCGTTCCGGTTTGGGAAGAAAAAATCTTTCTTTTTACCACCCCAGGTTCCCACTTTGTGAACCTAGGATGCTAGTGGTCTTCATCCATTAAAAAGGACGTTATGGTTAAGTTGCACTAATAAAAACCTATATAATCAATGAAAAAACTTTGTTAAAGGGACTTTATGGTAAAGTTGCACTAATAGAAGCCAATAAAATTCAGTGAAAAATCTTTGTTAAAGGGACGTTATGGTTAAGTTGCGCTATTAAAAAACTATGAAATTCAGTGAAAAAACTTTGTTAAAGGGACGTTATGGTTCCAAGTAAAACCGATAAAACCTTGAAATTCGCCATTTATGGTAAGCTAAGCAACCATAACTCGCACCACCACCGTGCACTGCTAAGCCTAACACCCAGGACATCAAAGATGACATCATAAATGTCATTGATGACATCACATGTGCATTTACCTTTGATGAAAAGTGTGTACAAGGGATTCTTAGTGTAATGTTAATAAAAAAAGTGTCAAAGATTATTGGAATAAATATCAAGTGCTAATCAGTGCATTAAGCTATGCATTGATATAAATAGCATTCTATTATTAACTTCAATCCAGTATACTAAGGTACTCATGTAGAAACATAGTGATTGTGTGCAACATACATGATGGAGGTGCAATATTCATAAGCTTGCCATGTTGAATAGTGAAATAATAACTGTTTTCATATTGGAGTTTTGCGTACAGTGAAACTTGTGATAAGTAGGTAATAAAACCCACTTACTACATAATTGCATTATTATAGACAAATCACAAAGAGACAACACCACATACAAATATGAATATATACACGGGAATTGAAGTAAGAAAAAAAACAGCAATAGTAGCAGAAAGTGTACATAACCTAACTGATTACCTTTATGCAGAGAAATGATTGCTCTGTTTCAAAGCTGTTACTTACCCTATCTATATATATCACATGATGTGTCTGGACCCTAAGGAAAATAGTGTGAGTACAACATATGAAAATATGAGCATATACAGGGAAAGTACAGTAATAAAACATCAAAACTATCAGAAAGTGCTGATAACTCTACTGATAATTTTAATGCACAAAAAGGATTGCTGTCTTTCAAGGTTGTGCCTTCCCCTATGTATGTTTCATATGATATGACTGGACCATAAGGGAATTATTGTAAGAACATACTTGAAGGATAAGTCTACAAATATAGTGCATTTACAATTTTTAGTTCCTGACTCTTACTGAAGAAAATCATATGGCCTAGATTTGTCAGGAAAGGAAAAAAGGGGGCGTCAGACATGTGATGTCATCTTTGATGTCTTGGGTGCTAGGCTTAGCAGTGCACGGTGGTGGCGCAAGTTATGGTTACTTAGCTTACCATAACTGGCGAATTTCAAGGGTTTTTCGGTTTTACTTGGAACCATAACGTCCCTTTAACAAAGTTTTTTCACTGAATTTCATAGGTTTTTAGTAGCGCAGCTTAACCATAACATCCCTTTAACAATGTTTTTTCACTGAAAAAAAAAAATATATATATATATATATATATATATTACACGGCCACGGTAGTGGCTGTGTAGTTTTGGTTAAGTTTCTGTTTCCATAGGACAAGCACTTTTTGGACGGCTTATAACTTCACTCCCCCTGGACGAATCCTCACCAAACTTTGCAAAAAAAGTATATGGGCTACGCTGATTTTATTTGCAAAGTTTGGTGATGTTTGGTCCAGGGGGGGGGAAAGTTATAGGGGGGTCCCAAAATGTCTTTTTTTCCCATAGGGGGAAAAACTTTGCGCATACCTACACGCCAAACCACTGGACGGATTTTCACCAAATTTGCGGCAGTGGCTTGGTCCCGAAAGCGTGCTTTTGTAAATTTGGTGACAATCCGTCCAGTAGTTTCCTTTTAAAATGACCAAAAAGCAGGTCTGAAAAAATTAGTGATATCTATGTCCGCTCCGCGGTCACACTTCGCTGTTCACTCCGCGGACAAGAAATCGATTGGCTAATCCGTAGCATCAAGTCCGTGGACATGTGGCGCTTTCACTGATTGGTTGTGGAACAGCGTGAAGTGCGTCAGATTTTTGCGCTGCCTCCGCCAACTTTTGTTCATGTTTTGGTGTACACGGACATCGCCGGTAACACATACAAAACAAGACACCAATGCACTTGTTATACTTATGAAATACTGTTTCCGAAGGTGAGCTTTAATTAGGTTTGGATGGAATGTGGCAGCGCAAACTCAAAAAGTGGTGTTTTCTTGCCACCAAATTCATATGGTAAAGTGGAAGTTGGTGCTCAATGTACGGCGACCAATGCCTGCATCTGTGTTACAATGTTTTCAGATTAATATTGAAGTCGGACTGGCGTCCTACGTTTTGAAATCTGAGGCCGCCACCTGGAGTGTTTGATGGAAACAGGGGTTCTGGAGGCATATGGGAGTAGCGGTTCTCATGATTGGATTCTCACATGTTGTTGCAAAGTGAGAATGTATTTGTCTTCTGAGTGAAGGTCAGTTGATTTGCTTTTTTGGTTGTGAGGTCAGTAGGCCCATGCATCCAAGTCAATCCATAAGGGGCTATTGTTTTTTGACCTTGAGCGAAAGGGAAACTTCAAAAGCTATGCAAGGAATGAAAGCTTGGAAAAAAATACCATTTGATAAGGTTATGTTTTAAAAACGTTTGTAAGGAACATGAAATATCAGTTCACAAAGATTCTTTGATGCAAACACATTGCTGTCTGACTGTCAAAAACAATGGAGGCTGTCAAGATCATGTAAGTTTAATTTTGATGACTCTGCACTGACCCGCGTTTTAATTTATATTACGAAACACTAATTGTTACAATGTAACTGAAGTATTATCTTTATGCGCAGTTGTAATTTTCCTCCAATAACAGAGAGTATACATTGTCCGCGTTTGCAGGCTATGACTAGAGTCACCCTTGTTGACCGTTTTTTCTTCTTCTTTGAAATGTTATGCTTGCCCATATAGCTTTGTGTATCAGTTTGCGCGTTCTTTTGGTCTTGTGTAACATCAAGACATGTAATTTTTTCTTGCTTGTCCATTCATGTTGGCTTCATAACTGAATTACCATCTCACTGTGTAGTTGCCCTTTTTTTAACCCTTACGGCGAGTGCTGATTCTCGGCGTTTGTAGGCTGTCACTATATGTACCCATGGTCAACGCTAATATTTCCTTAAAATGTCATGTTTGTCCACTTCCATTTGTGTACTACTTTCCACAATCTTTGTGTCTTTTTTTGGAATGTTTTCCTAAAGGTTGGGTATTGACACAGATGTTCTCTTACGTTTTCCGCCTAGCTACATCTTGCCGTACTGTGCGTGCCATGGTTTCCAGATGCCGAGTGACGCCTTCTTTCAACGCCAGATGCAACTGCTCGTGACCGGTTGCCTGTCCATTATAATGTTACGGGATGGCCGGCCAGGCCCCCTCTTTCCCTACGCTGAACTAGCCATTATGAGTAACATGACATCATTCATGGTGGTGTAGGGCAACGGTCATGGCGCCGTCTTGGAAATACATGTGCAAACAAAGCGGGTGCTTTAACAGAAACGCATACTTTATGTGTGCGAAAATAACTGCGTGTGTCTCACCATGAACATTTTCAATGTCGCGCTTAGAACCATTGTTACAATTTAATTGAAAATGTGATTAGTCCGATGGTCTCTGACAGTTGTTTGTTAAATAAAACTACTTTACAAATTCTAAAATGTTAACGTTTTCTTTTAAAGTCCATTGTATCATTTCAAAATGTAAGGTACCACGTTGTACGTCGCTGTATGTTTATTTACAGGTTCTGCGTCACGGCACATACTTTTGCTTTTCGGGGGCTGTCATGGAAAGCGAAGAGGGGCAATGTATGGAACAACCGCCTTCCCTTTCAATGGTGGCCCTCTTTAAAAAGGATTTTGTTTTGTAATCGATGTATGTTTATGTACAGGTTCCAATGGGATTAGTCCGATGGTCTCTGACAGTTGTTTGTTAAATAAAACCACTTTACAAATTCTAAAATGTTAACGTTTTCTTTTAAAATCCAGTGTATCATTTCAAAATGTAAGGTACCACGTTGTACGTCGCTGTATGTTTATTTACAGGTTCTGCGTCACGGCACGTGCTTTTGCTTTTTGGAGGCTGTCACGGAAAGCAAAAAGGGGCAATGTATTGAACCACAACACTGGGAACCACAACAGTGAATGTTAGTGAAAATATAATTTATGTGTATAGCGAACATCAATCAATGTCTAATGTTTCAGTACTGCCATACACTGACCCTCAGACGACCTTTGATCCTACCTCGAATGTTGAGCATATGCACATTATGCCCCAAGCAACCACACTAAACTCTCTTCCAAACACACAGTATTGGCAACAAAATTATGAACAGAATAAAAAATTGAATACAGGTATTTTTCCTATCCTCATCATAGAATTGTACAGACACAGCATGGCCTAGGGGTGACTAACAGAAAGAAAAGGGAAACAAAACAAAACAGATATGATGCATATGATGCATAATATGATGCATATGATGCATAACATGGCCTAGGGATGGATGCAGTAGAAGATCCCTACCACCCACATCAATCTAACAAGAGGTACTCTGACATGAGCACCATGGGTAAACGGGCAACAAATGAAAGTTGCTTCATGTGTTCCCTGATACCCCATGCATAAGGGAACCCTAAGGTTCTTATTCCATAAGAAGTCCCCATAGTGGATGCCCAGTGTCTCATTCATCCTGCACTATGTAGAATTCGAAATACCTTCCAGGCACACACAGTAACGTTACAACTAATCCAGAACGAGAAGACTTGCCACAGTAAGCGTCAAGGCAACAGTGGTGTGCAAAGCAGAAGCACTACAAGGACTGTCGGAAGAACCATTTCAATGGCTAGAAAGAACCTGCACTCAGACATGCTCTCAGCATATTGCCAAGCTTACATGGGTAGCAGCTCTCAAGAAAGCAATCAAGATCCAGCGTGACGTAGAATATGAAATTTGTTTCCACGGAGAAGGGAAGGTGCCCATGGGCTCAAACAAATACTGCAACCAAACACTTGTCTTCCCGAAATGCGAAAAGGAACAGCTGCATTGATGGACTCGTATTGTGTATGTGGCAAACAGCCGTACTTGCACCTCCCGCTCTCATGGAGGGGTACTTGTGCCCTGGCTACGCTGCATTCAGCCCTAATGGTAATTCCGGAGAGCCATGTCTAAGGGTAGAGGGTGCCCACCAGACTATCCTCTGGACCCCAGTCAACAACCGAAAAACCCCCCATGTATGATGTCCTGTCGGAGGACAAGCTGCAAGACAGTGTCACGTAAAAGGAGGGCCTCAAACTACATCTCCAAAGACTTTTCCACACTCTTAGCACAGATACCGGACCAGTTCAAGCTGTTCAGCACAGCAGAGACATTTTCCACGTCACTTATACCGAGTATTCAGACCCGAGCAAACGCTAAATGGTTGCAGATTGTAAGGTGGGAGCTTATCCAGTTGGCCAACGACACTGAAGAGGGGTTCAATGTCATCAAAGTAGAACTAAGAGCCCTGTGGTTGATGACCATGCAGAACCACTACGTCTTGGACCTGCTCACAGCAATAGGAGGCAGTATTTGCTGAAAAATCGGGAGTGCATGTTGCACATTTATACCTTCAGCAGACGCTAATAATGGGACACTATCACATGTAATTGCTGCAGTGCACAACCTCAGAAAAAAGGATGAAAAAAGAAGGCGGCATCGAGCAAAGTGACTGGTTCGACACAGTTTTTGACTGGGTTCCATCCTGATTCAGGACTACAATGAAACTGATGGTACCCATCATCGTTTTCCTGCTACTCATTTTTTGTGTGTGCCAGGTAGGGGTTCGATGCTGTGCAAAATCTATGCCTAGTAGTATCATTTTGGCTATATACTTTTATGCAAAACCAGCAAAAAGTGCCCATTCTCCGAATGGATTCTGTGGATAGACATGACAACGCTCATCAATTGTTGCAAGTCACTTCAATACTTGTTAGGCAAAACAACTTCAGTATCTTGACTTTCCTTGGTTCTCTCCAAGTAGGGGTTACTCGGTCTAGGCGCAGTTGTCAGACCACACGGTTCATACATCAGAGGTCACTCAAATGATAACCCTTGGCACTTTGTTATGCTCATTTGTTCTCATTGGACTTCCTCGACAACACAGGCTTCCACTCTGAACCTATGTCATTTGTCCATGTTCAATTCTGTTTTCTTCTTGGCAGTCCCTTGCCTCTGCCACAAATGTGACTTTCACACAGCTCACTTTATGGTGGCTGTTCCTTGTCACCACCTTGCTTACACACTATCCAATAGTGCTTATCAATAGCATTTCACTTGCTCATAAGCTCCCCTTACTGGCTTTCACTTTGTTCATTCTTTCAGATTGTCCCTCAATGCTTATTCCTTGTTTCATAAATGCACATCACTTCCTTTTGTCTCTTGCAGTATTTTAATATACTTTGCATATATTTTCCTTAGTTCAATATTCAATAACTCAAAGTACTTTGCAGCTTGCTCAGTATTCAATATTCTTCCATTCGGTCTCAGACCCATTCATTAGAAGTTTTCATTCGATCAGCATCTTTCATTCGATCAGCCTCTGCCCAAATCAAGCCCCTGTATGCCCGGGCATGAGTGTTCCCTCGCCCTCACCCACCGGTGTATGGCCGCTCCTCTGGTTGCTTTTGCTTTCTTCTCTGGCTTTCTCCCGTTCCCATTCACTTGTCGGGAGCTCCGGAAAGCAGCACTCGCCTCTTCCGAACCATGCTGCTGCGTTCTGCAGTATAGTGGAGTCTTCTGTGTCCCACAGCTCCAGCTGTGGACACACGGCTCAGGAATATGGAGGGCTTCTGTCCCTCTCGTGGCCCGTTTGGGCTTCAACATCTTTTCCACTCCCCTGCAGTGCTCGGCATCCTTTTCACCGGCCCCTCTCTGGCCTACTCCACCTCGGGTTGCAGCGTCCTTCTCCCCAGGCAGGTTCCTCCTTGCCTGTCGCTGGCCTCTCCTTATATGCACCTGTAGCCTTTCTATTGGCTGCAGGTGCAAGTCTCTTGCCTGACCATAGTTACATTTGTTAATGGGGCATGCCTGATCATTCTTGTGGTTTTCCAGGGTCATCTTCCTCATCTCAGTACCAAAGTGCTGTGCACAAATGGAAGTGTGCATTAATCCCAGTTGCCTCTTCCTCATCACAGTCTTAAAGGAATATGAATGTTGGACAGTCTGTTTGTGTGACAGTGGAGAAGACTGAAAACTGTAAGGGAGGAAGGGTCCTTTTGACCCCCCTGTACATTCTGTATGGAATAAACCTTATGCTCATCCAATCATGGGAGACGTCCCCACGTTCTGACCTCTGAAGACAGAGGGCAGGAACCATTGGATGACACATAAAGACTCCATTTTATACTTCCACAAACTCCATCTTTTTACTAGGCTGCATAATGATTTCCAAAAGCCATCCCTCCCACTGTCCAGTGCCGCGCACAGCCAGCCCAGCTACCCCCACCACCTCCTCCTCTGTCTGCATCGCACAAGCTCTTTTCTCATGGAAGCCCAGGCGCGAATTGTTGCAAACAGATAAAGTATTCTTTCTCTTCCTCTGAGCTCACTGCCTCTGTGTGACCGGAGCAGAACCATCGCCTGCGTGCCCATCTGTATCCACAAACCTGTCTATGGTCTCTCGACCCCCACCTTGAAACTTCCAAGGTGGGCACGGGGGCCCGGGTGTCAGGGTTCACAGCCCCTAAAGGTTCAAAGCGTAAACTCAAATCAAATATCTAACAGAATTAAATCCACAGCATCCCCATGACTGTCCACTTTGCCCATGTGTTATTTGTTGCATGCCTTCAGTTCCTGTTTTGCTAAAATAGATGAGTTACTTATGTTTCATCGTGTGTGTCTAACCTTCACCCCACGGAGATGAGCCCAGCTGACCCACGTGCTGCTCTACGATCACCCAAGCCTCGAGCCAATTTGGTGCAACTGCCCCCTGTGTTTCTGTAATGTATCCATATGCCCAGCCTATGATATTCAAATATTATGTACCTATATCGAAAATGTGCTGCTTGTGTAATGTTTGGCAGAGTGCTCTCAGAGCAGCAGAGTCCTCTGCGTGTATCTTTTATCTGTTATAAAACTTTGTTCAACTTGCAATCTTTCTCCTGGTCTCATTCCCTACTGGGGTGTGTCCATTTATTCCAATTTTGGGATCTATGTTAGGGAATGAGTCCATTTATAACCTACAAAGGTAGGGGAGGGCAGGGTATATTCTACCAAGGGAAAGGAGGATGCAATGCCTCACCTAAAGGCATCTTCCTCCCACTCCCCAAGGTCCACCCCGGTGATCCTCCCTCGCATATCCACCCCCAGGGTCGGATCCAAAAGTGATGGCCCTTCGCTGACCACCTGAGAGGAAGACCCAAGGGGTTTCGATGGGAGGTTGCCTTCAGGTTCCTCACATACCCATCCCCTATGTGTGGTGGACCTGAGTGTGTCACATGGAAACCGGGAGAGATAGTTGACATTACCCTGATCTCGGCCCTTCCGGGGTTGCACTGTGAAACAATAGGTTTGCAGGTCCAGGAATGACTGATGACTGATCCAATCTAAGGAATAGGAGACCATGATCAGTCTCAATTTGCAGCCTAACGGGTAGTATTTAAGATGGAGTATAGGCCATTTAATAGCCTATGCCTCAAGTTCTATAACTGAGTAGTTTTTTACCCTAGGAGATAAGTTTCTGCTCATAACATAGGGTGTTCTAGCCCATCAGGATTTTGAGAAATGATGGCCCCATAGACCCATAAAGGAAGCATCAGTCTGCAAAATAAATTCCTTAGAGAAATCTACTACTCTCAGAATGGGGCTTTGACACAGGGTCTGCTTGAGGGTGGTGTAACAAATCTCATCTTCCTCATCCCGCCTGATCTTTTGTGGATCCACAATCTTCAGTTTGTCAGTGAGTCAGGAGCTCTTGCTTGAACTATTTGGAATAAACCGGCGGTAACGCCAAAAAGGCTCTTAGATCTTTTTTTGTTTTTGCCGTGGGGGTTTCAAGAACCGCTGTAACCTTTTCTTATTGGGGTTGAACAGTACCAGTATCCACGAAATACCGTAGGTATTTAACTGTAGATGGAGATAGTTTGCAGTTTTGGGGATTCGCAGTTAGGCCTGCTTTTCTTAGTAATCGCATAACAGTACAAAGGTGGTACAAGCAATCTTCCCAAGTTTTACTGTGTATCACAATATCGTCTATATAGGATCCACAAAAGTTTGTGTAAGGTTGTAGAATCATATCCATTCAACTCTGCAATGTTGTGGGAGCTCCATATAGACCGAATGCTAATACTTTAAACTGAAACAAACCTATGGGAGTAGTGAAGGCCGTTTTCTCTTTGTCAGGTCCATATAGTGATAGTGATACTTTCGTAAGGTCTATAGTAGAGAGATAGACACCATTGCCCAGCCGTGAGGATATCTCAGGGGCAATACGCTTGTCTTGGAAGCAAGACGACGCTGAGCAACACAAGTTCGATCCCTGGGTCCACACTTAGAAACTTGTGGGTATTGAGCGCGCTAGAAATAACCCATTACAATTAAAATAATATTGTCAATAGGCGTCATTGGAAAAGCGTCAAAGGCCGATATGGCATTTACCTTTCGTAAGTCGATGTAATACCTCCAACTCCCATCAGGCTTTGCCACCAACATGATAGGGGAGGATCAAGGGCTAGTAGATGGTTCAATAATATTAGCCTCAAGCAGCTGCTTTACTTCCTGGATAATGGTTTCTTTTCGGGATTCAAGTAGTTGGTCAGGTTTTAAATGTACCACTTTGCCTTTTGGATTGCAGATGTGATAATAAATATCCTTCACTCTTCCTGGCTCTTCTCTAAATACACCAGTAAATTGTCTTACAAGATCATATAGATCTTGTTTTTGGTAGTTATTAAGATTGGGTGGTATTAGGGCTTTGTTATCTGAATTCCCCTGGTAACAAACAGGACAAAATGGTGGCATTAGATGTTGAAAGATTTTCCTTCCACTGCTTAGAAGATTAATAAGGTAGACGTGTTTTAAGGGGGCGATCAGGTTGGGAAATGTTACAGTGACGAGATCCCATTTGTTCTAACACCTCATATGGTCCATGCCACTTGGAAATTAGTTTCTTCTCGGAAGTGGGTAACAACATTAACACATTTTTGCCAGGGGCGCTGTTGGAAGTGAACAGAGGTAGACGTGAGCCTTCGCTGCTCTGCCGAGGCCGCCCCGCTTCCTACTGTAAAGATCCTGTTTCCCGCTGATGACATGCCATAATTCCTGCAGCTAGTGATAGTGGAACCCCTCTGCTACAGCCTATTCTGTCTCCAGTCAAAATCGGTGCAGGGAAACGCTGCATGCAAGCCCCACTGGTGAAAACCCAGCTGGGCGCCATCATTCTGCAAGGACGGCCCACCACGCAATTCAAGAACAAGCAGACTTCCAGCCATTGGGGACTAGCGGAGTGCAGAAGCGTCCCTCAGAGAACCATTGAGTGAAAGGGAGGATACCTGCCGAGGGACAATGTGGAGTGGCACCGACAGGAGAACTCAGCGGACCACCGGAGTGACACATGCCAAGACCGGATGACTGCCGCCCATGGCGGTGGAGAAAGGGGCAGGACCGGACCCACGGGGGTGACCAATGGGCCAGAGGATGGCCAATATAGATCTGCCCTGAACAGAACAGGCCCACAAGCGACAGAGTGGAGGGAAGGATCGGGCAGCAGCGGTGAGCTTCTGAGAACACAGACTCTGACCGTGGGAAGACGCACCGGGTCAGAACACAGGCAGCGCAAGTGCCGGGTCCACGGTGGTGATTGCGCCTGCATGGCTGCTGGCAGCTGCCGAACAACTTGCCTGAGCCTGCGGCAGTGATCCTTGGACAGCAGGTGCTGGGACTGACAGCGGAGACCAGACTGTGCCAATGCGGGACCAGCATGCGGCGGGAAAAAGGAAGAGTGAGCAAAGGGGAGCACTTTGTGAACCACATACAGTGGAGCAAGGGAGATCATTCTTGGATGTGGCAAGCGGAATGTTCATCAAGTGAAGAGGACACAAAGCCATCATCAAACTCCTCGCTCTCTAATTTTGGGACTGGCCACCCTCTGGCACTGGACTTGATTGTGGGATGGCCTTGCACAGACGGCGGCCGGTGGTGGGGGCACCGGCACTCCGAGACCAGGCGCTCCCCAGGAGTGGGCTCATTGTTGCGGCAATGGAGCGGCACCACACAGAGGGTGGATAAGAGGAACCCCCGGGTTCACATCCACAGGGGAATGGGGGAGACAGTACTGCTGTGCACGTGGCTGGTGCTGCTCGGTGGTGGTAGCAGGGATAGAGAGGGCGGGGCCCGCAGTGGTGAGAGTGGTGACACACAGATAACCAGAACAGGCTTTGCTTGCTGAGGGACCTGCTGTAGGTGTGGTAGTGGCAGGAGTAGAGCACACTGGGCAGGGGACTGTGAATAAACCCAGGCACGGTGATACCTATATGTGACAAACCAGGGCCGCATGGACAATACTAAGTGAAACTAAGGCATGCAGCTGTGTGTGGCCCACGGCCGCCCCCAGGGGACCACAACATCTGACGAGGGCGCGGAAACTATCTTACCCCACCCAGGACCTCTACATCCGGGGTTGTTCCCT
This sequence comes from Ambystoma mexicanum, assembly GCF_040938575.1. Lineage (NCBI taxonomy): Eukaryota > Metazoa > Chordata > Amphibia > Caudata > Ambystomatidae > Ambystoma > Ambystoma mexicanum. The sequence goes on from NC_090937.1 coordinate 609,382,716, forward strand.
GCCAACCAGAGGGTGGCGTCTTGGGGTGTGGACCTGCGCAGGGAGGCATAGACTGGAGGGTGGGATAGACGGTCTTCGACTTAAAACTTGTAAGACATAGAGTATCCGTCACTTCTACCTCTGAACACTACAAGTGGAACATTCTGCTTGCTTAGGAGGGAGTTGCAGTGCAACTGAAATAACGCTGCACATGTCTGTGGACGGTAGGGACCATGAGGTGAGAAGAGTCCCCTGGGGACTGGTCTGCGGGGGAGGAGTTTCACATATCGCATCCAGGTGTGGACAGTGGCTGCAGCAGATGGGCCCCTAGGTGGTGTATCTGAGAGGTCATGGGCACCAGAGATTGGCGCACAGGGAGGTGGCGGAGTGTGAACAGCGACTGGGGCTGGGCGCGTAGACTCCATGGTGAAGGACAAAGCCAGGAAGCAGGGGCTCCAACATTGAACCGATCAGTACACAGTGAGTGGCCCTTCACCCTCAAGGGGCCCCAACCCAAGCGATGCCTGGAACAGGAGAAGAGACGCAAGAGTCACAGATTTCCCTCTCTGACATCATGAGCGCCATAGGGGAGTCCAGATCCTAGATTGAGGGCCAATATTTGGAGGTGTACTTCCTCGGGCAAGATCTTCGGAAGCTTGCATCAATGGTGGGAGAAGCAGAACAGCGCATCTCAGATTCTGAGGATGCACTCAAGCATGTGGAGAAGCAGCTGCCGGCGGTCTGTCAGAAACTTGCTCAACTAGAAAGTCGGGCCGAAGACAGTGAGGGGAGGTCACGGCGATACAACCTTTGCATCCTAGGAGTGCCAGAAAGAGAAGAGGGGCACTGCATGGTGCTCTTCCTAGAACGCTGGCTGATGGATCTCTTTGCCCCAAAGAAATTTTCCAACTTTTTCTCTATTGAGCGAGCGCATAGAATCCCAATAGGCTGACCTGTTCCTGGTGCTCCTCCCTGCACTATCATTGCCAGACTTTTGAATTTCTGGGATTGTGATGCTGTTACAGATGGCGATAGCCATGGGTCCCATCACATATAATGGCTATCAGATCAGGTTTTTCAAGAATTAGACCAGAGAGGTCCAAAAGACCTGTCAGTCCTCCGACTCAGTGAGAAAGAAATTGGCCTGGCTATGTATCAAATATGGCTTGTTCTTTCCTGCACAGCTGAAGGTATATCAGGGGACTAGGTCCTGCTCTTCAATAATCCCAGAGAGGCATGGACCTGTATGGAAACTCAGATACTGTTGGTGCCGGGACTCCAGCCGCCAGGGGGGAACCTACGTCCAGAGCCGGGGTCGTCCCTGGTTCTATTTTAGACACAATCCTCAAAACACCAGAAGCGGTAGTCACTCCGGAGATGGCAGGCAGGGGCTGAACCGCTATCGGGCTGTTGGTGAACTCCTGTGCGGCCTCTCTGGCGGGGGGACAGGGCTGTATTGACTGCAGAAGTGGGCACCCCGTACAAAGCAGCAATGGTTTTTCTGTGTCTGTTTGACACAGTGTTTGGGTAAGTGTTTAGGCGACAGAAGCTTCTGGTTGAGGTGGGAAGTATGGGGAGTGGGTGGGGTAGGTTCTAGTTGTTACTGCATTTGGTTTGTTTCCTTGCTTGAGTCAATCAGTTGTGGGGATAGGGGGATGGGGTCCAGAGGAAAAAATGCCAAGGAATGGGTAGGAGGAGGGATTGGCCAACAATTTCCTGGGTAAAACCCCTTGCAAGTGATAGCCCATGATGGGGTGGTCTCACTCCTGACCTGGAATGTGAATGGGCTGTGCTCTAGCAACAAATGCAGGCTTGTGCTTCAACGCCTTAATAGATATGTACCGGGCAGTGCACTACTAACTGAAACATATCTGGCTGGGACGGAATGCAAGTTCTTCAAAAGAACTTACTACACATTATCCTTTCACACTGGTTTCTCGAGAGGGGCACAGGGCACATTAATCCTCATACACAAGAGGATCCCCTTTCATCTCGGGCAGGTACGGGCGGTTCCCAGAGGGAGATTTGTGTTGGTAAAGGGTGAGTTAGGGGAGGGCCACATGGAGTATGGTAGCGGTGTACGTGCCTCCACCTCTCACGCTTGATTTACTGAACGACCAGGCTATGATACTATTGGTCCATGAGGACACATGCGTGCTAGGGGGAGACTTCAATGAGTTCATGGACATGGGGGTGGGCAGAACACACATTGGCAGCAGAAGCCTGGCTCATGCCACCAAGCTACATATCTTTGCAGCCCGATATGGGCCTGGCTGATGTATGTAGAGGGCTGCAGAGTGGCTGATGTATGTAGAGGGCTCTCTGGCCGGCCTCTGTTAGCCCTCTTCCTGCGCCCACCTGCGAGGCTAAAAACCTCTGGGTCATCTTCGGCTCCACACTCTTCTCTCCTCACATCTCTGACGTCTCTAAGAAGTCACACTACCAGCTGCACCTCCTCAGAGGTATTCTTCCTTTCCTCTCCTTCCCCCAGAAGCTCACTGTCTCCAGAGCTCTGGTTCTCTCCAGGCTGGACTATTGCAACAGCCTCTTTCAAAATCTGCCTGCCTCTACCCTCCGCACTCTACAACTCATCCAGAACAAGACTGTGAGACTTGTCCTTGGCCTCAAGCCCAGGGATCGTATCTCTCCACGACTGAAATCTCTGCACTGGCTCCCAGTGGCTGCAAGGATTAAGATAAAAACTCTCTGCATTGTCCACAAGGCCTTTTGGGGCCTGGGACCTCAATACCTTCAACTCTCTCTTCTCAAATATCTTCCTTCTCGAGCTCTTCTCTCAGCTGCCTCCACCTCCCGCAGGGTCAGTCGCTTCTCCAAGCAACAAGTTGGGGGAAGATCTCTTTCTTCGGCTGGAGCCTCCCTCTGGAACAGCATCCCTGCCACCCTGAAACTTGAGGAGAACCATCTCCGGTTCTGGAAGCACCTCAACCCCTTTCTCTTTGCTTCTGCTTTTTCTCCTCTCCCCTGCTGACCTCCTGGCTGAACTGAAACTACACTGGTTACCTGGCCACCCTCTGATCCCGTGGCCCAGGTTCCCTCCCCCGCCAGTCACACACACCTGCACTGCCTGCCTGGCAACCCACGCACTTGGGGACTGTTTCTGTATCCCTGCAGTCCCTCCACCAGCACTTGTCACCTGATGTCTGCACTTACCTTTGCACTTGCCACCTGCTGGCCGTTACGTTACTTATTGTTATTACTCTATTCCCGTGTACTGCACTGTCTCTTCCCGCTCCCCCCACACTTCCCCCTTCCCATGCACTTGCGCGATCTGAATGACACCTGGCCTAGTAGGATCCTTGTCTGTCCTCCCTTTGTTCCTCCGCCCTTGCCTCGTCACGCCTTGAAACACTTGTGTATAGGCGCGTTATAAATGCCATATCATATCATATCTGCATGCGTCAAAGTTGGGGTATTCATTCTTCCCTCCATGTCCCGGATAGACTATTTCTTTATTCCCCAGGGCATAATGCACAGGCTGCTCATGGCGACTTTACTGGCCAGAGGGATTTCGGATCATTCCCCACTTCTTATGGAGCTCAAATGTGGGCGGGTGCAGCCGATGGCAATGTGGTGCCCCAATGCATATTATCTTGGTATGTCAGAAGTCCTTCAGGGGTTGTCTGAAAAACATCAGAGTATTTTATGTTAAATGAAGGGTCAGTCGACAGCCTGGCTACACTATTTAAGGTCTACAAAGCGGTACTCAGGGGGGAGGCTCTCTCTCTCTAGTGGCGGCCAGGCGTAAACAGCATGTAGAGGCGGTGGAGGAGGCAGAGGGGTTATCCATCAGGGCGGAGGAGGAATTTTTGGCCTCTGGGTCCCGGCCTTCACAAGAAGCATTAGTTATGGCACAGGAATCTCTTTGCAATTTGGCGCTGAACAATGCTCATTCGGTCTATTGGGCTGTACAGAGCCAGATCCATAAGTCGGGGGACAAGGTGGGGAAAGCGCTTGCCTGGTTGGAAAGACAAAATAGAGGGAGTGGGCATGTGTGCGCCATACAGAATGCACAAGGGGAGATGATAACGGAAGATGTGGACATTGCCTGCGCATTCGCGCCTTCTATGAGACACTATACTGTCCCACACAGGAGTCATCCTCACTGGATGCACCAAGCTTTCTCGACTCAGTGGCACTCCCCCATTTTATGGAACAGCAGCCACTGGGGTTAGAAGCGGGTATTACTCAGGAGAAGGTAGTGGCTGCGTTCTCACATCTGCAGTCAGGCAAAACACTGGGGCCCAATGGCTTCTCGGTGGAGATGTGGAAGCGGCTATGGGATCTGGTCACCGGGCCCATGCACCGTCTATTCCAGCAAAGTCGGCGGGACGGGCATCTCCCCCCTGACCTCAGGATGCCTGCATAGTGGTGCTACCAAAACCTGGGAAGCCCCCCAAGCTCCACACCTCCTATAGGCTGATCTTGCTGATCAACAGGGGGGTCAAAGCTTTGGCGCGGGTCCTAGACAATCGTCTAACCAATGTGGTTTCATGCCCAATAGATTGATGCGCATTAGCCTGTGCAGAGTACAGTTGGCTATCAACGAATCTGCTTTAATATCAATCCACTGGCTCTTCTGGCAGTGGATTTTGAGAAGGCCTTTGACTCGGTTTCTTGGACTTCTCTCTGGAAGATCATGGGTTGCATGGGGTTTGGGGAAGGTTTCTTATCATGGGTATGGCTACTTTATACATCTCTGGAGGCAAAGGTTCGAATTAATTAAGTATCCTTCAGGGCATTCACCCTGGGACAGGGGACGAGGCCGGGCTGCCCCCTATCCCCCCTGTTGTTCACCTTAGACATAGAGCCACTTGCAACTAAGCTTAAGGTGGGTCTGCATTGGCCGGGATTCAAATGGCCCTGGAGGAGGAAAGACCGGATTTCACTCTATGCTGATGACCTATTGATTTATATGAGCAACCACGTGATTTCTTATTCAGCTGTGTCTACCATCTTGAATGGCCAAAGGCCTCAGTGCGCACTTAAGAAGTGAACATATGGGGATGGGGGGGGGAGAGTCAAACCAGAGAATCAAATCAGAGAACCACTGCGCCTTAATCATTGAAGTCGAACAGAAAAGTTTTGATAGTTTTCTTGAAGTGACACAGTTGAGGAATGTTTCTAAGGTCAAGTGGAATCGAGTTCTAGATGAGCGGGGAAACAAACATTAAAGCTAGTACCGCCAAAGTTCTGTAGTTTATAACACGGTTGAGAAAGATTTTCCAGAACATTAGAGTGAAGACCCCGAGTAACAGAACCCTTCTGAATTGTTTTCCCCAAATACCCAGAGCTTGATTAGACAGGCATATGTATGTCAGAGATAACATTTTGTGGGTAATTCAGTGTTTACCCGGGAGCCACTGCAAGGATCTGCGAGCCTAGGATATATGTTCTGTTCTAGCAATACCACAAACAGCTCTAACTGCGTGGTTTTGAACAACCTGCAGTGTCTTGATGTAGTTTTTGGAGGGACCAGCAAATAGGCTGTTGCAATAGTGCATTTTAGAAATGACAAGAGCTGTAGCCAGTGTGGCAACATTAGTATCAGACAAGTATGGTTTAATCTGTCGTATGAGCTTAGTGGTTTATGCGCAAGTACCCTTAATGTGAGAAGCATGCTTTTTCATATTGAGGTTGGCATTAAGAATGACGCCCAATGTTTTCACCCACTGGCTTGTTTTAATGACAAAGTCTGAGATGCTGGCTGGAAAAGACATCACCCGGGCAACAAGACGGTTTGAGATCGCTAATCAACTATATAACATTTTAGAGATTTCACTGAAATAGAACTCATCAGACTTAAAGGACGAAACTAAGCATGGCCTCTCAGGATTACTATTACCCGGAACCATTACGGTCAGATAAGAACCATGAACTATAATCTTGGCTCGGTGTGAGTTAAGTTTTAAGCAAATCCTTGTATTTTCAGACACCAGGCACTTTTTCTTAACAGCAGGCTACATACTGATTTTACCCTCAAACTCCTTAAGGGTGCAGAAAAGTTCTTTGTGACGTGATTTGGCAGAGCTAATTCTTTCGTCAAAGTGAGCCTTTTTAGCAGAGACAATAGAGTTCTTATAATTGAGAGCTGCCATACGATATGCTGGGAGAGTGGTCTGGCAGAGCGAGCTGCGTCAAACTCTTTCAGCTCACATCTTTGTTTTCTCAGTTCAAAGATAGTATCAGTAAACCAAGTTTTACCTACAGTTTCAGGTTTACTCTGTTTTGTCACAACTGGAGCTAAGGCATCAATAGCTTGAGTCGTGATGTCCAAAAATTGATTGGCGAGGGAACAAACCTCATTCGAGTAAGTACAATTATCAATCAAAGAGTGAATGATGTTACTGAAGGTTTCAGAGGAGATCTTATAAATATTTCTAACTTTAGTAGAAATTCTCTGAGTGGCATTAATTTTGGCTAGCTTATACAAGGAAAACGGAGATCAGGAAGGGATCAGACCCGGGGCAAGCCAAAATATCTGGTAAAGTAATATTTAGGTTAAAGGTAAGAACCCAGTACAGGATGTGTCCTTCATTGTGGGTAGAATTTTAATCCATTGGGTAAGTCCAATGGCTACCAAGGAATCAAGAAGAGAACTGACCACATGGTCATCATCATGATAAACCCCAATGGTTAAAATCCCCAAGTATTAAAAGGTGAGAGAAGGGTTTCATAAAATCTCCAATAAGCGCCAACAGCTGTTCTTCAAACAGGGGTGTGGACATAGGTCAGTATAAGGTAAGTATTCCTATCGTGTTGTTGCAATTCACCTTTATTTTGATGAACGTATATTGACATTCATCCAAGGGTGATGTAGTTTGAGTAAATGTGTCAAAGGTATCTTTGAGGATAATGGCCGTACACCCTCATTTCCCATGTTGGTGGCTGGTCCTAAAAATCGAAAAACCTGAAGGTACAGCCAAAGAAGCAACATAATTGGTAGTCTCGGGAAGCAACATTTCTGTAAAGTAGATAATGTCAATATTTTGGTTCACAATAAGATCGGCTATTTCTGTGCCATGTTTAACAAGAGATCGCCTATCAAGCAGAGCAATATTCAAAGGGCATTGGGCAGAGAGCATACCGTTAGTCTCCACTACCAGTTTCTCTACTATCGGTATAATCTTTATAGGGTTAGTGCTAATATTTTACACAACAGGGAAACTAATTAATACAGGGCTCGCCCCGCTATTGGGTGATCACAGGAGCATATTTATGGGTGTAGGAATGAGGCTTTTTAAACTCACTTTAACTATAACTTGTAATGCCTCAGGAGTGTACTAACATCAGGTGTAGTCTTACCAATTTGGCTTTGTGCAAGTTCAATTGCTTCCAACGGATGCATGTTGTTAAGGTAGAATTCCTCAAATCAGCTGACACGCAGGATGGAAAGACAGTATGGAGCACAGTAACAGAGACGCCACGGACCGGCGCAGACCGGTTGGTCCCTCACGCGCTGGCGCTCACGTGCCTGATCAGCAAATAAGTACTGCCCCAGAACTAGAAAACAGATGGGAGTTGTAGTTCCCACCAGAGTTGTTAATATTTTTAAAAGCACCCTAAACAAGTTAGCAGCAATTGGAGTTTAAAACTAATATTTTTAAAAGCACCCTAAACTAATTAACAGCAATTTGAAATTTAACACAAATATTTCTAAAATCACCGTAAGCACGTTAGCACTAATTTGAAGTTTAAAATGTAATCTATACAATCAACTGTCTAACAGCATTCAGTTTTCAAGCTAAGCAAACCTGTGATTGAGGCAGAGCTTCCCTTAATATATAGGTGCAGACCGGCTGGTCCCCCATGCACCTGATCAGCAGGTAAGTACCACCCCCAGAACTACAAAACAGATGGGAGTTGTGGATCCCACCAGAGTTTTTAAACAAGATAGAAAATAAAGCAGCAAGTGGCAATTAAAACTGTCTGAATAAGTAGAGCTGAGCACCTATAACAGTAGAATTCTAAAACAAATATTTTTAAAACCATCGTAAACAAGTTAGCAGCAATTGGAGTTTAAAACAAATATTTGTAAAATCACCCTAAATGAGTTAGCAGCATTTTGAAGTTTAACACAAATATGGAATATCGGGGGTTCAGCGCGGACTGAAGGTTCACTGAAGGGGAACTGTCAAAAGTCTGTGTTCTTCCCACTACAGGGAGGGGATTAGACTATCCCTCCAAACTGTCCTTATCCGGTTTCATTCTCTGGTATTAGGTATTTGGGCATCTATGTGAGTCTGTGCCCATCAGATTTTCTACAATTCAACATACAACCGGTAATGGACAGATTCTCTTCTGATATGGTGCACTGGCAATCCCTCCCACTGATGCTATTGGATAAAGCGTCTCTCTTTAAAATGCTCACACTCCCTAGGTTTCTCGATGTAATGCAAAACGCTCTACTCCCCGTTCCCAAGGCGACCTATACCACGATCAAGAGCACGTTGTGGGGGCTGTTGTGGCAGGGAAGCAGCCACGTATCGCTTTTCAGAAGCTGCAGCGCTCTGTATGGGAGGGGGGAATTGGCCTGCCCTGCCTTTGTACGTACTACTGGGCCACACAATTAGGGACGGTGAACGGCTGACTTCATGGAGGCCCAGGGCTTCCCCATATCGCTATAGAAAGAGGTGGAATGTGACAGATATCACCTAAGCAAATGTTTTCTGGGGTTGGGGTAGGACGGCAGATCTCCCTGCGATGTTATTACGTATCCGGCAGGTATGGGCCGATGCGCACCTCAATGAGCTAGTTAAAATGGGCCACTTCAAAAGCTGGAAGGAGTGCTGGGTGCAGGCACTGGCCGAAGTGGTACGGGAGGGACGGCTCATATCATTTGGGGCACTCCAGGACAAATTTGGGATAGCGGACAAAGAACAGTACAAGTATCTGCAGCTTTCTGACGCCATTGGCTCACAGTTCCCCTCGCTGGCAGAGGTCCCGAAGAGTTCACCCATGGAGACCAATCTTTTTCTTGTCCATATTGCTACTAAGATCACCTAAACGCTGTATCAGGTACTGACGGCATTGGGGCCCAGGAACTGTCCCGACGCAAGGGCAAATGGGAGGAGCATGTAGGCCGACTGGTCCCAGAGGAATGGGTGGAGGCCCTCATGTTCCCATGCGAGATTGGAGTTGCCACAAAACTCCCCCTAATCCAATATAAAATACTGCATTGAGTATACTATCCAGTGACGGCACTTGTGCAATGGGGGAGGCAGAAGAGGAAACTTGACTGAGGTGTGGGAGAGCGATGGACACCTTTTTCCATATAATATGGGAATGTAAACAAATCCAGGTTTTCTGGGGAAGTGTACCCGCAGGTTAACATCACAGTAGGGGTCGCAGGTGCCTCGTGAACGGAAACTGGAATTTTTAGGGATTTGGGGGGAGGTGGGGTTCACCAGGTATGTAAAGGTATTTCTCTCTGTAACACTTGGACTGAAGAAGAGAATTATTGCGGCAATGTGAGGCTCGGCGGATCACCCAAGACTCAGTCATTGGTCCGTTGGGGTAGGCAGGTGTGTGCCGCTTGAGAGGCAAGTATATAATGGAAGGGGCTGTCCGCAAAAATTCCAGGTGGGGTGGTAGTGGGAGGGAGAGGGGTATGGGGTGGTTCCATTGTTTACTGTTTCGACCTGTTTCATAGCATGGATTGAATTGTCAATATTAAGATCTTCTCTCTGCCATGGCAATGTCAATTTAAATGATGCACCTGGATTTGTGTTCCTAGATTGTATTTCCTAGGGGGATTGTTAGACCTACTTGGTCTGTATCAATTATTTGTACTGGTTTGTATGGATTTGTGTTCCTAGATTGTATTTTCTAGGGGGCTTCCCCTAGAAAATACAATCTAGGAACACAAATCCATACAAACCAGTGCAATTAATTGATACAGAAAAGAATAAAGATATATGGACCACAATATAACAGAAGGGTTAACAATGTTTCTCCAGCATGGGGTCTGGCATGGATTCACATGCTCATGAATATTCCCCGTCGTCAGGCTGGGAATCCTCGGTAAAGAAAAAAACCAGTATCAGTTTCGTTTCTGATCTGTCTTTCGTAGTAATAACCAATCACTGGTCTCTGCGTCATACTGACCACAGCCAATGACTGCCCTCTACCTAAGCACCGCCTCTGGCAGCCATCTTCAGATTTTTACCGCACGTTCATGTGTTGGGATCCTCGTGCTATTGCTCTCGAGCGTTAGTGCTATTTTTTCACGTTTTTTCTCAAAAACTTCGGTTTTTTCGGTCAAAAGAGCCTCAAGCTCCACCGACTCTCCATCCGATCAACGGGGACCCGTGTCGGATTGGTCTACGCCCCTCAAGGGTGAAGATTCGTCGAGCTTCGCTTTTGGAGGACTCCAGAAGTTTCTCAGGCCCATCTCGATCATGGCCCAGGAGAAGGGAAGCTCGACGCCCGGAAAGCTGTTCAGGGTCTGCCCTGGATGCCAGCTGCAGAATGTCTTTAAGGAAGACGAACACTCCTTTTGTCTTTACTGCCTACATGAAGACAAGACGCATGTGGAGAAGGACTGTGCGTTTTGCGGCAACATGTCGGAGCGGACCATGAAGGACCGCCATCAACGTCTCGCCAACTGGCTGGAAGGGAAGAGCCCGTCAGGCGAGAAGAAGAGGAAGAAATCCGAGCGGTCTTCTAAGACCTTTGAGGACGCCCCGGCGACGGGGGTCCAACACAAGGCCAAGCACCGCGAGTCCGCTGGCACCGGGAGCGCCGAACGGTCGGGCTCTACGGGCGCCAGGCAGGGCGCACCCTCCCCGGCACCTTCAGCCACGAGCCAATGCTCTGGGTCGGGTAAGAGGAAGGGCGAGCACCCGGCGAAGCTCCTGGAGAGGCCCCGGTCGAGCTCGAAGGCCCCATCGGAGGGGGAGCGAGGCAGTGTCCCCCCCTCAAGGATAAGGCGGTGAGCGCACCTAAGGTGGTGAAGGCCTTAATCCATCCGGCCAAGCCCTCTATCGAAACTGTTGCGGCGGCCCTGGCTCAGCCTGTGGAGGCTACACCAGTGGTGGCGACCTCGGGGCTCAGAGTCTCCCTGCCACCTCGGAGGGAGTCCTCTTTTGTGCCCATCGATAGGACCCCCGTGAAATCCCCGGCGGGGAAGAAAAAGGGGGGGCAGGGCGTCGTCGTAGATTCGGCTTCAACCTCAGAGGAAGAGCTGATCGAGGTCTTAAGCCATGGCCTTGGCGTGGAAGAAGACCGGCCCGTCGGGATGGATCCCGACGCAGGTGACGACGACATCGTCGAGGGTGCCGACGGGGCCCCTGATCGCCCGTCGGATTCCCCTCTGCCAGCACCGCAAGACAACTCGGCGGCCATTTTGTTGGCTATACAGTCCTTATGCTCAGAGATAAGGACGAGACTACCGTTGCCGACGGAGGAACCTCTCCCGTCGGGGGATCCTGAACCGGGACCTTCTGGTGTTCCCCCGCCCAAGAAAAGAAGGATTCACCCTCCGCCTCCTTTTCAGCCGTCGCGCCCCGTCCAGCCCTCCTCCCCGTCCACCCGAGGGGATGATACGGGGACTGACACGGCAGCGACGGGTACGGACGACGAGGTATACGACGAGGATCTACCGTCGTCACCTCCCACCAGGGCTTCTCCGCCCGACGAGATTGGATCGTTCCACTCCATGATCGCCAGGGCATCCGAGCTTTTCCAACTCTGCCCTGAGGAGAAGAAAAAGGAAGGATTCCTTTACCAACGGCGCGAGGCCAAGAGGAAGACGGTCCTCACGGTGCCTCTACTGGACGACATTTGGGATGAGGGCCTCGCCCTCCTCAAGAACCCTTCCACGACGCCAGCTAGAAGAGACCGGTACGAGAAGAAGTACCGGGTCCCGGACGCGGCCCCCCCTGTGCCTCCGGGCGCAGCCTACCCCGGACTCCGTCGTCTCCGCGGCGGCCAGGAAGAAAGCGGGGGGGGGGTGCGGCCTCCACATCGACTTCCCCACCGAACGGCGAGGGAAAGAAATTGGACGCTATGGGACGCAGGGTCATCTCGTCTGCAGCGACGACGATTAAAGCGGCCAACGCCTTGGCTATCGTGGCCCGCTACGACAGGGAGCTATGGTACAAACTGGCTCCCCTGCTGGACTTCCTACCGGACGACAAGAGGGCGGATGCCCTGGAGATCCTACAGGAAGGTGAGGTGGCGTCGGACCACGCCATCACTATTGCGACGGACATCGCCGACACTGGGTTTCGCCAGTTGGGCAACGGCGTGTGCCTTAGGCGGCGTGGATGGCTCAAGGCTACGGACTTCCGTCAAGACGTACAGACCAGAGTCCTGGACATGCCGTTCGATGGGAACAACCTGTTTGGGAAAACAGTGGACGATTCCCTTCAGGCCATTAAAGCGGACACTGAGACGGCCCGGGCCCTTGGGGTTCTGCAGCAACGACGGACGCCCTTTCGGAGCAGCGGAGGCAAGGGCACCTCCAAAGGTTCCGGCGGCGGTTTCTCCACCTACTGTCAAGCGGCCCGCTCGTCTTCTCAGGAGGCCTACAGAGGACGAGGCAAGTCTGGCGGACCCCGCCGTCGTCGCCAAGGAGGTCAAGGCGGCAAAGCCTCGTCGAAACAGGATTGAACCGGCCGTGGGGTCGGGCCCCCACCGAAGCACCCCGGTGGGAGGCCGGCTGGCGAGCTTCGTCAGCGTGTGGGAGTCCATCTCCACCGACCGTTGGGTGCTGGACGCCTTAGCCCGGGGCCACGTGCTCGAGTTTCAAAGAAGGTGCCCGCGCGTCCCCCCCGTGGCCAGGAAAGAGCTTCACGTCCCTCAGCTTCTCCTGGAGGTAACGGCGATGCTCAGGAAGGGCGCCATCGAACTCGTCCCAAAGAGGCTTCGGGGCTCCGGAGTTTACTCGAGATACTTCCTCGTGAAGAAGAAGACGGGAGGATGGCGCCCCATCCTAGACCTGCGACGTCTGAACAAGTTCATCAAGGCGCAGAAGTTCCGGATGGTCACCCTCCAGCACGTCCTGGGTCAGCTGGAGGAAGGAGACTTCCTGTCGTCGTTGGATTTGGAGGATGCCTACTTCCATATTCCCATCCTAAAGGGGCACCGAAAATTCCTCAGGTTTGTGGTCCAAGGGCGTCACTACCAGTTCAAAGCCCTCCCCTTTGGACTACGGTCGGCACCTAGGGTATTCACCAAGTGCCTTGCACCGGTGGCGGCGCAGCTGCGCCGCGAGGGGATCCACGTCTACCCCTACCTGGACGACTGGCTCATCCGAGCCAAGACGAGGGAGCTCGCCGTGGAGCACACGGCAAGGACCGTCCAACTTCTCACAAACCTGGGATTCTCCGTGAACTACGCCAAGTCCCACCTGGTACCCACGCAAAACGCACTGTTTCTGGGAGCGAAGCTCGACACAGTGTCCCTTCTGGCCTCCCCGTCGGAGGAAAGGACCAGGTCCATCCTGGGCAAGGTACAGCGGATGTTGGTTTCCGACGCGGCCAAGGTGAGGTCCATCAAGTCCCTCCTCGGAATGATGTCTTCTTGCATCTACCTCATTCCCATGTGCAGGCTCCGGATGCGCCCGTTGCAGGAGTTCCTGGACGCGCGCTGGATCCAAACGACGGGCGGCTTCGAGGAGAGGATCACACTCGACGAGAGTTTCCGCCGAGCGGTCCGGTGGTGGGGCACCCGCGCGCATCTGACGGCGGGCATGGACTTCCAGACCCCAGACCACCAGGAGACAGTGACCACGGATGCCTCCCTGGAAGGGTGGGGAGCGCACACCGAAAATCTGCACGCAAGAGGCCTTTGGCTCCCGACGGAGAAGTCCCTCCATATCAACGTCCTGGAGCTCCGTGCAGTGTTCTGGGCCCTCAGGTCCTTCCTTCCGTCCCTCAAGGGCAAGATGGTGAGAATCTTCACCGACAACACCACCACCATGTTTTACATCAGGAAACAGGGCGGAACCAGGTCCCCAGCACTGTCCAAGGAGGCGCAGGACCTGTGGCATTGGGCCGTCGCCCAAAGGATGTTTCTGGTGCCGTTTCATCTGGCAGGGATAAAAAACACCATCGCCGACTCACTCAGCAGGGAGCTGCGCTCGTGCCACGAGTGGGAACTACGGCAGGATCTAGTGGATCGCCTCTTCCGACGGTGGGGCACACCCCAGATCGACCTGTTCGCGACGGCGACGAACTCCAAGTGCCGGAGGTTCGCCAGCAGGTTTCCCCAGGCGAGGAGCATGGGCGATGCTTTCTCGTTCCCCTGGGAGGGCCTGTTCCTCTACGCGTTCCCTCCTTTGCCACTGCTAATCCGGCTCGTCAAACAGCTCAAGAGGTCACGGTGCAGGATGATCCTCGTCGCACCTGCGTGGCCGAGGCAGATATGGTTCCCGGACCTTCTGGACTTGTCAGCGTCCCCGCCAATCAAGCTGCCGGTGGACGCGGATCTACTCTCCAGGGAAGGAGGCGCCATCCTCCACCACGACCCGAAATCGCTGAACTTGCAGGCCTGGCTCCTGCAGCGCTAGAGTTTGGTGGATACGACATACCGGCCGACTGCAGAGAGGTTCTTGCAAAGGGGCGTCCTCGACTCTTAAATGCTACGGACACAAATGGAAGAGGTTCTCTGTCTGGTGCCACGCACAGAAGATTAACCCTCTACGGATTACGGCTCCCCAGGTACTGCCGTACCTGCTGACGCTGGCCAAAGCTGGACTGGCACACGCGTCCATCAAGATTCATCTTGCTGCGATCTCCCGATACACCAGAACCACGGGGCGGACGTCCTTGTGGTCTCATCGTCTGGTGAAAGAGTTCATGAAGGGACTGTTCAGATCGTTCCCGCCGGTGAAGGCTCCGGCCCCGGCGTGGGAGCTCAAAGTGGTGCTGACCAAGCTCATGGGACCTCCGTTCGAGCCTCTGCACTCGGCCCCGTTGAAGTTTCTGTCGTGGAAAACAGCGTTTCTTGTGGCCATCACCTCCGCACGACGGGTGGGAGAGATCCAGGCCCTTTCCTGCAAGGCCCTGTACTTGACTTTTCACGACACGAGGGTAGTGCTCAGGACGCACCCCTCCTTCATGCCCAAGGTACCGTCGGACTTCCATCTCAACGAATCCTTGGTGTTGCCTGTGTTCTTCCCGTCGCCTTCGTCGCCGGCTGAGAGGACTTTGCACTCGCTGGATGTGGCTAGAGCGCTGAAGTTCTACGTGGACCGCAGGAAGTGTTTTCGGAAGACGTCACAACTCTTTGTGAACTTTGGACTTGTCAATCAGGGGAAGGCTCTCTCGAAGGCTTCCATTTCCAGATGGCTCTCCGGCTGTATCATGTACTGTCATCGGTTGGCGAACCGACCGCTGCCTGGCCGTCCGAGAGCCCATTCCACCAGAGCGATCGCAGCTACCACGGCGTTCCTTTCTGGTGTGCCCCTACTGGACATATGTAGGGCTGCTACGTGGAGGTCGACGCACACCTTCACGAAATTCTACTGCGTCGATCGGGATTCCAGGGAGGAGTCCAGGGTCGGCCAAGCAGTGCTGCGCAACCTGTTCGCCTGAGGTGAGCCTGGTGAGGAGGTAAGATGCTTAATGTTGAGTTTGATGTAATGCTTAATGTTGAGCCTTTGCCACCTCCCGTGGTTGTGCATGTGTGTACTGCTATGTATTCTTTATTCATGAGCATGTGAATCCATGCCAGACCCCATGCTGGAGAAGGAACAAGTTACTTACCTGTAACTGTTGTTCTCCAGCATGGGTCTGGCATGGATTCACATGCGAACCCTCCCGCCTACCCCTCTGCGGCTCTTCACTTGGTCATACTGCCACTTCACGTGCTTCCAAATCTGAAGATGGCTCCCAGAGGCGGTGCTTAGGTAGAGGGCAGTCATTGGCTGTGGTCAGTATGACGCAGAGACCAGTGATTGGTTATTACTACGAAAGACAGATCAGAAACGAAACTGATACTGGTTTTTTTCTTTACCGAGGATTCCCAGCCTGACGACGGGGAATATTCATGAGCATGTGAATCCATGCCAGACCCATGCTGGAGAACAACAGTTACAGGTAAGTAACTTGTTCCATATATATGCAGTGTGTTGTTGTTCATGCTACTTGCAAAATAGTTCTCTGTACGTCGCAATATGTTTGGCTAGTTGCTCTATATACCCTTTAAGGGCAGACCGTTTTTCTGTACTCGCTGTTTTTATCAAGTATATGATGATTTATAGAGCAAAATGCTCGTTTGTTTGCTTTTTTTGTCACTATGTGTAGAAAGATTTTAAGTGAAAATCATGACTCGTGCCTCTGAGAAAATATGAAAAAGGATTGAGTAAAGAGAATGGAAGAGGTGGGCAAGTAATGAAACACCCTCATACCTGATTTTTAAAAAGACTATACTTTTCTTGTTGAGTTGGAAATGTAATAATTTAATAAAAATGTATTGTGAACTCCTAGATCAAGGCACATCGTGCACAAGAAATGTAACTATTAGGACATCTTTTGTTATATAGCAATTGCGCAACCCCAATTCCGAATTTAGGGAGGGGCGTTATCTTTCATTACAATCAGTCTTCTTTCACCTGGGGGAATAATCTTGTCCCTACTGCGACAAATGTCAAACCAATAGAGCCCTTGGCGGCTACCGAGGGGTCTGATGCTCTGGTACTTCGTTTTTCAGACTTGAGGGTTGCCCAACTTGTATCGGTTGAGCCCCATTGCACGGCTGACACCATTTGTGAAGGCATCATGAAGTAAGACACAGACAACAGATTCACTTTTCTTAAAATAAAATGGTTTATTTCTTAAATGTCAGGATGGAGTAAGGCAGAACTTGCCCTATGATAAGGTGGGATTTCCCTGCCTAAAGAAACTAAGGATAGTCTGTGTCATTAAGTTCAACTCAAAAATCTGTCTTTGTCCAAAACCTATACTTGCCCTCACAACTAAAGATATACAATGTGTAGGAATGTCAGCAACCAAAGAAAAAGCATTAAAAAATTAAGTTCTGTGCTTCTTCAAGCTCCCGGTTTGCTTTTCAGCTTCTCCTTCCCCAAGTTCAAAACAGTTCCACAAAAAGGCGTTGGAGTTCCCCTTCCGTAAGTTCAACACAGTTCACAAAGTTCAGAACAGTTTCAAAAAGTGATGGAGTTCCTTTGCCCAAGAAGGCAGCTCTGCTAGCTTCAAATTCACATTCAAGTTCAACACTTTCAGCTTTCAATAATGATTCCAAATCAACTTTGTAACCGCTCAGGCTTTTCAACAATTCACACAGCTTGCTCCTCTCTGTAATCAAGTTAACACTTGTTAGGCAAAAACAACTTCAGTATCTTGACTTTCGTTGGTTCTCCCCAAGTAGGGGTAACTCGGTGTAGGCGCAGTTGTCAGACCCAAAAGCAATGCCCCTTCCCTGGCCACATGAGAGGAAGAACCAAGGGGATTAGATCGGAGGATGCCCTCAGGTTCCTCACATTCGCGGGTCATATCCCCGGTCATACCTGTACCATTCAACCACCACCAGGAAACAGCTATTAGTATGCACAAACAGAAGCATCACCCCAATATGAATCACATATACAAATTGCCTTTGGAAGTCAAGTACTGGCTGTCCTACTTAAGCACACAAATAGATTCACTATACCACACTGCCATGAATGTCCCCACTAGTATATTTGCAGATGCTACTCATGACGCATTACAAGAACATCAAAAGATCAGGTATTTTAATTTTCAAATGTTCATTCACAACACATATTACTTTGACAAGGCCAGCAAAAAAAAAGCCCAGTCAGGCCCTGGGTCCACTTTTCCCTGGCCGCCCTAAATATAAGAAAACCCACACAAACATCAGGACCAGGGAAAAAAGCACCCAGGGCTGCTCTGCAGCCACTCACTGAACCCACTTTGCCCTGGTCTTTGCAGCATACACAAGTCCACATAAAATAGGCCCAATGCTAATTTCACGTTTAGCTCCCCTGCTCTCTGCTTCCCCAATCACAACCTATACATATTGACCACAACCTGGAACGGCTAATACTATCCACATATCCAATAACACAGCTGAACTTTTCAAAATCTGCAGGGAACTTACCAATCCTCCCCTCTTGCTTCCCAGGCCCTCTGCAATGCACTGGTCACACACTTCGCCACCAAAACTCAGGACATCCTGAACACCCTTGTTATACACCCGCCCAACCCTTACCACACCGCCCTGACTCTTTGGCCCTCCCCCTCCTCCTTCCCCCTCTGCTCCTTCGCAGCTGAAACACCTGAAGAAGTCACCAGAGTTGTCCACTCCATGAAGGTCTATTCCAAATAGGTTTCCCCATGCTCATCCAGAACCATCAAGGACAACATTGGTGCTCTTGCCCCTGCACTCGCTGATTTCTGCAACCACTCATTTGCCACTGGATCTTCCCCATCCTACCGCAAGCACTCCCGTGTGTGCCCCCTCCTCAAAAAACCCTCAGCAAACCCTAACTGTCCAGCTAACTCTATTTCCATCACCCCCTTCCTGGGGAAACTGCTGGAGAAGCTTGCCTTACCCCAACTCAACCTGCACACTGAACTTGTGGTTGGTCTCCACAACTACCAATCTGGATTCCGAGCATCCAGAGGCCAAGAAACTGCTCTTCTGAACACCTGTGAAGAATTGCTCACATCTCTGTACTCCATCTCCCCAGCTGTCCTTATCCTACTTGATCTCTCCTCTGCCTTTGACACGGACAACCATGACATCCTCACACAGAGACTCCATGATACCCTTGGCATCTCGGAATGGGCACTGGACTGGTTGACCTCCTTTTTAACTGACCGCTCTTCCGAAGTCATCCTGGGCTCCTCCTCCTCCTCTTCCACCTCCCTCTCCACCTGTGGTGTCCCTCAGGGTTCTATCCTCTCCCCTTGGTTTTTCCTCATCTACCTTGCTCAGCTGGCACTCCGCATCTCCTCCTTCTCCCCCAACTTCCAGTGTTATGCAGACTACGCTCAAGTCTTTTTTCAAACTTTTATGGACAAATTGTGTTGTTTCCAACTTACAGGACTTTTTGCTTCTTTGATGTTTAGTTTTTTTATTTCCTGTGACTGTGTTCCAGCCGGTTCCACCTGTGACTGGCTCTGCTGCCTTTTCCGTTTCTTCCTAGTTTTCCCATTTGGCTTGGAGCTTGACTCTGTTGATTTCTTCCTGGATTATTTTCCCCTGTGCACTGCGATCCAGTTTTTTTATTCTTTTGGTAGTCCTCCTCCGATATCTGCACCAATCACACAAATTCATCCATGGTAGGCACAGAGAGGGGTATGTCGTCCATAAGACAATCCATTTCCTCTTGGGTTGCTTTGTCCATTCCATGTCTACACTGGTTTTGCCACTGGAAAAGAGATTCCATTTTTATCTCTTTTATCAACTCATTCCGAGATCTTAACTCACCATTCGCCCCCTGCCAATTGCCCTGCAGAGTCATCAATATTTTTGATTGTTGTTTTGAGTCTGATTTTATCTGAACCAGGGCATCCTCAATGGTCTAATTTAGTGCAGTTTGTAAGCCCACTAAGGTGCTTTCGCTTTCCTCCATGCCTTTTGTCAGCTTCACCAGAGAGGTTAAAACAAAATACAAAGCAGACAGTGTGGGGGTGATGACAACATTTGCATTAATCTTCTGGGAGCAATTAGGCTCATTGGTCGATTGTCTGTCCCTTTCCTGAGTGTCTTTAGTGTTTTGGCTCATCTCTACTGAATCAGTCCTAGAAACTGGGATGGCATTTAACTCAAAAGATATGTCAGGAGAGATTTGCAAATCAGCTTGGCCTTCCACCACCCTATCCCACACCTTAGGGTAGATAGATGAGCTGTATTGACTCTGTCCCGTTGCCTCCCTGGATTAGGAAACTCGCTGATTTCTTGCTGAGCAACATCATTTAGGCTACGACTCTTCCTAACTGGGAAGAAACCCGATATGATCTTTTTCAAGGTGGTGGCCGTGAGAGCATATTCAGTGTTTGTGGTTAAAACATCTGCCAGAGCTAAATGGTTTGGAGTAGAGACAGTCATTACATCTCTTTCACTTTCCAACCTGCCATGTAACCCTGAGAAAGAGGGAACTTGATTGTCTGATAAAGTTTCCCCCGGAGATTAGCACTTTGGACTGCGCTGTAAGCATTGACTTAAAACTGGACTTTGGGTGATTATCAGGTCTATTGCCACACTACATGATCTCTTCCACTTCCGGGGCTCTCTAGTCATCCCCCATTGCCCCACTTCTCAAGTTGTAGATGTGTGTTATAATGTGGGAGAGATGCGCTGCAGATAGTTTACAGAAATATATTTAGCAGCTCAAAGGCCGGTGTAGCCCGCAGTTGCTGCTTAATATGTGAAAATGTCACTGGATGATTTTAAGAAGCGCAGCTGAACAGCCAATGTAGCCCGCAGTCGCTGCTCGGTGTATGCCAATAACTCTGTAAAAAAAAACGTAATCTCTGTAGAAATTAAATGTGCCAGCTATTCACTTGCTCCAGAAAAATTTTGTTGAAGAGGTTATCAAAAAATGTCACCTTACCTCCTTGGCTCTGCTCCTCACCGCGAACGACAATAAACCACACTCACTGCCGCACTCTGCCGCGCTATCGTGCTAGGAGCTGCTTTTCAGCAGTGTTGATTAGGGTTAGGGTTAGGGTCCACCTCCACAAGAAACAGTGTCCAGAGAAAAAAGACTTTGACATAACACCACGGCAAACCACACTCACTGCCGCACTCCACGCCATGCTATCACGCTAGAAGCTGCTTTGAAGCAGTGTTGGTTAGGGTTAGGGTCTGCCTCCACAAGAAACCGTGTCCAGAGAAAAAACACCACAGCAAACCACACTCACTGCCGCACTCCACTTCACACTGGCACTTGTGGATTTCAGACACGGACAGCATCCTCTGCATTCCAGGCTCCTTGGCAGCTCCTGCTGCACATGTTACTGTTCAGAGGCTCCCAGGCTTGTGGAAAATACGAGGCGCATCTACATCGGTTCCCACACGTCCTCCGAGACTTCTGCCAGCATCCTGGTCCCTTCTCCTAGACTTCCACATCTGCCTCCTCTCACGGGTCTCCTGCTGCTTCACCAGTTGTTTCACCAGTCGTTCTACCCGTCGTCCTCTCCTCTGCTGGGTTGGTCTCCCCTTATACACCTGCAGCCCCTTGACAGGCTGCATGTGTGGAACTCTGATTAGTTCTGCCTGACCACAATTACAAGGACATGCTTGGCTTTCACAGTTCCTTGCAGGCATCTTCTTCGTCCCACTACCAAAGTGGTGTAAAGGAGTAATCCTCATTCCTCTCAGTTCCATCTTCTTCGTCTCAGTTCTGTCAAATGCTTTATGTGAAGATTTGAGGGGAACTGACTTACAATACCCTATAAAGGTTGGGGAAGGGTTAGGGTGGTTGTCAGTACGGAAGGGAGGATACCATGTCTCGCCCAAGGACACCCCACTCCCAGTCCCCAAGGACTCTCCACCCAGGTTATCCTCCCTCACTTGTCCACCCCAAGGGTCAGGATCAAAAGTGTTGTCCTTTTCCTGGCCACCTGCACAGAGGATCAACGGGGAATAGGAGTGAGACTACCCTGAGATTTCTCACATACCCTTCCCCAATGCTGTTTGGACCGAGATGCTTCACATGGAAACGGGGAGAGGAAGTCCACATTACCTTGCTCTCGGTTTTTCCGCTGTTCCACTGTGAAGCAATACGGATGATGGTCCAAGAACCACTGCATTACTCAAGGGTTGGATTCTTTTCTCTTTCTGACTAATCCAAACTAGAGGAGAGTGGTCTGTCACCAAGCGAAACCTGTGACCTAAGAGATAATACTCCAGGTGAATCATGGCCCATTTGATGGCCAACGCCTCTAGCTCAATGAATGAATAGTTTTTCTCTCTGGGGAAGAGCTTTCTGCTGATGTATAAGATGGGATGTTCAAATCCATCATAGTTTTGTGATATAAGAGCTCCTAGTCCCATTAAAGAAGCATCAGTTTGAAGGATGAATTCTTTGGAGAAGTCAGCCAAGCCTAAAACGGGGCTCTAACATAAGGTTGTATGACAAGTTTCGCCCTCTTCTTAACACTTCATCTTTTGGAGATCAGCATTTTTCAACTTGTAAGAAAATTCAATTCAACACTACAGCTAAGTCAATGCCTAGTCTGGGATACTGAATGGAAACCCTTATTGATATATCTTTATGTCCAGTTCATGAGTTCTGGATGACTACCCCTATATAATACCCCTCTCTTAGAATCCCCCTGACCCCACTGAGCCAGGAAGTAGTTCTGTTTTGCAAGTTTAAAAGGTTTATTTGAGAATGTAAACAATATATATATATCACACTTTATAATAAATTAATATTTGAATATCACACTTAATCTGAGCAGTAATCAATAATGGATAGTCTGGCACTAGCACACTTCTTTATAATCAATAATGAGTGGGTATAGGATGGATACGATAGCAACAATACTTTTATGGTTTCAAATAGATGCAATGTGGAATGAAAATGCAGTACAGAAAATAACTTGATAGGATTTCAGCAAAAGACAATGTAATCACTTTCTTGGACAATTCACCCCCCCCCCTTTATGCAATGTAAGGAGATGAAGAGGGGAGCACACAGTTCTTAGGAATGCAATCAAATAGAGTTCAGTTCAATTCCCCCCCAGCAGCTTATACAACAGATAGGAGTTTTGAAACACAGGCAAAATACTTTGAATATGGTGACAATGAAGTGAGAAATATGCTGAAAATGCTTTTAATTCCCTTTGGGAGGTTCAGGGTGAGTGAGAGATACTTGGGATGAGTTCAGGCTCACTTTAGCAATGATTCAGAGATGGTGATTAAGAGGCAAACGAATTTTTAGCAAGGAAAGAAATGACTGCTGATGGTTACACGTGGCTGGATTTTTAACCAAATCGCAAATCGCGGTAAAATTCGCAAGTGCGTGAATCGTGATTGCGGAAAGAGTATAAGGAGTAGGGAGTCGGTTCTAGGCTTGTTGGAAATGTAAGATTCTAAGCTTTCAGAGGAAAGTTACACCAAGTTCCTAGCCCAAACGGTTCCAGAGATACGGACAATTAAATAAAGGTAGTTTTTCGGATTTAAAGTAAACTCAAAATGACAGGTGACAGCTTGCAGCTTCAGAATTGACAAGTGACAACTTCTAGGAGGCAGTTCTGGTTAGATTAAAATAGTTTGGATTAGATTATTTTAACTAAGAGATTGGTTCTGCACAGTTCTGCTAGGTACTCACAATATATTTTTGAAATAGGCCTCGCCACGGATCTGGTCAGGTTTTGGACTGGACTCCGGTTCTGGTCTCGGCACTTCACAGTGATCTGGGTCAGCTCTCTGGTTCTGCTAACAGCGGTCTGGGTCACTCTGGATCTCTGGACTCTGGTTCTGGATACTGCTCTGCTTTCTCTGGGTACAGCACTGCTTCTGGATCTTTCTGGTGCAGGGTTTCAGGCCAGAATTACAGCTCAGCCCGGCTGTGAATAGTCTGCAAATGATTTTGGGCCTGCTGACAAATACTTTTGCTTGCAGTGGGCCTTCTTGGTTCAAAGTTCTGTAGTCTCTGTTTAGCTTGGAAGTCTAAGTGTAGGATCTCTGGATGTGAAGTTGTCGGTCAGCATGCTCCGCAGCAAATGGAATTGAATCTCTCTACCTGTCCCAGCAGTCTCTTTTTATGTGTTTTGAAAATGGGTGTGTGCCTGGGCCTAGCAAAGCCTGCCCCTCTCTACTTGTCATTGGCCCAATTCTCCCCTCTCCCATGATTGGGGGAAGGAAATGTGAGTCAGAGTGATGCTGTAGGTTTTATGGGTCAGAGGATCCTCCCCTGGTCAGTTTGCCCACAAATCTATATTTGATTCAAATACATATTGCACAGATACACAGTTGTTTAAAATCGCATGCACCCATCACATATCACATGAGGTATACTCTGTTCAAACTCTGCTCTTCCTGGGGGCTTGCATTCAGAAATGGCAACATTTTGCACTTTTTAACTTTTTGCAATATCGGACATTTACCCAAATTTACACACATGTGCGCAAGGAGTGTGGATATTAATTGATGAAGTGTCAGATTTTTAACATGCAGACATTTGGAGTGAAACCCTATTTTCCACTAGCAACCCCCCAGATCATACCACCAGGTCCTAAAACCTCTTAAAATGTGGGCAGAAAAATCACAAGAATTATGGTATCATTTAGATAATTTTGACAAGTCCGCACCATGAGTTATACATCTATCTTAAAATCATATTCTGGCCAACAAGGGTGTGTCTTCCCAGGTCACATGGTGGAGAAACCAGTCTATCCACTTTCTTTAAGCTCAGCCTGTCCTCAGAGGGGCTGCCCCTCCCCGTTTCTGCCAAGAGGAAGCCACTTTACGACCTCCCCTATAAACCATCTGCCTGAGTCAAGGAAGTGCTTTGTTCAAAAGGAAGCCATTTACGACCACCCTAATAAACCATCTGCCTGGGCCCAGGACAGGCCTTTGTTCAACTCCCTGTAGCTGCTCCACCCCTAATCTAATCAGAGAGGTGACAACTCCTTTTGGCAAGGGGAAGAGTGGCTGATCAGGTTTTAACTCCTGTGGGGGTAGATGTCAGGCAGAATTCAGTTTCATTAAGCCAGGTTTCAGCTAAATGTCACCTTTTGTCCCCCAGTTTAAGTCTATTACGATTTTTACATACACATTAAATAATTACTTCCTTCAGGTCATTTCAGAGTATAGTTTTACATTGTATCCACCTCTTAGCAAGTCCTTCCTTGGTCTGGTTTTGTTTCATTTGTTCAGTTTTACACACAAGTCTGGTGGTTTTAAAACGCCGGCTTTCTGATAGTGGCGAGTACTGGTAATGCAACCATTTTTGGGATTTAAGAAAATGAATTCCTCACAGTTCTAGGTTGCTTTTGGCAATCAGCATTGCCATTCCCAATGGTTTCAGGCTACTGTGTGGGTAGCCCAATGGTGGTTTTAGGCAGTGCCCTCCTGTGCTCACAACCTAGGCAAAAAGGGGTGGCAGCCTATTCTTCATGCATTTCCCTGTGCATTTTCTGGGACGTTCTGGCAATCATGATGTTTTCCATGCCAGTAATGCACAGTTTTCCTATTCTGGCGTACATGTGGGCTTTTTGGCCATCTTGGATTTTCTAAGCCCACAGCACCAAATGTTGCAGCATGATAGCTCAAACGTGGGTCAGGACACCCAACAAACTTCTCTGTTAATCTAGCTGTATTGCTAAAATAAATTGGAATGAATCTGCGATAGTAACCTATTAGTCCCTAAAATACCCTCAGCTCTTTCTTTGGGCCTCATCAGAAGTCTGGTGGTATCCCAGCGGTAATTCCGCCAGGATACCACCAGCGCAAATAGCCTTACCGCTACTTGGTCCTGTGCTATTAGCGCCAGATCATGAGTGTTGGTACAGCGGTAAGTTCCCATTCCCCATTGGGTCCATCTGACCCAATGAGGTTGGGGGCGCTATTATCAACAGCAGTAATTGGGCTGGCAGTAACAGCACCGAAACCAGCAAAAAAACAGGTGGTATGGGGACATTTTTACCTCCAGCAAAAAGCTGGAGGTAAAACTCCCACTTACCGCCCGACTCATGATTGAGCCAACCTTTAAACGTGGCGGTAATAGCGTTGCTGCACATTTAAGGGCTAAAGCCCAACTCATGATGAGGCCCTTTGTCTTTGGAGGAGGTGTATCCAAGCCATCCCTCACCTTCTCCTGTTGTGGTTGGATGTGCAGTTAACCTTGACAAATCCCAGATATTTTACTACAGATTGGGCAAATTTGCAATTTCTAGGATTAGCAGTTAGTCCAGCTTTTCTCAATACTCTCATGATGGTATAGAGGTGGTACAAATGCTCTTCCCATGTCTTACTGTATATTACAATGTCATCTATATAGGTTCCACAAAATTCTGTGTATAGTTGTAAGATCTTAAACATGAGTCTTTGGAATGTTGCAGGTGCACCATGTAGCCCAAAAGGTAGGACTTTAAATTGAAATAACCCTATGGTCGTGGGGAATGCAGTTTTATCTTTATCAGGTCCATGCAAAGGAACTTGCCAATATTCTTTTGTGAGATTGAGTGTTGAAAGGTAGACAGCATTACCCAGCTGGTCTATTAGATCATCAATAAAACACCTTTACATTTGTCTTTTACCACACATGTTCCACACCATAGGGTAAGCGTCAAAGGCAGAGATGGCATTTATTTTCCGAACATCTTTACAGAATCTCCAACTCCCATCCGGTTTTGCCTCCAAGACGATTGGAGAGGACCAAGGGCTTTTAGAAGGTTCAATGATGTTAGCTTCTAGCATGGTTTTGACCACCTGAATTATGGTTTCTTTTTTAGTCTCAAGAAGCCAATACGGTTTCAGGTGTACCACTTTACCTACAGGAGTGTGAATATGGTCATAAATACCCTCCACCCTTCTGGGTTCTTCTCAAAATACATCAGTGTATTGCCTGATAAGTTCATACAGATCTTGCTTTTGATTGTTATTGAGGTCAGATGAGATTAGGGCCTTACTCTGTGTGTCTTCTGGTAGGAGACAAGATAATATTATAGCTGGAGACTCTTTGGGATACTCTTTCTATTCCTTTAGAAAATTTAAATGATAGATGTGGTTTAATGTGTTGATCTGGTTGTGAGATCTTATAATTATAGGGACCCATCTGTTCTGTTACTTCATATGGTCCATGCCACTTTCACACAAGCTTATATTCTGAAGTGGGCAACAAGACAAGCACCTTTTTACCTATTGAAAAGGATCTGGGGAACCTTTTTAACGTAAGAGGTCTTTTGTTGTTCTTGCATCCAAACCATGTGTGCCTGTACCGAAGACCGTACAACTGTCATGTGTTCTTTTCACCTATTCGCAGTCAGGGAAAGGGGAATTGCGGCTTCCTCTCCCTTCTCCCAAGTTTCTCTTAACATATCCAAGACATCCGGTGGGTTCTTGTCCATAAAGGAGTTCAAACATGGAAAATCCGGACGAGGCCTGAGGGGTTTTCCTAACTGCAAACAGGGCTGAAGTTCTCTTTTGATCGCAGTTTTTACCATCTTTTTTAACTAACTTTCTGAGTATGGTATTATGAGTCTTATTAAATCGCTCTACTAGACCATCCATCTGGGGATGATACACTGATGTTCTGAGGGTGGCAATATGTAATAAGTGTTTAACTTCCCCCATAGGTTTTCTCATGAAAGTAGAGCACTGATCCGTTAATATGTCCCTCGGAAGCCCCACTCAGGAGAAAAAAGGGAGCAGGATTTTAGTATCTGCTGTGTCATGTTGGCTCTCAGGGGAAAGACCTCAGGATAACATGTGGCATAATCTACAATAACTAGAATATATGTATTCCCCATTTTGAAATTTCTAGGGGCCCCACAATACCCATACCAATCTGAGAAAAAGGAACTTCAATTATTGGTAATGGCTTTGTGTGCTGGTATTTTGACAGACTAGGCATGCTTCAATAAAGGTTTTAATGTCAGCATGAATTGAAGGCCATTATAATTTATTTGTTATATATGCTTGTGTCTCAGACTGCCCCAGATGGCGTCCTGTCAGATGGGAATGGGAGATCTCTAGGACCACTCACTTGTAACTCTAGGGGATCACTAACTGGGTGTGTATGTGTCCTTCCTCTGTGGTATCTCTCCTATAAAGGAGCCCATGGTTCAGGAAGAAAAAATGTCCCCCTGCTCTATGACCCTAAGTTTCTGATACCACTTATGCAAATGCTTCAGACAACAAGAGGTCTTGTCTTTGAGAAAAGGCAAAATCAGGGAGGGTCCCGGGCTCTTCCTCCATAGATCTCCTAGACTCAGCATTGGGAGGACCATCAGATGTCTCATCAGCCTATTCAAAGCCTTGAGTTCCCCTGAGGGTGATTTCCTCCCCAGATACTCCTTTGAACTTTGGGAACACTGTTCTCTCGAGTACCCCTTGGGCCACCTCATCTCCTTGGTGAATCAGTAATTGATCCTATCTGTGATTTTCTAACAGAACCTTAACATCACCTCTGAAGTCTGGGTCTATTACCCCCCGCCAATACATCCATTCCAAGTCTCCATGCTAATGCTGACTTGGGCGCAAGTCAAATGTAGATATCCGGGGGTGGAATCAATATCAAGTCCGTGTTTATCAGTCTTCTTTCACCTGGAAGAATTGTCTCATCCCTACTACTACAGATATCAAACCCGATAGGACCTTTAGTGGCTAATGAGGGTTCTAATGTTCTGGTAATTAGTTTCTCAAACTGTAGGGTTCCCCAACTTGTATCACTTGAGCCGCATCCCACGCCTGACACCACTTGTGAAGGCATCATGAAGCAAGACACAGATAACAGACTTAAAGATCAAACAAAAGATATTTATTAACTTAAACGTCACAGTGGTAGAAGGCCTAACTTGCCCTACGCTAAGGTGGGATTTTCCTATCGGAACAAAACTAGGAAAGTCTGAATCAAAGAGTTCAATTTAAAGGTCTGTCTATGTATGAAACCTACCCTTGCCCTCAAAACTACAATGAACCAATATGTATGGATGTCACAGTCAAAATAAACAGTGTTTAACTCAAAGTTCTGACCTGCTTTCAGCTCACAGCTTCCGTTGAGATACCCTTCACCAAGCATAATAAAGTTCAAATTGATGATGTTCAGCACAAATCCTTGGAGTTCCCTTTCCCAAGTTTAAGTTTCAAGTATCACAATCCAAAAAAGGGTCTTGAGTCTCTGGTGCCAAGACAACAAGTGTAGTTCTGTAAGTCTCAGAGTTCCCTTCCCCAAGACTTTCAACCCCTTTGAGAACACTTGTCTTAGTCTCTTCAATAGTCTAGCTTTCACCATCCAGGGCTCTCTTGTCTAGGTGCAGTTGTCAGACCACATGGTCCACCCATGACAGGTCGTGCCACCAGAACACCTGGGCTCCCCAGCACACACCCACAGGTTACATGGTGCTGGTTCCTGAGCACCAAGTCACTGTCACTTGTTCAATCTTATTTGGCTTGTTGCTTAGGGGTATTCCTGTGATCCTCTGACTTCTTCTTGGTCGCCTTGTGGCTCTGCCACCATGTCTCACATACCCCTTTCCAACCTGTACCCTCGCCACACTGCATTCACTCTTTAAAGTTCACTGTTTGGCTTTCTTCAGCCTTCCTTGTGTTATTTAAAGTCACTTTTAACTCAGAGTTCAATGCTCTTGTAGGTGGTTTAATTAAGTTCAGTATTCAATGTATGCCTTTTTCGCTTTAATGTGAAATGGTGTTTTAATTCGATCTTCAATGTGCGCTGGTTTTATCTCAATGTAATGTGTGCCAATCAGTTCAGTGTTTAATATGCATTGACTTTTAAATTTTAACTTTGCCTTTAGTTCGGTTTTCCATATGCATTGGATTTCGCAAAGTTAACTTTTAATTTAGTTTTGTATTCAATATATGCTTTTTCATTCATTGGCATGGACCGTCACTCACTTGTGGTCCTTTCGTCGCACCCCGGTGCTGACACGACTCTCCAACACTCGACTGCCTTCTCGGCTTTCTCCCAGCGGCTCCAGCAATTTCCTTTCACCTCCTGAGGTCAGGACCAGTAAGCGCAGCAAGCTCTGCTCGCTCGCTGTATGCTTCCTGCATCACACTGGCATTTCTGCTACTGGATTTCGGATGCGGACATGTCCTTTGCATTCCAGGCTCCTTGGAAGCTCCTGCTGCACATGTTACTGTTCAGAGGCTCCCAGGCATGTGGGAAATATGAGGCCCATCTACATCAGGTCCCACAAGTCTTCTGAGACTTCTGCCGATGTCCTGAACCCTTCTCCTGTATACCCACAGCTGCCTCCTCTCACGGGTTTCCTGATGCTTCACCAGTTGTTACACCAGTTGCTCTACCCATCGTCCTCTCCTCTGCTGGGTCGGTCTCCCTTTATACACCTGCAGCCCCTTGACAGGCTGCAGGTGTGGAACTCTGTTAGTTCTGCCTGACCACAATTACAAGAACATGCATGACCCTAACAGTTCCTTGCAGGCATCTTCTTCGTCCCAGTACCAAAGTGGTGCAAAGTGGTAATCGTCATTCCTCTTAGTTGCATCTTCTTCGTCTCAGTTCTGTCAAATGTTATATGTGAAGATATGAGGGAAAATGGCATACAATGGCCTATAAAGGTTGGGGAAGGGTTAGGGTGGTTTTAAGTAGGAAAAGGGGGATACCATGTCTTACCCAAGTGCATCCCACTCCCAGTCCCCAAGGACCCTCCACCGAGGTGATCCTCCCTCGCTTGTCCACCCCCAGGGTCAGAATCCAAAAGCGATGACCTTTCCCTGGTCACCTGTACAGAGGATCCATGGGGAATAAGAGTGATAATAACCTTGTTTCTCACACAACAAACATTCAGTTTTCTGAAATTTGAGAGAAATAATGTATATTCAAGTTTTAACATAGGTAGATGCCATAAAACTATAGCATTGCAGTGTTAACCTGTGCTACATTGCTTTATCTCATAATACGTGGAATGGTTTTTGAATAACTGTCATGTTTTATTAGTTGGTATATGGATTTTTGGGGAAAGAACTGAATATGAACTTGAGAAAATAAAAAAAACAATGACTACATTATATCAAGACAAAGCATTCATAAATATAACATCTGCATATATGGAGAGAGACAGTGCATCCTTAAGTATTTGTTGTTTTCTCCTTACTTCGTGGGTTCCCTCTTCCACGTCCTCTTCCTCTGCCTCTCCGTCCGCCCCTGCTCTGAAAGCCACCTCTCATGCTGCCACTGTCGCTTCTAACACATGAAGCGTCAGTGCCATCCCTTTTGTCTCTTTCATGCCGTCGACCTGTTCAAAAAGATTGCATAATCAGGGGACATCGTACAATTGAGGAATGTTGCATGGATCCACTAAACTAATTATTTCATCTCACTGCCTAAGATCCCACTGTACAAACACTCAATATTAATGGAGTGGAATATGTTTTTTTTATAATAAACTACTTTTAAATTCAACAATGAGATTTCTTTTGTTTTTGTTGTATTCTAGCTACAAATCTCTGTTCAGGATACAATTCTGGAACTAGCAATAGAGGATAGCCGCATGTTAGCTACACTCCTATAGCCGCCACTCCCAGGTCTTCTACTGGGCCCTTGGTAGATGTAGATTATTACTTTGTAGTGGAATTCACCTGGGGCAGCAGGATTAAGCTAAGCCAACATACTACAAAATGGAACTCACTTTCTGCTGAAAAGCAGCATAATGAAAAAGGAAATCCCAAGGGATCAGGATTTTATGATATTAAGGAGGATAGATCAATAGCATACCAACCCAGGACATCATTGCAGTTAAATGGCTATTGCAAAGTTTGAGTAAACACAAGCAAAACATACAGTGAGGGTGGGCACTGGAGCACATACACACCTTCCTTTTAAATGGGGTGGAGCGGGAATTTAGTCGTAAATGTGAGGTGTAATGCATTTATGCCTCCATTTCCTGTTCTGTCCCATTTTTGTGGTGACACAAGGAAGAGGAGGGGCAAGAAGATGAGATAAGACCTCAAGCATAGGGATTTTGCTTAGCGGGTGAGTTGAGGGTTGAACCTGTCAAAGTGTGTTTCATCTAGCCACCTTTGAGTAGATTCCTGCTTGGAGGGGAGCCCAGGAGTACTATTTCGATTTTGGTGGGGTTGAGCTTTAAGTAAGCACTAGTCATCCATGTTTTAATGGTTTCAAGGCATGAGTGAAAGTGAGCACCAGGCAATGTTGGGGTCAGCTAGGAGTGAGTCCAGTGGTTCCATATAGAGTTTAAACATGAACTTAAAGAGAATGGAATTGTGAGGAACTCCACAGGTGACAGTGGGGTGTTCAGAACTGTGGGGGGCACAATTGGACAGCCAGGTGTCTGTCAGATAGATAGCATGTAAACCATTTCAGGTCTGTACAAGAGATGCCCATTCTGGGTGCAAGGAGGCAGCTGAGTAGTGCATGACGAAGCCAGAAATTTCGGTGCAGCACTTTGGGCACCGGCAGTTTCGGCACTGTGCTTTTGGCGCAGGGTCCTTTTAGACACGCCCTATTGCCTGTGGCCAACAGGGTGCAGGTACCTGCATGCTGAAATATTTAGATTTTACTTAAATATATTGTCAACCAAAGCACTGGACAATGCAGTGCTTTGGATGACAGTATATTTAAGCAAACATTAGCCGCTCATTACATGGAGCTGCACTGTGAGTGCATGCTCCATGCAGACATAGGTTGCTGGGTACTGCAAACAATAATATGCAGCACAGAGCAACCTATTTTTGCATGGTTGGTGAACTCATAGTGCAGCTCTTTGTGTTGACCGACTGTTTGCTTAAATATACTGTCAACCAAAGTACTGCATTTTCCAGTACTTTGGTTGACAATATATTTAAGTAAGATATAAATATCTCTGCGGGCAGGTCCGTACATGGCCAACAGGGCGTGCCTAAAAGGGACCTGTGCCAAAAGCGCCACGCCGAAATGGCTGGCGCCCAAAGCGCTGCGTCAAAGCACAGTGTACTAGTGCGTGATGGTCAACTGTGGTGAATGCATAAGAAAGGTGCATGAGGACTTGCAGGCAACGAGTCCTGTTTATCAATAAACGGAAGGGCATAGTCAACCACCTGGAAGGTCTCTGTTTCCGTGCTGCATTTAGGGTGGAACCCAGATTGGTAATCTTATACTAGACTGAGTTGCTCGATTTTTTAGAGTAGTTGCTTAGCAACTACTTTCTCAATGGCTTTGCCAATAAACAAGAGGCTCATGATATGCCAGTATATTGCTAGGACTTCTGGGTCGAGGGTATTTTCTTCTCTGGGGTGGGCATATAAGATCTGTTTTTAGAAGGTCTGGGAACATACTCTCACTATGGAGGCAATCGCTATCCTAAGAAGAGCCCTTAGGACAGGACGAGTATGATTTTTAAGGATGGTGGTTGGGAAGATGTTGTTGGTCTAAGAGGTTGGTTTAAAGATGCGTGCGTGAATGAGAGGTCCTCAAACAAGAGGTGAGAGAGTCGGTCCTGACCCTTGTGGGCTGTCAGGGAGTGTGATAAGGAGAATGCGATGGCTGCATGGTCTGTGCAGTCGAGTACAGTGCAGTTTATGCGGGGGAAGTGGATAAGATGATGTCTAGGGTATTACCCCTAATGTGTGTCAGGGCTAGTACTCTTTGAGTTATGTCCAGAGATTCTACTACGGGCAGGAATGCACTTCTGGTATTTTCGGACTGAAGCTGTAGAAAGTCTAATCACATCTAGGAAGGTACCACACTTACAAGGTGGTCGGTAGATGATGTGGAAAGTGGCGGTGTCCTTGCGTAAAAGGGAGAATTGGCTAGTGACAGCTTCCATGGAATCTAATGTTGATTGTGTACCATAAAAGGTCAGTCAATTTTGTGGATGAGTGCCACGCCCTCCACCTATATTCCACCAAGAGACAAAATGTTGGCTGCTCTATCCAGGTGGGATGAGGTCATTAAATATGCAGGAGAAGGTTGTTGTGGGCCAGGTTTTGGTAATGAAGATAGAATCAAGTTTATTGACTTGAAAAAGTCTGAAAGGTCTGCTGCATGTAGGAGGGCTAAGCAGACGTTTAATCGGCATTGGAGTGAGGGGAGCAGTGACAAGTGGGTTTTGGAGGAGGTTGGCTGAGTTACATGTAATGTGTGGAAGAGTGTGTTTGATTGTGTGGTCCATGGAGTGTATGGGGATGAGATGAGATTGTGAGAGACACATGATTATGTCTTACTTATAGCAAAGTCCAGAAGGCCAAGTTGCTGGCCCTTATGAGCCCGTACAGGCACAAATGGGTGGTGTCCAGGTCTTGACACCGAGCAGTGAGGATGCCTAGGACAGAGGACAGTGTGGGAGTGGGAAGAATGTGGGAAGAGTGAGTTTGCATGACCTGCTCTCATCACGTCTGCTCCTGAGGGACGACCGGCTTAAGTCGCTGGTGTCCCTTAATGGAAGCCTAAAGTGGGTGAGGTCAGTAGTCGATGGCAGGGAGAAGGCAGGAAAATAGAGGTAACATGCTGCTGGCTTACCTGGGATGCAGGGAGCAGGAGTGCCATCCCTTTCCAGGCTCTAACAGGATCAAACAGAAATTGCTCTTGTCATCACCTGCCCTGTGCTTTGGGCGAGCTAGAGATGCCCTGTGTTCTAAGAGATATTAAAGGAAAAATTGGAGGGGCATATTGGGTGGGTGAGGCAGAGATTACATGACCTCGACCCACTTGTACTAGCTAACCAACTGCAAAAGGAGTTACACCTTACCCAAAAGGGAGCAAAACTGATGTTTGCTAGACATACGTTTTAAGGTGAAGATGGACTGGAAAGTTGTGGCTAAATAAGCTGTTCATGTGGGGATGACCTTTAACAGCCTCTTTGTGATAGTTGTTGGTTGAGAGATGCCCCACTGGCATCACACACACATGTAGAGAGGGAATGTATTCCATCTCTCCCATGTCATTGTTCTGAATAGAAATGGGGGCTGAATTGTAAATGCTGTTCAAGCA
The DNA here is from genome assembly GCF_040938575.1 of Ambystoma mexicanum. NCBI lineage: Eukaryota > Metazoa > Chordata > Amphibia > Caudata > Ambystomatidae > Ambystoma > Ambystoma mexicanum. Next base: position 609,417,277 of record NC_090937.1, read on the forward strand.
GGGCATGATAGCTCCTGGGACGGGCTTCCTGGATCAGCAGCTGCAATAAGTATGTTAGGGGTGGGGTTAAGGAAGCATGGAAGGAGTACACAGAGTTCACATGGGGCCTGAGTGGATCTCGTGGTGGTCGGGTATTTGGGCAAGCTCCAATGGAAGTGTAGATGAGAAGCTGCAGTTGGTTTGCCTCTGGTGCTAAAGAACACTGAGTCACCATGATTTAGATTGAGGGATTATATATATATATATATAGAAGACTGCAGGTTTCTTCTCAACAAATTCCCGAGCATACCTACTATTTACTTTCTCCCCGAAAGTCCACAAACATCCGACCCATCCTCCAGGCCGTCCCATCGTCACTTTGAATGGAGCCTCTCGAAAACATTTGTAAATAGGTGGACCAGACCCTATTACCCCTTGTATTTACGTTACCATCATACCTGCGGGACACTAAAGACTTTCTCAGCAAGATCGAAGGTATACTGTGGGAGGAAGATTATATGTTTGCCACGTTGGATGTCGTTTCACTGTCACCTCTATTCAACACAACAACAGCAAAAAAGCCTGCAAATACTTCCTTGATAGTAGGTCTCTTAACTATCTCGCCCATGGATAAATGATAATGGAAATGATAGAAATGTGTCTTACCAACAATGTCTTTCTATTCGACAACATATTTTATAATCAACTAAGAGGAACTGCCATGAGCACAAGCTTTGCCCCGTCATAAGCCAACTTGACAATGGGTTGGTGGGAGAAGTTTCATATATGGACAGAAGGCAATCACCGGTACACTGATCAAGTAGTTCTGTGGCTAAGGTTTATCGATGATCTTTTATCCTTTGGAAAGGTGAAGAAAAAGATTGGCTTGAATTTGTAAGTATGTTGAATGTAAACAATCTTAACTTACAATTCACTGAAACTCATAGTCGGCAACAGATAATCTTTCTAGATGTTTTGGTGAAAACCAACCAACAAGAAATCATTACCGAACTATATCGCAAGACAACAAGCTCCAATATGCCACTGTTCGCCACAAGTAATCACCCCACATCCTTAAAGTGGAGTATTCCATACAGCAAATTTGTAAGAATAAGAAGTAATTGCAGCCAAATAGAAAGCTTCGACAAAGAATGTAAAGTCACAGCGGCAACATTTCTAAAACAAAGATACCCTAAAGCTGTCCTAGAGAGAGCATACACAAAAGCTCGCAACTTAAATCAAAAAGAACTTTACTTTCGACCAATAGATTACCAGAATCTAAAGAACAAGAGGATGCAATAAGACTTATTCTTACATTTGGAACACATGCCAATGTGATAAGAAAGATATTACCTCGACATTGGCATGTTCTACAGTCAGATGAAGCCTTAGCAACGGTGCTAAAGGATAAAGTAAATATAACTTTTAGAAAATCCACCTCCATTAAAGACTCTTTGGTTAGTAGTTTTCTGTTGCCCATAAATGAAAGTCAAAATACTACCACTTGGTAACACAAAAATACTAATGGCTTCTTCAAATGCTCGAAATGTAAACCATGTAAATTTGCTCAGAATAAAACAAACTATGTACATTCCATAACAAAGCATCTTGTAGAATTGGGTGGTCACATTACATGCAACACCGAGTTTGTGGTATATGCTCTTCTATGCTCTTGTAACCGCTGGTACAATGGCAGTACCATCGGCAAACTTAAACTCAGAATTCTACAGCATATGAGAGCCATAAAAAAGTGTGACACCTCCTACCCAATGGCAGTCCATTTCAAAGATATATATGAGAGCAAATTGGACAGCCTGAGATTCTTTGGATTACATCACTTTCGAGCTAATCCTCGTGGGGGCAACAGAGAACTGGCACTACGCCAAATGGAGACTAGATATTTCCTGGTGTGAACAGGTGGATGTGGAGGCGGGACGGCATCTAAATGGGACCCCTGCCGGGGCGGATCAAATGCTGGCCGCGAGGAGAAGGGTAAGACACAAACAGAACTCACAAAGTTTCAGCTCAAGCACAGATGGGAGGGGGTTGCGAAGGCAGAAACGGGAAACCAAACCCACGAGGAAAATGAACGTCGTCTCTGGCGTCCGTGTATTTATGGTAACGAACAAACATTAATGGACGCTGAACAAGACAAAAGCGACACAGACTTGATAATACCCGCTCCCAGCTCATGCATACAAACACTAAACTCACCTGATAGTCAAGTCGGCAGCAAAACAAGGAAGGAGAAAGTAATCGGCACGGGGGATAAGACATCTTGGCAACCTTTGTACAGAGAGGAAGGGGGCGGGGCTTATGGGAATATTTATAGACTTAACCACCAAGCCCATTCTGATTGGTCAACAGGCCTCTGTCCTCTATTTAAGGAAGAAACTAACAAAGGACTGTGTGTGTTTCATCCGGTTTCTTTCAGAACATCCGAGCTGAGAGAGAGAGAGAGCCACACCGGAGACGCTCTGGGCGTATGAAGATCAACCTCGGAAGGCAACAGGTGCATCCATACCAGGGAAGGAGCAGAAGACTGAATTGAAGTAATTTTTTTTTCTCTTTGTACACCTGAATAAAAAGGCTGATCTATTTTCCAAATCACTGCCCTCCTATCTCATCCTTACAAATTTGGTGGCAGCTGTTAGGCAGAAACCTGTGCGGTTCCCTCTGGGACCACTGCAAAAGATTTAAGACTACAGGTGGTTGGCAGTAAACCCAATTGGTAGCAGTCTGTACCACCTAGATTTACCTGGTAGCTGTGGCTGAGCAGTCAGACTTCTCTCAAGAAGAGTTAGGCAGTATACAGAGTATTCACAATAGGTCAATAGAACACAGTAGAACAAGCAAACACTGACCAGAGCTTGGTGTAAAAGAGATATCATTATTTATTTCAAAACACATCTGGTTAAACACACTGGCACTAATATCAAGCAGTTCAAAAACACGGTCACTAAAAGATATACACTCCCTTCAACGATTATTAGACAAGTCTTAAGTAAAGCAACACTTATTTTCAGACAGCGGTGAGCGCTTAACGAAGATGGCACTCTAATCAATCGGTTTAAGAGGTAGAGACAGGCAGAGCAAAGATAGAAACAGATCCCAACACTTTCGGACGAACACAGTAGGAGAGAAAGGCAGGTTAAAACCGTAAAGTCAAAGTTAACAAGGCCGGACCCACTTTAAGAGGCTCCGGTCGAAATGTGTCCAAGGTCACACGGTTGAAAGTGCCCAAAAGTCTCGCACAAGGTTCAGAAAGAGTTGGACCAACAGAAAGGGACCAGTTAGATGGTCAAGGCGGCCAGCCCAGTCCAGAAGGTTAAGGGATTATTATTACCCTGTAGCAATCTTTAGAAAGGGAGGCCTGGCGGACACAGTACCTTAAAATGGTGAGAACGCTCCAGCGGGGGGCAGTTGTTCCTGGCAGCGGGTGCAAGTCGGTGCTTCGTCCGGGGGAAGAGAGGATCTCGTTGGGGAGGAAAACAGGAGTCCGTTGCACTGCCAGGGAAGAAACCAGCCATGGAGTTCTCAATTAAAAGGAGCGGTCCTTTTATTCGCGGTCCAGTGGTAAGTGACTAACCGGTTGCCGGGGTGCTTTGCACGGGCAATTCGACCACAAGACGTCCTGGGATGCGAGAAAAGAAGGTAAACTGGTTGTGCCCACCAGTCAAGGGAAGAAGACTCTCCAGCAGGGAGATCTCCTCTGTCGTTGGGAAGTGGTGGGTCGGTTCAGCAGGGCTCCACCGGTGGTGTCGTCGTAGCAGGTCGGCTCAGCTTCTCCCTCGTCGGATTTTCAGGTCCTGTGGCGATCTCTGAAGTTCCAGTCCCAAAAGCCCTGCTTTTATGCAAGAAACCCCCATTCATTCAGCCTAGCTGTCAATTAAACATGCTAAGTGGTGAGCCGGCCGGCTCACCACTTGGGCCAATCACACAAGAGTGCGACTTGAGTTGCCAAGGCAACTCAGTCCAGGGTGCCTAAACCCCCTCCAACACCCCCTGTGGTACCCAGACAGAGTGGCACCACTTTGAAGGGCTTCTGTGTAGAAGCCCGCCAAAAGTGGAACAAAGGGCTCGACCTTTGGTTTGGAGTTACAGAGGCGAACACAAACGCCATTTTAAAACCGAGTTCTGCCAGAAAATACCAACCGGTGAATTAATATTAAATAAATAAACCGGCGGTGTGTTAGAGGCTATGTAAAAAAGTATTAGCCTCGAACAATGGGAAAATCCCATAGAGATATATTCACGGTTAAATATAAAAAGTAGTATCCACTGCCACCAGCCAAAACTCGACGAGTGGGGACGGGAGAGTGCCCCCTCGAACAACAGACCCAGGGGCAATCGAATTGCCCCTACCAGTACATCCACAATAGGATGGTTCGTACTGGTTCTGTTAGTAAATTTGGGACTAGTAAAGCCAATGGTGACTTTACATGCCCTGGGAGACAGTAGCAGTCCAAGGGTATGGAGTCTATGGTGGGGGTCCTCTAGGACACCCCTGTGTTACTGCACTGAGGGTGCTGTGTCACACATAGAAAAAACACATGAGACCCTATGGAGTAAAAAACCCCATAGCCCATAAAACACATAGATCATCAAAGGAACACCTCAAATCATGTCCAAGAGTGTGAGGAAAGAGTCTCACTCTTGGCAGGAGAAAAAAACAAACTCCAGAAATCCAGCAAAGCTGCTGGGGGACTCACTAGGTTAGGAAATTCAGCCTAAACAGAGAATTCTCTCTAACAGCAGCGGTGGGATCAGGCAGCACGCAAATGGAGGCCATAATAAAAGTCCTGGCTGAAGGACAACAGCAACTTCAACAAGCAATCCAAGTGCAATCTCATCACGCCCAGACTGATCGCCAAACATTGCAGCAGGCCTTACAATTGCAGGCCGCCGGTCAAGAAGCTTTAAAGAAGGTGACTGAGGCTGTGGTAACTAGAGGAAACCCTATGGCTCCAACGGCAGTCCTACAGAAGTTCCAACCCGGGGAGGATCTGTGCTATTTTTTTACCAATGTTGAAAGGGTAGCCCAAAACGCTCAGTGGCCAGTGGAGAAATGGGGCCACTTCATAGCCCCTTTGCTAACAGGAACCATGCAGGGGGCTTACCAGGTGGCTAACCCAGCTGGAGATACCGCGTATAAAGATATTAAAAGGACCATACTGGAACGTATGGGAATGGACGAGGAAGCTTACAGAATTAGACTCAGAGAGACCAAGTTTAAGCATGGGAAAACACCCCGACAATTGTACTATTGCATCCAGGATATAACGGACAAGTGGTTAAAACCAGCTAATAGTAGCATTCAAGGGGTGGTGGATAAAATAAAACTGGAGCAGTTTACGGAGGCTCCACCCCCACCTATGCAAAGGTGGGTAAGACAACACCATCGACCCACGTTAGCAGAAGCCATTGACATCGCTTCCGCCTTCCAGACGGTGGGTTCTGTCCGGGGAATGACCACCGAGTTACCAAGAACAAATGTCATGAAGGGACCGGGAACAGGGGAAACCAGTCACCCACGGATGGAACCAAATACTGCAACCTGGCCAAGCATAAGCAGACAGCCACAGTGTGTCGATTGTGGGGACTGGGGACATATCCCAAGGTTTTGCACCAAGAAATCTAAACCAGCTGAAACAATGGAAATTGGGTACATTCAAGGAAAAGAACTTAGGCGAAGCCGAGACCCATACTTCCTGGAAATGAGAGTGAACGGGACGCCAAGCCAAGTCAAGCCCTGCTTGATAGTGGAAGTGAACAGACGGCAGTCAGACCGGAAGTAAGTGGGAATGGCGGTGGGATGATGGCTCAGATACCTATCAAATGTGTACATGGTGATACTAAGACATACCCCTCAAAGGAAGTTACCATAGAGGTTAAAGGGGTGGAATCTAAGATGAAGGTAGCCATCATGCCTCACTAACCGACCCCAGTGTTATTAGGGACAGATCTGCCATCATTCCAAGAGTGTAAAAGAGGCGGAATGGCTACAAACTGCCCCATTCTCCCAAATAGACTTAGGGGGTAGACACCTAAAATCACACAAGAAAAGCCGGAGTGAAGTCAGAAGAGGAAAAAGGGAGTGGACTGAAGGAATCAAATTGACAGGGCTGATAGACTGGTTACCAGAGGCCAAGCACCCCACATATCGCAGTGAAATAGGGACGGACCCAACCCTGAAAACGGCATGGGAACAGTCCATTGTTTATCCAGTGAAAGGATCAACATATCCATGGTTCAAATCATCAAAAGGTTCTGTATCGAGTGACAAAGGGTCAAACAACATCAGAGGTAGAACAATTATTAGTACCTCTAAGTTTCAGAACGACCGTGATAAAACTAGCACATGACGACACGACTGGTGGTCATCTGGCCAGGGAAAAAACCCAAGAGAAAGTGCTTAAAAGATTTTATTGGCCAGGGGTATATCGGGATGTGGGTCGATACTGTGAAGAGTGTGGGGTATGTCAAAAGACAAATCCCTGCATACCACCTAAGGCTCTGTTACAACCAATGCCTCTGATAAAAGAACCCTTTTTCAGAATTGGGATGGATATCGTGGGTCCACTGGAACCTAACAGTCACGGCCATTAGTACATCCTGGTCATTGTGGACTATGCTACCAGATACCAGGGGAAGACACGAACGGAACTCACGAGACACGAACGGAACTCACGAAGTTTCAGCTCAAGCACAGATGGGAGGGGGTTGCGAAGGCAGAAACGGGAAACCAAACCCACGAGGAAAATGAATGGCGTTTCTGGCGTCCGTGTATTTATGGTAACGAACAAACATTAACAGACGCTGAACAAGACAAAAGCGACACAGACTTGATAATACCCGCTCCCCGCTCATGCATACAAACACTAAACTCACCTGATAGTCAAGTCCGCAGCAACACATGGAAGGAGAAAGTTACCGGCACGGGGGATGAGACATCTTGGCAACCTTCGTACAGAGAGGAAGGGGGCGGGGCTTATAGGGATATTTAAAGACTTAACCACCAAGCCCATTCTGATTGGTGAACAGGCCTCTGTCCCCTATTTAAGGAAGAAACTAACAAAGGACTGTGTGTGTGTTTCATCCGGTTTCTTTCAGAACATCCGAGCTGAGAGAGAGAGAGCCACACCGGAGACGCTCTGGGCGTATGAAGATTAACTTCGGAAGGCAACAGGTGCATCCATACCAGGGAAGGAGCAGAAGACTAAATTGAATTTTTTTTTTTCTCTTTGTACACCTGAATAAAAAGGCTGATTTATTTTCCAAATCACTGCCCTCCTGCCTCATCCTTACACCTGTATTTCAAATCTAAAAAACCAAAAGGCCACAACCTTGATGAAGAGTTATATACATACTTAGGAACTTAAGAAAATGGGTCATCAAGAATTAATTAATGCTTTTCATTGTCCTCACTGCCTTGTGGAAAAACTTTGGGTTACTAGTGTATATTAATTTTAAGATCATTACAGATTTTTATGCTGATAGCTTATACACTAACAAGAGTTTGCGAAAGTGAGGTTTGGTGGTATGATGTTTTTATTACATCTTATTCAAGATTTTAACTTCATTGATTAGTGCCTGGTTGTGGTTATATGATTGTTTAATTAGTGGTGTTCATGTGTGTTTTTATTTGTATTTTACCTTCTATTCCATGGTGGCTCCCTTGCAAGAAGAATGAGAATTTACTTTCTAGAAATAATAGTTGCCTTTTGCTGCCAATAGTTACATATAGAAGTATTTAGCTTGGATTCATGTCTATGACATATGATGATTGTTAACATAGATGTCTATGTTATCTATAGATATTACATCTGCACTGTGCACTTTATGAATCTACCTCAAGTGAAACTTCATGTAATTTGCACTGTAGGAACAGTTACGTAAAGCCAAGCACTATGCACTTTATTGACCCTGGGCCCAGCCACTCTCCACTTGCACTGCCTCCCTGGCAACCCCTGCACTGCGGGACTGTTTCTGTATCCCTCCAGCCCCCCCTTCCCAGCACTTACCTGCACTTACCTTGCACTTGCCACCAGCTGGCCCTCCTTATTTATTTATTTATTATTTATTTTATTCTACTTAACTTGTACTGCACTTCCCCCTCCCCCCCTTGCACTTCCCCCCTCCCCCCTTGCACTTCTTCCCTTCCCCCTACCCCTGCACTTGCACGATCTGAATGACACCTGGCCTAGTAGGATCGTTGTCTGTCTTCCCCCTGTTCCCCCCTCCCTGCCTCGTCGCGCCTTGAAACACTTGTTTATAGGCGCGTTACAAATGCCATATCATATCATATCATTGATATGCATTAGAAATATATCTGTATGCAAGGCTTCATCTATGCACTTTATGACCAGTTTACAGCAAACTAGCACTATGCACTTTATTGCAAAATGTCAAACTTGGGTCTGAACAACAGGTTTGTACATTGTACTCCAAAATGACATCCGTAATTGAAGTGGCAGCATGGTTTAAATTTATTTAAATAACAACACATTATGATTACATAAAAGATTGTGTTAAAATGCCTGGAATCCAACAATATTCTTACAGTCATGTATGTTTTAACTATAGAGTAAAAGTAATGAAGTGCATGCAGGAAAACCTGTAATAGCAATTACAAAATGGCAACCGTGTTCAACAGCAAAAATAGGCTAAGAATTGGTAGTAATGGAAACCAAAAAGGGACCACCACTGGTAGTAGAACCATAGAGTTGGGAAATGGTGGGTATATCTGCACAATGTTACAGAGCACTCACTTGTACGTGATCAAGCAGCGAGGAAGCTGTGAAACGTGTTGTACCGTGTGTTTTCTATCTTTGGCTTATGCCGCAATAAAACTGGATATTTTCAAGGACACTTTATTTTGCTTTTGTTTTTTACTAAACGAATGAAGCATCTTTCTGGCGATTACCTCACCGTTTGGAGTGCCATCCCCTCAGGGGAAAGCAGGAATCACTTTCCCTTTTCTTGCAAATATATATAAATATATATATGCACTAGCAAAAACCTATGAAATTCTATGGAAAAAGCTTGTTACAGGGACGTTATGGTTACAGGTAAAACCGAAAAAACACGAAATTCGACAGGTATGGTGAGCTAAGCAACCATAACTCACGCCACAACCCTGCACTGCTAAGACTAACACCCATAACATCAAAGATGACATCACACATGTCATTGATTACATCACTGATGACATCACATATGTGGCCCACTTATTTCTGCTCACTGAAATATCTAGGCCTGTTGTTTTTGTCACAGAGTCAGACTATTAAAATTCAAAAGGTGCTGTATATCTAGATGTTAACCTTTTCATATTTTCTTAAAGTACTTTCCTTAGGGTTTGGTCTCAGCTCATGGTGAACATACATGGGGCAATAGGCAGCCCTCAAACACACAATTCATTTGTATGCATGAAAATAAACTTTAATGCTGTTAACATTTTCTGATGATGCTGTTTCTTTCTTCCTTACTTTAGTTTCCCTGTATGTGCCTCTGATTTGTATGCATTGTGGGTCTTCATATGTATACTTTGTACTAGCAAAGGTGTGTAGCAAGTCTTGAATTGTTAGCTAGTTATTACATCTTAAACGTTATACAATCCCCCCTGACATCATGTTACCAACATTATAAACACAACCCCTTGTAGGGACTTAACATAAAAAATAATTTCAGATGTGATGTCATCAATGTTAGTGTTAGTCTTAGCAGTGCAGGGTGGTGGCGTGAGTTATGGTTGCTTAGCTTACCATAACTGTCGAATTTTTGGGTTTTTTCATTTTTTCCTGTAACCATAACTTCCCTGTAACAACGTTTTTCCATAGAATTTCATACGTTTTTGCTAGTTCAACTTAACCATAACGTCCCTTTAACAATGTTTTTGTTAGTGAATTGCATAGGTTTTTAGTAGGGCACTGTAAGCAGAACATTGCTTTAGCATAGGGTTTTCTGTCAACAGGATAGGTATTTCGTACGGCAACATAACCATAATGTCCCGTTAAAAATGGTTTGTTACCAATTCCTTGGCTGCCCTCAAGATAAATGTGTGGAAAGGGCAAATTGTCTGGTGTATGTATCCATTTGCGCTACCCCTTACTTTTCCGAATAGTGTTGGTGTATCATACCAATTATAGATGTACATAGTAAATGTTGTGTAGTGTGGCAGTAGGCTCTCTTCTTGTGTTAACAGGGCAGGATAAATCTGTGCCGCACAGTACTGGCCGGGATGAGTACAAATGAGCAATATGGACATTTCCTAGGGACACTGCACCTGGTTGGCGTATGTGCAATCACACTGCAAGTATCTGTAGGACTCCATTAGTGGACGCATGGCCGCATCTTCAAAGGCACTTTTAAGTAGTTGTGGAAGCGCAGGTGTTTCCCTCCACACCTAGACCCATGCATAGGTCATCCACTGTAAGCTGGTAACACCGCCCCTGTCGCCAGCCCTATGGAATCATGCAGTAGGCTACCGCATTTAAAGTACTGCTGCCAACTTTGTGGGTGGCTCTGCAAACCTACCAATGTGTGGCTACAGTACTCCTAACTGTATAACGGGCACTGTTAAACAAGGAACAGCAACCTGCATTGTCACGTGGCCGTGTTAAATGTCGCATTACTTTCATTTATATGCTGCTTGCCTTTCCATGACCCGTGAAACAAATATATTGTGTCTGCACTCAGCGGTGTAACGGAAAGTATCAAAAGTTCACCTGCCGGTCGTACATTTGAAGAAAACTTGTAACTGCGGTGGGACAGTTTGTACTTACTCTGCAAAATGGCGAAGCTGCTGCACCTTCCTCATGCACATACTGGTGCATGTAAAGGCAAGTAAAGAAACAGCAAAATATGCAAAACGCAAACAACCTTAGTGCCGGCTAGAAAAGCTCTGTAGCTGCATGGGTCCCACAGAATAAATGGCTTCCTGCTGCACGTAATGAAGCTGTGTTTCCCGTCCTTGTAAACATTCTTGTATTCCACAATGTATGTATATCCGCGAATGCTAGCCCTAACACTAATGGAGCTGCATAAAGTGTTTCTACTGCATGTGACGATAACTGAAAACAAAGCACAAGGGACCAGTGATATGATATGATTTGGCATTTATAACGCGCCTATACACAAGTGTTTCAAGGTGCCCTTCCAGCAATTAAGTAGGGTACTTTGATGTACAGCATTTTGCAAATCGGCTGGGGGCAACAAGAGGGGCACTCCTGTAGGGCAGCGGAGCAGTAAAACAACCTTTGCAAACCATATGCCGCGCTACAGACCCTTAACCAGCAAAGGGCATTCTATTGTGCATGTACTGCAACATGCTACTGTACAGAGGGAAGGTACATGGAAGGGCGTGGGAACGGTTCTTATGGGAGCATGGCAATGACTGGCACCTATGTAGGTGAGGACCACCCAATATCTCTGTCTTCTGGCACGTCCCCTATAATATCCAGACATGTGCTGCGCCTTCTGTACCGGACCTTTCCTGCTGTTCCTTCTGTGGCGTGTGAGAACACCATAATAAATGAAAATGAACTGTCAAAGGGAAAAAGGTTACTAAAGAAAGCACCTTTCACAGATCAACAACAGAATTGCCAATGCACGCGGGAGGCGTGGCAGTGTGGTAAACACTGTAGCTCAATCGGTTACAAAGGGTGTCGCTCTACAAAGAGGTTCTTTTCGGTGTTCCAGAGTGTTTTCAAGAGAGCCACAGTGCAACACTAAGTACAAAACAATGTCACTACTTTCAAGAAGGGCACCAAGCCAATTTAGATGGGGTGTGGAAAAATCTGGATGGCTGGCATAGTAAGAAAAACGTTATAGCTGCGGAAAAGTATTTGTGCTGTGAAACGTCATAGTCCCATGGGCGGAGGATGCCATTGGCACATGTCAAACAAAGCCACAAATACTCTTCTTTGCAATGTACCACGCTGTCTGCATTCACGGACCAAATAGAAAATGACACTGCCACATCGGTGGCTGCATAATGCGATAGAAACTTATGTAAGGAATCTGAAACAAACGCATTACCTGGGCAAGTGCCTCCTTCATCGCAAACGGCACTTAAGGTTGTGTAACATGCTGCGCCATTTTCCCTGCACAATGAACAGCAATAATATCGGCATGATTGCATGTCACCAAAGTGTCACACAGAGAAACCAAAATCTGGCACTTCCTTGTAGCTACTCCATAGCACTACACATTTCCATTTACTTTCACTCAATGTTTGTCGGAATCCCATGAAACCTGCAAGCTGTGCCTCATGAAACACACAGCCATAACCGCACCCTCTGCATTTCTGTTGACAAATATACCATGTACCACAGTCTGTCTGTACACACCACACCCACAAACTTTATTGCCCAATCCCGTAGCCTCTGCAGTCCCATTTCTATAGCCGTCATCTCCAAAATGGGCTTACCTGCAACTATCGCGATATTCGTGGACTTTTTCTGCTGGGTGCACACAGGAGTGGGGGGAATAACTTTCAAGCAGGGGAGCGGACGTCGTTAGGTGTGGTGGCTCTTAAAAGAACCTTTGGGGTTTTATTTGTAAAGGTGCTTCCGCAGAAACACTTTCTTGTAGTCTTCATACGTAAATGTGTGTTTTCAACGTCCGCTCACATTCTTATATTAGGGTCTTCACTGCAGTGTGTAGATTGTGAAACAACATTTAATTGCCACTATGCGACAAAGACATGCTATTTGCCTTGAAAAGGTGTATGTATCGCGAACCAACGTTTTCATTCTGACAAGAGAATGTAACCCAAAAAGAAGGCTCCAAAGTGCACGATCACAAAATGTACAGTTGCCGAAGAGGCCACACGTTGACATTCTCGAAGCAGTCCACCGAAACAGCACTATTCAACACTGCACCACAAAGCGTCCACTCCCTCCAAACCAAAATTGCCAGACAAGTGTTCTTGGAGGGCATACACGCACAGATCTTCCACAAAGCCATCACCCGCGACGAAAACTGTGCGTCTTGCCATGTTTGCCAGCCACAGTACACAAAGTAATGGAAAAGGTGAATGCTGCCCTTTCCTGTGATGCACACCCAGAGTACATGAATGGCCAAAATCCATAGTCTCATTTCCATTTGCCACCATGGTGAGAAGCGCAAAATGTGCCACGTGGCTTTCCCCAATGAACGCGAGGGCCGCGCCTCGGTGAGGCAGGAGGATTCCTTCTCCCTATTGGAGCTCTTTCCTGGATGTACACCCTGAGCACCTGATTGGCCAAAGGCCATAGTCCTATTTCTATTGACCAGCATGCTAAAAAGCACAGAATGTGGCACATGCTTTTTTCCAAGTACCATGCGGGACGCGCCCCAGGACAGCAGGATGAGACCTTCTCCGTATTGGTGCGCTTTCTTGTGACGCACACCCTGAGCACCACCTGAAAGGACAATCGCTGCAGTCCCATTTCCATAGGCCAGCATGGTGAGAAGCGCCGAATGTGGCATGTGCAGGTCCCCAAGTACGTCGAGGGCCAGGCTCGAGTGAAGCAGCAGTCCCTCTTCCTATTGGCACACACCCTAAGCATGTGATTGGACAATCCCCACAGTTCCATTTTCATGGCCGCCACTCGCAAAATCCCTGGATGTAGCTTTTGCGCTGCGTGTGGGTGTGGGGGAATAACAACCAGGGTAGGGGTAGTTTGTGGTAAGGGGCGACTCTTCAGAGAGCCAGTTTTTTTTGTTTTGTTTAGATGCTTCTATGGAAACACCTTTTTTCGGTTTTCATTAGCTTTTGTGAGTTCTTCTGCTCACATTAGTAGAGTAAACTCTTCACCGCAGCCTGTAGACAAGCAAACAAAACTGCATTGCCAATGGGTGACAACAAAATGCCATTTTCTTGGAAACACTCGGCATTTCCAGAACTAATGAAGTAATTGTTGCAGAAGAACATTCCACGAGCGGACAAAAAAGTATACATGCTTCTGTTGATGAGACACCTTCCTCCGTCTCGCTCGGAACAACAACCATGAGCAATAGGCCATACTCTTTGTGGTATTATGGATGTGAAAAGCACCTTGGCGGTGGGAAAAAGCGTCCTCACAACATTCAGCAATATCCTCAGTCTACGGAACAAATCTAAGCAAGGCAGGTAACCCATATGCATGCTGCCGTAATGGATGACGATGACATCTACTATTGGAAAAGCGGCAAGGTCTTTGCAAAGTGCATGCATATCGGCAGAATTGCACTCATACGCAGCGTTACACGATGCGTCCACTCCTTCCGAAGGAACATTTCTGTTAAAGTGTCTTTGCAGGGCATAGTTGTGCAGATCTATGACAAAGGGATCACCTACAGTCAACACAATGCGTTTCGCCATGTCAGCCTCCCTCAGTACGCAGAATATAATGTACAATAGTTACACCTCCCCTTCCTGTTAACCACACCCACACTACATGATTGGATAATACCACACTGCCATGGCAATTGGGCAAGGTGGTGTAAAGGGCACATTTTGGCCCGTGCGTCTACCAAAGTAGTGCAAGGGCCGCCCCCCTGTAAAGCTGCACAGTCCTTCTTCCCTTTGCAATATGTTCTCTGCAGCTCTACTTCATTGGGTTACGCGTAAATAGGCACACATGCATCCACCAGTCGCATCGAAGCCGCCATCATCAAACACGGTCACTCTTGTACAACACTTGAAATGTATCATTACACATTTACAGTACAAATGTCGTGCCATTCCAAAGCATGCCCACTACAAAGTTCAATGAAAGTATGCACGATTTCTCCATCCGTGTACATCCACATAGCCTCCCTGGATGTGGCACGTGTAATCCTGAAAGTACTGCGTATTGCACTACCCTTTTGTGATAATGTGGGGTGGGGGTAAACAATATCAAACTGGGTAGGGGATTCAGTCTTCCAGCGTAGATGTATTAAGGTGTTTTATTTTAGTTTTTTGTGACGTGTGTGCCAGCAACCTTTTTTTTTCTCACATATCTACAAAGGCGACCCATCCTGCCAAAACGGCAGTCACTCTGACAGGCCCAGCGAGCGTCCACTCCTTCCAAACCGAAATTACCAGCAACGCCTCTTTGCACACAACACCTGTGCAGATGGTGCACAAAGGTATCACCGACGATAAGCACAGTGCGTGTCTCCATCTCGACTAACCTCACGACATAGCATTGGGTGCAAATGGTACCGCCCCTTCCTGTGAACCACGCCCTAAACTCCTACTTGCCTATTTTCCACAATTCCATTTCCCTTTCCACCCTGCTCATAATGGCAGGATGTGCACGTGCACTTTACCATCTACAGTGAGGGCCACGGCCCAGTAAAGCTGAGACAATACTTCTTCCCTATGCATGGTCAATTTTGTGCAGCACTCCCCCATTGGGTGCTGTCATATTTTCAAACAAGCATGCCACAATTACATACAAAACCTCTGCATTTCACACTGTCATTTCTATACAGCACTCCATATTTACTGTTGAACACTCTAGGTACACGTTCCGTTTCATTGCAATGCCCCTCCACCAGAAACGTCTGTTAAATAAAGCACGATTGCAGCATCCACAAAGATCCTAAAACGCACCCAGCACACCTTTGGCCATGCACACAACACTGCAGCCCTTTCCACACCCACCACAACACTATACATCCAAGAAAGCGACCATGGGTGCACCTACCATTATGCACAAACGTAACATACGTAGCAGCACTTCCACCCAACTCCCCCACACCATAAAACACCCATTCACGAAAACATGTCACACTTAGCAGAATCCACAAACATACCACAGCCTGCATCACCCCTATGCACAGCCATTGACAAAGTATTGTGTCACTGGCAACCTATGCAGAACAGCTACTCAATATTGGGCCTACTTCAATGAATCTGCACACAGCACAGTAACCAACTACATATAAGCTGCACTTCAACCATACCCACTTCCATACTCACATTACGTACACACTGCACCCCCTGGCCACACAGCACAACTTCTCACTGCACCATCTCCTGCTGCACACCAAATACTGTAGCATGTTGCAACTATCACCACAACCATGGAATACACAATACACGCTTTGCAACTCACTTGTAGTGCTATAGCACGTCGACAATGTGCTCCACACCCATTCTCCAAAGATCCCCACCCTGTGCCTCTTGCACTATTAAACCTGCATTGCTCCAGTGGGTGTGCTCCTTGCACACATTCCCTGCACTGTAATGCAATCATGCATGTCAGCATGTCACCAACTACCACTATGCACATACACACCATTGGCACCATCACTCCTAACCAACCTCCACACCGCAATGTACATGGCACAGCGTTACATGCAACAGTTACCATAATATATAAACATTACACTGTTTCCGGCACCCCTACGCCTTTTCATTCACATACTATTGGGTTACCAAATTCCACTCAGAAAGTATTGTGTCACTGCCAACAGAACCACAAAATGTTTAAAACATTGCCCATGCTGCAGGCATTGTGCACACAGCACACTATCCAAACACATATAAACTGCCCTTCACCCATACCCTCTACCATACTGACCGTATGCAAACACTGCACCCAGAGCCCCCACTGCGTGACTTTTCACTGCAGCATCTCCAAACACAGCGCACCGCCATGGAGCAATGCAGCAACAAATTGCAACAGTTACCATACAAACAAAACAATCTCTCCTGCATCCCTGTGCACTTTCAATCACATACTATGGGCGTACCCACTTCCATTCACAAAGTATTGTGCCACTTCCAACCTACCCACAATCTGTTTGCAACACTGGGCTGTAACGGTTGAAATGTGCTCCACAACCATTCCTTACATGTCACCACCCTCTAACTGATGCACATTCAAAAATGCATTACTGCCATGGGTATCCTCAAGGCCTAGGCTCTTGAGTCCATGGACTACGGGCTACGGCCTTCGGCAATGCTCCCAATAGTCTGGGCCTTCAACACACCCACAGCTCTACCATACTGACAGTATGCAAACACAGCAGCCAGAGCCCACACTGCGTGACTTTTCACTGCAGCATCTGCAAACACATTGCGCCGCCATTGAGGTATGCAGCAACAAATTGCAACAGTTATCATAATGTACAAACAAAACAATCTCTCCTCCATCCCTGTGCACTTTCAATCATATACTATGGGCGTACCCACTTCCATTCACAAAGTATTGAGCCACTTCCAACCTACCCACAATCTGTTTGAAACACTGGCCTATAACGGCTGAAATGTGCCCCACAACCATTCCTTACATGTCACCACCCTCTAAGTGATGCACATTCAAAAATGCATTACTGCCATGGGTGTCCTCAAGGCTTAGGCTCTTGAGTGCATGGCCTTCGGCCATGCACCCAATAGTCTAGGCCTTGAACACACCCATATCAACGTAATGCCACCATGCATGTCACCATGTCAGCAAGTACGACAATCCACATAAACACCACTGCCACCAGCACTCCTACCCGACCTGTACAGTGCCATGGCGCTATGCAACACCAAACTGCACCACTTAACATAACGCCCATGTGGGCAGCTAACATTACGCACAAACAAAACACCCATGCATGAAAACAGCTCGCAATTACAAAAATCCACAAACACACCACAGCCTGTGCCACTGCTACCCAGAGCCATTTACAAAGTATTGTGTCACTAACCACAACATTTTCACAACATTGGGCCTCCTTGAAGAAATCTGCACACAGAATAGGTCGTGAACACACCCACAGCAACGTCATGTCACCCACTACGACCATCCACATGCACACCACTGCCACTAGCACTCCTACCCAAACTGCGCACCACCATGCAGCTATGCAGCAATAAATTGCAAAAGTGAACATAATGTGCAGAGAAAACACTCTCTCCTGCACCCCTGTGCACTTTCACTCACTTACTATGGGCGTACCCACTTCCATTAAAAAAGTACGTTGTCACTGCCAACCTACTCACATTCTAATCGCAACGCTAGCCCTACTGCAACCAATCTGCACATACCACACTATACAAGCACCACCCTGTACCAAATGCAGAGTCAAACATGTGTTCCTGCTGTGAGTGTGTTGCAGCCCTACGCTCTACAGCCTACAGCCTTCGCCCATGCACCCAATAGTCCAATCCTTCCACAGACCCACTGCACCTTCATTCATCCATGCATTCCACCAAGTTGCCAACTACTACATTCCATCCGCAGCGCACAGCCACCCACACTCTCACCCACCCTACGTCATGTGCAAATCACTCCCCTTCTGCAATTCATCTGTCATCACTCACCACGAAAAGAGGTCACCGCAAACAGGTTGCGGCAGAAGCTATGAGGCCGTTATGACAGCTGCCTCCAATCACCACACACACTACTCGCTTACATATGTCACATAAACCACTTCTCACTCGTGCCCTCCCTTATTGCCGCCATTTCCCAGACCCTTCCACCGCCGCACTGTCCTCCGATACACCATGGCGGCTTTCCCAGAAAATGTTGGCGTACACCACGCTCCCCTCCAGCCAACCACCCGCCGCGTCCAAATATCTCCGACAAGCACACCATACCGCAAGCCAATGACACTTCTGTCCGTGGAGCGAACAGGAAAATGGGTCCGCGTAGCAGACCCAGATATCACTATTTTTTTGGGACGTACATTTCAGTTCTTTGCAACAAAACTACTGGTCAGATTTCCACCAAACACACAAAACCACGCTTTCTGACCCACGCCCCGCTCCTGCCGCAAATTTGGTGAAAATCCGTCCAGCCGTTCGGACCCCCTATAACTTTGCCCCCCCGCATGAAACCTCTCCCAACTTGGCGAAAAAATTCAGACCCGACATATACTTTTTTTGCAAAGTTTGGTGAGGATTCCTCCAGGGGGAGCAAAGTTATAAACCGCAGAAAAAGGGCTGTTTCTATGAGTTTAGCAACTTAACCATAACTACCATATCTATACATACACACACACAATTCTGGGGGATTTATTTTTACAAAACATGTGCTACTACCACACGCACTCCTATGACATGTGCTCCTACAACACAAACATACTCCTATGATGCTTGAACTCACGAAATACACTGCTATTACTCACATCTTAACAACACATACTTGGCCTCATTCCGAAACTGGAGGTACCCATGGTGCTATTAGCACCATGGCTGCCTCCAATACCGGTACCGACTCCGACCTGATTCAATGGGGACTTACCGGTGTAGTCCGACCTTTGCGGGACCGGTAAATCCCCATTGAAAAAGGCAATCCCCATTCCCATTTGAGCCCCCAATAGGGCTCAATGGGAATGGGGAGGGAGCTAATAACGGTACCGTTATTTGCTCCCTGGTCCCTTTGTGGCTCCCTCTAAGGGCGCCTAGTAAAACCAGGCGCCCATAGCAGGACCCGCTAAGGGACCTCAAAGTAGGGCGCAAAGGGATTTCCGGCATTGATGTCCTTAACGGTGCCCGGTATCCCTTTGCGCCCTACTCAGAATGAGGCCCACTGTCATCATGCACACACCTGACATATGCTCCTATAACATGTGCACCTAAAACACGTGCACCTACAACACATGCACCTACGTGTGGACATTCAACATATGGACGTACGACATGCACTCCTACGGCACATGCTCCCATAACATGCCATCTGACTACACACACTATTATGACACACCAACCTAAAACATGCTCCAACAACATCAGATCTTTCAGCACATGCACATGCACCTACAACACACACTACACACAATCTTGCAACACGGTCTTACAACACAGATATTTTAACACAGTAGTCATTTCATTTATCAATAAAGTTTATTATGTTGTCACTGTAACATTATTGTTTCTGATGTTTGTAGATTTTAGGTTTTTTATTGGTTTAAACGCAACTCTTTTGTAAAAAGAAATCCAAATAATCTCAACTTTTTTTATGGTTAAGTGATTATTGATTTTGATTGTTGTAATATTAGCATGTGTTGTAAATGCATGTGGCATAAGTGGGTGTGTGGCATAAGAGCATTTTGCATGACAGTTGGCCTCATTACGACCCAGGCTGAGGACCATGGTGCTAATAGCACCATGGTCCATGCCGGTAACTTACAGACTCCGCCATGGAGAAAGGGGGAATTACCACCCCATTACAAGGTTGGCGGGGCGGTAATTCCCCCTTCCTCCATGGTCCTTCCCCATTCCCATTTTTGCCCCATAGGGCTCAATGGGAATGGGGAAGGCACTAAGTACGGTACCGCAAATTGCGGTACCGTACTTAGCACCAAGGTCCCTTTGAGGGTCCCTACTTTAACGGCTGGTAAAACCAGCTGTTCAGGTCGGGTCCCGCAAAGGGACCTCGTAATCAGGCGCTAAGTGTTTAACAGCGCCGCAGCCTTTTACGGCGCCGTTAAAGACTTAGCGCCAGGGTCGTAATGAGGCCCAGTGTGTGGCATAGGGCTATGTGTTGTAAGTGCACATGTTATAACTTACTGTTATAACATGTGCATGTGTCATAAGATTGTGTGTAGTGTGTGTTGTAGGTGCATGTATTGAAGGAGCATGTGTTGTAGGAGCATCTGTTGACAGAGCATATGTCATAATAGTGTTTGTTATAAGAATGTGTGTAGTCCGATGGTGGGTGGTGGGAGCATGTGCCGCAGGAATGCGTGTCATGCATCCACATCTTAACACGTGCATGTGTTATAGGAGAATTTTTAATAAGAGTGTGCCAAAGGAGCACATGTCATATGAGTGTATTTGGTAGGAGCACATCTTGTCGGAGTGTGTGTTATAAGATCATGGGCCTCATTACGACCCTGGCGCTAATGGGTTAACGGCGCCGTAAAAGCCTGGGGCACTGTTAACCCATTAGCGCCTTACTACGAGGTCCCTTTGCGGGACCCGACCTGAACGGCTGGTCTAGACCAGCCGTTAAAGTAGGGACCTGCAAAGGGACCTTCGTGCTAAGTACAGTACCCCAATTTGCGGTACCGTACTTAGCGCCTTCCCCAGTCCCATTGAGCCCTATGGGGCAAAAATGGGAATGGGGAAGGGCCAATGTTCAATGGGGAATTACCGCCCGCCAACCTTGGAATGGGGTGGTAATTCCCCATTGAACATTGGCGGACTCGTTATGATACCGGCACCAACCATGGTGCTAATAGCGCCATGGTTTAGCGCCAGTATCGTAATGAGGGCCCATGTGTTGTAAGAGGGTGCATAGCGAGAGTTTGTGTTATTAGTGTTAAAATACACAATCACAAGGTTAATATCACAAATGTTCGTGTACGGATTTAATATAAAATGTACCTCCATTCTGCCCATGCATTGTATGCCTCCGAAAGTGTGCTTTTTCTTATGTAAAGGGTAGACTTTCATGTGAAAAGTGTTCCTTTTTTTCGTATGAAAAGTGTTCATTTTTAGATGTTAATTGTGTAATGTATGAACTGTAAAAGTCATACGCTCAGTGTACAGTTCACATGAAAAGTGTATATTTATCGACCCTAAACCAGGACAAATCCTCCCTCTACTAAAGAAACCCACTCTGGATCCCGACAAATTAGGTAACTATCACCCCATCATCTATCTTCCCTTCCTAGGTAAGATCATTGAGACAGTGCTAACCGCACAACTGCAGCAACACATTGGGCCTCATTACGACCCTGGCGGTACGGAGTGAACGGCGCCGTTAAAGGAGCCGGCGCTGTTCACTACGTACCGCTGCATTACGAGTTCCCCTCGCGGGACACGGTAAGCACGCCTGGGAAAACCAGGCATGCTTACCGGGTCCCTCGAGGGGAAGAGGGAGCAAACAACGGGCCATCTCGTAATGGCCCGTTGTTTGCTCCCTCTCCCATTCCCATTCAGCCCTATGGGGCTGAAATGGGAATGGGGGAGGACCGTGTCCGGGTCCTTGGAGGGAGGAATTACCGGGCCTTCCGAACTCGGAATGGCCCGGTAAGTACTCATTCCGAGGACCCGGACCCCGATGTGATTTCGGCAGCAGCCATGCCGCCAATAGCGGCATGGTTACCGCCGAACTCGTAATGAGGGCCATTGACACCAACAATCTCCTCCAAACCTACCAATCCGGGTTCAGACCCAGATGCAGCAGGGAGACAGCAACCATACAGGAGGTCGACAACACCCTCAATATCCTTGACAATGGCCACCCCTGCCTTCTGGTACTACTTGACCTCTCGGCCACTTTCAAGACAGAAGACCACCAGTCACTTACAGACACCATACATCGGCGCATGGGGATCAGAAACCATGTCCTATGCTGGTTCAAGTCCTACCTCGCCAACTGCCAACAGTTTGTTCAGATGGACTCCTCTAGATTGCCAATGCTACCCGTCAACTGTGAAGTCCCATAGGGTTCCGTCCTCTCATCAGTGATCTTCAATCTATACATGGAGCTGCTTGAACACTCCGAGCCACACACAACATCCACATCCACCAATATGACGATGATGAGACACAGCTATACCTCAAGATGGACTCCATCAAGGACATCCATAGGCTTAAATCTGCCTCTTGCTGAGCCAGTCCTGGATTTCCAGTGCATACCTGAAGCTCAACCCCTACAAGACCAAATTCTTACTGCTAACCAACAACACCGAACATCCAGACATAGAGACCTGGCAATCAACCATGAACTCTGAGGTCTTCACAACCAAACTCACCTCCTGCGCCAAGTCCCTCTGGTTCCACATCGGTAAACACCACTCCTTCAAGACACACATAGCTAGACAACTCAGACAGCTTGGTATCAGCCCATCCTCCTGCAGAAAGTTAAGCCCTTCCTCCTTCTGGACAGCTTTAGATCCACTATTCAAGTACTGGTTCTACCCCACCTTGATGGAGGCTCTGCACTCTTCGAAGGCCTCCTGTCACCCTCCCTTGTGGCCCTGAGAAGTCCTACACGTGCAGCATGCCTCATCAAGGGTCTAAGCAGATACGACCAGATCACCCCGGCCTTCATCAACCTTCACTGGCTCCCACTGCACGCATGAAGCATCTTAAAAGTCTTGCTGCATCACTAATAAGGCAGTCGTCCTCAAGTCTCTGGGATGTTTTAACCCACTTCTGCTCTGCTATTCGGTATCACTGTGTTATGATGGTGCCAGAAATAGCAAAATGGCCGCAAAACCCTTGTGCGCGCCAAAACCTCTGGAAAGCGCGCTTTGCAAAGCACAAAAAGATGGTTACCCAATCTGCCACGGATGTCGTCAGCGGTGGAACAGAGCTCTCACTCCTGGAATTTGTCACTGGGCTCACAACAATTGAAAATGGAGTACAGAAGGAAAAAGCAGTACTAATGAAACCAAACAATCTTGCTTTAAATCCCTTTTTCTTTGTTGCTGAAACTGCAGAATACCGGTACGAAACACCCTCAAACATCCAAAATTCTTGCTGGGTGCTACAATTCACTTAGTTTAAGAAATCATTGTGAACTTGCAAGGTCCTGAAAAGCTGAAAGCATAAAGGGATTTTCACAGCAAAAGTGGCCTTTTCTGTGGATGTCAAAAATCTCCTTGCACCAGAGGACTGCAGGGATGACAGCTGTCAGGAGCCTACCTGATTAAACTTTAAACATGTATAAACTGAAATCAAATGTTTGTAATCTAAGTGGCCTTTTAATGAGAGTAACCTATGTTGTAATTGTTTTGATCCCATGGTTTAAAATCTTGAATAAGTATATAGCTGTGATTTGATACAACAAGTTTGTTTTAAGCTAAGGAAAAATGCAACAGAATTAACAATTAAATCAAGCCTGGCTAAAGCTAACCAAACTGGAATAACAGGTTTCCTCACAGAGCCCTTTCCCTCCAGCAGGAAATCACACCAAAGCGATACTTATAGGGTTTGGAAAGAACTGGGTCTACAAAGACAAAAGGGAACAATGAACAGCTGCTGCTAAGGAAATGCAGGGTGTGAGGAAAGTTGTAAATGGCCTCTGCCAAGATCAAACAGGGAGGAGACTGCTCCTGAACTGCAGGGAGACAGAAAGAGGCGGACTCAAACAACCATCTGTGGCTGAACCTTAACAAAGAACACTTTTTTGAAAGACTTATAATTTGCCATGAAAATTGTGAAAAATATAAAAGTAACAGATTTGTGAATCTAAATTTTGGCTGCACCTTTCAAGAGGCGGCAAAATCGTGTGACATGTTCTGGAAAGAAATGGCAGAAAATGTGATTTTACACAAAATGTATTTCTGCTAGAAGTATGAAACTTTATACACTTATGCCCATGTTAAATGTGCACACTTGTAGACATTTGCTTAGAAATTGGACATTGTGTTCCTGATGAAAAGGGCAAAATTCTGTGAAAAGCCGAGACAAGATCCCACAACTATTGGTTTTTGAGGGATAGCTGCTATATAAAATATGTAATCTATATATGTGAGTCTTATAGAGGTTGCACATGTGTAAATATGTATGGTTCAAGTGGCTAGGGGTGGATTCCCAGCCTCATAGAATCACACCATAAAGGTGACACACCGTTTCTCTCCTCCTATCAAGGCAAAGATGAGACTCTGACCCAATCACCTGACAAAGGGGCGAGCTTAGGATAAACCAGCCCACACACCCCTTTATCATAGCATAAATAGAGACAGCTCACCACTCAGGGGCACACAGATTCACCCACTATCCTGATACTGGTGGAGTACCCTGCTGCTGAACTCTTCATCTTCCTTGCTCCAGACTCCAGAAAATTGGCAAAGCAGAAACCCATTGCATAGCTGAACCATTTTCAGCTAGGCCTCAAATTCCAGAACCCCACAAACCTAAGGGGAAGCATCGAAATACAGCCGGGCTGCACTGTACTGCTTGCCTGCTGAAATAATTATCATCAGAGCCAAGAAGAGCAGATCCAATCCAGTCCTTTGCTGTGCTGTGACCAGAGCCATTGCAGATCCAGTCCAGTCCTGTGCCGTGCTGTGACCAGAGCGCCTTGCTGATTGCAGATCCAATCCGATGTGCCCAGCTGTCTGTCCTAGAACCAGATCCAATTCCCTGACCAGAATCTTGACGGACCAGAATCCTGACGGTTCCGTTTAAAAACATATCTAGTTAGTGTCTATAGATAAAACTGTGTCACTAGCATATGTACCTTGCTTAGTTAATCCCTATCTTAAAGCCATCCTATCTGGTATTCAGAACCTATATTGTTAGGAGTATTTTTGAATTGTCTGAACTCTCTACTGAACTATTATTGTTAAAACTATCTTTGCGCTGATCTTTTCTCATCTGAAGAAGGCGAGTTTCCTCTGCAGGCAGTCATTCTGATCAAGTGGCTGTGTTCCTTTGGGGTATTCGTTTTGTTCATAGTCATCCTCTAGTGTAAGCAATCCATTTGTCATTTTAAAAGAGCATTCCTGTCTTCCACTCTTGCGCCTATCTCGAAAAATCGACCTCCACTAAAATGTTCATAACTCCCTCAGTTTTTGTGCTTTCAACTTCTGCTGGTAGCTAACATCCACAGCTTTAAATCGCATCTAAAACCCCATCCCAAATCCATACGGTTCTCCCATTATAGCAATTATTGCACAGTGAAATGTTTGCCACAAATGTACGTTTAGGGAAATTCTGACACGTGTAAAACAGCTTTTGATTGCTTCCGACTTGAATTTTAAGATTTCAAATTGTTTCTTGGTATTAAATCATTGTTTGTGTTGGTGTGCAACTATCCAAAGCGGCTCCCATAAGAAGTTATAGTAATTTCAGCAATGTTGACCATATTTAGTGTTTTACCCAGTCCATTCTAAGATAACTTTAAAAGCCATTCTGACAGCTTAACCGTCAATTCTGTTTTTCTCTTGTGTTTGCTGGGGGGAAAAGTGTGATTGATATTCTGTTGAATTCTGCCATTCCTAAAAACCTGTTCTCTCCACCTATCTCTTTACATTGTCTATTGGGGGGTTGAGGAGTGTGCAGGGGGAACCTTTAAACACAGTGCTATCTGATATGAACACACACACAAAAGTGTTATTTCTGTTTAGTTTTGCTCACTTCTACTCCTGGTGTATTAAAGAGATTATTCAGTGTTACATCACCCCATTGGTGATTATCGTGTACCCATTAAAACATAGTGTGATTAAATTGTAAATACATAAATAAATATTTTAACTTTGCAAACCAGCCTAATTCCTGGTTCAGTGTGACCGGGGGGTTCAAGGAGAGGGGCGTGATATGAGTGGTATATCGTTCAGAATAAAGAACTTTTAGACAAAAATAAATAAGGATTTCATGCTAGGCGTTGACTTGGGTGTGTGCGGGATTGAAATCACTTACAGATTGGGGCTCGTCACGAGATCCTGAAGTAGACATATCACTTGTGACAGTCTAACACAGCGTGCTTACTGACGGGGTACATACACCTTGTTGGGATACCACACTTTGCTACACTGTAAAAACACCCTTCAGCAGAAATACTCAAAGGAGTTGGGCCTGTTTTGCAAAAGTAAAGTAACCCTGAGATAAGTCAGAAGATAAGTCAGAAGGAAATTAATATTTACGGAATGGCGACCCCAGTGGAAATCAATATTGCAAGGGAACACCCACTGCACAAATTGTTTGTCAGGGGTGAATGGGTAGAGCAGGATGAGAAAGTCTGGCTCCAGGAAATCAAACAACAATTCACTGCCATAGAATTAGATACACCAGGCACTTAGTGAATTGTATATGGCCCCAAAAGCAAAAGAAGAATGTAAAATTGGCAAAATATCGGCTTACCTATACCTCTACATTGGAGTAATACAGGAAAAATATGCCGAAAACCTAGATCTGGCAAAGAGGCAAGTACAATCCCTAGAGAAAACCTAAAGTGATTTGGACTCTGCAGAGCAAAGGCTACAAAAGAGCAAAGATTCAGAGAGAGAAACCAGATAGTACCTGACAAAATTAAAGGAAGATCTGGACCTCCTGTAGCAAGCAAAGGTAGAGCAAGATACCAAATTACTGACACTGCAAAAAGAGTGTCAGGAAAGATTGGACTGTCTACTAAGAGCCAACAAAAGCTGGAACAGCAATTAACCTTTCACAGAGCATGCACAGAACAGATGGTCACTTTAGAGAACCGCATAAACAAATTAAAAGAAGAAAATAATAAATTATCAAAGACCTTGAATCCCAAACAGAGTTTGATGAAGAGCACCAGAAAGCTGGAGCATTTAAAAAACAAAGGGACGATCTGGCTGCACAGAGGCGTACTCTAAATCAGGAAAGGAACGCCTTAGACCAGGAGGTCAACCATTTACAACCAATGTGGAAGAAAATCACCTGGCCCTTCATGGACTGGGTGAACTCAAAATGGACTATGAAAAGCTGTTAGAGCACAGCAGGAGGGTAGAAGAGGCTCTGGAAAAGAATAATCAGGCCAGTAAGGATCAGACTCAGGAGGTGAGCCTCCTGCAGTAAAATCTGGCAAAATACTCCCAAAGCAGCCAGGAAGCACAGAGAGACAATGAGGCTCTCTGTGAAAAAAATGACAGGCTCCATAGACAGATAGCCATACAGGAACAACTGATAGAGACCAGTAAGGCCTTAATAGAAGAACCAAAGGGTCAGATTCTTGCATGCCATCAGGGAGTAGGGGCTGAGAGAGATGAGGTCAGATGGGAGAGGCAAACCCCTGAGCATAACCTCAGGAACCCTGGCACCAGAGACTTTAATCCCTTATACTCCATGGACTCTGCCACCCCAATGTCCACTGGCTCACATGAACCAAGGGCCACGGGATGGCAGACTTCAACCCAATGGGAAATATGGGGCTAATAGGTCAGCGCCTCCCAGAAATTGATGGGTCGGGCATCTATGTACAGGTTCCCAAGTGCTAGGTCCACCTTCTCTGATCGGGGAGACTCCAGTGAGGGGAGAATCAGAGAAATGGATCCTCAGAAATATAACTTACCAAGAGACCAGTCAGTGAAATTTGGTGGGGAAGTCCGTGAGACTAGGCCCACTAAGAGCACACTCAAAACCTCTTGCCAGCTAGGACAGTGGGGGGGAGGGGGTACTCAGCCAATCCTGGGAGCAAGGAAGAGTCAGGAGACTCTTCTGAGTGCCACCGGTCCCTAAAGAATAGGCCGCCACATTCTGTCAGCTATTCCCAAGCTCGCAGAATCCGGGAGTGTCTAGAAGACCAGACAGCCACCTCTGGTAGCAGTGCCTCTGAGTCAGAGGATGAGTGGATCAGTGTGACCAGAACTAAAAAGGCCAACAAAGTCAAGAGGGCTTTACTCAAGGATAGGATCCCCTGAAGAAAATAAAAGCCATTAGGAGCGTCATCACGCCCTACCACAAATGCCAAATATTCGGTTTGGGAGCACCTTGAATTATTTGAGCAGATGATGGAGACTTTCCATCTGAAAGACAGCCAAAGCTGTATTCAGTATGTAAAGTAGACGTTTTCTCCTTCTTTGCGGGGCTGGAGGATCAGATCCATTCCAGATGATCCACCTATGGGGCGGCCATCGTGAAACATTTTTCCATTCATAGGAACCCTCAAGAGGCTCGCAAGGCAGCCTACAACTTAGAATGTGGGGAAGACCAGGCCCCACAAGAATTTGTTCAGGAATTGAAACGCACCTTTGTGCAGACCACTAGAAAGGTGCACACTGACAGTAAGGAATTTGTGAACACCTTCTTTCATGCTCTCCCGAAATACATTATGACCCAGGTAGTGAGGGACTTTCATGAGAAAAGATCACTAGACTGGGTCATTGAACAAGCAACGAGCATCAATGAAGTACAGAAGCCTTTGGAAAGTAAAAATATTAGCAAAAGCCCCAAACCAACCAACACCCCTGCTGCTGCTAAGGTGGCGGAGGTGAAGGTTGCCCCCATTTTAGATCTGGAGATGGGGGGCCTAAAAACCTTCCCCGCAGAATCAGACAAACTCCAGACCCAGAAGACCCTCGGGCCAATCCCAAATAGGGAGTCAGGGAGGTAACCCCACAAATGTGACCCCTAACTCCCCTGACTACATCAGCCGACGCTACAAGGGCAACAAGCCAATTCTGGGCTACGTGTGGACTCCCCCAGCCCAAGGGGGGGAATCCAACCAGACAGCAGCTAACCCAGGGAACTTCCCTCCTCACTTTCCTCAGGAGGGCAGTCATCCCCCAAATACCGGACTGAATTTCTTTCCCCGGTACCCGCCAAACCTCAACCCCCAAAACAACCCTTCTTTCTTTCCCCACTTCCCTGAGCCCAGACAGCCCAATCCGGGAGAGGGGAGGCCAAGGGTGGAGGGGTACCCAAACTTTCCTAACCAGGGGTATTGTGCGAGAAGGGATAGTTACCCTTCTCGGGATCAACCCAGGGTAGACTTGAGGACCCCGTACCAGCCAGAGCAGGTGTCCCAACTAGAGCGCCAGGTCCAGAACATGGCACAGGATCTGGGTCGCATGCTTAGGGCTCAAAGGAACCCTCAGATGAGCATGGCGACTCAGAATTCCTCAAATCCAGGGTCTGGTGCTCCAGAACAATGACGGGGGAAGAACCCCGACAACCCACCGGTTCCCAGGGAGGAGGCACAAGGGGAAGGGGGGTGTAAAGCCTTATAGGAAGCTTCCTTCCCCACTTGTGAAAAGCCCCTGGAAACCCCGGAACTGGAACCAAAATCTCCTGCCCCCGAAAGTCTGCAACCCAAGGAACAGAGGGTGGGTAGGAGAAATAAAGAGCCTAGAAAGGCCCATTTTGAGGAGGAGGTGCAAATCTTCCAGTTTGAAGGAGAGGGGTCCTCAGAGGATCCTGGGGAAAGGATCTTCTCCTTCCGGGATGGGGGAACTCCTCCCAAAGAAAAATAGGTCCCAAAGGATCCAAATCCAGACTGGGCAGATGTGGGGACCGAGTTAAAACCGCCCATCATCAGTACCCAGAATGACCAGCACAAAAATCCCCTGGTTCAAATCCATCCTGGTGACTGCCTCCAAAAAGGGGGGGGCAGCCCAGAATCAGAACCAGGGGAGCTCAAAACTTCCCCCATATCTAGCTGTCACCTTTTTCTTACAGGTTCCCAAGATCCCAAACAGAATCCTGCCCAAATCATCTCTCTGTCAGTATCCAAAGCAAGGAAATTAACCCATCAGTTGGCAAAAAATGTGCATTATCTTTGCCCCCTTGAGGAAAAGGAGGGAAGATTTTATGCCCCGGTCCAAATACAGGGGCAATGTACAATTTTGGCATTGGTGGACACTGGATCCCAAGCCACCCTTCTGTCAAAAAAGGGCCTTTGGTCAGCTGAATTCGGGAAGGGGGGAGAAATACCAAATCCCTCTAACCCCTCTTCCTGGACAACTTCAGAACTTCGATGGGAAGGAAATTCCTGTCGAGGGGACTGCGGATTTAGACATTAAAATTGGGCGACACAAGGTGAAGCGCCCGGTCATAGTTGTGACTCCAGAGGGCACACCTTGTTTACTAGGGAATGAAATCCTGCGTCGATTGTCTCCGCTCATAGATTGTGTAAACAAGGTCCTCTGGACCCAGACTAATCGACCAATAAATTGAAACAGAGTGTCCACCATGTCAGTTTAAATGGTTCCAGCCACATGGTTGAACAAAAACCTGCTATTGACAGTAGAAGTCAAAGGGCTTCCACTACTTGTCTACTCCCCGATCGATTTAACACAAAACAGTCAGTAGCTACTTCGTTACAAATTTAGTTATTCCTGGGTCTGAGTCCCTATAGACAACTTACTGGCCCTGTATGTAAATATCTCATGTCCCCAAATGTGTGACACACCCATCCCTAGAATAGCAATGCTGTGCCGCCTACAAGGGGATGTAGAGATACTGGCCCTCAACTCTCTCACTACTTTCCTAAAACAGGCTAATAGGTGCACATAAGTTGATGGTCGGTTCTCTTCTTTATTGTCACCGCCACCACAAATGGGTCTTATAAATAATAAACTGTTGTGGTCATATTGACCACCTTCAGCTTGTAAGAAATCTATCAGTAAATGTCCTATTACTGTTAGATGTAATTAAAATGATGTATAATTCCTCGAGCCCTATCTTCAAATGTATATAGGATCTCGGAGTTGTGGTCATCAGCCTATCAACTCTACAATCTGTCAACCGGTTTCAGCGGAGCAGATAACTCGCTGCCTTCTTCAGAACGGAGAATTTTGCATTCTGAATGGCTCTTTGATTTCTTCACAGGTGTCCACTTGGTGGATGAATGGAGAGTTTTCTCGGGGTTTCCCACGGGCAGTACAGTTTATGTTCTGATCCCTGTAGGATTATAAAAATGGACAAACAAAAGGGGAAGGATTCAGTATGTGGGGTATATATAGAATTCAAGGATGGTGCAATTATAATTCAAAAGGGAAGTTACCTGTAATATCACTGGTTTCTACCTATTCTTGATGATTGCTTATTAGATTACCCTTGTATGCTTCTTTGTTTCCTGGACACATGGCCTACAAGAAAGGGGTCCTCATATATCATTTTTTCTCCTTACAATTTCCTTGGTGCATACAAAACAGTGTCCACTAAACGGACCCAATACAGTGAAATTACCTGTAGGATGCATGTCCCTTCCTCACAGGCTCTTGAAATGTTTTGTACTGGCGTCATATGTTAGCGTCATTGTATCAGGCACTCATCATACTCCAGCAAGGGGGAGCTGTGGATGAGAGACCATGGGCAATCAAAATCAGTATTTCTCAAATATACCGCAGCGTTAGTAAAACACTACTAGAAATATTTTCATACAATATTATGGTGGCCGTGTCTAAGTGCCACGTTAGATTGTATGTCAATTGGCAACAGATGCATAGTCCGTATTTTATAGTTTAAGTGAAGTTCCAATGGTCTCTTACCTGAGTGTAGCTGGAGCATTCCTCCCGTTGTGAAACACCGAACCGTCTGCTGTCTGTCAGCGGTTTCAGCCGCCGGAGAATGCTACGTTCGTATTTACTAGCAGCGCCTAGCGTGATCACGTGATATCTAAGTTCTTGTTCGTCCACCCGGTCACGTGTCTTGCACGAAAACTACCAGGGACGTTGGGTAATGTAGGTTCCGCGTGCCCACCATTCCTTTCAGGGCAGTGTTGCAATCTGGGCATTTTCGAATATTCCCTGTCTGTAATATAGGCATAACAACTGTTCTGTCGTGCTGAATGGGACCGCGCTCACATTCTGCTGTGTGCGCAGTATTTAATTATGCATGTATTTCGTGTTGCTATTTAGAATAATGTCACCTGTTGCTAGAGGCTATACTCAAATATACGGTGTGGGCTGGGACACCGCTCACAGTTTGCTGTATATTAAACGCAGGCATATCAGCTATTCTCTCTTGCTAGTAACGGATGTATGCCGACTGTAGTTAAAGATGCTAGCTGGTACTTCACACACAGGCTGGTTGGGATGTGTAACCAAAGGGCCATTATATTAACCAAGTGCAGCTGGCTAGCGTAAAATAGCTTTCACACGAGAGAAGTGTGACAGTTGTACATGCTTATTGGGAATTATTTCACAGGGTGAAATATCACGCAATCTAATGGCTGCAAAGCAGCATTGTGGTGTATATTGCAGAGTCTTGTACATGACTGATTGTGGATCCAGCTGTCATCTCTTGTACTTGCGTCTTCTGCGTTATTGCACAGCTAGTGTTTGCCAGCAGATTTCTTTGTTAAGGCCAATCTTATGACTTTGAAGTCGAAAAATCCACATCTGTTCTCGTCTTAGTAATAATGACGCTAGGTTACCACCTCTTTTCGGTGCAGTGACTTTCTCCAAGACTGTCCATGTTAGTTCATTTTCCGAGTGACCCTTTGACTTATAGTATTCTACTGGTGGGGCAGTAGCTCGTTTTGTCCTGATGTTGGATCTGTGTTCACAGATCCTTGTTTTTAAAGCCCGTGTTGTCATACCGACATATTTCATCTTACATGGGCACTGAATCAGATACACCACATTTGTAGTGTTACAGTTTGTAAAAGTTCTCTGTTCCCACAGGTATTGCCAACCAATATCGACTGTGGTAGTTCTTTTAGTAAACTGACACACAGAACAGTTTCCACAGGGAGCATGTCCCAACGGTTTTTGCGTATTCCAAATAGTGTGAGTTTCAGGTGGTTTTGGTTCTTGGTAAGTGTGCACTAGATTGTCTCTGAGATTCTTCCTTCTCTTAATTGCAAATAGTGGTGCTGGTAAGTTGTGATCCTCGAGATTCAGGAGGTGCCATGATTTCTGAATTTCCTTTTTAAGGAGGTTGATGACTGGAGAGTGGCTGAAAACTGCTGTGATGACATCTGGTCCCGTTCTTTTTTACCATGTTGTGCGAGGGTTACCTCTCTGGGGATATTTCTTGCCCTCTTTCGTGCTGGTCTAATAATCTTCTTAGGGTAATTCCTTTCTCTCAAATTGGATGTCAATTTGTCAGCCTGTTTGTCATACTCCGTTATGGTGGTACAATTTCTCCTGAAGCTAAGAAACTGCCCAAATGGTAAATTCTCCTTAAGTGATCTCTGATGAAAGCTCGTATATTCTAGGAGAGAATTTCTGTCTCTGGATTTCCAAAACACAGTGGTTTCAAAAGTATGACCTGTTCTTTTGATTGTAAGATCCAGGAATGTGGCTTCGGTTTTACTAGCCTCATGCATGAATTTCAAAAATGGATCACGGCCATTCAGCCATGTGATGAACTCTTTTAGGGTGTTTTCATCACCCTCAAAAAACATCAGAATGTCGTCAATGTAACGACACCAACTCAAAATGTTTCTTAGAAAGGGATTGTTTTCAGGATAGATATGTTTTTTTTCAAAAGATGCAACGTACAAATTTGCCAGGGTCGGAGCAAAAGTTGCCCCCATCGCTGTCCCGGCTATTTGTTCATAATATGAGTCCTCTTTTAGAAAGAAATTTTGGGTAAGTGCGATCTCAGATAGTTGTAAAATGAGATTGATAGGCATATCTAGGGTTTCTCTTTTGCCTTCTAGGATCCTTTCAACTATTCTGAGGGTCTCCAACTGGGGAATCTTTGAGTATTGCGATTCTATATCCATTGTGACAATCAGAATGTCTGGATTATCTAGCCATAGATGTTCCAGATAAGTGAGGACTGATGTAGTGTCCTTAATATAAGACCGCATTTGGGTACCTCTTTTTGTAGAATAAAATCGGCAAATTGTGACAAGGGTTCCAAAATGGACCCAATGCCCGACACTATTGGTCTACCTGGAGGCGGGTTGGTGTAGGGGAGGATTGGTCCAAAAGACCCCCCTTGCCTACATCCCCTCCCCAGGTGAGGGCCATGGCTCATCAGGCGTCCCCTCTTTACCACCAGGGCCCAGGTGGTGGATTGCTCACCTGCTGAAGGCATTGCCCAAACATATTGAATTTAGCCAGGCCTCAGGAATCATTTTGTCTAATAAAGATGGTGTGAGCTCGGCGCACTGCAGCGCGGCCCCCACCTTTAGAGAGTTTCAGTTATCCCTGTGGCCACAGCTCCCTGGCAGATCCGCTGTGAGCCCGTTCCCACGAACAAGACGGACATGAGCTAGTGTAAGATACCAACACTGTAACATTTCACCTTCCGCAGTGTATCACTGCTCCCAACATGACCCGGCCAGCAGAGCCTGGGTGGAAAAAGAACTGTAAAATGGCCCTCGGATAAAAGCAAAAGTTCCCAAATACTGATGCCAAAACTGCCTGCGATGGGCGCATTCTCTCCACAAACCTCTTTGATTAGAAAACCTGTAAAACATATAGATGTGACAGAATGCATGTTCACATAGGATTAGCAATGAAGCACCCACACCACTGCAGTTATGTACAAATAATAGAAGCGTCCCGGGGGGGGGTTATTTGCTATGTGTGTCATTGAAAGGTTTACACACCACGGTCCCGCGCCATAACCGAACTAATGCTGCTAGAGTGCAAAGAAAGACAAATGCAACCATACTGAGGGCTCGTGTGAAGGACGTGCGAGAATGGACCCTTCATGTGTGTATGTCCGAGCCCCTTATGTGCCACTACCGTCACGTACGGTGGCAAGTCGTTTTCTATGTGCTCCACCAACCTCACTACTACCTCACGTACTGTAAATGTATATGCATATACTAAAATGTTGTAGTTGTTAAAACATAGTGTACAAATAATGTGCTCAGTCTGGCTATATTTGAGAGGCATTTAGCAAAGTTAAAATGTAAGCTTTGGAATGATTCAATGAGTATTGTATAGTATTCGAATGTTTATGATGCTTTCACCTAAAATCGGCAACACACGAGGAAGATACCTTTGTGAATATGTGCAAGGCCATTCCCCCCTCCCTCCCCGAGAAGCCTGCCAGACGAGAGAGCAGAGGCCCGCGCCGCACATCTCCACCTCCCCCAACTAGGCTGGAGCCGCTTCAAAGATTTGTAGCTCCCTCTGCAGCACCCAAGGCCACGACCCGCCACCTGCATTATTTACAGCCCAGCAGTAAACCTCCGCCTGAATACACAACTCCAGAGGCGCCCTCCCCTACACCCCACAACCCACCGGATCACCTTAGGTTAATGGCCCCTGTAAAATTAGGTCACCCAATATTATGCCAACATTACAGCAACACATTCATAACGACTTCTAACAAGACAGGAGGACATGTACCGCCTATCCCATGCCCTGAGACCCAGCCACACGACCTATGGTACCCGGTCAACAGGACACTGGTAACCATGTACTGATGAATCGCCATCAAACCCCTCTCAAGGTGCATTCCTCCTGTGTTGCATTAACCTGTAGTATAACCTATTGGGAGAATTACTAAAAAGAATAATATTGCAAATGACTGAATGACTGTGGTGTGCATGGCCTAGGGCAAAGAAGTCAGGAAAAGACATTCATCTCTGACACTGGCCACAGTGGTACAACAACACCGCCCGGATGGACCCAGCTGACCCGCCAGGCCCAGCCCAACCCACGAGGTTGACCAGTGACGTCCTCCAGCCAAGACCAACCACATCACAGCAGCACCTATAGCTAGTCGTCGCCACCCAATCACATTGAACTTGTGCCCCCTATAGTGTGTAGGTTTTGATGATGTTTTTTGTGAATATATATGCCTGTCTTTGCTATTGTCAGGCATAGCGCTCTCGGAGTTTGCAGAGTTCTTTGCATGCCCTATTGTGATTGATAAACTCCCATTTACGCTCACCCGCACTTTGTCTTGGCCTTATTCCCACTCTGGGAGAGTCTATCACTGTCTCTCATTGCGGGGAGGATCGTGCTGTTTGGGGACGCTTGCCTTCAGTGGTGACCCCGAAAGCGTGATTATTATTTTTTCCCAACATATGCCTACCGTCCCCTGTTGGCACGAAACTCTCCGGTCGAAAAGGGATACGCACGGTGCGCCGGCTCCGGGAGGCTGCCCGCCAATGGCGACCGGTACGCTCAGAAGTGCGCACTCAACAGAGAGAGGGTACGGGATCCCGGTTGAAAAATCCACTTTGAGTACCGCTCGCCGGAGCCGGGGCTGACTGTTGAGCGTACGGCAGCACTGCCTGGACGGACCCAGTTTTCAGAGACTCTCGGTTCAAGACGGGCACGTGAGTATTGAGTGCAAGCGATCTTAAAAGGAGTAGAGGAGGAAATTTAAGACAGGGAACGAGGCGGGGTAAAAAGGGGCACGTTGGGTCTACTAAAGACAATCTTAAACTTTCTTTGCTTTTTCTTTGCATATGGCCATTAGGATTAAGAGGTGATTAAGAGATAAAAGTAACTGGAACCTAGCTCCGAGAGGGGGTGGAAGGCGGCGCCGCATAATGCTATCTTGACTAGTACTGGGAATATATGAAGAAGTGGAAAATAAGATAAAGGTGTCTGGCAAAGGGAGACACGGAGAATATATTAGTGACTGCTATTCTTTCTATTCTTTTCTTTAGGGTTACGGGAAAAACAAAAGTGGGTCAATACAAAACCAAAGAGATAAAGTAAAGAGACAGAGGCCCTCATTACAACTCAGGCGTTAAGGGTTAACGCCACAATTAACCCTTAACGCCCGATTCTGATTTTAACGCCTGCTTTTAGCAGCCGTTAAACTCAATGGCGCTAATCCGCCATGATGCTAATTACGCCACCGTAATTTACGGTGGCGTAATTAGCGCCTTCCCCACTCCCATTATGCCCTATGGGGCAAAAATGGGAATGGGGAAGGGAAAATGGTAAATGGGGATTCACCGCCCCACTCACCTTGGAATGGGGCGGTAAATCCGCCATCCACCATGGTGTAAAGTTGGTGTACTTAGCACCAAGGTTGTAATGACCTCCAGAGAGTTTTACTCTAAAATTGAAGATCAAACCTATATATATATATATATATATATATATATATATATATATATATATATATATATATATATACATATATCTGAATAAGACGGAGGCCAGGGAGGAAAGGGAGGCCAAATTGAACTGTGAATAGAGTGTTACAGAGGGGTGTGTGCACATCGTATGTGTCAGGAGATAATTTGGTGTAATGGTTGTGTAAAAATGGTCAGAAATGTATAGCCATTGAGTGGTCATGGTAAGTGTGGCAAGACAAAGCTTTATAAAGACAAGAGTAATAAGGTGAAGTGAGTGTGTACCTTTCTAATTTTTGGGTTAACATTGTTGAGATTACTGATGGGTTGCTCTTGTAAGTGCCCCCCAAAGAGAATAGAATAGAGGCTGTGCGCAGCCAATCTCCTGGTGTGCAGGTGGAGGGAGGAACACGAAGGCCCCCACGATTCAGTAAGACATAAAATACGCGAATTTACATGGTGACAAGTTTATATTGAGATATCGAGATACATAGAGATACATAAGTACCAGGTGGGCACAAGGTATGGGGGCAGAAACACCCTTATCACATATTTGCAAGAACCTACCTGGGTACGCGGAACGGATTAAGAAATACCATGACCAATGGATCACAGAGTTGAAGGGGGAGGGGTTGCCTCAGATATGGCCCGAACGGGGTTCATTTGACAAGAGTGTCCTAGATATGGTAGCCACATGCATTTGTTTGAAATACAAGGGGAAGCAGTTGCATAATAGGAGAGAAATATTAGACCTCTGGAGAATGTTTGAAGAAATACCGCCGCCCAAGGTAAGGGAATTAGATCCTGATCTACCATCTACCACTGACAATCCGTTGATGATACAAAAAGATGATAAGGTATTGCCAGAGGAAGAGCCACCGATAGAAGTAACTAGGTTGTACCCAATACTAAAGAAGCCAGTGCCCGCAGAGGGATACAGTGACCCGACTTATGTGCCCCCACAGACAACTATCACAACACAAGGGCCAACAGCACCCCCTCCATACGAGAGTCATAGGGAGCGAGCACAGGTGAGCACACCAAGGGTGGACATAGAAAAACTAACAGACGATCTAGAATCAAGGCTCTCCATAGCGAAAGACGAGCTCTCGAGGATAAAAAGCATATGTGAACGGACCGCACTTAATACAGCCAGATCAGAGCACGCGTCTAGAGCACAGAGCGAGGGTAGAACATTTGAAGAAGGGTGGATAAAAGGCGAGATAGTGTTCAGAATCCAGGAAGAACCAACCCGAATAATTGAACTAGAGACAAGGGAGGGATGTACTGACAATGAAGAGAGGCCTATAGGGGACAGGGAGGAGCTACTATGTGATATAAGGGATGATTTGGAAGAAAGCGATAGGCTGAGTATGGCAATGGGAGGGGGAAGCGAAGGGTTGGATGGTGCATGTTCAATGAGAACACTGGATGATGAGTGGACGGGGCGATTAAGGAACCGGGTGGGGAAAATGGCATCATTAGGAAAATCAGGAGTGAAGGCGGGTACAGATACGACAACGAAGGGAAAGTTGCAGCTCCCGCTAATACATAGGGGAGGAGGGAGGCCGAATTATATACCCTGGGCTCAGATGGATAAGGCCAACTTACTAAAGTTATTGCCCCCGTTATCCGGAGGGACGAGCAAGTGGATATACGCCTTTGAGAAACACACTGCCGGGGTACCCCTAGCAATAGGGGATGTGAAGAGCTTGCTTGTATCAGCAGTGGGGGATCAGGCCGACAGAGTATGGGTCAAGGCTGGTTTCCCGGGCGTAACATTAGACTGTGATCGCCATGATGGGGCCTCCTTTAACACAGTGCGTGCAAGGGTGTGGGATGCTTTGCGGGAAACGTTTCCAGATACCCCAGACTTACAGTCAGTAATGCAGTGTACAATGAATGACGGGGAAGATGCTATGGATTATATTTTTCGGGTCCAAGAGATGTGGAGAGCAGAAACAGGCACGCCCTGGTATCAATCAACATCGTTATTTTACTTCATTATAAAGGGAGGGCTCCCAAAAGAGGTGCAAAAGGCGCTTGACAAGATAGCAGGTATTGAGGCGAAAGGGTGGCCTGAAATTCAGAGCATAATAGTGCACCACTGTAAGCGAATAAAAGAAAGGGAGAAGGAGGTGGCGCAGAAAAGATTGGCAGACGAAGCGAAACTAGTGCAGACAAAGTTGGTGAAGGTCGCAGCAGCAGTAGCCGCGCTCCCACATAGCAGGGAGGGAGATGAGGAAGAGGAGGGGCTGGTAGCAATACAAGGAAGGATGGCAACTAATTGGGCAGGAGCAGGACAGCGGCAGTGGAACGAGCAGGAGCAGGTCGGAGGTCCGCAGTGGCAAGAGTGGGCCCCTCGAGGGGGACAAGGTGGGTACAGGGGCCGAAGAGGAGGTGGACAAGGATACGGGGGAATGGGAGGAAATGGATGGCAGGGTCCCAGAGGTGCGCAAGGGAGTTGTTGGAACTGCGGGAGGTGGGGACATTACTCTAGGGAGTGCAGAAGCAGACCAAACAGCGGATTTCCAGAGATAGAACATTATGGCCATCCCCATCCGGGGAGCCCATATGGTCTCCCAATGGGACAACAACAAAGAAACGCAGGGCAGGGGTACAATGAGCAACAACAGGGACATCAATGCAGAACACAGAATCACCCACAAAACAATGACACCATGCACTACACGCTAGGCAACCCTTTCGCGACAACAGCCAACGGAGCCCCAGCCCCCTATAACGGCGTGTCAGTGGTTTCAGGGAGCGTATTCAACCAAGGGGGGACAATGAGACACCCCGCATAGGACAGCCCACAGAGAACACTTGCGTGTCCAGTTCTATCTACCACCTACGATGCAGCTGAGGAACCATTGGTAGGGGCGCAGATAGGAGACAAGCAATTCATATTCATGGTGGATTCGGGAGCGGAGAAATCATGTATTAGGGAGGGCCGGTTCCCGTTATCTAACCGGAAGTTAGAGACGCAGGGGTTCTCTGGGGCTGTAATCAAAGTTCCTTATACAGAAGCATTGGATGTAACGGTAGGGGGTAAAACTGTAAAATCACCCTTACTGTATTATGAACATTCGCCAATAAATCTACTAGGAAGGGATCTTCTTAGCAAACTCAATATGACGATATCATTCACCGAGAGAGGTATAGTGTGTTCGACACCAGGAATATGCCCATTACATGTAATGCTGGTAGTACAGGCTCACACAACCGCACCAGAAATACGTGGTTTGCCAGTGGACGAGAGAATGTTTATTGAAGGACTAAAGACGCTGGCCCTCATAGTTCCTGAGCTAAAAAGAATGGATTGGAGAATACCAGCGGAGTTCCTCTTCCGCCCAATAGTGCACCCTGATATAGCACCAGGATCAGTGGTATCATTAGACTTGCACGCTGTACAGGTATCTGCAAAAAGGGTCTCGGTGATTGGAATGGATATAGAATGGTGTGAGTGGCGTACAGTACTATGTACCAATGCCAATATTGCCCTGAGAGACTTAACTGATGAGGATCTCTTTTCAGATTCGGAAGGGGATGGTGAAATAGTAATGGAAATAGCAGTGCCCTGTGACATTTTAATTCAGGCTAGAGAAATCCCTGTCCAGCTGATGGCAGTGGTGGGAGCACCACCGTCATTCTTCGATGATGACATGAGGCTAGTACTAAATAATTTGTGGACAACAGGCCACCATGACGTAGGGTTATTGCCTGGAGTGCAACCAGTGATAATAAAGCTCAAACAAGGAGCGATTCTACCCCGAGTGAAACAATATCCATTGTCCCGTGAAGCTGAAGAAGGGATAAAAGAGACAATAAATGCACTACTAGCACAAGGGATAATAGTGCCTTCAAACTCCCCATGTAACACATGCATTTACCCAATTAAAAAAGCAAAGGGAGGGTCTTGGAGGATGATCCAGGATTTACGCCCCCTAAATGATGTAATACAGAAAGAGTTCCCTTTGGTCCCGAACCCTGCATCAATATTATGCAGCATCCCAAAAACGGCATCACATTTCACGGTGGTCGATTTGAAAATCGCATTTTTCTCCATCCCCTTGGCTGAAGAGAGCAGATACCTGACAGCATTTACACTGGGGGGGAAGAGATATGAACATTGCAGATTACCACAGGGATACTGTGAGAGCCCGAGCATATTCAACCACATACTACATGAAGATTTAGGAAACTTATCAGTTGAAAGCACAATTATTCAGTACGTAGACGATTTACTGGTCTGTGCACAGGATGAAGAAACATGCAGAAAAGATTCAATAACACTCCTGACCCTGTTGGCCAATAAGGGGTACAAAGTAGACAAAGAAAAGCTACAATATTGTCTGACAGAAGTTCTATACTTGGGACAGCTAATATCAAAAGATGGAAAAAGAATAATCCCCGACAGGGTAGAAGCAATAAGATCAGTAAGAGAACCCACAACAGTGAAGGAGATGCAGAAATTTGTGGGAATGTGCAACTATTGCCGAGCATGGATATTAGATTATGCAGCATACACCAGACCCTTACTGCAAGCGCTCAAGGAGGCCCAACAGGAGAACAAGAAAATAGAATGGTCAGAAGAAATGAGCACCTCCTTCAAATCATTAAAAGAGTTGATTTCAAGCGCTCCCGTGCTCGCAAATCCTGATTATGGGCGCAAATTTTACCTGTTCTCACACTGCAAGGGGACACTCATGACAGCTGTGCTGACACAAAAGACGTTGCTAGGACACAAACCGTTGGCTTACTATAGTGGCACTTTGGATGCTGTGATGCAAGGACACTTCGCGTGCGAGCAATCGCTCGCTGCAGCCGCGTTCGCAATTGAGAAAAGTGCCACAATAGTAATGGGATGCCCTGTGACGTTGTTTGTGGAGCATTCATTATTTGCAATACTGGAAAGGTCAAAGAGTACACTGACCACACAGCGGGCAACAGCCTATGAAATTATATTGTCCAGCGCCAATATCCATGTAGTACGATGCAGGACAGTGAATCCGGCAACATTCATTGTGCAACTTACACAGGAGAAAGAGGGGAGGACACAGTGGTGTGCGAGAATGCCCTGACAGAGGGGGAAGTGTACTTTGTAGACGGATCAGCATCAATTGACGTGGACACAGGAGAAAAACATGTGGGTATGGCAGTGGTGAGATTAGAAGACGGTGAGTATCAGACACTAGTGCAGTACCGCCTTCCATCACATTTCTCAGCACAAGCAGCAGAACTCATCGTCCTAATAGAAGCATTGCACGCAGCCAAAGGGTGCGCAGTGACAATTTACACGGATTCAGCTTATATGACGACAACAGTACATGGTGGTCTGGCAA
Organism: Ambystoma mexicanum; assembly: GCF_040938575.1. NCBI lineage: Eukaryota > Metazoa > Chordata > Amphibia > Caudata > Ambystomatidae > Ambystoma > Ambystoma mexicanum. Next base: position 609,459,875 of record NC_090937.1, read on the forward strand.
GATGGGGACGGAGGGGGTTTCGACGAGCAGATGGGACTCCAGTGCAACATGCAGAATTACTGAAGGAGTTAATTGAAGCCCTACGAGATCCCACCATGGTAGCAATAATGAAGTGCCAAGCAAATACGTCCAACACGGACGTTGTGTCTTTGGGAAACGCGGCAGCGGACGCGGCTGCCAAAGAAGCCTCATACTTCGAGAAATGTGAAGCAGGTGAGTACATGCTACAGCAGAAGACAAACAAGGACCTTCCAGAAGGATACAATACAATGCCTATATCACAAATACTAGAGTTGCAGGAAGGAACAAGTGCAGATGAAAAGGCGATGTGGGTGAAACGAGGGTGCAGCCAATCAGCAACGGACTTATTGTGGCGACAAAATAATTCAGGAAAAGTGGTAATGCCAGTAAAATTATTAGAAGTAGCGTTTCAACAATTACACTTCCCAGCACACAACACAAAACAACACATTGCAGCAGAGATACAGGAGGAGTGGTTCGTGCCCTGTCTTCAGGAGCACTTGTCTAGATTGACATTAGAATGCACAACATGCCAGATATACAGTTCAGGAATGATATTACGTACACTAAGGGGAACAATTCCAAGACCGATTGGGCCATTCAGAGAGCTACATATTGACTACGCGGACATGGGAGAGAGGTGTAATGGGGCACGTTACATGATTGTGGTTGTGTGCCCATTTTCAAGATGGGTGGAAGCAGGCCCATGTGCACGACCTGATGCTAAAAGCGCTGCAAAATTCCTAGTGAGAGAAGTATTTCCGCGCTGGGGAATTTGTGACGTGATTCGCTCAGACAACGGCACTCACTTTGTAAACGAACTCTTCAAGGCAGTAACGACGCTATTGGGAAGTTGTGCTCTATTTATCATCCTCAAAGTAATGGCGTGGTAGAAAAGATGAACGGCCTGTTAAAAGGAAGATTATCGAAACTATGCTTTTCACTAAAAAAGAACTGGATTTACTGTTTACCCCTTGCACTGTTTGAGCTGAGAAATCAGCCAAGCAAGGACCACCATTTGTCCCTGCACGAAATTGTGACCGGGAGACGAATGCACACAGCACACTCCCCACTGCGCGAACACTCAGATGCACACAGAAGCGCTGCAATATTGGGAGATGAGTTCACGGACTACATGAAAAAATTAACAAGGGCAGCGCGCGCAATATCAAAACAGCTTTCACCAACGTTCACGAGAGAAGAGGGGAATACAACAGGGTCAGCTACAGAGCCTGAAGCCCAGGTACAACTGACACCGGGTGAATTCATTTATGTCCGGAGCTTTGTGCGCCGGTGGAATGCACCACGGTTCCATGGCCCATACGAAGTGGTGTTTTGCACCCCTACGGCTGTAAAAGTAAAGGGCCTAAAGTATTGGATACATTTGACGGATGTACGTAGAGCATATAATAGTGTGCAGGAAGAGGTGGATGAGGGGGCACAGACAACGGCAAACAATGCAAATGAAAAGAATGTGTGAATATGAACTTGTGTGTGACAGAAATGCACCAGATTGAGAAAGTTGCTGACAAGTATAATTACATTTAAGGGTATTTAAAAAAAAAAAAAAATGTTATGAACTTATATGTAAATAATGATGTGATAAAAGTACGTAGTGTCGACTCCCTTGTCTGTGCATCCCCAACCCTACTGCCCTACCCGCTTCCATTCCCTTTCAGTCTATACTGGCACTGGTAGTGCCAACAAAATGTTTACATTCATCCACTTAATGCACTTTTATATCTCAAACAGGAGCTACCATGGCATCTAACGGGCAGCCTGCAACGGATAGATTTATTAGATATAGAGAATTGTTAGCTGAGAGATGTAGATATTCATATGAGTGTGGATTGTCTGTGTGCATTACATTGTTCTTCACAATAATGTTTGGCCTGGTTACATATTGGTTCATAGCGTTCATCTCTATCGAGATGAACGAGGGGGGAGGGATTAACAGCACTAATGTGACCAATGCAACAGCAAGTGCAAATACTAAAGAAGGTGATTTTTTAGTATGGGATGGAAATAAACTTGTATGGGGATATTACACCACACCACCCAATGCTGCCATCTTGAAAAATTAAGGGCTACAGGGAGAAATGCAAAACAACACAATGCAAAACAACACAGTGTCTCCACCAAAAATATCTAACTACAATGCCCGCAGTTTAAATGACCGAAACCCCTTCGCCATATCATGGTTGTATAACACCCCCACCAGCCAGCCTGCCCCCATAGCCAAAAACACACTGTCAGATAACATGAAGGAAGAAAATGAAAGAATGACAGCAACACATGAAATGTTATATGATGATTGGTTAAAGGGGGGCGGGAAGGAGAAAGGGGGGCCCACTTTGACCATCGCCCATGAAGCTGGGAAGTACATTAGGAACAAAAATAACAGACGAAAAAGGGAGACGGGAAGGAGGAAGTATGATGAGTATTATGGGTTAGGACTAGATAAAATGGAAGACCCGCGGCACCCCCACCAGACAAATAAATGGTATGCGGACATGAGTGCAACAGCTAAACAAACAACAAATGAAAGCTGTTATGTCTGCTCCCTCATTCCCCATGCTTCAGGCACGCCCAAAGTATTGTTACCCAAAGAGTTGCCTATTGTAGATGCCCAATGTCTCCTTCATCTCACGTTGTGCAGAATTAAGAACACCTTCCAGGCACATGAAGTTACTTTTAGGATGCTGCAGAACGAGAAAACTTGCTATCCAAGGACAGTAGGAGTGGTATGTCTGGAAGAACCATTTTTTATAATACAAGGGACACTTTTTTCAGACAACAAGTGGAAGGACGAAGAAGTAATGTGTAAGGCTGAAGCGCTGAGGGGTGTGGCACCAGAGAAATTGCAATGGATAGAAGAAACGTGCACACCAGTATGGAAGGAACACATTTCAAAACTAACTTGGGTAACAGCCATTGAGAAACCCTTCAAGCTGCAGAAAGAAATAGACTATGAACTATGTTTTAAAGGAGAGGGGAAAGCCTCCATGGGGACAAACAAGAACTGTAACAAGACCCTCACCATCCCAGACTTACGAAAAGGGACAGCGGCCCTGATGGACACGTATTGGGTATGTGGCAATCAGGCATACCTGCACCTCCCACAATCATGGAGTGGCAGCTGCTCAATGGCCACTCTGCACTCAGCACTAATGGTAATACCAGAAAGCCACATTGATGGGAGCAAAAGGACGCGAGAAAACGCCCAGCAGAGTGCGGCCCAGCCAACTGCAGAGCCACAAATCTATGTCCTGTCCTCTGGGAACAAGGAAGAGGTGCTGTCCCGAAACAGACGAGCATCAAACTACATATCTAAGGCATCGTCAGAGTTGCTGGCACAGATCCCAGACGGATATCGATTATTCAGCTCGGCAGAAACATTCTTCGCCTCACTCATCCCAAGTATCCAGGCAAGAGCAAACGCAAAATGGCTCCAGATAACACGTTGGGAGCTGATCCAGCTGGCAAATGACACTGAAGAAGGGTTCAACGTGATAAAAGTGGAACTAAGAGCATTACGGCTGATGACCATGCAAAACAGGTATGTCTTAGACCTGTTGACAGCGATGGATGGAGGTGTTTGCCGAAAAATCGGAAGTGCCTGCTGCACTTTCGTACCTTCCGAAGACACAGACAACGGCTCCCTGTCCCATGTGATCGAAGCAGTACATAATCTAGGAGAAAGAATGAGAATGGAAGGTGGAGCGGAAGAAAGCACTTGGTTCGACAATATTTTCTCCTGGGTTCCATCATGGCTGGGAATGACTGTGAAATTTTTGATGCCGGCTGTGGTGTTCCTCCTCTTTATTTTTTGCCTGTGCCAGGTGGGCCTTCGATGTTGTGCTAACGCAGTACCGAATGGTGCAATGATGATGGTGACAATGGGCAACACCCGTGGTACAATACAAGCTATGCAGGAAGTGCAGGTACAAACAGGAACAGATGACACACCAAGATATCAGCCAGTGCCTAGATATCATGACAAGGATATTGTAGATAAATTGGGGCATACTACCATTAGAAAGCCCCGTGTACTAGAATGGTACAAGGAGGTGTGGGTAGACTTGGAAGGAGAGAGCGGATGTATATACCTGACTTGTACCCCAGATGAGTATGCTAGGAGAGGTGAGAGCCTAAGGGGGGTGTGCAGAGCATGGATGCCCATAAAAGGCCCACCTGCATGGGATGATGCAATAATTGACGAGGAAGAGTGCAGGAGATTGGAGGATTTAAAGAATTTGTTACTTAAGTAACAAAAGGGGGGAAATGTAGGGGAGGATTGGTCCAAAAGACCCCCCTTGCCTACATCCCCTCCCCAGGTGAGGGCCATGGCTCATCAGGCGTCCCCTCTTTACCACCAGGGCCCAGGTGGTGGATGGCTCACCTGCTGAAGACATTGCCCAAACATATTGAATTTAGCCAGGCCTCAGGAACCATTTTGTCTAATAAAGATGGTGTGAGCTCGGCGCACTGCAGCGCGGCCCCCACCTTTAGAGAGTTTGAATTATCCCTGTGGCCACAGCTCCCTGGCAGATCCGCTGTGAGCCCGTTCCCACGAACAAGACGGACATGAGCTAGTGTAAGATACCAACACTGTAACATTTCACCTTCCGCAGTGTATCACTGCTCCCAACATGACCCGGCCAGCAGAGCCTGGGTGGAAAAAGAACTGTAAAATGGCCCTCTGATAAAAGCAAAAGTTCCCAAATACTAATGCCAAAACTGCCTGCGATGGGCGCATTCTCTCCACAAACCTCTTTGATTAGAAAACCTGTAAAACATATAGATGTGACAGAATGCATGTTCACATAGCATTAGCAATGAAGCACCCACACCACTGCAGTTATGTACAAATAATAGAAGCGTCCCGGGGGGGGGGGGTTATTTGCTATGTGTGTCATTGAAAGGTTTACACACCACGGTCCCGCGCCATAACCGAACTAATGCTGCTAGAGTGCAAAGAAAGACAAATGCAACCATACTGAGGGCTCGTGTGAAGGACGTGCGAGAATGGACCCTTCATGTGTGTATGTCCGAGCCCCTTATGCGCCACTACCGTCACGTACGGTGGCGAGTCGTTTTCTATGTGCTCCACCAACCTCACTACTACCTCACGTACTGTAAATGTATATGCATATACTAAAATGTTGTAGTTGTTAAAACATAGTGTACAAATAATGTGCTCAGACTGGCTATATTTGAGAGGCATTTAGCAAAGTTAAAATGTAAGCTTTGGAATGATTCAATGAGTATTGTATAGTATTCGAATGTTTATGATGCTTTCACCTAAAATCGGCAACACACGAGGAAGATACCTTTGTGAATATGTGCAAGGCCATTCCCCCCTCTCTCCCGAGAAGCCTGCCAGATGAAAGAGCAGAGGCCCGCGCCGCACATCTCCACCTCCCCCAACTAGGCTGGAGCCGCTTCAAAGATTTGTAGCTCCCTCTGCAGCACCCAAGGCCACGACCCGCCACCTGCATTATTTACAACCCAGCAGTAAACCTCCGCCTGAATACACAACTCCAGAGGCGCCCTCCCCTACACCCCACAACCCACCGGATCACCTTAGGTTAATGGCCCCTGTAAAATTAGGTCACCCAATATTATGGCAACATTACAGCAACACATTCATAACGACTTCTAACAAGACAGGAGGACATGTACCGCCTGTCCCATGCCCTGAGACCCAGCCCCACGACCTATGGTACCCGGTCAACAGGACACTGGTAACCATGTACTGATGAATCGCCATCAAACCCCTCTCAAGGTGCATTCCTCCTGTGTTGCATTAACCTGTAGTATAACCTATTGGGAGAATTACTAAAAAGTAATATTGCAAATGACCGAATCACTGTGGTGTGCATGGCCTAGGGCAAAGAAGTCAGGAAAAGACATTCATCTCTGACACTGGCCACAGTGGTACAACAACACCGCCCGGATGGACCCAGCTGACCCGCCAGGCCCAGCCCAACCCACGAGGTTGACCAGTGACATCCTCCAGCCAAGACCAACCACATCACAGCAGCACCTATAGCTAGTCGTCGCCACCCAATCCCATTGAACTTGTGCCCCCTATAGTGTGTAGGTTTTGATGACGTTTTTTGTGAATATATACGCCTGTCTTTGCTATTGTCAGGCAGAGCGCTCTCGGAGTTTGCAGAGTTCTTTGCATGCCCTATTCTGATTGATAAACTCCCATTTACGCTCACCCGCGCTTTGTCTTGCCCTTATTCCCACTCTGGGAGAGTCTATCACTGTCTCTCATTGCGGGGAATATAGTGCTGGTTGGGGACGCTTGCCTTCATTGGTCCCCTTGTGGATTTTTGGGAGTGCGTAAAACTCTGGCCATTTAGGATGTTTAGGACACAGAAAGTCTGCTTCTTTGGCACTGATGTGGCCTTCTGCCAATGCTTCTTCGATGATGGGATTAATGAGAAGTCTTAATCTTTCTGTTGGGTCACTACCCAATTTCCGATAGGTGTTCTTGTCCTCAGTCAGTGTGTTAACGATCTTGTCATAATCTTCTTTAGTCATGACAACGATGGCACCCCTTTTGTCTGCAGATTTCATTATTATTTCATTGTTGGTTTTCAATTCCTTCAGAGCCACTGTTTCTTTCTTGGTCATATTATTGAAAAATGTGTGTTCCTCTTTTTTGATAGTTTTGAGTTTTTTCAAAATGACCTTCTCGAAGGTCAGTGACTCTGCTGAGATGGCATGTGGAGGCGGATAAAATGTCGATTTATTATGTAACTGTGTGACGTCGCGTTTTCCCTCGTAGATATTGTTTGAAAAATACTGCTTCAAACGAATTTTTCTCATGAGCTGTGTTAGCTCAATTCTGGTTTGGAATGGGTCGTGATGAGAGGTGGGTACATATGAGAGCCCTTTCTCTAGTACTCGTACCTGGTCTTGTGTTAGTATTGTCTAGGAGAGATTCACGACCAAGGAGTCTGTCTGGGATGCCTCCAAATTCTGTCTTATTCTGGGGGTTGGTTCTGCTCGTACCATCCTCTTCCACGGTTTCTGGTAACCCTGGGAGACAAAAACCTGACCAAATTGAATTTCACTTCCAGAATAATCAAACCCCAGACGTGACAGTAATTGCCGTAGGATAACAAACTGGTGATGGGGAGTCCTCTCTATTTATGAAAATCAACCTTCCTTCCAGTCTAAAGTGGCATTCCATACTGGAAGGAAACACTCTGAAATTCTATTCAAATTCACAATCAGAAAATCCCATTCCTATAGTCCAAAAAGATTAGAAATCAGCTCAGAGCTTGGCTGATATTCATAAAATTGGAGAGCAGTTGTTCATCCCTATTCAGTTAAATGAGGGGAAGGACTCTGTTCTCGCCCGAGTGTGCGTGAACCACGGTAAGAACTTCATCAGCGAGGCCATGTTCCGCAAACTCCCAAAAGATCCAGCCATTCCCACATTTAAACTGTTAGACAAATGGGAAATGGGCCTGGAAACACCCAATTCCAAACATCTCCTGCCTAGCAGGTGTATGCTCAAAATTTCCATAGGCAGCAAGAGCATAGTCCATAATTGTTGTAATTGTTGGGTCGTGCGAGATGTCCCTGCTGCATTTTACTTAGGCAGCAACATTCTCAATCGCTTTGCCATTAGTTTGGACCTAATAAACTTCAAAGCTTGGTCCTGATTAGCGGGTAATCCCATGGACTTTGATGACCCAGAGAAAGCATTTCGGTCAGCTCAACTGCTGCCATATGCAGTTGAAATTCAGATTGGAGAGGAAGTCACCATCCCAGAACGGACCCGACAATTCTCACTGGAAGTAAAAATTAAAAGAGGACAGAAACTGAAAAATCCTGATGCCTATGTCCACCTTAATGCTCATTTTCAACAGCAAGGTTTGGGGGTAAACCCAAAACCACTAGTCAACATAGAACACAATACCATTCTAATAGAGGTGGATAACAGCGACCTAAAGAGTATCACTCTGGGCGCAGGCACCATTATTGCAATGGCAGTTGATGACCGACATTTTTCCATAGATTTAGGTAATGAACTGTTAGGACCAATCCCCAAGGACTGTTTTGACAGTGATAGCGATGAAGACCCAACCCCAAACAGGATCTTCACCCGGCATTGGGGGTATTTCCTGGTTTATTTTTCCTGCCCTTATGGTAAGGAAGATGTGACCTGTGACTTCAGGAGGGATGAGGTGATCTTTCAAGTCCACAAGGACTGCCTTCCCCACCTGCAGCCATTAGTCCAAGTCAATACCCTGACCAGGGACTTCTCCACCCAGCTGGAGGAGGCCGCTGAGATAGCCAAACCAGAAGTCTTTCCAGGCTTCAGGCAGATGGTTGAAGAGAGAGTCAACCTAGCTGATACCTGCGAGACTCTGGAGCAAAAGCAAAAATTGAAACAAGTTTTCTTAGATTTTCAAGATCTCTTTGCGGTGGACTCGTATGACTGTGGTCGCACCGACATCCACACAACAACAATTCCCAGGGACCCTGGCATGACTCCAGTGTTCGTGAAGCAATATCGCTTGCCTCTTGCATCAATGGAGTCCCTTACTGAAATAATTAAGAACCTTGAGTCCCGTGGGATAATTCGTCCAGTCCACAGCACCTTCAATAATCCGGTGCTGGGGATTTTGAAACCTAACGGCCAGTGGAGACTCTGTGCTGACCTAAAGGAGTTCAACAAATGGGTCCATACTTCCCGATGGCCTCTTCCCTACATTGACCAAGGACTTGGCAAGATCCAGGGGTCACAGGTATTTACTGCAATTGACCTGACCAATGGGTACTGGACTGTACCTGTCAGTAGGGAGGACCAATACAAGCTGGCCTTTACCTTCGGGGGGCAGCGGTACACGTGGACCCGGACTCCCTTCGGATACATCAACTCAGGTAATTAATTTAACATCTTTCTACATAAGGCCATGCCTGACCTGGGTGAGAGGGGTAACCTGGCCTATGTAGATGATGTTCTAGTCAAAAGCTCAACTGTGGAGGAACACATAGTGGAGATCCGTTATGTCCTGACACAGTTGAGGGCTGCCGGAGCAAAACTCTCCTTTCAAAAGGCACAGTAGTGTAGGACCCATGTCAATTTCTTGGGGCATGAGATAACTCCTGAGGGTCTCTGTCCCTAGGAAAAGAAAGTAGAAGCCCTCCAGAAAATAAAAGACCCCACAACTCTGCGGGAACTAAGGAGCCTCCCGGGACTAACTAATTACAGCAGAAAGTTCACTGAGGACTACGCAGAGATCACAAGACCCCTGATCCATCTTTTGAAGGTGGGGTCAAATGGAAGTGGGGTCCAGAACAAGACGAGGCAGTAAGACAACTCAAAAGAAGCCTCTCACAAGCGCCTTGCCTAGCTTACCCTGTCAAAAACAAGGAGTTCTTCTTGGAGACAGGGTTCTCAATATATGCTTGACTACAGTATTATATCAAAAGCATGACAAGGTCAATAAAGTAATCTCCTATGTGAGTAAGACTTTATCCTCTGTGGAGGAAAAATTAAACGATTGTGAGAAGGCACTCCTGGCAACGGTGTGGGCATTGAAGAATTACCGCCCGTTTATCCAGGGGGAACACATCTTAGTGGAGACTCCACACCAACCTTTACAATATCTTCAAAGTTACAGAATCCGGGCCGGAAATGTGAGTAATTCCCGAATTACTTCCTGGATTCTGTCAATGCAAGGCTTTCCTGTGGAGGTCAGATATGGCCAAAACAAGAAAAGTCCCCTCGCGCAAGGTCTGGCCTACTTGCATGATTGTGCCAGAGAAAATTGTCTCGAGGACGAATGTCTTAAAATCAAGGACAACATGGAGGCCTACTTAATTCCCCACACAAGCCTCATCACGATGGTAACGCTATTAGCGCAGGCGGTATTAGCCCTACCGCCGAACTCCCCGGCGCTAATAGCGCCGGATCATGAGTTCAGCGGTAATGTCAATCCCAATTCTCCATAGAGCCCATTCAGGAATGCCCCATTCCCCATTGGGCTCAATGGGGAAATTTCACGCTAATACCGCCGGCGGATTTCCCGCCGGCGGTAATAGCGCGAATTTTCGGCGGATTTCCCCCCAGCTCAGAGCTGGGGAGAAATCTGCCGAAGTCCTGCTTTGGTGGACCCTTAAATCCGGCGGTAATAGCGCTACCGCCGGATTTAAGGGTTACCGCCGAAGTCGTGATGAGGCCCAAAATCTATGAAGAAGACCAGTATGAGGGAATGCCCACTGTATGTGGATGGGTGCTCCTACCATGTTTACAACAACGGGGAAAAAGAACTTGTGGCGGCGTAGGGAATGCATGGGTGAATGATGTCCCAGAACCCTCCCGCTGGGTACAAAATCGGTCCCCAAAGTAGTCAAGGGGAAGAGCTGATGGCTGTGCATCAAGCCATCCTCACTGCTGTCCAACTCCACGAACTGGTCATAATCACAGATTCAGATTATGTACGGAACGGGTTCGTGGAACACCTGGTTAACTGGAAAACCAGAGGCATGCTATGTGCTAATAACAAACCATTAAAACATGGGAAATTAATACAAAATACTGATGAGCTGGTCACCTCAAATGGGCTGACGATCTACTGGAAAAAGATCAAGGGTCATTCTAAAGTAGAGGGACCAGACAAAACTGGAAATGACCTAGCTGATCAGCTGTTCAAAACCAGAGCCATCCAAGGAGATCTACTTGAGATCGAATCCCTGTTGGGGGAAATCCATGTCACGGCTATCACTAGGTCCCGGACAAATGCTCACAATGAACTCTCAACTGCACAATGAAGTACGGAGACCCCAGATGCTGATTTGATTACAGCTCAAAAAGGGCATCCAATAATTGGCAAGTTTTATCAACACATTGAGGACCCTGAGAACTTTCCCCTGACGGATACCGATTACATAGGGAAAGAGGACCTCGGACCGTTGATGAAATGTCCAAAAATGTTCAGAATCCAAGACGGTTTGTTGGTGAGGAGATCCATAGCTGGCCATGACCAGTGCGTGATCCCCACCTCATTCCGAAGTCTGATGCTAAGTCACACCCATGATGCGGCCGCAGCCAGTCATCGGGTGTTTCATACGACACTAGAAATCTTACGAGAGGTTGCATACTAGCCACAAATGGGGCAGGACCTCGACCAATACTTGAAGGGGTGTCTTGTGTGTGCACAATTTCAGCCAACATCACTCACACACCGTGCTCCCCTCCAAAAGAGGGGGATGACACTGCCTTGGTCAGATTTACAAGTTGATTTTATCGGGCTCGTGATTCGCTCCTCTAGGGGGAACAAGTACATGTTGACCGTAACATGCTTGTTCACTAAATGGGTGGAATGTCTCCCAGCCCCAAATTGCAAGGCAGGAACAGCAGATGTCCTGATGATCAATCACATCTTCTTGCCTTTTGGACTACCCCAAAGGATTTAGTCAGACCGAGGTAGCCACTTCACTAGCAAAGTGATGACAGAGATGTGGGAGATACTTGGGGTCAAAACGAAACTACACATTGCCTACCGGCGATACAACAAAACTATTGTGAGCATATTAAAAAAGTTTGAGGCAGATTCTGGGCCAAGTTGGGACATTCGATTACCCCTTCTCCTGATGGCCATCAGATCTACCCCTTCTTCTGCAACAAAAATGTCTCAGTTTGAGCTGATGACTGGACGAAGGATGGTGCTCCCCCAGAATCTGCTCTACAGAACCCAAGAGCAGACCTTGATACATGCCACCACAACTCATGAGTATGTTGAGAATCTGAGAAAACACTTTCAACATGCTTTTGCCTATGCTCAGCGGATTCTATAAAGATCTGCAGACAGTATGAAGACCCACTATGACCTTAAGACAACTAAAAAAGAATACCAAGTAGGAGACCGGGTCTACTTGTACAATTTCTAAAGGAACCAAGCCAAGCAGCGCAAATTCCTCCCAACTTGGCGGGGTCCTTTTGAAATTGTAGACAGAATCTCACCAGTCGCCTACAAAATCCGCATCCCCAAGGGCAGTTTGGCAGAAGGGGAAGATAAGTGGGTCCACATAAACCAGCTGAAGAGTTGCCATCCCAGGCATACTTTGCGGCAAATAGAGGAGCCAACCGGAAACCCAAAGGGGGACATTCCAGATACCTAGAAAAATCCACCTGTTAAAACCAGTTGTACATTCAGGTGGGGAATATTTTACATTGTATTCAATGTATGCATCTGCCCCACTACATGAGTAGTAGTGTGGAAATTTCCATAACCATGCTCTATACTGTCTCATAGCACAGGAACCAAGAATTTCTAAGTACCAAGGAGGACCACTCAGGGACCGGGAGGAAAGACGCAAGGAGCCCGGAGTATCGCTCCATACGCCCATCCAGAACCGGCGAGGAGAGCATGTCGATCCAGTACTGATGGGAGAAGCAGCTGAATTTCTCCACCTGGACCGAAGAAAGAAAGAACATGCCAATCTCCTGACTTCCCCTTGACGGGCGGTCAAACTCAAGTCGTGAGGGGGGGCGCTGTGGGTTGTTTTAACCAACTTCTGCTCTGCTATGTGGTATCACTGTGTTATGATGGTGCCAGAAATAGCAAAATGCCCGCAAAACCATGTTGCTGAAACTGCAGAATGCTGGTACAAAACACCCTCAAACATCCAAAATTCTTGCTGGGTGCTACAATTCACTTAGTTTAAGAATTCATTGTGAACTTGCAAGGTCCTGAAAAGCTGAAAGCATAAAGGGATTTCCACAGCAAAAGTGGCCTGTCTGTGGATGTAAAAAATCTCTGTGCAGCAGCTCTGATTAAACTTTAAACATGTATAAACTGAAATCAAATGTTTGCAATCTAAGTGGCCTGTTACTGAGAGTAACCTATGTTGTAATTGTTTTGATCCCATGGTTTAAAATCTTGAATAAGTATTTAGCTGTGATTTGATACAAGTTTGTTTTAAGTTAAGGAAAAATGCAAACAGAATTAACAATTAAATCAAGCCTGGCTAAAGCTAACCAAACAGGAATAACTGGTTTCCTCACTGAGGCCTTTCCCTCCAGCAGGAAATCACACCAAAGCGATAATTATAGGGTTTGGAAAGAACCTGGTCTACAGAGGCAAAAGGGAACAATGAACAGCTGCTGCTAAGGTGTGAGGACAGTCATAAATGGCCTCTGCCAAGAGCAAACAGGGAGGAGACTGCTCCTGAACTGCAGGGAGACAGAAAGAGGCGGACCCAAACAACCATCTGTGGCTGAACCTTAACAAAGAACACTTTTTTAAAAGACTTATAATTTGCCAGTGAAAATTGTGAAAAATATAAAAGTAACAGATTTGTGAATCTAAATTTTGGCTTCACGTTTCAAGAGGCAGCAAAATCGTGTGACATGTTCTGGAAAGAAATGGCAGAAAATGTGATTTTTACACAAAATGTATTTCTGCTAGAAGTATGAAACTTTATACACTTATGCCCATGTTAAACGTGCACACTTGTAGAAATTTGCTTGAAAATTGGACATTGTGTTCCTGATGAAAAGGGCAAAATTCTGTGATAGGCCGAGACAAGATCCCACAGCTATGGGGTTTTGAGGGATAGCTGCTATATAAAATATGTAATCTGTACATGTGATTCTTATAGAGGTTGCACATGTGTAAATATGTATGGTGCCAAAAGTAGATTTTGTGTTCAAGGGGCTAGGGGTGGATTCTCAGTCTCATAAAATCACACCATAAAGGTGACACACCGTTTCTCTCCTCCTATCAAGGAAGAGAGGAGACTCTGACCCAATCACCTGCCAAAGGGGCGAGCTTAGAATAAACCAGCCCAAACCCCCCTTCATCATAGCATAAATAGAGACAGCTCACCACTCAAGGGACACACAGATTCAGCCACTATCCTGATACTGGCGGAGCACCCTGCTGCTGAACTCTACATCTTGCTTGCTCCAGACTCCAGAAAATTGGCAAAGCAGAAACCCATTGCATAGCTGAACCATTTTCAGCTAGGCCTCAAATTCCAGATCCAGAACCCCACAAACCTAAGGGGAAGCATCAAATTACAGCTGGGCTGCGCTGTACTGCTTGCCTGCTGAAATAATTATCATCAGATACAAGAAGAGCAGATCGAATCCAGTCCTGTGCCGTGCTGTGACCACAGCCATTGCAGATCCAGTGCAGTCCTGTGCCGTGCTGTGACCAGAGCGCCTTGCTGATTCCAGATCCAATCCGATGTGCCCAGCTGTCTGTCCTAGAACCAGATCCAATTCCCTGACCAGAATCTTGACGGACCAGAATCCTGACGGTTCCGTTTAAAAACATATCTAGTGAGTATCTATAGATAGAACTGTGTCAGTAGCATATGTACCTTGCTTAGTTAATCCCTATCTTAAACCCATCCTATCTTGTATTCAGAACCGTTATTGTTAGGAGTATTTTTGAATTGTCTGAACACTCTACCCAATCTCTCCTATCTTCCTCCTGTACTAGTATTGTTAAAACTATCTTTGCGCTGATCTTTTCTCATCTGAAGAAGGTGAGTTTCCTCTGCAGGCAGTCATTCTGATCAAGTGGTTCTGTTCCTGTGGAGTATTCGTTTTGTTCATAGTCATCCTCTAGTGTAAGCAATCCATTTGTCATTTTAAAAGTGCATTCTTGTTTTTCATTCTTGCGCCTATCTCGAAAAATCGACCTCCACTAGAAACAAAATTTCAACTTCTGCTAGTAGCTAACATCACAGCTATAAATCGCATCTAAAACCGCATCCTAAATCCATACGGTTCTCCCGTTTGCGCAATTATCGCGCAGTGAAAAGTTTGCCGCAAATTTTTGTTTAGGGAAATTCTGACACGTGTAAACCAGCTTTTCATTGCTCCCGACTCAAATTTTAAGATTTCAAATTGTTTCTTGGTATTAAATCATTGTTTGTGTTGGTGTGCAACTATCCAAAGCGGCTCCCATAAGAAGTTATAGTAATTTCAGCAATTCTGACCATATTAAGTGTTTTACCCAGTTCATTCTAAGAACACTTTAAAAGCCATTCTGACAGCTTGACAGTCAATTCCGTTTTTCTCTTGTGTTTGCTGGGGGGAAGTGGGATTGATATTCTGTTGAATTCTGCCATTCCTGAAAACCTGTTCTCTCCACCTATCTCTTTACATTGTCTATTGGGGGGTTGAGGGGTGTGCAGGGGGAACCTTTAACCACAGTGCTATCTGATCTGAACACACACACAAAAGTATTATTTCTGTGCTGAATTGTTTTGCTTACTACTACTCCTGGTGTATTAAAGAGATTATTCAGTGTTACATCACCCCATTGGTGATTATTGTGTACCCTGTAAAACATAGTGTGATTAAATTGTAAATACATAAATAAATACTTTAACTTTGCAAACCAGCCTGATTCCTGGTTCAGTGTAACTGGGGGGTTTCAGGAGAGGGGCGTGATATGAGTGGTATATCGTTCACAATAAATAACTTTTAGACAAAAATAAATAAGGATTTCAGTTGTGCATTACATGCTAGGCGTTGACTTGGATGTGTGCCGGATTGAAATCACTTACAAGTCACCCAGCTACCTCACAGAGAAACTAAGCATCTCTGGCAGACAGTGCACCACTGGAAGCCAGGATACATGTAGACTTGAAATCTGCTGCTGCAAAAATGAAAGGACCAAAAAACAAGCCTATGCCTACGCCCCCAAACTATATACACCGTCCCCCCCGTCAGCATCAGACTCGCCACCACGCTCCTACAACTTTTCATTTGAAAATGTACAATTTTCGTATGAAAATTTACACTTTAGGAGGCATAAAATGGACGAGCAGGACAGAGGTACATTTTATATTACAACCCAACACATACATTTGTGATATTAACATTGTATATATATGAACACAAATAATGTGCTCCTAAGACACGGGCACCTAATACACCCACACCTACTACACATAACATGTCCATGTATGACAACTGCTCTCACATGCACTGAGGACACATGCACCCACAACACATGCACCTATGACACATGCACCTATGACATGTGCAAACGTGACACATGCTTTTACAACACATGATTCTACCACACAGGCTCCTACCACATACACACTTACAACACACACTTTTCACACACTCCTATGACACATGCTGCTGTAGCATGTACAACACACACTCCTATAATACATATTCTGATGACAAGCATACCTACTGCACACACGCCTACGACACATAACATGCTCCTACAACATGCACTCCTACGACATGCACTCCAACAACACATGGTCCTATGACACACATTCTTACAACACACAGTCCTACTAGACAGACGCCTACATGTGCTACAATCACATATGCAGTGCATATGAGTTTTACAGTTACTACATTACAAAATTAACATCTCCTGAAAACTCACATCAAAGGCAAGCCATGCAAACTCTACATAGAGCATATTGGTTTTACTTTTCATACATTACACAATTAACATCTCCTAAAAACTCAAATGAAAGCCAAGTCACAGCTGACTTTGAAGTCAGTTTAAAGTGATGGAATAATAATAATGATTGTTATTATTATGATTTTATTGAGCGCGGACCTAGCTTTCAGATGCAACTGAGCACCTTACAGAGGAATATGTCGTAATGTGTATTACGTGTGTATTACGTGAGTGAGTGTGGCACGTGAATGGAAGCAGGACTCGTGAGGATGAGAGCGTGCAGTGCGGGATTGCGTGGATTGATTCTAAGGTTGACAGTTGGAGAGAACTGTTACTGCCGGGTGGGCTTACCGGTGTCGTTACCTATAATCTTTCCTAATGAGAGATGGCACTGTAACATGGAATAAAGTTACCATCTCATAACATACTTACGTGTCACGGTGAGGTTACTTCAGAATACAACAATATAGATACATAACGGAGCGCTTTACAGAGATTTACAACATTACAGATACATAACAGAGTGCTTTTCAGAGGTAACAACAGAACAGATATACAGCAGGGGGTAGTATACAGAGGGCACAGAGAAAAAGTACAGCTGTACTGGGTGGTGGGAAGGAGAGAGACGTGCAGTGTCTAGTGAGTTGCGAGGGGCGATGGCCTAGTTGTTGAGGAGATTTCCTTTTCATATGAAAATGTATCTTTATTCCATCACTTTAAAACTGAAATCAAACTCAACTGCCACTTGCCTTTGATTTGAGTTTTTAGATGTTAATTGTGTAATGTATGAACTGTAAAACTCATATGTTCAGTGTATAGTTTGTATGAATAGTGAGAATTTATTCTATCAGTTTCAAACTAACATCAAAGTAAACTGTGACTTGCCTTTCATGATAGTTTGTAGGAGATGTTAACTGTGTAATGTGCAAACTTTACTAGAAAGCAGATGTGGGCTATGTATTCAGACTGTAATGTTTCCACTTGAAAAGGGACACCTTCATCATTGGCACTGGAGTGCCTCCAAGTATTAGAATGGTGCCTGCACAACACACTCCTGATTGGCTCTGAGAGTGAGCATGTGCCAATCTAGGAGCTGGCAAGCATGAGCCGGCCCCCAGCATGAAGGCCCACACTAAGACCCCTGTCTGGCCTGACCATGGCCGGAGGGGCGGGAAGACTCTCCCAGTCTACCTGGTTCCCACCATCAGCTCTTTTTGTCTACTCGCCCCTTCGGCTGCCATAAGCTAAGGGCAGGGCTGGGCGCTCAAACTACTCTATTGCCCTCCTAGCCTGCTTCAATTGTTTCTTATCCCGGGGCCTGCTCCCCCCCCCACACTCCCTGTTACCGGCGTGCTGTACAGCTTTGCCCTTGTGATCGGCTGCAATGTCCACGTTCCCTCCCATATCTCCTGCAATCTGTCGACAGAGTCGTCACATGTTGGTGGTCTCCTTCTTTATCCTCAGCCTGCACTATCCTGTAGTGTGCATTCGGCTACTGGTGCCTACCTGCGCTGCACCATCCACTTTTACAAACTGACAAGCAGCTTTCAGACTTTTACTCCTTTATCTCACAGGTACTTGTGGGTTTGCCCTCATTTGTTTTCACAACCTGCCCTAAAGAATGTTGACCTTTGTGTGTCATTTCCTGATTTTCTTATCTAGCAGTGTTTTCAAAACCTGCCTCTTGATTGTAGTTTGCTGCATTTCTGAGGGTATTCCTGATTTTCATATCTAGAAGTGCATTCAAAACCTGCTTCTTGATTGTAATTTGCTGCATTTCTGAGGGTATTCCAGATTTTCGAATCTAGAGGTGTTTTCAAAACCTGCATCTTGATTATAATTTGCTGCCTTTCTGAGGGCATTCCTGATTTTCAAATCTAGAAGTGTTTTCAAAACCCGCATCTTGGCTGTAATTCGCTGCATTTTTGACAATATTCCTTAAATTGGACCAGAAGTGCTTTTAAAACCTGTATCTTGCTGCTTGTCAGTATTCCTGAGGTTCAGATCTAGACATGTTTCTGAAAACTGATTTTGATTGTCTCACTTGTTGCATGTGGCTCTTCATCACCTGACCTACTACTAGGCCAACTGGTGAGTTCATCGTGCACTGTGCAGTCCCCTCATTTGCTCTTCTTCCCCTCTATCCCACCCCCGGTAACTATGGTTCTATCGCTCCTATAATTGCTATTCTATCACCTTTCCTACCCCTCTCTCGAAGTCTGGAAGGAAAGAATTTAAGAAGCCATGATTGCCCATTGCTGTCACCTACGTCAATGCTTCCTCCAGGCACACTATTACAGACATTCTCTTTACTGTCTCCTCCCCTGACCTATGGATTCCTATATGGTTGCTACCCTCTGCCCTTTTTATTACGGTTCAGTCCCAGCTCTGTCACTGCTTTTGACACTCTTCTTCCAGAGTATTACAAGATCCTCTCCAAGACCAGGTCTAACCAGTCTAGAGGCGGAGTGGCTCTTGTCTACCCTGAATGGATCCCTGCTTCCATCATACCCACTCAATCCTACTTCTCCTTTGACTGTCTTATCTGCAAGCTTTGTGTCTCTCCTACCCTCTCGCTACAATCTACAGGCCTCCTGGGCCGATCTACCCCTTCCTCTCTGAGTTGGCCGACCTTGCCTCCTCACTTCTGATTGCTTCCTCCAAGCTTCTCCTCCTTTGTGACTTCACTATCCATCTGGATTCTCCTGATTCCGCCACTCTACTTTTTTGCAATCACTGTGACTCTCTCTCACTCACCATCTTTCCCTCTGGCCCTACCCATTCAGCCGGGAACACCTTGGATGGACTCATCTCAGCTGATATCTTCTTCTCTAACCCTCTCACAACTCCTCTCTCCTGGTCTGACTTTACTCTCCTCTCCTCCCATCTCGAGCTCCTGCCCCCGCCCGCTAAGCCTCTGCCCGCTCTGCCAGTCTCAATATCTGTCATTCGACCGATGATGCAAGTGCCAGTAGCTGCATTTGCAGCCCCCTTCACCCCCATTCGCACTATTCATTCTCACACCTAGTCAGTTCTTGCTAACCTTCACCTCACTCTCCAACGCCCTTGTCACCCTTGTCCCTGCCATATGGATCCGCATGAAGCCTGTTTCCAAGTGCAATAGTTGGTACGACTCTGACTTAGCCTCATTGAAACGCAAATGCAAAGTTGCGGAATGGAAGTGGCGGGTTTATAGCACACCCTCTGACAAACTGGGCTGTCACCTGCTCCAAAGGCAATATAAACTCTCTATTTGCTCCAAGAAACAGGCCCATATCCAGTCCTGCATCACTGGAGCCACAAACAACAGGGCTGAATTCTTCAAAATCGGCAAGTAATTTGCCAATCCTACTTCAATCTCCACCTCTCCTCTTCCTTCTCAGGCCCCCTGCACGGTGTTGGCCACCCACTTCAAAACCAAGACCCAGGATATCTTGTCCTTGCTCGCATCTATACCCCTCGAATCCCCGCCTGCATGCAGGCCACCCCCGCTCCCTTCCCCCTACTCTCCTCTTTCTCACCCATCGCATGGGATAAGGTCACCAAGACAGTCTGCACTATGAAAGTCTCCTCCAAACAGGTGCTTCCGTGCCCTTCTAGAACTATCAAGGACACTGTTACCTCTCTCACTCCCTCCTTGGCTGAGTTCTGTAAAAAAAACTCTTTTGCCAATGGCTCCTTCCCTTCACTCCTCAAGCACTCCCTTGTGCACCCCATCCTAGAAAAGCCATCTGCAGGCCCTTCCTGCCCAGCTAACTACCGCCCTATCTCCACCACCCCTTTCTTGGGCAAACTCCTGGAGAAGTTCGTCATCTCCCAACTAATCCATCACACTGAATCTGTTGGCTGCCTTCAAGACCACAATTCTGGCTTTGCAGCATCTAGAGGCACGGAAACTGCTCTCCTGAACACCTATGATTATCTGCTCTCAAACCTTGATTCCAACTCTCCTTCAACCCTTATTCTCCTCGATCTGTCCTCGGTCTTTGACATGGTCAATCATTCCATCCTCATAAATAGGCTCTGTGATATCGTCGGCATCACAGACCGGGCACTGAACTGGTTGGCATCTTTCCTCTCGAGCCGCCCCTGACAAGTGCAAATGGGCCCCTTTCTCTCTTCTACCTCACTCTCAACTTGTGGCATCTCTCAGAGCTCTAGCCTCTCGCCATAGCTCTTCAACATATACCTTGCCCCCCTTGCCCACTTGATCTCCACCTTCTCTCCTCATATCCAGAGTTATGCAGATGAAACACAGCGTTCCTCTAAGCTTCCCTCCTCTTCCTCCTCTCCTTCCTCTCTCATTCCCGACGGTCTGACTGCTATTCAGGCCTGGTGTGCTGCTAACTATATCTGCCATAATGCCAGTAAAATTGAGATCCTTCTCATTGGGACTTCTACTCTCTCCTTCCTGTCTAAACTCTGGCCGCCGCCCTTGGGCTCCCTCCCCGCACTCTTGTCTGAGGCTAAAAACGTGCATGTCATCTTTGACTCCTCTCTCTCTCCTTCTCACCTCATATTGCTAACTTTGCCAAGAAGGCTCACTATTAGCTTCACCTCCTCAGAGGCATTCTCCCTTTCCTCACCTTCCCCCAGAAACTCAATGTCTCCAGAGCTCTGGTTCTCTCAAGGCTTTACCATTGCAACAGCCTCCTCCTAAATCTGCCTCTCTCTCACTACGCCCTCTTCAAGTAATCCAGAATAGGACTGTAAGACTTATCCTTGGCCTCAAGCCCAGGGACCACATCTCTCCAGCCCTATAATCTCTCCACTGGCTCACAGTAGATGCAAGGATCAAAGTCAAGACCCTCTGCATCATCCAGAAGGTTTTCTTGGGCCTGGGACCTCGCTACATTCCTCTCTCTCTCTCCCAAAATACCTCCCTGCTAGAGTCCTTCTGTCACAATCACACTTTGTAAGGGAAGGGAGTTCAACACTCTCTCCTGAACCACAGAAGCCGAATTAATCAACCCCTCCCACCGTGGTTGGCACAGGTACCTGATATAGATAGACACAGGACACCACGTGGCAGCCAATGGGGGCAAGAGGGATTAGGGAGAGGTTATGGATAGGCTGGGGGAATGAGGAACACCGGAAAAAGGGTAAGGAAATACCTAGTTTGGATAGGACCGGGGAAACACAGGGTAAAACCTAACCTATACAACCCTGTCATACATATTCAGATACGTGATACCTGTAGAATTAACACATACACACATAACGCGAATATTCCCTGATCAACCTGCCTCCTAATCCTGCCTAACTTTTACCCTTACATGTATATGGAAATTCAACATGAACACATCAAAAACACTGCCATAAGCAAGCTGAAACAAACAAATGGGAATTTTCCCAACATGATAAGACACACACATGGCCCTTGGGCAAGCATAAGCAACATGTAACAGAACGTAAAACACATGTAGTAGCAGACTCTAGTTAACAGCACTAGTGTTGCTAATTCCTGATTCCAGGATCTGTTGTATCTTAATCACCAATGACTCGTGGCACTGGCCCCTTTGCAGTCGAGCGTTAGTAATTGTACAAGTTCCATCAAGGGTGCTTACAACCCAACAATTGGACATAAGCCTCTCTCCCTAGACCGTCATGGAAATGCATTGGTATGTCTGTCAAGGACTGCAGTATATCACAGTTCCCTCCCGTACTTATCTTTAGTCTGGGAGCCCCACGGGACTACCCGGACAATGAAAACTCTGCAGAAAATGGGCGAACTGGCAGCGTGTCTGTCCTTCTGCCGAAAACGCTAGTCCTCCAACCGTCCGCATAACAGTGCGATGGGCGCACCCAGTACTCCTGCTTCCTCCGACAGCATAACGCCTAACAAACCAAAATAAGCCGCAGCTGTCTGGCGCCGTTGCCGGTTAATAAGCTGTGAGTAATCAGAGACAGCTGGCAACGCGCGCGCATCCCAAGACTACAGGCGGCCGCTAATGCTGCTGGGAAATGTAGTCTTTGCTTCCCCAGCTGTCCAATGCACTACATCGTGCATAATGTAACACTCCCCGCCTGCCCCATCCTCTATTCCTGACAGTACCTCCTCTCCCACCGCTCTTCCCAGAGCCAGGTTTATCCGGGTGGCGCAAATGAAACTGTCTCACCAACCCGGGGGCATGCACAGCTCCTGCAGGTTCCCAAGAACAATCCTCAGGGCCATAACCTTCCCATTGAATTAAATACCATAATTTATTGTGTCTTCTTCTGGCGTCCATGATCCGTCTTACTTCATATTCTTTCTGGCCTTCCTTAATCACAGCCGGCGGTCATTTCGTAGTCATTCCCGGAGCTGCGGGTTTTAGTAAAGACACATGGAACACCGGGTGTAAGGGTAACGCTTTTGGCAAACATAATTTCATTGCTGTGGGAGACACACATTGTATTATCTAATATGGTCCAATAAATCTAGGCATGAACTTACGCGACCCCACCAATGATAAATTGCTTGTTCATAGCCAAACCCTATCTCCAACTTCATACTTGAGACTCTCCTGCCTTTGTTTGTCCGCTTGTTTCTTGTATGCCGTTTTAGCCCGTTCTAGATTCGCACATGCTTTCTGTCTGATCTCAAGAAGCAACTGTTTACGCTCCTGTAACACTGGAATTTGTTCCATCTCTTGCAAATGTTCCGGTATCATGTTCTGTTCATGGCCATACAATCATTCATTAGGTGCCATCCCCAAAAGAGGCATGTTGGGTATTATTATATGTAAATTCCGCTAACGAGAGTGCTTGTACCCAGGATTCCATGCCATCTCCTAAATAACACCTCAAATATTGCTCAAGGGTCTACATTACCCGTTCCGTTTGCCCATCTGTTTGCGGGTGGTAACTTGTGGACAGGATACACTCGATTCCCAACATCCTACAGAAAGCACGACAAAATCTCGAAGTAAACTGAGGCCCTCTGTCAGATATGTTGAAGAAATAATTCTGCTAATTTGCCTGACCCCGGTATCCCTATGCATGGAATAAAATGGGCTTGCTTAGACAGATAATCTACCACCACCCAAATGGTATCAAACTGATTGCCAGGGGGAAGATCGGTAATAAAATCCATGGAAATGTGAGTCCATGATTTCTCTGCAGTAGGAAATGGTTGTAACAAACCCCTCTTCTTAAAATGGTCTGTCTTGTTGCGCACACATGTTTCACATTTTGACACAAACACTCCCACATCCTTCATTAATTCAGGCCACCAGAAATATTTTTCCAACATAATTTGCATCTTTCTTTTACCAGAATGTCCCGCTAAAGGAGAGTTATGACACCAGTACAACGCCTTACGATGTAACTCCTTAGTAGGCAAATACAATTGTCCCTTATGATAAGGCAACCCCTCCCACACTGTTCTGGCAGGATGACTGTCTCGCCATTTATGGATTTGTGGAGGAGGTAGATCTTTCTTCACTTGATCAACCAATTTCTTTGTAATAGTACCAATGACCTTTTCAGGAGAAATAATCGTTTTTACTTCCACAACCACATTCTCTGAATTATGTCGTCTAGATAATGCATCCGCCTTCCCATTCTTGCTTCCTGGCCTGAAGGTTACAATAAAGTCAAACTTATTGAAATACTGGGACCAGTGGAGTTGTCTGGGACTGAGTGTTTGAGCAGTCTTAAAGTATTGCCGATTTTTGTGATCTGCGACTACTACCACCTGATGTGTTGCCCCTAACAGGTATTGCCTCCACTCAAGAAAGGCAGCTCGAATAGCCAACAACTCCTTGTCAGTGATGGAATAATTTTTCTCACAACTGGATAATTTCCTTGAGTAAAAAGCCACTGGATGCCATACTCCTTCCTCATTTTTCTGTGATAAAATGGCTCCTAACGCTACATTACTCGCATCAGTCTCCACCTGAAATGGCCTCTCTGTATCTGGATGTTTCAAGACCGGAGTGGTAGTAAATGCAATCTTTAATTCTTGAAATGCTCTCTCTGCCTCTTGATTCCAGGAAAGCAGTGCGCTTAGGAAAGCGCACTGCTTTCCTAAGTAACCATGTAATCGGGGCTACTATCTTTGAAAAATTGCTAATGAAACATCTGTAGAAATTGGCAAATCCTAAAAAGGATTTTATGCCCTTTATGCACTGGGGGAAGGCCATTCTGTCACTGCCTTCACCTTTTTAGGGTCCATAACAATGCCACCGGGTGTAAATATGAAGCCTAAAAACTTAACCTGAGTCGTGTGAAAATTACATTTCTCTAACTTCACATGCAACTGGTACTCCTGCAACCTCTGTAGCACTGCCCTCAAATCTTTTACATGTTGCTCCTGAGAAGATGAATAAATCAAAATGTCGTCTATATAGACAATAACAAACACATCAAGGAAATCTCTCAATACTTCCTGCATGAAAAACTGAAATGCCGCAGGAGCATTGCACAATCCGAAAGGCATGACAAGATACTCAAACAAACCAAACTTGGTACGGAATGCCATCTTCCACTCATCACCCTCTTTCACTATTATCAAATGGCATGCTCCCCTTAAATCCAACTTGGTATAAATTGTAGCTGACCTCACCTGATCTAACAAAACTGAAATTAATGGTAAAGGAAATCTACTTTTCACTGTGACCTTATTTAAGGCCCGGTAATCAATGCACGTTCGCAATGTTCCCTCCTTTATAGGGACAAAAAACAATGGCGAGGATACAGGGGAATTAGAATGCCTAATAAACCCTTTCTCCAGCATCTCATCCAGATACTCTCTTAGGTATTGATTTTCCTTTTCAGTAAGGGCATAGATCCGAATGCAAGGCAACTTAGCCCCCATCTCTAATTCAATCACACAATCATAGGATCGATGTGGTGGTAACTTTTCCGCCCCTCCCTTATTAAATACCTTGCTAAATTCCTGGTACTACAGAGGAATTACTGGTCCTACAGCACCCACCACCTGATCTACTTGGCCCTTATCTGCTAACAAAGCCGCAGGACTCACCTTTGACACCATGTGGGACTGACACCCCTTCTCCTCAAACAACACTAACTGCTTTTCCCAGTCAATCCTTGGATTGTGTTGTACTAACCAAGGCATTCATAAAATTACACCAAACTCAGGAGCCGCTATCAAATCGAAAGTAATCTCTTCACTGTGACCTGATTCACATACCATCTGCAAGACTTCCGTCTGTTTTCGTATGGGTCCAGACACTAAGGGAGACCCATCTACAGACTGTACTCCTTCCACCCGTTGCTTGTCCTGTACAGGCAATCCCAACTGCTCCGCCAATGTAATATCGACAAAGTTACCAGTGGCCACTGAATCCACCATTGCCCACACCACCTGCTTGGTCATAGCAAAAAATAGAGTCACCAAAATGTATAAATGGGATGTCTTACTCCCTACTGTATTTGCCACCCACCTCGGGAACTTCAATTCCTTCGGACCTGTCACCTTGTTCCCCCTAAGGCCAGACCATCTCTTTTACTGCTTCCTTCTTGCTCTGCTCTCCTCCAGCCATCTTCTGCGGAGTATTGGGGCATGTGCGAATAAAATGACTTGACTGCCCACAATATAGACACAAATTGTTAGTTTTCCATTGCTCCTTTTCGGCAGCAGACAACGGTCCTCTTATACTTCCAATCTGCATTGGTTCCACCTCACTAGCCCTTCCACCACACTCCGATCTAATCTTACAAAAGGTACTGGATCTGGTATTTTCTTGTCTCCTTTTCTTTCACTCATTCGATGATCTAACCGTAATTCGAGATCTATCATGGCCGTACAATTACTTGGTTGAGGCTCCACCTGTGCAATTGCATCTTTCAACTCCTCCCGTAGACCCTGATAAAACAGTACTGTTTGTTTTGCTGCTGGCCAATCGGTCTCAATCACCAATCTATTGAACTGTGTCACGTATGTTACCAGATCGCGTGATCCCTGTCGTAATCCTAGTAACTCCTTTTCTTGTGCGAGTGACACTTCTCACTTATCGAACAATCTGCCAAACTCAGCCAAAAACCCATCCCAATTGTATAACAATGGATCGTCCTTTTGAACCAGTGGCATAGCCCAGGCTGCCGCATCTCCTGTCAAATATGAGATTACAAAAGCTGTTCTCGCCTGAACGGTCTCAAACGCTGTAGGTTAACACAAAAAATGGAGTCTACATTGAGTGATAAACATCATATATTTCCGAGGATCCCCGGAAAACCGTTCGGGAGGTGCCAACGGTACACTACTGGGAGGCTGAACAATTACTGTGGAATTTCTACTAGTAGATGCTCCCATTGCAGGATTTGCACTAGTCCCTTCCAATGGAGTCACTTGAGCTACTAAACTCTGAACTTGAGCCTTTAACGTAACAGATTATTGCCTGGCCTGAGCTAATGCCACCTGAAACTCTTGCAGAACCTTTAGCACGTCGGCCAAAGGCAGAGGAGTCGGTTCCATTTAGCTTGGGTGGTTATGAGTATCCCAATATGGGGGCAGCTTATTATGTCACAAACACACTTTGCAAGGGAAGAGAGTTCGACACTCTCTCCCGAACCACAGAAGCCGAATGAATCGACCCCTCCCACCGTGGTTGGCACAGGTACCTGATATAGATAGACAAAGGACACCACATGGCAGCCAATGGGGGGAAGAGGGATTAGGGAGAGGTTATGGGTAGGGTGGGGGAATGAGGAACACCGGAAAGAGGGTAAGGAAATACCTAGTTTGGATAGGACTGGGGAAACACAGGGTAAAACCTAACCTATACAACCCTGTCATACATATTCAGATACCTGATACCTGTAGAATTAACACCTACACACATAACGCGAATATTCCCTGATCAACCTGCCTCCTAATCCTGCCTAACGTTTACCCTTACATGTATATGGAAATTCAACATGAACACATCAAAAACACTGCCATAAGCCAGCTGAAACAAACAAATGGGAAATTTCCCAACATGATAAGACACACACATGGCCCTTGGGCAAGCATAAGCAACATGTAACAGAACGTAAAACACATGTAGTAGCAGAATCTAGTTAACAGCACTAGTTTTGCTAACACACATAACTTCCTGATTCCAGGATCTGTTGTATCTTAATCACCAATGACTCATGGCACTGGCCCCTTTGCAGTCGAGCGTTAGTAATTGCACAAGTTCCATCAAGGGTGCTTACAACCCAACAATTAGACATAAGCCTCTCTCCCTAGACCGTCATGGAAATGCATTGGTATGTCTGTCAAGGACTGCAGTATATCACAGATCCCTCCCATACTTATCTTTAGTCCGGGAGCCCTACGGGACTACCCGGATGATGAAAACTCTGCAGAAAATGGGCGAACTGGCAGCGTGTCTGTCCTCCTGCCAAAAACGCTAGTCCTCCAACAGTCTGCATAACAGTGCGATGGGCGCACCCAGAACTCCTGCTTCCTCCGACAGCATAACGCCTAACAAACCAAAATAAGCCGCACTTGTCTGGCGCCGTAGTCGGTTAATAAGCTGTGAGTAATCAGACAGCGCTGGCAACGCGCGCGCAACCCAAGACTACAGGCGGCCGCTAATGCTGCTGGGAAATGTAGTCTTTGCTTCCCCAGCTCTCCAATGCACTTCATCGTGCATAATTTAACACTCCCCGTCGGCCCCATCCTCTATTCCTGACACCTTCGGTCCTCTAGCTCCAACTATCTGCAGGTCAGACGTTTCTCCAAAGAGAGAGTGTGGGGCAGATCTCTGTCTTTGGCTGGACCTTCCCTCTGGAATGGCCTCCCTGACCCTCTCCATCCTGAGCAGGATCTCCTTAAATTCCGGAAGCTCCTCAAGACCTTGCTTTTCCCCTCCTCCTTCCCTCTCCCCCTCCTTTGCTAGTCTCCTCCTGCCAATATGACTGGATGCCGGTGTCCCTTATGGGTCTCCCTGGGTACAGGCCCTCCTTTGTGCCATCTTCCCTTCTCACCCCTTCCTACCAGCACTTGCCCTCTGCATCCTTCCCTGATTAGCCTTCTAGGCTGTTACCCCCAACCACTGCACTATTACCTTACCCCTAGCTTCCCCTGGTACTAGCCCTCTTGGGCACCCCTTTGCACTTGCCCCGTCACCTTGGGCCCCCTCCCTTTAGAACTTATCCCTCTTCCCTTCTCATCCTTACCTGACCTGCCCCCTCCTGCTGCACTTCTTGATACTGCACTTGTATGATCCGAATGTCACACGGCCTAGTGGGACCGTTATTGTTGTTTTCTCGTATGTCCCTGCCCCTCTTTTGTCTTGTGGCGTCTGGAAACAGTTTTTGCTGTATAGGTGCCATACAAATGTTCAATAAATAAATAAGGGACTATGGATCGTGCACATTCCAGATTGCAGAGAAAGTGGGTTGCCCAACATATCCCCTGCCCCAAACACCCTTAGTTTCACAGTCAGCATGCTTCGCTTCACCTTCCTGCAACTGTAGCACCCACTTCGGGCCAAGGGGTGGTAAGCCCAGGTTTGTATCCACACTCCACCTTTAGTCTATCCTACTCCTCGTTTCTTTGTAACGGACAGCCTGCACCATTTTAGCATAATTTTTAAACCAAAGTTATGGAGCTGTTGCTCATGACGTATTACTTGTCTATTTGAGACAGAGAGCGAGATAGGGAGGGCGAGAGAGAGAGAGAGAACAACAGTGGGATTGTGAGAAAGTGAAACTGGACCTGTCTGTGAGAGGTCAATGGCAGGAGTTTAGCCAGGTTTTTTGTCTTGTAAGGCATACTTCCCTTTCCCCCACCAAACCGACTCCCCTCAATGATCTCCTACACCTTATACTACACACGCAAATGTAAAGACATGCAGTCTGGAGACTCCACTCATTACCAAAAACTGCATGCTAGTATTATGGGAAAATGCTTCCATGCCTCTGTGCCACCTCAGTCTGCAGCACTGATGAGATGGAGGAGGGGCATGGAGCAGAGATACGATCTCTGCCATTCTCACCTGCTCTCTCGTAAGTGTGCTCATTGTACACGCGATTTTCATGCAGGCGTACAATGAATGGATTCCTGTGGAATCTGCGTCAGTTTTGCACCTGGTTGAGACCAGGGGGATCCTACAGGAATCCATTGTAAACCCCACCTGCAAAGCATATTTGCAGGCAGCGTTCACATTTCCACGAGACCGAAGAGGAAAATGAAAGCGCAAAAGTGAGTTTGCCTTGCTTTTGCTCTTTTTCTTGTCCACTCTGCCTCATGGGCATTTAAAATTGTATGCAGGGGACCCCACATCAAGTAAGTGCTAAAGTTGGTGGTCCCCTACATGCAATTTGGGATTTTAAGAAAATAAGGCTGATAATGATAGTTTGGTAAAAAAAAGAAAATAATAAAAAAAAAAAAAGGTAAAAAAATCAGATGCTCCTTGAAGTTCCTAACATGTTCCTAACATGAAGTTCTACAAGAAAATGGCTTAAAAGTGGAAGTTCTCTCAGGAAATTTAGTGGCCCAATTGATAGGGCATGTATTTTTGAGCAGATATCGATCTATCAGAAATCTTTTTCCAATGCATCTTACCTGCGATTTTCTGAAATTTAGGCATACGACTCTCACGGAGCATAAGCCGCCATCTATCAATAATCTTATCCATTGATCAATCACCTTAAGTTCAAGAGCTCTTGCAGTAGTAACTCATAACACCCACCCCTCAAGCTGACATCATTAGACGGTTATGCCCCTTGTGACAACGTCAGTGCATGTCTCATTTGAACGTCCTCTGTGTGCAATCTATTGATGTGTCTCTGTGGAAATTCAAAGACATGTCCGACAACATAGGAGTTTTCTGACTTTCGTGTCCATCTATTTCATTCCAAACCTCCACGACTCTTTTTTGCTCTATTCAGCTAACAACTACGATGAATAGAACCAAAAAAATATATTTACACTAGCTCTAATGATTTTTCTCTACAAGCGCTTTGACTTTCAATAATTATTACATCATTGACAAATGTCTTTGCTAAAGCAGATCTAAAATGTATATTTACATTGGTTGGTTTTTTCATGTGCCAATGAGAACATTCCAATTTTGGGCCTAATTTCTGTTGGCTTTGCACTATGAGTTTTTATAACATGTCTGTTTCTTCTCATAATTTTCTTAAACTTTCTATTTTAAAATAAAACATCAATGCTTTGTTTTATTCAAATTACTAAATATTTTTTTCTACCACCGTTTATTTCTTCTTCAATCCTCAATAACGATGGCCTCGATTCAACCAGGGCTTTATGAGCCTGAGTATACCAAAGAGGAAATGTGTGAGAGAGAAAGTCAACAAAAAGATGGGGAATCGAGTGAAAGTCGTGACGATCGCTCGCAGGATCCTGATTCTCATTGCATGGAAGAAATTACCACTTGGTGTACGTGCCATCGATGTGAGGTAATGGAGAACAGCTGTGGCCGAGAAAACTCTGGCTGCTTGGCGTACATAGCCGAAGAAGAGCCTCCACCAATATGCGTTACCAAGCTGCATTACTTCAGGGCAGCCTGCCTTACAAGGTCTGTGTTGAGAATGCTGATGGTGCAGATGCACCAACTTATAGCAGCTGTTCGTTGTCATGGCCCTATCTGAGACAATCTTGCACTTTAGCCTTTTATGTTATTCTCCTAGCTCATTGCGATATCATGGGTTCATTCACAATATATATTTTGATATATTCACAAATGTATTGTTCTTTGTTCATGCAATACCATTCCATCTTCTATTTTGAGAGTCAGCAATATAATTGTTGTCAATTACAAGCTATGACCAAATGATCTTCCTATCTTTTCTATTCCCAAGGCGCTTATACATATTATAATACCCTTATTTAAAAAACATTGGACTATGAGTACTTTACTCAAAAAGTACGTTTTTAAAATTGCTACCAATGCCTTATTTTTTACAAGAAAGTCCAAAAAAGATAAATGCAATTATTAAATTCGTTCAACTAAAATAGTTCTCTTTCTTTTACACAGATGGTAGAGGCTTGAGGCCTATCAAGCGTTTACCTGATGGATACATGGAAGACTGGGATTTCGCATTTGACATGTTATACCTGCCTGTGTCGTTCAAACCATCCATGAAAAATGTCCTAGGGCCTCAGGACAATGCAAGGGATTTTTACATACAGTACCACTACCAGATCATTATAATTTGTAATTTGTATATGCCATCAACCTTTTGTTAAATAATGTACATTTTGTGAAAATATTTTACTTTCAATAAAAAAATGTATGTATCTAATATTTTGGCATTCTTTATTCAGTAAGTATTTCAATTCTGTATTTACTTTCAAGTTTATAGTTCTCCCTGCGAATTTCTAGTTTTCTCATACGTTCCCCGACAACATAGGATAAGGCACAAACCCTAAACTCTAAATACCAACTAATCAGTACCTGCATTATAAGAGGGATTGCATTTCTTACTTTACATTTTTCTTCACATGCTACTTCTTTGTGTCAAGTACTCTAAATGTCTGTTAGATTCTATTTAGGAATACTCAAGTATTTTATTAAATGTTAACAATCATCACACTTTGACAGCCATAGGAAA
Organism: Ambystoma mexicanum; assembly: GCF_040938575.1. Lineage (NCBI taxonomy): Eukaryota > Metazoa > Chordata > Amphibia > Caudata > Ambystomatidae > Ambystoma > Ambystoma mexicanum. The sequence continues at coordinate 609,491,845 of NC_090937.1, forward strand.
CACAAGCAATAAAGTAATATAATGTCAAGTGAATGAAAGTGATTGCCCAAGTCACCAACACCACCAAGTATGCTAATAAAAACACTATGCTGTACCATCCAGATCAACAAAATTTACTTTTACTGCCATGAATACGTTTCCAATATCATTCACACTCGATCAAAAACTATCCAAACACTTCTCCCTTATCAATGTATAACTCAACATGTTCTTGCGTCCATCAAATATTGTCCACCTAAGACCTGGTGTCTCCATACTCCCCTTTGAAGAGCCCATCAATGCAATCAACATATTTAATAATAATAATAATTTAGCATTTATATAGCGCTACGAACCCTCAGGTATCTGAGCGCTGCTTATTATTACCTATGAAAGGCTGAGTTTGGCCCTGGTGGGATTCGAAACTGCATCAGCAGGCTCTGCACAGATGTCAAAGCGAGCACTCTACTCACTGTGCTATCGGACCGGCTATTTATGTGTCATTTGACAAGGTGCCGGGCATATTCCGCTCACTAGGTCCAGGTCCATCTACCTCCCTTATCAAAGGCAGTTCTCATTTGGGCCCTGCGCTGGCAAAGGGGCTGGGTGGATAGGAGCACACAAGGTGCTGAATACCTTGTAAAACTCAAAGGGGTCTTTCGCATGGGGTACACTGGCCACATGGCTACCCTAACCCGGTGTCTCCATACTCCCCTTTGAAGACCACACCCCAGCAATCAACATTTCTCTGTGTCCTTTGACAAGGGGCCGGGCATATTCCACTCGCTATGTCCAGACCTATCCCCTCCCATACCAAACGTAGGTCTCATTTGGGTTATGTGCTTGCAATCATGGTAGGTGGGCATACAAACACAAGGTGCTGAACACCATGTACAACTCAAACTTCTCCTCCCCTCCCTCCAAGCACCAATGGCCACATGGCCACCGTAGACCCGGTGTCGCCATACTCCCCTTTGAAGCCCCATCAGTCAACGTGTCTCTCTACCCTTTGACAAGGTGCTAGGCCTACTGCGCTCACTACATTTGCATCCTTCCCCTGCCATGTGCTCGCAATGGGGCTGGGGGATGGAAGCACACAAGGTGCTGAATACCATGTACAACTCAAAGGAGTCTTTCGCATAGGGACCACTGGCCACATGGCCACCCAGACCTGGTGTCTTCATACTCCCCTTGGAAGACCCAGACCCAGCAATCAACATATCTCTGTGTCCTTTGACAAGGTGCCAGGTCTATTCCGTTTGCTACATCCAGATCCATCACCTTCCTTCACTATGGTTTCACCATCGCCAACCTGTTGCCAATCCTTGGGTTGGACTTTTTGGACACATTGACATTGGTGCTTTACCTTCTCAATCTCATGCTGGGCCTCCCTGGATCTCATACTCAGGTTGGCCCTGAATCATGCTGTGCCTATCGTCTTCTTGAATCCTTGCCTACATTTTTTTTTCCTGCAACATTATGTGTTTTATTGGCCTCTGCAACTGTATTTCGCTCTCCCATCGGCTTCTCAGCTCTTTTTTTCACTGTTGTATTCTCCTCTCTGCCTCATACGATAGTCGCTTGTTTTGTTCCTCTCCCTCCTTCTCCTCCCCTCTTCCCCACCTCTTGTTTGAATCCGGTTCTACCAGAAATGTCGTCAGGCCTAGTACGTTAGTCGCCTGTCTGTTTCCCATTTCCTTCCTATCTGTGTCTTTAGCTCTTGCAGTACCTGTAGTTTCGCCAGGCCGAGTACGACAGTTAATTTCACATTCTTGTTGTTCATGGCCTGTAAGAATGTCATTGTATTTTCCCTTGTTTCCTTCCTTGCCTGTAGCACTTTGAAACACATTGTAGTTCTCATTTGTGCTGAATACCTTGTACAACTCAAAGGGGTTTGGCCAGTTTCTCCATACTCCCCTTTGAAGACACCGCCCCACCAATTAACACATCTCTGTACCCTTTGACAAGGTGCCGGGCCTATTCTGCTTGCTGCGTCTAGATCCATCTCCCTCTCTTATCAAAGGTAGTTCACATTTGGGTCATATGCTCACAATGGGTGTACATGGATGAGAGTGCACAAGGTGCCAAATACCATCTACAATTCAAAGGGGCTTGGCCTCTATTAACCAATGACCACATGGCCACCCCAGACCCGGTGTCTCCATACTCCCCTTTGAAGACCCTGCCCCTGCAATCATGCTATGGATGTGGCCATTCACAAGGCCATTTGCTTCATCCTTATACCCCCCCTGCCCTCATCAAAGGCAGTTCTCACTTGGGCCATGCACTTGCAATAGTTGTTTATAGGTGCCCACATTCTTCTTTGAAATTTGACGTTATCAATCCTTCACATCCATCATTCTTTACACATAAACAAATATGGCTTTGTACTTATACTACATCACGCCCCTAAAATAAACGATCAACAAAATTAGGGGCAGTACCTCCACGCGACAAATTCACATACACACCCACTTTTCAAAGTGTTTAAAAACGAATTCAAATCCTTAGCAAGAAAACATCTCTGCAGTCTGCTGCGGATATCAAAATTGCTGCCCTTGTTATCTTCGTTGCAATCATCTCGTAGATTTTCTGTTTCAGGTAATAGAACTATTGGTTATTACAGTGTTCTCGTTTTCAGTTTTGTACATTTATATTGCATTTTACTCAATTTTCATCCACATTTTCTTTGCCTATATCTCAATGACTTCTCCTTTATCAACCTTTTTTATGTATGATTATAGCTTGAATTCCTACTTCACATAATAGGGTCTTTTCGGAATATCTCATGTTTTGTCATCCCCCTTTTCTTTCTGTGACACAATGGATGATCAAAGTACCAGTAATGTGTTTCTTCGTGTGACAAACCATTGACATAAAAGCTGGTGTTTAGCGTGGCTGGTCAGACTAATTTACAGGGCAGTTACCAAACGCGAAAGAGCTTTTTCTTTGCAAGGTTTTTATTTGTGAATAGCTTTGTTATTTATTGTTCGCTTGTTTATTTATTGTTCATTTGTTAGGCGCTTATACAGTAAGTAACTTCTGTTTCAAAGTGCCTACAGGGCAACAGGGAGGCAACATGGGAATGAAACACATTAAAAACACCAAAACATTAAATACAGTGGAGGGAAAAAAGGGACGGACCTACCATGCCTTGTGAGTATTCAGAACTTGCAAGTGCCGCAAGGAAGAGAGCAGTGGGGGTAAGTGCTGGAGTGTCCGTGCTCATGGGTGAGCCACAGATGAGGTACAAGATATGGTAAGTGCTACACAGCCTGGAGCCACGTTGGGTGCAAGGTGAGAGCCTCCAGGGCAGAGGGTGTGCCGAGGCAGGTGCTGAAGGTAGATAGAAGCTAGGGTGATTGGGTGTGGGAGGTCAAGGGCCCCGAGGATGCATAAGGGCCCAGGACACCAATCCCAACAACTGTGAGATTATCAGAGGAGGGAAGAATGGAAGGAGGGGGTAGAGGAAAGTCTTGAGGAGCTTGCAGTATTTAAGAAAGTCCTGCTCAAGAAGCAGAGGGAGGAGGAGGCTGTTTGATAGGAGGGAGCAAGCTGAGGAAAGCGATCGACCTCCTGCCCTCTGTTAAGCAAAGTGCTTTACACACAAAGAATTGGTGCCAGAGGAACGTAAAGGTCTAGAAGGAGTGTATTTAGTAAGAGAGAGATGCAGATAGAGTGGTGCCTGGCCCCAGACAGCCTTGTGGATGATGCAGGGGGATCTGAATTTAACACGTGCAGCAACCGGGAGCCAGTGAAGACTTTTTAGGGCAGGAGAGATGCGGTCCATGGGCATAAGGCCAAGGATAAGTCTTGCAGCCCTATTTTGGATTAGCTGGAGGGGTTGCAGAGTGGAAGAAGGAAGATTCAGGAGGAGGCTATTGCAATACTCAAGCCCAGAGATAAACATGGCTCGGGTAACATTGGGGAAAGTGAAAAAAGGGAGAATTCCTTTGAGAAAGAAGAGCTGAAAGTTGGACTTCTTGCCAATGTCCTGAGTGTGAGGGAGGGAGGGAGGGAGGAGAGAGAGGAGTCGAAGATCACTCCAAGGTTTCTAGCTTCAGAAGACGGAGCTGGGGGAGAGCTCATGAAGGAAGGCCAGAGTGAGGGGAAGAAGGAGGGTGCAGGGGTCCCAATTGGAAGGATCTCCATTTTGCTGGCATTGAGGCAGAGATAGCTGGAAGTGCACCAGGACTGGATGGCAGATAGGCAGTCTGGGATGATGAAAGGTGCAAGAGGATCAGCAGGCAGTTTGAAAAAGAATTGTGTGCTGTCTGCATAACACTGGAAGTTGGGAGAGAAGGATGAGATGAGGAGTGCCAGCTGAGCAAGGTAGATGTTAAAGAGCCATGGGGAGGGGATAGAACCCTGGCGGACACCACAGGTGGAAAAGAAGCAGGCGATACTTTGATAATATTTTTCTTTTTGTAATTTATTTACTGGATCTTCCTCAGCATAAAACAATGCCTTCATGTATTGTTTATGGGTGTTATTTCTAGTTTTGGTGTGCACTTTTTCACCTATGCTGACAATACCCCGATTCTCTTCCGTTTCAACGCCCCTAAGGAAAATCCCCCCCAACTACTGAGAGATTGCCTCTCAGCAGTAGGGTCATGGATGGCTAACAACTGGCTCAAGTTAAACGGAGAGAAGACTCATGTATTAGTAGGGGGCCAGGCTTCTCTTGGCCCCTGTTGGACCTCTGAGTACTGACCGGCATGTCTTGGCTCCTGTCCTAAACCTTCTTCTGTAGTCAAGAGCCTAGGCATAAAAGTCATGTCCTCCAGTTCTAGAGAGGCACAGATATCTTCAGCATGTCAAACTGGCTTTGCCAAACTGGAAGTTCTGAAGAAGGTTCTTCCCTTTCTTCACAGCTATGCCAGAGCTAAAATTGTAACTGTCTCTATCATGGGGTCAATAGACTACTGCAATGGAGTCTATCTTGGTCAGCCAGTGGCGCTAGTCCAGCACCTTCAGATTCTGCAGAATGCAGCGGCCAGGCTTGCCCTTAATGCTCCCAGAATGTTTCACTCCCGTGATCTTCTTCAGCGCCTTCACTGGCTGCCTGTTAAAAGTCAGGTGAATTTTAAGATTTTGTGTATTGTTCACTGTGCTATCCATTCTGCTGGGGTTGAATTTCTCCAATCAAAACTTTCTTTCTACCAACCTAAGAGATCTTTTCGCTCAGCTAATCAGTTTTAATTGTCCCCGTTTTCAACATGCTTGTGCGGGGGACAGATCCTTCTCTGTGCTGGCCCTGTCCTTGTGGAATGCCCTCCCTTACCATCTACGGGCCATTCATGTTTTAGCCATCTTTCGTAAACAGCTCAAAACACTGCTTTTTTCAATGCTAGCTGCCTCCTCACCCTCTCATGGTTCTTAGCGCCTTGATGCCAACAGGCCTTTGCTGCGCTTTACAAATATGATTACATTACATTACATTACATGGGTGCCCAATATCAGCAATGATAAGACTCCTGGTACGGTTATGCACATTTTCCTCAGGGATTTCTCGTTGATACGAACACGGATGGTCAATTGTGGATTTCCAGTATCCCAGATTGAAAGCAGAGCCAAGGATGTCTTGGAGGATGTGAGGGGCAAATGATTCCACGTCTGCAGCATGCCCTTCTCCGAAGATATGTATGAACCATCAAAGTTCACCAAAATCGGTTGCCCCAGACTCACTCGCAAGTTACTTCCCAATGCTGTTCCAACCGTGTTTCAGCACACACAGAGTCAGGTGAGTAGTATGCATGAATCATTGCGTATGTTAACATTGATTGTCTGCCCTCACGTCCTTCTCTGCCACCCTTACTTCCACAGCTGACTCAAGCCATCCAAGTCTCCGAGTCATCCCTCGGAACCATGGTTTTCACCTGAGCTCATTGCTCTCCGGCTCCTGTGAAGACAGGCTGAACACAAGTGGCATATCTCTTACTATCCCCTTGCCCGCCTGTCATTTCACAAATCCTTGGCTGCTTATCAAAGAGCCATTATTGAGACTAAGTGAGTCTATTAAATTTCACGGTTTAATTTGCTGTGAATTCGCCTTGCAAACTGTTTAAACTGGTTCAGTCGCTCTCTCTGCCCCTCCTTCCAATCCTGTTTTGCCATCCCAGGAGTTAAGTGACTCCCTTTCTCTCTTTATTCAGGACAGATTGTGGCCATCTGTCAAAAGATCTCTGACCTAGGCACATCTTCCGCCTGCCCAGCCCCCTTTATACATTCTTCTGTTCCTGCTCTGGTCTGGGATACATTTCCCAGTTTTGTGGCATCTGATATTATCTTGGCTACCAAGCATCTTAAATCAGCATCTCCAACAGACTCTACCCCTCTGGCCATTCTTAAGGAGGTTCTCCCCTCTATTTCACTCCCTTTGACATTGGCAGCCTTTGACATTGACCGTCAACACTTCCTTTTCTTGTAGCCAGGTCCCATCTATTCTTAAGCACCCTCTGGTTATTCCTCTAATCAAAAAATCACATCTTGATCCTCTGCTTCTCTCTAACTTTTGTCCGATCTCTTTACTCTCCTTTCCTATGAACATTCTGGAGTCTTTGGCTACTCCTCTTCTGCGTGCTTTTCTTGAGGACTCTGGATTCCTCAACCCTATTCAGACTGGTGTTCAGGCCAGTTGTGGTACCGAGTCTGTGCTTGTCTCTACCATGGATGAACTGGCCCAGGTCGCCAATCTGGGCGGTGTCGGTGTGCTGATATTATTAGACCTTTCAGCCGCATTTGACAGAGTCGACCATATGATCCTGGTTGACAGGCTTTCTTTGGCAGGCGTTGCAGGCTCGGTCCTCAACTGGTTCAGTTCTTTTCTCTATAACTGCTTGCAGTCCCTCTTTCTCTCTCCTTTTACGTCATCTACTATTCCTATCACGTTTGGTGTTCCTCAGGGCTCTGCTCTCTCTCCTCTTTAATGTGTACATACAGCCTTCAGTTAAACTAATTTACTCTTTTGGGTTTCAGTGTTACTGTTATGCGGATGACACTCAAATCGTAGTGCAGCTTGATCTATCCCCTTCCCTCTACTCCTTATGTCTGCCGCTCATGTTTGCTGGCTATCCACACTTGGATGTCCACCAACTGGCTTGGCCCTAACAGTGACAAAACGGATGTGCTTTTGATAGGGTTGCAGTGGATGCCCCTCGTTAGTTTGCTTTTGCCGTTGAGCTTGGTCCTTTGCCTACCCCTAGTTTGGTTGTCAAGGACTTGGGGGTGAAGCTCTCTGCCTTGCTTTCGATGGAGGTGCAGATGAGTGCAGTTTGCCAGGCCATGCATTTCAAACTTCAGACTTTACACCAGATTTTACCGTACCTACCTCTCCACTTTCACACTTTGGTAGTCTTAACCTTGACTGCTGGCTCGCTGGACTACTGTAACACTGTATAGCTGGCCCAACTGGAATATCTTCTTCAACAGAATGCTGCGCCCAGGATAGCCATGGGGGCCTCCTGTTTTGGCTTGGCTCCTTCTTCTAGCCTCGCTTCATTGGCTCCTGGTGGCTAAGCAGGTAAACTTTAAGGCCCTATGCATTTTTCATCAGGCCTTTTATAAGTCTGGGCCTGAGTATTTGCAGACAAAATTATGCTCATATGTCCCTAGATGCTGCCTTTGCTCTTTGGTTGACCATCATATATCTGTCTCCCACGTTTTACCGGTCCCCCATTGGTGGCCATTCCTTTTCCATTGCTGCTGCACAGCTCTGGAACGCTCTGCCTCTCTCACTCCTCTCTCACTCCAGGAAAGGCCGGATCATCTGTCTTTCCGTTGTGCTCTCAAATGTTTTCTGTTTTAGTTCCTCTATTCTTTTTCCCAGATTGTCTCCATTGCGCCAAGATGCCCTAGCTGGTGTATGCTGCACTTAAGAAACGTTTTAACATAACATAATCTCTTGAACTTTCTTGAACTTGTGTACCAATTGCTAATGGGATGATAGGCTGGAAAGGTTTTGGAAATATTAGTATAGATATTTTATTGTCAGTTTTTCAATTATGTTTCTATTTACACGTGTGTTAAATTTTAGACTTTTTGCTTGGATATATACAGAATTTCAGTACACACAAAAAGGTCAAAGTAATGTGAGCCTTTATGAAAAGTTAATAGCAGTATCTTTAGTTTGCTTATTGTTCAAATGTATTGATTAAAATTTCTGTCGTTACGTAGCCCATAATTATGGAATTCCAGACAGTTCCCTCAGAAGTAACGACAGACAATTCTAATAACCAAACAGTGAACCCACCTGAACTGCACGGAAACTGGTATATAGTGTATTAAATTGTCTGTTTACTTAATAATATATTATTTATATTTATCACTGTTATGAATATATAAATTAAATGAAGGATCCACCTTCACCATCAACAACTATTCTGGAATCAACAGACAGCTCACTTCCACTTCAAGTAATATTCATTCTAAACGTGTCTGCAAGTATACTATTGATGTCTAAGGTCAAGTTGAACATTTAACAAATTGATAATTTTTCATAATTTGTCTTTTTGACAATATTTCGAATGTGAAATCTTATGAGAGTGCTTATTTGCTTTTTAATTAAATCTATATTGCCAGAATTGTCTTCAAACATTTAAATTGTAAAAAATCAAATTTTATATACATGAGGATTCCAGTACTTCAGCAACATACTCTTCTTCAATTGCAAACAGTCAGGCGGAGGGGGTAAGACACGTGATATGATATTAATTTACATTGGAACTATTTTTTTCAGAATTATAACATTTATGAGAACATAATCATACAAGTATACAAGTAATAACAGTTTTTAAAAATATGAATGCATGCAATAGTCAATGTAGTAGTGCTGTTCACCTTCCAACATATAATATTGACATATATTATAATGTGTGAGAAGAATTGGGTGGAACCCTCTTTTTTAGTAAGAGGGCCTGACTCTAGAGGGTTAGGAAGCATGCAGAAACAAGGAGAGATAGAGTCACAGGCTACCCTAGACATAGGTGTGACTCGAGGTCACCACACATTGCAGCAGGGCCAGGTGACTGCTGGCTCCCAAAAAGGAATGTCACCGTGGAAATGCAGAAGTAAACAAAGATTTATTTGAACTTAACAAGAAGACATATATACAGTAGAGGGTGCCGTAGCACGTGGAATATGCATGGTCAAGTCTTTTATGGTCTGCATATTTGGTGGGTTAGTAAACAGAGTGACAAAATATTTAAATTATTGTATTGTTTAACAGTAACAATACATTAACATTGTCGACACACTGATGAGTGTTTCTGGTTCAGTGTGTAGTTAGAGATGGGCAGTGGCTGTACCAGGTGAGCAGCGCTGCCGGGATGCACCGAACTGTCTTCAGGACAAGAAAGTCGTGTTCAGGACTTAGTTAATTGACTTAGTTAATTGAAAAGGGTGGACTGTGTTCGTGGCTGGAGGAGAGGTGAGATTCCTATAGTTTAAAATTGGTTGATAGCTGCAAAAAGGGTCACCTACCATGTCAGGTAAGGAACAAGTTACTTACCTGTAACTGTTGTTCTCCAGCATGGGTCTGGCATGGATTCACATGCTCATGAATATTCCCCGTCGTCAGGCTGGGAATCCTCTGTAAAGAAAAAACCAGTATCAGTTTTGTTTCTGATCTGTCTTTCGTAGTAGTAACGAATCACTGATCTCTGCGTCATACTGACCACAGCCAATGACTGCCCTCTACCTAAGCCCCGCCTCTGGCAGCCATCTTCAGATTTGGTAGCACGTGAAGTGGCAGTATGACCAAGTGAAGAGCCGCAGAGGGGTAGGCGGGAGGGTTCGCATGTGAATCCATGCCAGACCCATGCTGGAGAACAACAGTTACAGGTAAGTAATTTGTTCCTTCTCCAGCATGGGGTCTGGCATGGATTCACATGCTCATGAATAAAGAATACATAGCAGTACACACATGCACAACCACGGGAGGTGGCAAAGGCTCAACATTAAACATTACATCAAACTCAACATTAAGCAAACCTTACCTCCTCACCAGGCTCACCTTAGGCGAACAGGTTGCGCAGCACTGCTTGGCCGACCCTGGACTCCTCCCTGGAATCCCGATCGACGCAGTAGAATTTCGTGAAGGTGTGCGTCGACCTCCATGTAGCAGCCCTGCAGATGTCCAGCAAGGGCACACCAGATAGGAAAGCCGTGGTAGCTGCGATCGCTCTGGTGGAATGGGCTCTCGGACGGCCAGGCAGCGGTCGGTTTGCCAACCGATGACAGTACATGATACAGCCGGAGAGCCATCTGGAAATGGAAGCCTTCGAGAGAGCCTTCCCCTGATTGACAGGTCCAAAATTCACAAAGAGTTGTGACGTCTTCCGAAAACACTTCGTGCGGTCCACGTAGAACTTCAGCGCTCTAGCCACATCCAGCGAGTGCAAAGTCCTTTCAGCCGGCGACGAAGGCGACGGGAAGAAAACAGGCAACACCAAGGGTTCGTTGAGGTGGAAGTCCGACGGCACCTTGGGCATGAAGGAGGGGTGCGTCCTGAGCACTACCCTCGTGTCGTGAAAAGTCAAGTACGGGGCCTTGCAGGAAAGGGCCTGGATCTCTCCCACCCGTCGTGCGGAGGTGATGGCCACAAGAAACGCTATTTTCCACGACAAGAACTTCAACGGAGCCGAGTGCAGAGGCTCAAACGGAGGTCCCATGAGCTTGGTCAGCACCACGTTGAGCTCCCACGCCGGGGCCGGAGCCTTCACCAGCGGGACCGATCTGAACAGTCCCTTCATGAACTCTTTCACCAGATGATGAGACCACAAAGACGTCCGCCCCGTGGTTCTGGTGTATCGGGAGATCGCAGCAAGATGAATCTTGATGGACGCGTGCGCCAGTCCAGCTTTGGCCAGCGTCAGTAGGTACGGCAGTACTTGGGGGGCCGTAATCCGTAGTGGGTTAATCTTCTGTGCGTGGCACCAGACAGAGAACCTCTTCCACTTGTGTCCGTAGCATTTAAGAGTTGAGGACGCCCTGGCCTTTGCAAGAACCTCTCTGCAGTCGGCCGGTATGTCGTAGCCTCCAAACTCTAACGCTGCAGGAGCCAGGCCTGCAAGTTCAGCGACCTCGGGTCGTGATGGAGGATGGCGCCTCCTTCCCTGGAGAGAAGATCCGCGTCCACTGGCAGCTTGATTGACGGGGACGCTGACAAGTCCAGAAGGTCCGGGAACCATATCTGCCTCGGCCACGCAGGTGCGACGAGGATCATCCTGCACCGTGACCTCTTGAGCTGGTTGATGAGCCGGATCAGCAATGGCAATGGAGGGAACGCGTATAGAAACAGGCCCTTCCAGGGGAACGAGAAAGCATCGCCCATGCTCCTCGGCTGGGGAAACCTGCTGGCGAACCTCCGGCACTTGGAGTTCGTCGCCGTCGCGAACAGATCGATCTGGGGTGTGCCCCACCGTCGGAAGAGGCGGTCCACTAGATCCTGTCGTAGTTCCCACTCGTGGCACGAGCGCAGCTCCCTGCTGAGTGAGTCGGCGATGGTGTTTTTTATCCCTGCCAGATGAAACGGCACCAGAAACATCCCTTGGGCGACGGCCCAATGCCACAGATCCTGCGCCTCCCTGGACAGGGATGGGGACCTGGTTCCGCCCTGTTTCCTGATGTAGAACATGGTGGTGGGGTTGTCGGTGAAGATCCTCACCACCTTGCCCTTGAGGGACGGAAGGAAGGACCTGAGGGCCCAAAACACTGCACGGAGCTCCAGGACGTTGATATGGAGGGACTTCTCCGTCGGGAGCCAAAGGCCTCTCGCGTGCAGATTTTCGGTGTGCGCTCCCCACCCTTCCAGGGAGGCATCCGTGGTCACTGTCTCCTGGTGGCCAGGGGTCTGGAAGTCCATGCCCGCCGTCAGATGCGCACGGGTGCCCCACCACCGGATCGCTCGTCGGAAACTCTCGTCGAGTGTGATCCTCTCCTCAAAGCTGCCCGTCGTCTGGATCCAGCGCGCGTCCAGGAACTCCTGCACAGGGGGATGAGGTAAATGCAAGAAGACATCATTCCGAGGAGGGACTTGATGGACCTCACTCTGGCCGCGTCCGCAACCAGCATCCGCTGCACCTTGCCCAGAATGGCCCCCGTCCTTTCCTCCGACGGGGAGGCCAGAAGCGACACTGTGTCGAGCTTCGCTCCCAGAAACAGTGCGTCTTGCGCGGGCACCAGGTGGGACTTGGCGTAGTTTACGGAGAATCCCAGGTCCGTGAGAAGTTGGACGGTCCTTGCCGTGTGCTCCACAGCGAGCTCCCTCGTCTTGGCTCGGATGAGCCAGTCGTCCAGGTAGGGGTAGACGTGGATCCCCTCTCGGCGCAGCTGCGCCGCCACCGGTGCGAGGCACTTGGTGAACACCCTGGGTGCCGACCTTAGTCCGAAGGGAAGGGCTCTGAACTGATAGTGACGCCCTTGGACCACGAACCTGAGGAACTTCCGGTGTCCCTTTAGGATGGGAATATGGAAGTAGGCATCCTCCAAATCCAACGACGACAGGAAATCGCCCTCCTCCAGCTGACCCAGGACGTGTTGGAGGGCGACCATCTGGAACTTCTGTGCCTTGATGAATTTGTTCAGTCGTCGTAGGTCCAGGATGGGACGCCATCCTCCCGTCTTCTTCTTCACAAGGAAGTATCTTGAGTAAACTCCGGAGCCCCGAAGGCTCTTTGGGACGAGCTCGATGGCGCCCTTCCTGAGCATCGCCTTTACCTCCAAGAGAAGTTGAGGGACGTGAAGTTCTTTCCTGGCCACAGGGGGGGGCGCGCGGGCACCTTCATTGAAACTCGAGCGCGTGACCCTGGGCTAGGGCGTCCAGCACCCAACGGTCGGTGGAGATGGACTCCCACACGCTGACGAAGCTCGCCAGCCGGCCTCCCACCGGGGTGCTTCGGTGGGGGCCCGACGCCACGGCCGGTTCAGTCCTGCTTCGACGAGGCTTTGCCGCCTTGACCTCCTTGGCGACGACGGCGGGGTCCGCCTGACTTGCCTCGTCCCCTGTAAGCTTCCTGCGACGACGAACGGGCCGCTTGACGGTAGGTGGAAAATCTGCCGCCGGAACCTTTGGAGGCACCCTTGCCTCCGCCGCTCCGAAAGGGCGGCCGCCGTTGCTGGAGAACCCCAAGAGCCCGGGCCGTCTCCGTGTCTGCTTTGATGGCTTGAAGGGAATCGTCCACGGTTTTCCCAAACAGGTTGTTTCCATCGAACGGCATGTCCAAGACTCTGGTCTGCACGTCTTGACGGAAGTCAGTAGCCTTGAGCCATCCACGCCGCCTAAGGCACACGCCGTTGCCCAACTGGCGAAATCCAGTGTCGGCGATGTCCGTCGCAATCGTAATGGCGTGGTCCGACGCCACCTCACCTTCCTGCAAGATCTTTAGGGCATCCGCCCTCTTGTCGTCCGGTAGGAAGTCCAGCAGGGGGGCCAGTTTGTACCACAGCTCCCTGTCGTAGCGGGCTACGATAGCCAAGGCGTTGGCCACCTTAATCGTCGTCGCTGCAGACGAGATGACCCTGCGTCCCATCGTATCCAATTTCTTTCCCTAGCCGTCCGGCGGGGAAGTCGACGTGGATGCCGCACAAGGGGGCCGCGTCCGGGACCCGGTACTTCTTCTCGTACCGATCCCTTCTAGCCGGCGTCGTGGATGGGTTCTTGAGGAGGGCGAGGCCCTCACCCCAAATATCGTCCAGTAGAGGCACGGAGAGGACCGTCTTCCTCTTGGCCTCGCGCCATTGATAAAGGAAACCTTCCTTCCTCTTCTCCTCCGGGCAGAGCTGGAAGAGCTTGGATGCCCTGGCGATCATGGAGTAAAACGATCCAATCTCGTCGGGTGGGGAAGCCCGGGTGGGAGGTGACGACGGCAGATCCTCGTCGTAAACCTCGTCGTCCGTACCCGTCGTGGCCGTGTCAGTCCCCGTATCATCCCCACGAGTCGTGGACGGGGAGGAGGGCTGAACAGGGCGCGATGGCTGAAAAGGAGGTGGAGGGTGAATCCTTCTTCTCTTAGGGGGAGGGCTCCCAGAAGGGCCTGGCTCCGGGTCCCCCGTCGGGAGCGGTTCCTCCGCTGGTGGTAACGGCAGTCTCGTCCTTATCTCCGAGCATAAGGACTGTATAGCCAACAAAATGGCCGCCGAGTTGTCTTGCGGCGCTGGTTGAGGGGAGTCCGACGGGCGGTCAGGGGCCCCGTCGGCACCCTCGACGATATCGTTGTCTCCTACGTCGGGATCCCTCCCGACGGGCTGGTCTTCTTCCACGCCAACGCTGTGGCTTAAGACCTCGATCAGCTCTTCCTCAGAGGTTGAGGCCGAATCCACGACGACCTCCTGCCCCCCCTTTTTCTTCTCCGTCGGAGGTTTCACGGGGGTCCTGTCGATGGGCATAAAAGAGGACTCCCTCCGCAGTGGCAGGGAGACTCTGAGCCCCGAGGTCGCCACCACTGGTGTAGCCTCCACAAGCTGAGCCAGGGCCGCCGCGACTGTCTCGATAGAGGCCTTGGCCGGATGGATTAAGGCTTTCACCACCTTAGGTGCGCTCACCGCCTTCTCCTTGGGGGGGGACACTGCCTCGCTCTCCCTCCGATGGGGCCTTCGAGCTCGACCGGGGCCTCTCCAGGAGCTTCGCCGGGTGCTCGGCCTTCCTCTTACCCGAACCAGAGCGTTGGCTCGTGGTTGATGGTGCCGGGGAAGATGCGCCCTGCCTGGCGCCCGTAGAGCCCGACTGTTCGGCGCTCCCAGTGCCAGCGGACTTGCGGTGCTTGGCCTTGTGTTGGACCCCCGTCGCCGGGGCCTCCTCAAAGGTCTTAGAAGACCGCTCGGATTTCTTCCTCTTCTCGCCTGACGGGCTCTTCCCTTCCAGCCAGTTGGCGAGACGTTGATGGCGGTCCTTCATGGTCCGCTCCGACATATTGCCGCAAAACGCACAGTCCTTCTCCACGTGCGTCTTGTCCTCATGTAGGCAGTAAAGACAAAAGGAGTGTTCGTCCTCCTTAAAGACATTCTGAAGCTGGCATCCAGGGCAGACCCTGAACAGCTTTCCGGGCGTCGAGCTTCCCTTCTCCTGGGCCATGTCCGAGATGGGCCTGAGAAACTTCTGGAGTCCTCCAAAAGCGTAGCTCGATGAAATCTTCACCCTTGAGGGGCATAGACGAATCCGACACGGGTCCCCGTTGATCGGATGAAGAATCGGTGGAGCTTGAGGCCCTTTTTGACCGAAAAAAATCAAAGTTTTGAGAAAAAACGTGAAAAAATAGCACTAACGCTCGAGAGCAATAGCACGAGGATCCCAACACTTGAACGTGCGGTAAAAATCTGAAGATGGCTGCCAGAGGCGGGGCTTAGGTAGAGGGCAGTCATTGGCTGTGGTCAGTATGACGCAGAGATCAGTGATTGGTTACTACTACGAAAGACAGATCAGAAACGAAACTGGTACTGGTTTTTTCTTTACCGAGGATTCCCAGCCTGACGACAGGGAATATTCATGAGCATGTGAATCCATGCCAGACCCCATGCTGGAGAAGTTAAACGCCTTGTCTATAGAGCTTGATTTCGCCAGGAGCTGGTTAATGCGGCTGGGAGGCAGGTCTGCAGAGGTCAGATGCCAAATTCTAAGTAGAAAATAATATATATATATATATATATATATATATATATATATATATATATATATATATAGGAAAAGTCGAAAAAAGTCGCATGGTATGCTAATAAAATGATGTGCCTGTTCAAGGTGCGACAAGTGACCCGTTGGTAGTGGTTGACTAAGTGAAGCATCATGGGGCTTGATGCAGTCATGCATGTTGAGCGAGTTGAAATGCTAAAAAGCTAACAGCTCAGTGATGGAAGGTTTGTGTAGAACGTGGGAGCAGAGTCCGGTGATTGCGGGGCGTGCGCGCTCATAGTGTTGCAAGGGCAGTGCCATAAGGATGTTTAAGAGTGATTATTCAACCTGGACAAAAGACCATGAGGAGGAATCCAACCAGGGGGTGCAGCATGGACTGCTGTGCGAATGGAGTGAGATACAGTCCAGGGGTAGTAAGGGCCAAGTGATCGCCTAGAAAGTCTCATGCGAATTTGGCATCTGACCTCTGCAGACCTGCCTCCCAGTCACATTAACCAGCTCCTGGCGAAATCAAGCTCTATAGACAAGGCGTTTAACTTACCTGACATGGTAGGTGACCCTTTTTGCAGCTATCAACTAATTTTAAACTATAGGAATCTCACCTCTCCTCCAGCCACTAACACAGACCACTTCTACTTTAGGTGGACGCCCTTTTCAATTAACTAAGTCCCGACACCGACTTTCTTGTCCTGAAGACAGTTCGGTGCATCCCGGCAGCGCTGCTCACCTGGTACAGCCACTGCCCACTTCAAACTACACACCGAACCAGAAACACTCATCAGTGTGTCGACAATGTTAACGTATTGTTACTGTTAAACAATACAAGAATTTAAATATTTTGTCACTCTGTTTACTAACCCACCAAATATGCAGACCACAAAAGTCTTGACGATGCATATTCCACGTGCTACGGCACCCTCTACTGTATATATGTCTTCTTGTTAAGTTCAAATAAATCTTTGTTTACTTCTGCATTTCCACAGTGACATTCCTTTTTGGGAGCCAGCAGTCACCTAGCCCTGCTGCAATGTGTGGTGACCTCGAGTCACGCCTATGTCTAGGGTAGCCTAGGACTCTATCTCTCCTTGTTTCTGCATATATTATAATGGTCAGGATTGGTCCTGGCTAAAGCCAGCTCTTAAAACCCTTGAGACCCTTAGACAAGGATCAAGCTGTCCCTGACAGTATTGATATTGAGATCATCTCATGGAATTCATGTGGGAGTACTAATTTGAATACATTCTTGAATAAGTATTTGACTAATACACTCCCTCGTATATACTTATTTCAAGGAACCATGATGCTCAATGATATTCAAATAGAAGGCTTACATACCTTTGCTTACCCGGCCTCCAGAGGTTTAGCAGGCAGGCCTAGTGGTGGTTTGACCGTTGCTGTTGATTGTAATTTGGGGTTCCAATGCAGAGTGACTTATAGTAGTGATTGGCTTTTGGGTATTGCATTATTTAGAGACAAGGGTTTGGAGCCAATCCTCTTGTTGAACCTTTACTGGAACCCTCTGAAAGTATCTTTCGAGAAAGCGGAAGAGACTCTTGGAGAGATTTTGGGCGATTGGCATGAGAAGGGCTATGGTGATTGTATTGTGATGTGAGGAGACTTTAATTCCCTTTGTGCAGAAGGTAATAGGTGGAATGATAGGAGGGCTCCCCTAAGGTGCTTCTTCCTAATCTTTTTTTTAATTTTTTTTTTAAACATTTTTTTATTAAGTTTCTATTGGCACAATGTCATACCATACAAGGATCAAACATCAAACTTCATTCAAAGAAAACAAAGAAATCCCTCCTCCCCCACCTGCATAACTCAGTCTGTATATGTTTTAAATCGGAAGATCTTTTCCTCGTTCACGTGAATAAGTCCAATAGTCTTTAGTTTCTTTTTGAAGGAATTCCAGTACACCTCCCCAGTCCTCTCGGAATTTCCCATGATCCCCTTGGATGTTATAAGTTATTAGTTCTAGAGCCAGATGTGGCCAGACACTTCGTGTCCAATCAACAACCAATGGTGGGGATTCGTGTTTCCAGTTTCTAGCAATTTCCAGCCATGCTCCTATTAGAAGGCCCATAAAATTTATTTTCTGCGGGGTAGTTAGCGTTTTGTCTTTTGGATCCCAAAAGCCCCCTAGCCATATTTCTTCTCCCAGGTGTTCTGTTCCCTGGAACATTCCCATCATTTGATTTTTTATCTCTCCCCAGAATGGTCTTATCCTCGGGCAGTCCCACCAGATATGTTTCCAATCTCCCAGCCCGCCACACTTTCTCCAACAGTTATTCGGGGAGGTAGCATACATCTTATTCAGTTTCTCCGGTGTATAGTGCCATTGTACCATCATCTTCACCTACATTTCTCTCGTTTGAATGGCTCTCGTCAGTTTTGGCATCAAGCCCCACAAGTATTCCCACCTCTCTTTGGAGAGTGCGTAGCCCAGGGTTTTCTCCCATTTCTTCATATATAGCCATGTGGTAGGTTCCTTCAGTGCATTAATAAATTTGTAAGTGTTGGAAACAAATTTACGAGATCCAGAGTGCATCATGATGTAGTTCTCAAAGGGGGTCAAGTCCCTAGTCAGTGCTTCTTTTATACGTGGAGTGCTCAGCCAATGATGTATCTGATCATATTTATATCTATCTTTTGGTGTCAGATTCAAAAGTGTTTTGCAATCCTCGAAGGATCTGATCTGTTGATTCTGTTGCATATCTCCCACCATCTTGCACCCCCCTTCCTCCCACTTGCGAAACGCTCCCTTGTCCATTCCAGGGGGGAATTCGGGGTTTCCAAATATTGGCATGAACGGGGCGGGGTCCTTGGTCAGGGTTTCATTTGTCGTGGCGGCATCCCATACTCCCAATGCCGTCTTCATTATTTCGCTAATGTGAGTGTTTGCATGTCGGAATCGTTTA
Source organism: Ambystoma mexicanum (assembly GCF_040938575.1). Lineage (NCBI taxonomy): Eukaryota > Metazoa > Chordata > Amphibia > Caudata > Ambystomatidae > Ambystoma > Ambystoma mexicanum. The sequence goes on from NC_090937.1 coordinate 609,510,364, forward strand.
TTGATCCATAGCATGTGCCTGGCGGGTGTTGTCGCTACCGCCCTATCCTGCCTCTCCCAGATTTTCTCCTCCTGTTCCGATAACCAATCCCTCATGACCGACAGCTGGGCCGCTTAGTAGTATTTTTTGAAGTGTGGCATGGCACATCCCCCCTCCTTCCTATGAGCTGTCAATACCGCATTAGAAATTCTTGGGGTCTTGTTCTGCCAGACATATTTGGAAACCGCCTTCCTAAGTGCTTTGAAAAAGGCCTCTGGGGGCTTTATCGGGAGGGCCTGAAACATATACATTAGTTTGGGGAGGATTGTCATTTTCACTGCCGTGATTCTCCCCCACCAGGAAATCGCTAACGGGTTCCATTTTTCACTTTTTCTAGGATTTGCGGGTAATTGTGGGAATACAATTTGTCTATGTGGTCTGTGAGGGTGATTCCTAGATATCTGACGCCCGAGGTGGCAATTTTCAGTTGACAGTCTGTGGCCGCTGTGGCGATTTTTTTCTCTAATCCCCACCAGAATCAACACCTCCGATTTTTGCCTATTTATTTTCAGCCCTGAAATCTCTCCAAATCGTTATATGGTTTCCATTAAGTGTGGGAGGGACTTCTCTGGGTCTCCTAGGGCCACCAACATATCGTCAGAATAGGCCACCGCTTTATGGGTCAGCCCCGCCATCTCTATTCCCTCCACCTCCGGCAAATCCCTTATTTATGCCAAGAGAGGTTCCAAGTATAGAAGGGGGGAAAGCGGGCACCCTTGCTTCGTCCCTCTTCCTAGGTACACTATGTCCGATAACCCTCCATTCACCGCTATCCTTATGGACGGGGAGTTGTAGTTGGCCCTAACCTTATCTATAAAACCCTTGCCCATCCCCATCTTATGCAGAACCCGAAAAAGGTAAGACCATTCTACTCGATCAAACGCCTTTTCGGCGTCTAAGGCTACCAGTGCTGCAGGGGTTTGTTTGATGCCTATCTTTTCAACTAGGTGTAGGACTCTTCTGATGTTATCGTGTGTCTGGCGGTTTGGAACAAATCCTGACTGGTCTTGGTGGATTAACCTGGGAAGTACTAGGGCCAGTCTGGTCGCTAAGCTCTTCGTGTACAGTTTAGCATCCAGGTTGATTAAAGCTATAGGGCGGTAAGAGGTAGGGAGTTGCTCTTCTTTTCCCTTTTTATGAAAGACCAGCACTTTTGCCTCGTTCATAGACCGTGTCAGATCCCCCTTCTCCCCAAATTTATTGTACAGGGATGTGAGTATCGGGGCAGGGTATCCCTATATGTCTTGTAGTATATGGCGGTGTACCCGTCCGGGCCCGGGGCTTTGTTATTCGGGAGGGACTGTATTGCTGCATGTACTTCTTCTATGGTGATGTCCCTATCTAAGGCCTGTCTATCGTCTTCCGTCAATCCGGAGAGGTGAACCCCGGCCAAGAAGGCTTCTTACAGGTCCTCCTTCGGATGGTCGGAGGAGTACAATTTTTGGTAATATCTGCCTAGTATCCTTCCTATTTCTTCCGTGTGAGTTCTAAGTTAGCCTGATTCTTCTTTCATTGCTCGTATTGTCTGGGCCTGCTGTTCCCCCCTCAGCTGTCTTGCCAGGTGTCTATCTGCTTTGTTTGCCTTTACATAATACCAGTGTTTCGTGTAGAGTAATGTCCTTTCTGCTTTTTTCGTTCTGAGTGTTTCCAATTGCCCCTGAACATGTCTCATCGTGCGCATGAGTTTTCTGGTGGGCGTCTGAATTAGTTCTGCTTGTATCGCCCCAATTTGCTCTTCTAATTCTTTTTCCCACTGGCGGTGCGTCTTCTCTTTCTGTGTTTTAAGCGCTATGAGATGTCCCCTAATGACTGCCTTGTGGGCGTCCCATAGTGTATCCATATTTGTTCCGGGGAGATTGTTAATGGCCCAGTATTCTAGGATGTGTTCTCTTAGCATGCTCATCACCGGGTCTCTAATGATGTCCTCTGGGAGGCGCCAGTTCCATAAACGGTGACCATGTCTTGGCCAGATAATATCTGCCCACAGCGGGCCGTGGTCAGAGAGTGTGATGGGTTCCATCTCAATCTGTTTTACCCTGCCTAGAAGCCCCACTGATACCCATAGGTAGTCTATTCTCGAGGCTGTATTGTGAATAATAGGAGAATGTTTTCTGTTTGGGGTTGCCATTCCTCCATGCGTCTGTCAGCCCTAGGTTCGTGAATTTCTGCTTTAAGTTTTTGGATGGGGTGCCTTGATCTCGATGTCTGGGTCCGGATCTGTCTAGGGATGGGTCCCACGCCATGTTTAAGTCCCCACCCAGTATGATGTCCCCAACCGCTTGCTGTTCTATTCTATTCAGGGAATCACTCAGAAAGCCCTCCTGACCAGTGTTGGGAGCGTATACTGTGGCCAAAGTGAGGGGTCTGCCTTCAATTGTTAAAGTTATTATTAGGCATCTTCCCTGTTTGTCTCTCCAAGACGAATTAACCTGTGCATGTAAAGAGTCTTTGAGCGCTATCAGTACCCCAGCTTTTTTATCCTGTGCATTCGCCTGAAATATTTGATTGAAGCCCTTTAGACGCACCTTCTGTTTATCCCGCTCTCTAATGTGCGTTTCCTGAAGCATTACAATATCATATGCGCCCTGCCTGATGGAATGTTCCACTTTTTTATGCTTAACGGGGTAATTGAGGCCTCTGACATTGTGTGTCAAGATCTTTATCCCCATTGGTGTTTACGGGCTATCTGGCATGTCCTATGATCCTTTCTCCCTTTCTCTGTTTTTGAGTTATGCTCGGTTTTTCCCCTGTCCCCAACACCCTTCCCCCCCCCAAAACTTGCGCAATCCCCAACTGGCGCATTTCCCTCTTCCCTCCCCCAACAACCCTGAGGATGGCATGATTTCCTATTAACGCTCAGGCGTGTCGCCTTGTGCTTCATACCCTCTAACACTCTCAGGGACAACTTTGAAGGGGTTCCTAAACCCTTCCACATGACTTCAGAGACCCCGGGTCCTCACTCCCCTCCCCTCCCGGCACCTGTTATATCAGACTCGCTTTTCCTGCAGTCATATTCTTGGCTCCTTGCGCACCGCCTTGTCATGTTTTCTGGTTCACCATTCCTGCCCTCTGTCGGTCTTCATTTCCTTTTACTGGGGCGCCGCACCCTTTTGTTTATCGTTTTCCATTCCCCCCTGCTCCTCCTCGCGAATGGGACCGTGCCGCTTGCTTGTGGGGAGACATCGTCCTGCTCCTGTAGGTTTAATATGGTCAAACCTTACTCTTTTGTGGTTATCCTTTTTTGCGCGCCGTCCCAGGTGAATAGTAGTCCAAATGAAAACGTCCACTTGTACCTAATTTGACGCGTGGTGAGTTCTTTTGTGATTTGGGCCATGTCCCTTCTTTTCTGAAGCGTTGATAATGCAATATCCTGATAGAAATGTACCTCCTCTCCATTCATTCGGATATGGTCCATTGCCCTGGCCTTCCATAGGATCTGCTCCTTCTGTGCATATCTCATGAGGGCCACCAGGACATCCCTCGGGCGGTTACCTTGGGTCATCGTTCTCCTTGGGCCCACCCTGTGTATTCGATCTATCGGTATTTCTTCTTCCTCCTGCAGGTCAAGGATGTCTAGGAAAACTTGTTGCACGGCCGATTTAAGATCTTTATCCTCAACCGACTCTGGCATGTTTTTGATCCTGATGTTGGACCTACGCGATCTATTTTCTAAGTCTTCGCATTGAATCTCCAGATTATGCGTCTGACGGGCCAGTTGTTCCTGCAATTCTGGCATTTGTTGCGTTTCTTCATCGATGTTCTGTACTACTTTCTCTAGGGTATCCTTTCTTTCACCCAGTCCATCGACTTCTGTTCTTAGTTCCTGGAGCGCTGATTTAAATTCGTTCTTCATGGCATCTAGATGCGAGTTCATGGAGTCCATAAATTGCAGCTGGAACTCCCCGAACCACGATTTTAGGTCTTCCTTCGTGGCCATCTTGGCGTGGAGAGCGTCTACTCCCGGGGTGCCTCTCGTTGCTTTGTGCGCTCCGGCCTTGTCTGGGTTCCCTTTGTCTCCCCCCAGAGGTGGACCAGGTTCTGATCTTGTTTCTGCGTGTGGGACGAGGGGGTTGTCTGTTTTTGCTTCCCTGACATCTGGGCTCCCGGTTGCAGTGCAGGCTTTTTGCTTATTACTCCGGTAGGGAGAGCTCTCCCCCCACCCTGTTGCGGCGGATTCCTCGTTCGTTGTGTTGCCCGTCCCCTGAAGATGGTGTCGGAGGGGCGGCAAGGGGCCATCGTGCCCACGGGCTCCAACGACAATGGAGGACCTCTAGGAGAAACTCATGACTACCGATCCCCCGATCCGTTGATAGGGGCTCTCCCTGCCTGGTTACCTCTGGCGGCGACGCCGCTCGGGTCGCTGGGGAGGCGGGTGAAGGAGGCGGTGTTAGGGGGGCTTGCCGGAGCAGCCGTGCCTTCGGGCCCGACCTCCGCCACCGCCTCGTCTGCAGCGTGTAGGCCTCGCAGATGCGCCACCCGGCTCGGGCCGGTGGATCGGGTGGATCTCTCCTCCGGGTCCTGGTTTTGCTGGGTATGTCTCTGGATTCTGGCCCGGGGGCGTAGTATTGGTCCGTGAACGTCCCCCCGATGGCGAGTGAGTCGGATGGGGCGGGCTCTCCGTTGGTCCGATCGCTGCCCCTCGGTGAGGTCCCGGTGAGTGCTGCAAGGGCTCGAAGCCCGGTCTAGGACATTCGCGCGAGCCAAGTTTCTTTAGCCGCTGCTGTGGCGCGGGAGGGGAGACGGAGCTCGGCTCACACGCGTCCTCCCTCCACGGCGGCCATCTTGAAGTCCCTTCTTCCTAATCTTAATAGAGGGATACGCTGGGACAAACCTTTGGAGACTTGGGACTTGGGAATGTTGGATCACTCCATTAACTCAAATCTACCCAAACACACCTGGAAGAGGGGCCCTAATAGTTCTAGGATTTTTTTTTTACGTCTCTAATGGATGGAAGCAAGCCTGCAGTAACCTGACCCACATGGATAGGGATTTGGGTGATCACACTCCTTTACTCTTTATTCTGACCTTAGCCCTCCCGGGTTTTCAAGTAAGACCAGAGTATATGGGTCTTTCCGTTACAAAACTAGGGAGAGCAATCAATTGGAACAGGAATACGGTTAAGAGATTTAATACCCTTATTTTAGAACATCTGACCAAAGTCGCTTATTCTAATGCAGAGGAGGGGGCTTTCTCTTCCGGGGGGAATGTTTACAATAATATCATGATGTCTTGTGTCTCTAAGATCAGTAAGGTGGGTGGTTATACCATACATAAACTTGAGAACATCAGCTGGGATTCTAGAATCTATAATTCTAAACTTAATAAACGTAGGGATTTGAGGAGTCTTAAGAAACTTTCTCTCACATCTAACGAACTGCAGGTGTTGAAAAAAACGTTTATTATGAGACACAAAAATGTGGTTAAGTCCCTTAAAATGGACCAATATTTGAAAGTCCACCAGCAGATGATGGAAAGTTTATGTAAGGGTATGGAGGGTAAATTGTGGGCGACTGTTAACACTACCCTAACCCCTGCCAAAGATAGACTTGATTGCCCGATTCAAGCAGACGCTTGGTGCACTTATTACACAAATAAATTTGCACTGCCTTATAAATTTGCTAAGGGATTAGAAACGGATTTGGGATCTCCGGTAAAGGCAGGTTGCGCTTGGGACCTCAATGATATTACTTGGGCTATAAACAAGCTTAAGCCATCCAAAGCGTCAGGCCCGGATGGTATTCCACCCTTTGTTATAAAGGCAGCACCGGTAATATGGGCTAATTTATTAAAACCCATTTTTGATCACATCTTTGAGACCCATATTATTCCGGAATCTTGGGTGCAAAGTATCATAGTCCCGATATACAAAAAGGGTGATGTTCTAAATCCGAGCAACTATAGACCACTAGCACTAACAGATGCGGCTAGTAAGGTCTTGGAATCCTGCTCCTAGAGACCTTAATAAAGCATTAAGGGGAAACAAATGCCTTAGTAAATTTCAGGTTGGCTTCAGAGCAGATCTTGGAATCAATCTGAACGGTACTATCCTCGCGCATATAAGAGACTCTGACCATCAGACTAATATAGGAGAGGTCTTTTTAGCATCTTTAGACCTCTCAGATGCATTTGACGGGGTTGTTAGAGCAAGATTGTGGTAAGAAATGTTGATGATGAAGATCCCCGCAAGATCGTTCAACTCTTGGCTCTTCTACACACAAATACTTCCATCAGGGTTCGATTGACCGAAGAAGGCGCCTTGTCTGGGGTTATTGCCACCTACGTGGGGGTAAAGCAGGGTTGTTCGCTCGCGTCACTTCTATTCAACCTATACGTGTGCGACGTGGAGTGCATGTGGCAGGGCCCCTCCGTTGCATCGGCTAGGCTGGGGAATTTGGGAAGGGAGTGGATGGCGTTTGCTGATGATTTCATCTTATTGGACCGCACACCGCGTGGCCTTCGGAGAAAGATGCATCTTTTTCATCAACATGCAGTCACCAATAACCTTTTGCCGAATGCATCTAAATCCCGGGTGTAGGTATTCTCAAAAAAAGAATGATCCATACCTACACATGGAGTATGGGAGATGAATCGGTGGAACAGGTACAGGCTATCAGATACTTGTGTTACAATCTCACAAATAGGACCAGTTTGAAAATGTGGAAAAAGAGCCTTGACGAGAAGGCCGGCAAACTTAAATCGCAAATTAAATTTTTGAAAGTCAGGGTGTGTACATTTTCACTGCTACCTTTAAGGAGATTTTATCTCGCAAAATTTGAGCCCATTTTCCTCTACGGCCTCGATATTTGTACCCACGATATTAGTGCAAATCGTAATATTATCCAGCGGAAGCTATGGAAAGAACTTCTTGGTCTATCAATGGCAATCCCCAATGCAGTTATCCGTCGAGAGTTATGCCTTATATCACTCAAAGCTAGATACCACTGGAAACAACTCTGTGTGTTTAGGAAAATACACGATCCTCCTACTAACACCTTATACGAAAATTTAAGTGAGGTTGCAAGAACCGATTCTGTTGTTTCTATTAATAAGTTCTGTTCTAAAATGATTTCTCTATTAATCTCCATTGGTTTATGCATAGACGATTTTATACAACGTCCAGGGTTGGTTAGGAGGTTTCTATTTAGGGCAGACTGGGTGGAAACAGCCAATTGTGTGGATTCATATTCCACTTATAAAGAGTATGTAATTTATGGTCATGCTAGGGAATGTGTACCCCTCTACCTGCAATGGTTTCCATGTGATAGGGCCAGATCTATATATATGCGTTTCAGGCTCAACCAGAGATTGACTCTAGAGAGGACTCGGTATTGGGTGCATACAGATGTGCCGAGAGTCTATCAGTCTTTCATTGTCGCTTCTGTGGAGACCTTGATTCGGCAGAGACACTTAAGCACCTAGTACTGTCATGTATCCATTTTGAGCCTAAACGTACTGTTTATCCTAAAGATAGATTTGACATTGAATCAGAAATGTCTAGGCATCTGTTTTGGAGCAGATGTATGTGGGGCTCAAATATCTCTTTAATAGTGGCACTGAATATGTTTCTACAGGACATTATCGACGAATTGGAAAACATGAATTTGGCTATGTAATGAACTTTTTTAACGCTCTGTTTTGTAGGGCCTATGAAGTTTTATTTTAGTCATGATGATGAATTTTCTACTTGTTATGAGTATTATATATGGGAATGATTTTAGAGATAATGTATTCTGTAATGTGATTTTTTCTATTTGTTATGTTGTGTAAGGTTTCTTGTAAACTAAAAATGCAACAATAAAAAAATATATATATATTGACAGCAATCCATTCAAAAAGTATGATTATAGATCAATTACATGGATTATTTATTCTCACAATGCTATATGTATGTATGTATACACTGTTGTACATCTAAAGTGAAAAAATGAAAATCACCATTCTAATGCTGGATATTTTTGGTATAAATAATGTCTTTTCTTTATTTTTTAAGGATGACAGTATTGTGCTTACTCTAATGCCAATTCCCCGTGACACCAGTGAAGTGCCACAGGCACATTCAAGATCAATTGTTGTAAACATTTTAGGTAGTTGTAATGGTTGACTTTCTCTTTATAAAAAAAATGTTTTTCAATTATAAAAAAGTGTTTTTTTTCAATATATTTTCCATTTTCTTTGCTGTTTGCATCACTTGTTGAAGGTAAATTATCAAGATGTAATCTTTGTTATCAAACAAGTTGACATTACATTGTCTAATTAGTATCCCATGTTTATTGCATGTGTTGTTATGTAGAAGGAGTCTACTACTGAAGCGGTTGAGATGGACCACAGGTATACAAATAATAGTGACAGTCATCATTTATCATCCATTGGACTTTTAATGTTCGGTTCAAAGATATTTATGGTCATTTACAACTTTGTGTGAATGTTCTGTTACAGATTGGGGGTGAACTAGGCACATCAAGATTGACTGAATACAAACTTACTCGGATAACCAGGGTAAATATGATCCATGCTTCTAAATTGTTTTCAAAGTGGTTATTTGGACATGTGTTTGCTGGTATTAGATTGTAAGGTTGATATTCATATGTTTTGTAAGTGACATAGAAATAATGCTTTTTTTTATGTATTAGAGCGCTATGAAGAATAAGAAGAACAGGAAGACTCAGACCACAGCACTAACAAATGATGATGGTTTCCAAACCAATGTCAATTGGGAGCAACTAATGTTTGAGGTTGCAAATGCTCCTTCCAAGGTTCAGAATTGGGATGCCGATATGCAGTGGCTGGAATTCGAACTGAATATCACCAGCGAACCATGAATAGTAACAATGGATCATTGTTACAGCACACAACGTCCACTGGAACTGACCAACAACACAGGAGATGCTTTATCATTACTTGCCGATCCTCTCACCCAATCCATGCCTTTGAAACAATTTCTGTCAAAGAAAGACAATAGGTCTCATTACGAGGTTGAAGGTAGCCATGGCGCTACTAGCGCCATGGCTGCCTCCAAACCGTTCTGACTCAGCCCTGGTGAATGGAGCAATTACCTGTCCATTCCAAGGTTGGCGGGACCGGTAATTCCCCATTCACCAGGGCCCTTCCTCATTCCCATTGAACCTCAATGGGAATGGGGAAGGCGCTAACAACGGTACTGCAAATTGCGGTACCGTTATTAGCTCCAGAGTCCCTTTGCGGGTCCCGTCCTTAACGCCTGGAAAAACCAGGCGTTAAGGGAGGACCCGCAAAGGTAACTCGTAGTAGGGCGGTAGGGGATTACCAGCACAAGTGCCCTTACCGGTGCCGGTAATCCCTTACCGCCTGCCTCATAATGAGGCCCAATGATTCCTGTTTCCCCTAATGCATTCTGAAAAGAAATGTCACAGATTGAAATCACTGAGGCATCTTAAGAATTCATCGACAAATTGTTATTGTTATATACCGTTTATAAGGCGCAACTCGCCCAAAGGCTTCAGTGCGCAACAAATCAATGAAAAACAATGCAGAGAGGTCAAACCAGGGAAGCATAGAAGAAAAGTATACAAATAACCATCAGAAACAAAAAAGAAACATTTTAAGGGCTTTTTTAAAGGAAGATAGTTCCTCACAGCGGCATAGAGGAGCAGGGAGAAGATTCCACAGACGCAGAGCCATGGAATCAAAACTGATGCCACCAAAACGCTCAAGTTTAAATCTGGGTGAAACCAGATTCAGAAAAGCATTAGACCGAAGTGAACAAACAGGACGAGCATGTCTAATCCGATTCATAAGGTATACTAGCGCTTTCTCGTGTAGACATTTGTGAGGAGTAGGACCTTGTACGTTATACAGTGTTTGACAGGAAGCCAGTGCAAAGCGATATGGGCTTTGTTCACATGCTATTTCCTGGAAAGCCTGCTAACAACACACACTGCATTGTTCTGAGCAACATGAAGCATTTTTAAGTTGGATTTGGAGGTCCCGGCCTGAGGCTGTTCCCATAGCCAAGTTTAGAGTTGACAAGGGCAACTGTAATGGAGGCAGCGTTTGCATCAGAGAGGGAAGGTTTAATCTGCCTAATGAGACGAGTAGTGTAGGCACATGAGGCTTTCTCCTGACTAGCATGTTTCTTCATATTTAGTGAAGAGTCAAGATAGACACGCTTGGTCTTAACCCAGAGGCTGGTCTTAATAGAGGATCCTGCAATATCAAAGGCAGATGCTGATTAGAGCCAATGAGCATACACTCAGTTGTGTTACCATTAAGAGCCAAAGAGGTGGTAATCATCCAGTTTTCAATCAAACCATAGATGTGGTTAATACTCAGGAGGTCATTCTCATAATTGCCAGAAACTTTGATGACAACCTGGATGTCATCTGCGTAGTTGGTGTAGTCTACGGTGAGACTATCCAGGAGTTGAAAAAAGGACAAATATACAGATTAAAGCGAGTGGGAGAAAGAAAATGTTCCCTGTGGAACACCACATGTAAGATGTTCCAGAGCCGATTTTAAGCCCTCAGAAGGCACACGGGCAGATCTAGGGCCCAGGAAAAAAGGCCAACCATTGCAGAGCACTGCTGGAGCAGTTGGCAATACTCCCCAACCTCTCAAGCAGCAAGGGGTGATCAACAAGGTGAAACGCTGCTGAGAGGTCGAGGAGCATAAGAAGTACTACCTGGCCCGAGTCCGCAATATGACATAGGTTAAACTTCAAGTCAATCAAGGCAGTCTATGTGCCATGAAGTGCTTTAAAGCCAGATTGAAGTGGACCCAGAAGATTATCACTTTCAATATGTAGTTGAATTTTAGAGTAGGCGACCGTGTCATGAATCTTCATAAGAAATGTAGTATTAGTTATCGGATGAAAATTGTTGAGTGAGGAAGGATCAAGAGAAGCCTTTTTGATCATGGGAGGGATCTATACCTTCTTCAGGGATTCGGGAACTGTAGCGGTAGCAAAGGATGAGTTCTTTGGGTGTGTAGCGAAAGGAGTCAAGACAAGCAAATGATTCTTTGATTTTGATTGGGGACAATTGTCATCAGGCCAAGAGGATGGTTTTAAGCAATCAATAATATCTAGAAGATCAAGTTCGCTAATTACTTTAAAATTGAAAATAGGGATGGGAGTAGAAGGGAGTGCAAAAGTAAAATCAGAACTAGAAGCAGTATTATTAATGAAGGAAGAAGATGATCGCAGAGAAGCAATCTTGCTGCAATGAGAGTTCAGTTTTTCACTGAAGCCTGGTTGAATGCCTGAGTACCATTGATCATTCTTAGCTAGGGCAGGGAAGGAATTATCTTTCCCCTCAAAGTCCCTAAGGATTGTGAAGAGCTCTTTGTGGCAGGAGTGTGCAGATTTAATTCATTTTTTCATAATAGGTTTGTTTGGCTTCTATAATTGCAAGCTTGTAATTAGACGCCGACAGGTGATATGAGGCAAGGGTAACCCTGACTTCACCATGGGTAGTGTGATGGATTTATCCAACACCATAGAATCTCAAAGAACTATATTGCAGGATGGTTGGGTATTAAAGGAACCAAAATACATTGGTTTTGACAGCTACCTGCTACGGATTATACAAATTATTAAATGCGACTATAGGATACGTATAAGGATTTATGCAGAGTCATTGGTGAAGTTGCCTCGAGCAGTCAAAGGCACCAAACTGAAGATCAAGGGGAGCTGTGCGCACGACCATTACACATTTTCATCGTCACGGAACCCATTCTTGGAAAAGTACTTGCTGGAAATGTGCTTTGCTCTTGTGCTCTGTTGTTCAGTGCTTTAATGTTTAGTAAGATATGTTTAGTAAGATATCATGTTTCTGTAAATTTGTAGGACTTGAGTTCATTACAAAAACTGCATGCTACAAATATCAGAGACAGTTCTTGTGCCCTGCTATTGGTCCGGCCTGGGACCTCAAACAGATAACCACAGGCAATGCTCTTGCAGGCAAAAGGGTCAGGCTTGCTGGTGATGGACAGTGCAACAGTCCTGGATTTTCAGCCACGTACTGCACTTACCGCTTCCAGCACATGGGTACCCAAAAAATAGTGAGATCTGTCATGGTGCAAGTGTCAGAATGTATGTCCTCTGTTGCCATGGAGTAATATGGTTTCCTTAAATCCATTGAACTTCTTCAATCAAGGGGATTGCAAATAGAATTGATAGACACTGACAGGCACGTTGGAATAGCAAATGTCATGCGAGACCAGTTCCCACACAAAAGCATCCATTTGATGTATGGCACGCCGCCAAATCAATATCTAAAAAAATCACAGCTGCCGGAAAAAATGGGGTAAGAAGAAATGTTATGTTAAAATGGTCACAATCCATCAGCAACCATTTTTGGTGGTGTTCAAAAACTTGTGAGATCCATCCAAATTCTGGTTGAAAAGTGGCTTCAATGCCACATCATAGTTCAAACATATCTTCATGGGAGACTAATGAGCATTTTCACCAGTGTGTACATGGACATTTGAGCGAAGAGCACGTTTGTGAGAAAAAGTGGTTGGTGCAAGGCTCCTCTCCTCACATAGCCCTACAAAAGATTGTGTGCGGCAAAAAGCTTACCAGGCATTTGAAGGGCCTGACAGAATTTGGACACACTGGTGATCTGGAGGTTTTCCATAACATGTGCCTAAAGTGCAGGCCTAAAAGGTTGCATTTCAGCATAGACATTATGGAGGGCAGAACCAGGCAGGCTGTCTTTGCTCACAATGAGAACATTGATAGGGAACAAGCTAGAACAGGAGGTGCTTTTGTTATGCTTCGTTAAACCATAGTGTTTAAAAACAGAGAAAAGCAATGGGTGTCTAAGCCAATATTAGAGCAGATGGAATTTGACTTTGTGAAAGATCTGACTTTCGGAGTTTGGCAGTAACCCTTAAATGCGGCGGTAACGCTATTACTATTACTGCTGCATTTAAGGGTCCGCCAAATCACGGGTTTGGCAGACTTTACCTCCAGCTCTGTGCTGGGGGTGAATCTGCCATGAATTTGACGATTTTCAGCGCAATTACTGCGTATTAATACCGCTGCCGGTAGTCACGCCAAAAACTCCCCACTGGGCCCAATCGTGAATGGGGAATTCCCAAATGGGCCCAATGGGGAATGGGGAATTCACATTCTGTCAAACCCGTGATACAGTGCTAATTGCACCGGACCCGTTGGCGGTAGCGGTATTAGCACGGCGGTATCCCAGCAGGAATACCGCTGGGATACTGCCCAACTCGTGATGAGGCCCTTTGAGTCTGCTGGCCATGCAAATCCATGGACTGACAACATTTATGTTTCCAGGGGGCAGTCAATCCCACTGAATATTGCTAATGTTGTATACCCCAAAAAGGGGAAATTATTGAAAAGTTGACTTCAAGATTGAAATGAAGTGGTGTGTAAATCATGTGTTACTTTAAAAAAATGTATCATCTAAAATTAACATTTTTTAACTACATTTTTTAAAAATATATCAATGCTCTTCTGTGGAATAAATGTGAGTCTATTTTCTCGTTAAATGTGTATTTGTATGCATTTTTTCATATTTTTCTCACAAATAGGATTATTTTGTATTATACAAATAAATGTGACTGGAAGAAAATGCGTTTCTGTACTTATTAGTATCAATCTTTACCAAGTATATTGATTCTTAAAATTAAACATACATTTGGGTGTTATTTTATTTTGAAATTGCAATTGTTTATTTTTAATAGTGGTCAAAGAGTAAAGGCAGATAAGTGCCAAAGAAAGCACTGACACATTCGAATCATTAGAGTCACACGGGTGACAGATGTGACTCTAAATTGTTCTTTGCTTGTCATAATGCATGCTTAAAGAATCGACGAAAATCCGCTTCCCACCTTGACATATATATACATAAATATGTAAATATTACACCACAACACAAGGGTGAACTTTAAATGTTTGGCCTGGGGGCGAGCACAATACTCTGGAAGATGGTGCAGTGGCATAAAATGGAAAATCCAGCCTTCCTAACTTCCATATCAATGACACTCAATAATAAACTCTACACCACGATCACATTGCGAAGTATATGACAGACAGGACAAGAAGCATTAGTTGTGGGGTTGCTGTGATTGTGCTCAGGGTCTGCTCTTGGACAATGCAGAGCAAAGAGGTGGAGGCTACTCAGATTTTATCATCCATAAAGCATGCACTTGATTGTAAAGAATGCTTCAAATTGCAGTTCATGGAAGCAGAGTAACTCACCATTGATCAAGAAATGTAAAAGAAAATTGACGAAGCCATCTAAAAGAATGAAAAACAGAACCAACCAAAAGAAGTATGGACTGTGACTTCATTAATATGTCAGTGCAGTAGGAAAATTACGAGGATTGATAGCGACCCATTCTATGTGTGATACAGTGGTGCCAATATTACCAACAAGGTTTGACACTGGGTGCAATAACCATACGTCTGGGGCATATCCTCTTTACCATCCTTATTAATCGATGTGTATGCCCATGTGTGGTGGCCAACCAGGTACACCAGCAACATTGTTGAAATTGAGACCAGTTTATCACTGCATCATCGCAGTAGCATTGCAAAGGCATTAAGGCATTGAAACAATATAGACTGACTATTCATCCATTCTTCTTGAATACCTCCATGACAACAAATGCTTCCTCTTGTTTATATATAATGATCTGCATCTATATGTATCCATCTCTATATTTACATCTACCTCTTTTCCTCCATCTCGACATCTCACTGTACCCATCTCTCTATGTCTGTACTTGCCGACCTGTCTTTGCATGTCTCTATATGAACAGTTCCATTGAGCTGCATCCTTCTTTCTGTCTACATCTCTAGTAATCTTTCCATATGTATATTAATCTCTCCATCTATATCCATCTCTTGCTCTGCAACTCTATGTATCCATACTTCTATTAAGCTCTATGTCTACATTCATCTCTATGTCCACACGCATATTTATATTCATCTATCTTTTTGCTTCTCAGTGTGTAAATACATCTCTTTATTTTTTTGCATGTCTCTGTATGTCTATATTCAGCACCCTCAATGCAGCTCTCATATTTACCTAGTTGTCTATGTATACATCTATCTATCTATATGCATCCCCATCTATGTGTTTATCTATGTCTATCCATGTGTCTCGGTACACGGTATCTCTTTGCATCAATCTACATATCCATCGTTGTCTGTCTATATACCTTTTTACATCACAAGGTATACATGTTTCTATGACTCTCTATCCATCAACTGGGTGTATCTCTTTTCATATATATCGATCTATCCATTGATCACTCTCTATCCATCTACATTTATTCATCTCCCTGTATGCATCACTCTATAGCCCTCTTTCCATTTCTCTGTATACATCTATATCTATGAATAGCTCTCTGTCTACATCTTTATCTATCCATCTCTCTTTATGCATCTGTCTATATCTCTATCCATATGTCTGTGGAGCTATGCAAATTGTTTTGCAAACCCTGTTACTTGATAGACCTGCTGTCCACAGACCTTTTGCCCACATCCTCTGTCTGTATGTCTCTCTGTATGTCTGAAGTATTGTGTGTTTCACTGTATGTAATGCATAGCCTGCTGTAATATGCCAAGTGCAGCCTCAAATACCCCAATAATGTCATTATATGGTTGGTATAGTCCCCATCTGAGGGGAAAGGCCCCAAAGGTATGAACTCAAATGACCCAACACTGCCAAGACTCAGAGCACAAACCACATACCACACATCCTGCCCCCACAACCCAGTGCACAAGCCCCATACCTGGAATCATGCCCCTCCAGCACCCAGAGCAAAATTCCCATACCTGGAATTATGCCCCCTACTGCCCATAGCAAAAGCCCTAAACCTGGCATCCTCCCCACTATCACCAAGACTGCAAGCCACGCACATGGTACCCTGCCCCATTCCCCCAAACAGTCAGAGCAGAAACCCATTAATGGGCACCTATTGGTGCAGGGGCGTCAGCATGTAAGTGCATTTTCCTTCCATTGTATGCTGGCTTTCTTGATAGAGAGGATGCCAGCCCTGTCAACCCAGGCCCACACCGGCCGCCTGTGGGGAGGTTGGAGGGGATGGGGGATACATGGGAGGCACAACATTTTGTAGATGAAATGTGGGTCATCCCTGGCCCTATCATAGAGAAATTACTGTGTAAGAGAGTTCTTGGTTTTTGCAATTGTAGACCGAGATGACTATATTGTGAACCATTATTATTTTATTCAACTAACAGTAAAAATTTGATTTCATTCTCATTGTTTGTATAGGACACTGCTCTAATTAGGTTAAAGCAACTTATTCATTTTGATATGATATGATATGATATGATATGGCATTTGTAGCGTGCCTATACACAAGTGTTTCAAGGCGCGACGAGGCAGGGAGGGGGGAACAAGGGGAAGACAGACAACGATCCTACTAGGCCAGGTGTCATTCAGACCGTGCAAGTGCAGGGGTAGGGGGAAGGGAAAAAGTGCAAGGGGAAGGGGGAGGGGAGGGAGGGAGTGCAGTACAAATAAGTAGAATAGAAATAAAATAATAAATAAATAGGGCCAGCTGGTGGCAAGTGCAAGGTAAGTGCAGACAAGTGCTGGGGGGGGGCTGTAGGGATACAGAGACAGTCCCGCAGTGCAGGGGGTTGCCATGAAGGCAGTGAAAGTGAAGAGTGACTGGGCCCAGGACTGAGGTCGGTGAGAGTGGCCCAGTTGCAGAATCAGTGCAGTTTAGGTGAAGAATTTAGCAGGGGAGAGGGAGAGAGAAAGCAGAAGTGAAGAGGAAGGTTTTGAGGTGCTTCCGGAACCGGAGATGGTTCTCCTCAAGTTTCAGGGAGGCAGGAAGGCTGTTCCAGAGGGAGGCCCCTGCCGCGGAGAGAGATCTACCCCCAGCTCGTTGCTTCGAGAAGCGGCTGACCCTGAGGGAGTTGGAGATGGATGAGCGTAGGGCTCGGGAAGGAAGATATTTAGGAAGAGAGAGTTGAAGGTATTTAGGCCCCAGGCCCCAGAAGGCCTTGTGGACAATGCAGAGGGTTTTGAACTTAATCCTCGCAGCCACTGGGAGCCAGTGTAGAGATTTCAGTCCAGGAGAGATACGGTCCCTGGGCTCAAGCCAAGGACAAGTCTTGCAGTTCTGTTCTGGATGAGTTGCAGAGGGCGGAGAGTGGAGGCAGGCAGATTAAGATAGAGGCTGTTACAGTAGTCCAGCTTCGAGAGAACCAGGGCTCGGGTGACAGTGAGCTTCTGGGGGAAGGAGAGGAAGGGAAGAATACCTCTGAGGAGGTGCAGCTGGTAATGTGACTTCTTAGAGACGTCAGATATATGAGGAGAGAAGGAGAGTGTGGAGTCGAAGATGACCCCGAGGTTTTTTGCCTTGCAGGTAGGAGCAGGAAGAGGGCCAAGAGAGGCCGGCCATAGAGCTGCAGGGAAGGAGGGAGTGGGTGTGCCGATGAGTAGGATCTCAGTCTTACTAGCATTAAGGCAGAGGTCATTGGCAGCACACCATTCCTGGATAGCAGACAGACAGTCAGAGATGAGGGAGGGAGAGGAGGAGGCCGAGGGTAGCCTGAAAATGAGCTGGGTATCGTCCGCATAGCACTGAAAGTTGGGGCAGAGGGCGGCGATGCGGTGGGCAAGGAGTGCCAGATACTGGTTGAACAGCCAGGGAGAGAGATTATATCCCTGGGGAACGCCACAGGTGGAGAAAAAGATGTCAGAGAGGAAGGACCCAAGTTGGACCTGGGAGGGTCGATTGGAAAGGAAAGAGGTCAGCCACGCCAGAGCCTGACCAGTGATACCCAGGTTATCACGGAGACGGTTGAGCAGGATGGCATGGTTGACAGTGTCAAAGGCAGAAGAGAGATCGAGCAGAATGAGAACACATGGAGTGTTGGAGTCGAGGTTCAAGAGCAGGTTCTCACGGATGTTCAGGAGAGCAGTTTCCGTGCTTCTGGCCGCTCTGAAGCCAGATTGATGGTCATGGAGACTATCAACAGCTTCAGCATGGAGGTTAAGCTGGGAGATGGCCAGTTTCTCCAGGAGCTTGCCCAGGAAGGGAGTGATGGAGATTGGGCGATAGTTAGCCGGACAGAAGGGGTCGGCAGAGGGTTTCTTAAGGAGAGGGTGCACAAGGGAGTGCTTGAGGGGGGATGGGAAGACTCCAGAGGCGAAGGAGTGGTTGCAAAGGTTGCAAAGGTCAGCCAGGGCAGGAGCCAGGGAGTCGATGTGGTCCTTGATAGTTTTGGAGGAACAGGGGTGAATCTGTTTAGACGAGACTTTCATAGATCGGACTTGTCTGGAAACCTCGTCAGCAGAAAAAAGGGGAAAGGCAGAGAAGGAGGGAGGAGGGGTGGCTGCAGAAGGGCCAGAGGAAGAGCAGGGAAGAGAGGGGGGGAGATGATAGGAGGAGAGTGAGGACAGGAGGTCCTGAGTTTTAGAGATGAAGTGGGAGGCCAGTGCAGTGCAGAGGGCCTGGGAGGGGACAGGAGAGGTAGAGACTGCAGCAGGGTTGGCAAGCTCCTTGCAGATTTTAAAGAGTTCAGCCGAGTTGTTAGATGCCGCAGAGATGCGGGCTTGGATAAGGGCTCTCTTCTTGGTGAGAACAGAGAGACGGTATTGCCTTTGGAGCAGGCGGCAGGCCAGTTTGTCAGAGGATGAACATGAAGCACGCCATTTCCTCTCTGCCACCCTGCACTTGCATTTTAGGGTGACGAGATCCGAATCATACCAGGAGTTACATTTGGCTTTGGGCTTCAGGTGGATTTTCATGACAGGGGCAAGGATATCAAGAGTATCAGATATAGCAGAGTGGAGCAAGGAGAGGGCTGTGTCAGGGTGGGAGTCAGCCGAAGGAGGAGGGGGGGCGAGAAGGTGGCAGCGAAAGCCGCAACTGACACGCGCTTCATGGGTCGGATGACCGAGAAGGTGAGTGGCAATGATGAGGGTGGCTTTGCCTGTGGGGTAGGGATGGTGAGGTGGGAGGATAGGAGAAAGTGATCACTCCAGGAGAGAGGAGTGGAGAGAGGGACAGAGAGGGGAAGGTCAGAAGAGATCAGAGCATCAAGAGTGTGCCCTGCAGAATGAGTAGGCCCAGACGGGAGAATAGAGAGTGAGAGAGAGTCGCAGAGGTCACGAAAGAGTCCAGTGGGGGGACAGGAGGCATCTAGGTGGATGTTGAAGTCCCCAAGAAAGAGGAGTTGAGTGGTAGAGGACAGGAGTGAGGAGGAGAGGTCAGCCCACTCAGAGAGGAAGGAGGAAATTTGACTTTTGCCCAAAAAAATTTGACTTTGAAAACAAGTAATAATCTATTTGCATTGTAAAAGTGGCTGACCAGATATAACTCCAGAACGCTCGCCCACATGTTCATGTAGTCTTGTTTGTTAAAATAATAATAATTTAACATGGTTTTATTAAGAATGTGTATATTAATAGCAATGTTGACAGTAAATATTATGTGCTTGTGACAAGTACAAATATTGTCTTATTATTTATCTAGAGGTCCCATTTAAAAAAGGAACATAATATTTTTCATTTCTGCAGTAAAGCCAAAAATAAAAGCTACAGGGACCTTGGGAATTTGAGCACAAAATGAAAAGACTCTTTGTAAATTGTCCCTGAATCACTTGTAACAAAAATTCCAAGGATCCAATATACCAAGTAAGCTTGAATAAAAGATAAGATGGACATGTGAGAAACTGAGTGGATGGAATTCAAGTTTTTATTAGTAAGAGCTGTCGAATGTGAATGAGCTGCATTTTACATAGCTAAAATGGAAAGTCAACAAATTATGTACGTGTGCTTGATGAGAAATGATGTGCGACATTGATATTCAAGTTGACGTAAAGACAGCCAATTGTTTAAAATTTCAATATAACCTATATAGAAAAAGTAATTTTTTATTGAAATGCAGTGAATTGTTTTGCCAATGGCTATTAAAAATATATATATATTTATCCTTTCAAAATGCACTTAGTTACATCATCAAGATATGCGTATGTCATGCAACCATCTGCCCGGGTTCTTAAACCAGAATTGGAATTTTGCCATTACGAACGGAACAATGATAAGTATCTTCTGGAACGACCGCTCAAGTTTGCCCATTTGCGTTTGTCCATCACCCGAGCCAATAAATCAGCATTTATTCAATAAAGAAATGCGGATATCAATGTTTTGCTGTCGATGTGTAACCAAATGTTTTTTCTCCAAAAGCAAACGCCATGTGCTTCGATAGAAAACAGATGGTAGAACATAATGGAATTATGTTTTACTCCACAGTACTTTGACTTGAACAATTCAAGTACTGGTATTAAAACCTTGAAGAATGGAATCAGAAAGATTGCATGGAATGTGACCGTCAAACAACAAATGAGTACTATGCCTTGATATGATATGATAAGTCATTTATAACGCGCCTGTACACAAGTGTTACTAGGCGCGACGAGACAAGGGAGGGAAGACAGAGGGAGGACAAAACAAACAAACTTACTAGGCCTTGTGTCATTCAGATCGTGTAAGTGCGATACGCAAAAGTGCAGTGGGGAGGGACAGGGGAAGTACCAGTGGGAATGAAGGGGGAAGTGCAATCGGGGCAGCAGTGCTCTGTGTAAGTGCAGCCAGGGCAGCGCGGCTCTGGGTAAGTGCAAGGTGGCAGGGGACTGTAGGGTTCCAGATACAGCCCCTAAGTGTGCGGTAGGCCTGGAGGCAGTGCAGGGGCTACTGGCCAAGGGGGAGCCTGGTACCAGTGAGACTCTGAGGGTAGCCAGGCAACCAGACAACACAGCATAAGGGTTGGTCAGCAGGGGAGAGAGAGAGAAAAAGCAGAAGCGAAAAGGAAGGTCTTGAGGTGCATCAGGAACTTCAGGTGCTCTGGCTCAAGTTTGAGAGTTGCAGGGAGGCCATTCCAGAGGGAGGCACTTGCAGAGGAGAGAGATCTACACCCCACTCTCTGTCTGGAGAAGCGTCTGACTCTCAGAGAGTTGGAGGTGGCTGAGCAAAGGGCTCGAGGAGAAAGGTGGTTAGGAAGAAAGAGTTGGATGTAGTGCAGTCCCCGGCCCCAGAAAGCCTTGTGGACGATGCACAGGGTCTTGAACATGATCCTTGCATCCACCGGGAGCCAGTAGAGAGATTTCAGGGCTGGAGCGATATGGTCCCTGGGCTTGAGGCCAAGAACACGTCTTGCAGTCCTGTTCTGGATTAGTAGCAGAGGGGGAAGAGTAGTGGAAGGCAGATTGAGAAAGAGGCTGTTGCAGTAGTCCAGCCCAGAGAGAACCAGGGCTCTAGAGACAGTGAGCTTCTGGGGGAATGTCAGGAAAGGAAGAATGCCTCTGAGGAGGTGCAGCTGGTAGTGGGCCTTCTTGCCAAGGTATGTGAGTTGAGAGAAAGAGATAGTGGCGTCGAAGATGACACCAAGGTTTTTAGCCTCACAGGAAGGCGGAGGAAGAGGGCACAAGAGGGTGGCTAGTGAGTGAGAGAAGGAAAGCGGGAGCAGGGGTCCCAATGAGAAGGATCTCAGTCTTACAAGCATTAAAGCGGAGATCGTTGGAGACGCACCACTCCTGAATCGCTGATAGACAGTCAGGAATGAGCGAGAGAGGAGAGGAGACTGAGGGTAGCCTGAAGGAGAGCTGAGTGTCATCCGCTTAACACTGAAAGTTAGAGGACAAGGTAGAGATAAGGTGGGCCAAAGGGGCCAAGTAGACAATGAAGAGCCGGGGTGAGAGGTTAGAGCCCTGGGGAACACTGCATGTGGAGAGAGAGGTGTTGGAGAGAAAGGACCCAAGTTGGACCTGGGAGGGACGGTCCAGGAGGAAGGAGGTCAACCAAGCCAGGACCTGATCCGTGATGCCCAGGTTCTCAGAGACGATTGTTCAGGGTGGCATTATTGACCGTGTCAAAAGCAGAGGAAAGATCAAGGAGGATGAGCACAGAAGGAAGGCTTGAATCGAGATTAGTGAGCAGATCTTCACAGGTCTTCAGGAGAACAGTTTCCGTGCCTCTGGCTGCTCTGCAGTCAGACTGATGGTCATGGAGATAACCAACAGATTCAGTGTGCGGAGTAAGCTGGGAGATGGCCAGCTTTTCCAGGAGTTTGCCCAGGAAAGGAGTTTTCAGGAGGGGGTGCACAAGGGAGTGCTTGTGGGGAGAGGGGAAGGTTCCAGTGACAAAAGAGTGATTGCAGAAATCGGCCAAGGCTGGAGTGAGGGTGCCAATGTGGTCCTTGATAATTCTGGCGAAGCAGGGGATCACCTGCTTGGACGACACTTTCATAGATCGGACTTGTTTAGAAACCGTGTCAGTCGTGGTCAGAGAGAAAGAGGACAAAGGAGGAAAAGAGGGAGAGGGAGGCCTAAATAGGTAGAGGGAGAGGAAGAGGAGAGAGAGGGGACAGGATTTCCTGAGTTTTAGTGGTGAAGTGAGAAGCCAGAGCCTTACCAAGGGCCTGTGAGGAAACAGGGGAGGTGGAGACTGCAGAAGGATTGTCCAGCTCCTTGCAGATTTTAAAGAGCTTGGCCGTGTTGATACGAGCCGCAGAGACACAGGCTTGGATGTGGGCTCTCTTCTTGGTCAGGACAGAGAGGAGTAAACAATCTGTTCTTCCACTGATTATGGGCATCAGAAGTTGTAATGTCTCGTTGGATGTAGTCAACTGTTTCCGTTGAATTAAGAAATATAACAACTTGGTAAATTCCTGATGATGAGTATTTATTGAAAACTGTAAGTTGTTTGCTTCTTTTTGTGAAAAGCAAGTAAACTTTTACTTTGTGTGTGTGTTCATCTTCCTGTTTTTGCGTTGGGTAACATGATAACATAGTTTATTACAGCATACTTTTGGCTACACTGTGCACTTACATCATGAGAGCGGTTTCACATGTAGATGTAAGCTTGAGGGGCGGGTGTCACAATGTACTCCCACAAGGGCACTTCAATTTAGGGTGACTGATCAATGGATAAGATTATCATAAGATGGCGGTTTACGACCCGTGAGGTTCGCATGTCTAAATGTCAGAAAATCAAGGGTAAAATGCATTGGAAACAAAATTGCCCTATCCATTGGGCCAATAACATTCCTGAAAGAACTTCCCCATTAAGGGGAGATTTTCATAGAAAATACACATTTAAGTTTCTGAGACAATTTTTGTGCTTTCCTATCCAACTGTAGATTTTGTTTTTGTTTGTGGTCATTTCTAAAGTGAGATCATTACAAAATATGCATACTCAAAGCGAAGACTGGACTTGATAATCATTGGATTGGATCGAGTGCTTTGAGTGAGATAACAAATTGAGGGGCGGAGTCACAAAGCAATATTTGGAGGCAGGGCATAAGAATTGTCCTGTGCAGCCTAACAATAGAACGTAGCTGGGGCACCTACACAAGACGTGTGGCCGATGTTTCTAAAGGAGTGGCTGAAGAGACGTGAGTTTTCTTACTTGATAAGAAGGGGAGAACATTTTTTGGGGAAAAGTGTGTAAAATATGACAAATCAGCAGTAAAAATTTCTCAAATAAAAATAATTCACTATAAAAATTAAATCTTGTCAAATTGGGTGAATGCATGTTTCAATCTCTAAGTTCTTTGGAGGGGAATCGATGATTCTTACCTATACATTATTGTTTAATATAGTAAGTAATATGTTGCAAAAATCAAACTATGTAGTCTCTATATTACATTTTTCCTTGAGAATATTACAAAACAACTAATTGGGAGATGGTGACATCTACTGGGCAGGAGCAATATTGCCACTCGGCATTATTTCATTTACGTTTGTGTGTAGTCAAATCAGGTCGGGAAGCCAGTTCGGAGAGCCCAGGCAGGACTCCCTCTCCACACCAATATTTGGACAAACAGGCACACGCGCATACACTAACTCAGTCAAACACGTCCCTCTAAAGGGCTTTGGCTCTAGCACTGACACTGCTATGTTCACCTCCTTACAGTTCACATATCGATGGGACACACTTAGCCCCTTCACAGTGTTGGGAAGAGAGCTTACGCTTTAAGAAACATGTATCTCACATACATTATTTTTTAAAGAAAATAATAGAACAGGCCGTGATTTCTTACTTTGAGAATAGTCAATGCGTCTGTTCGGCTGGGATAAAACGTTCCCCTCTGATTGAAAATATAACTTGATATGGGGGCTCTGCTTCTCTTTCAGCTCTTGCCTCGTATCGTCCAAGTTCAGTGGCACCCATTTCTTCTTGCACACTAAAATAAAAAATAAATATGAGTTTTATTTACGACTTTTCTATTTCCATAGGTGCAATTTTCTTTTACTGCGCATTCCCAATGCTTATTTACAGATGGGTCTATGGCTCAGTGGGTTAATGCACCCACTCCAGGGACCTGTCTTTGACCTTATAGAGACCGACTTTACTGTTATTATTGGGTTACACATGCACGTGCATTGATGTCTTTGTTTAAATACGTTGCTCCAAATCCAACAGCAGCATGCACGGGCCATTGTGAAAGCATACATAAGTGAGAATAGTTTGCTTAATGTGGTGCTGCTTGCCGGGCTTCATAGCACTTTTGTTAATATGAGCCATTCTAATCGGGTGCATTTTCTTAAGATCCAAATGTGCTGGACTCGAACATCGTATATTCAGTGTAAAAGGCTGCAACGTCAAGTCGCAAGACTCAAAGGACCTGAGCAAATGCTCCCCTAGTGTGAGTGGACGGCCAGTGAAGGGGCAGAGTTTCCAGGGTCTGGGTCTGCTGACCTGGCCTGGTGTATAGAGTAGAAGAACATTGCCTAGCGCTTAGAATGTTCTGTATGACCGACATAAACACTCGGAAACAGCACGCATTGCCCTGCCAAACCCAGGAAACGAACCCAGGCCAAAACACGCCCCCAACCTCACCTGATGGTGAGGCATGTCCTCAGCAGGCACAAACTCATGGGTGGTATTTCCATTTACCACAGTAGGACTGGACGTCGCATCATCAGGACTGGCCCTCCCCACGTCATCAAGTATCCCCTCACTGCATGCCCCCCTTCACACCTCAACTCATTCATACACTCATTGTATCGTCTAATCATCATTCTACACATCATGTGAACATTCCCAAGTTTGCAGAGTGTGCAAAGGTGCAAATGTGGCACTGCATCATAAGGGGTGGGGTTGAAATCAGAGCCCCCCTCCTCCCCAAATCTCTGTCAGGCTAAGAGCACAGCTGGGATATTTTTTTTTTATTTTTTTTTTTTTATTTATTTTGGTTGGTCAAATTAATTTAACCTTTCAAAACAAAACTTTTCTAAAAAAAAATTAATACATTAAAATACATTGTTTCCATTTACAATGAGCATAATTTACATTCTCATCACAAATTGTCAAAATACAAAGATGAACAATAATTTCAGTTCAGTGAGAATAAGAGTCCTAAAGATTCTAAATTATCATCATAAAATAGTCCTATTTACAGTGACAATAATTAATCAATTCAATTCATCAGAAGCCACACACCGTAGAGTTCAATTTTTGGTGAATTTGCATTACTATAACATGATGTTTTAGCATTGGTACGTAATTGTAGATTCAGCTGGATGCAGTATTGCTTTTAAAAACTGCATTGTGGCTATTCTTATTGAGATTTTTGATGTGGCAAACAATTCATACCATAACTCATCATTAGAACGAGATAAATAGTGTGATTGGGTGAGTTTATGGATAATCGTTTCTCTTTGTGTTTCTAAACCAGAACATACAATCAATAGGTGTTTAAGAGTCTCTTCCATCTCAACAAGTTTACAAAATCGGCAATGTGCAACTTCTGCCTTGATTAGACCTCTTCTCAACAGAATTTGATTTGTAGGCCACAGATTTAATCGAAATCTTAAAATTTGATTTCTCAGCATCACTGAGGGACATTTCAGTAGATAATCGGCCGCCTTTCGAAATTTCTTATGACCGAATAATGCTCTGTCAAAGTCCTTTAATGCTAAACATTTTTGTTGTGTGTTTTGCCAGTCAAATGTATACAATTTCAATTTGGCCCTGTTCGAGATCTGGAGTAACAGTTCTAATGATATATTCGCTTCACTCAGATCATTGAACACTGAGGTTCTCCAATTCCTTGGAAATGGATGTTGAGAGCATAGCAAATAGTCTGCCAGTGCTGTTAGCACATTGTTCGTAGTTATTCCTAAGATACATTTCCGTAAAAGATTACATCTTTTCCAGACTGCTTGAATGTGCATCGAGAGAGTGCCCAATTCAAATCGCAAAAGAGCATTTGGTGTCGAACTCGGCAAATTTAGGGTTTTTTTCCAAAATTGAGCTTCAATTCTGTCCCAGTATTCTCGTTTTTGAGGTGTCCACGTTTCAGCCCCATAAGTCATAATGGGAATTACTTTCTGTAGATAGAATGTGAGAACATGAGAGCAAGAGAATTTGCCAAATTTGGCTAAAAGTATTTTGGCCTGCGAGATCAGAGATGACAATTTTCTACTCAAACTACTTTGTTCAGGTTTGTTTGCAATGGAGTTACTAAACATTACACCGAGATATTTGTATTCATCAACTATCAATAGTTTTTGATTAAACAAAACCCAATTATTATGTTTCCGAGGTTTCAGTTGATTATTTCTTAGTTCCATAACTTGGGTTTTTTCCAAATTAATTGTCATGTTATTCTTAACAACAAAGCATTCTAGCTGATTAAGAAGTGATTGAAGTCCACTCGGTGTTTGTGAAATAAGGACCAAATCATCCGCATAGAGAAGCCATGCGATGGTTTGCTTGCCAAGTTTAGGTGCATCATTAATTACCTTCACCAGTTCTACGCCTATGTCAAGAATGAACATATTAAATAATGTAGAGGCAAGAATACAGCCTTGTTTTAGGCCGCGTTTAATGTGAATGGTTTTAGATAGCAACCCGTCGAGATTCAATTTCACTTGCATAGTTGTATCAGAATGTAACAGTTTTATTAGTGAAATAAGTGTTGACGGGCAGCCAAAATTCGACATTTTATCAAATAATAGTTGTCGATCAACTGAATGGAAAGCGACTCGAAAGTCGACAAATGCCAAGTATAAAGCTTGTTTTTTCCATGCATGGGCTGCTTTAATGGCATTAAGTATGGTTATGTTGATGGCAGTGCCTAGCCCCGCAACAAATCCAGTCTGAAAGGGGTCACGTCTGTTTTCATTATTTAACCAGGAATTAAGATCCCGCAGAATAATTCTGGAAAAAATTTTCCCAGGTGCGTCCAGCAATGCTATTGGACGATAGCTTGCTGGATTTGTGCGATCACCTTTTTTATAAATGGGGACTATCACAGCTTTACACCAAGACGGAGGAACGCTTTGTTTCACCAGAATGGAAAGAAAAATTGCATATAAAGCTTTAGCCCATAGAATCGGGTTCTGTTTTAGAGTGTAATTTGACAGACTGTCGGGACCTGGGGCTCTAGATGAACTTGCCTTATTAATATAGAATAGAATATCGTCTATGTCAAACTGTAAAGAGAAAGGGGAACCTTCAAATCTCGGTAGCTCTTGTTTGCTGTTGCTTGATGGTATATCATACATGCTCGTGAAATATTCAACCCAGCATTCCTCTGGCACTCCATTAATTTGAGATGAAAGTTGTGAGCATGTCGTGCCAGAGTTAATTAATCTCCAAATTTGCGAAGTATTTTTTTTCTCAGCTACTCGAAGCCATTGTTCACCATCCTTTTGAAACATACTTGCTTTATATGCTCATATCCAATTTTTATAATCAGTTTTTATTTTACGTAGAGCTAAATCGCGATATTTCTGCGGTAGAAGCAAGGATTGTCTTTTTTGTTTTCGAAATAAAGATTTCCTAATTCTAATTGATTGATCATATACATGGGTTGAACGAATGTTATTGTTCATTTTATGCGCAATTGTGCAAGAAGAAGCACAGCTGGGATATGAGACATGCATGAATATCCATGCTGACCCCTAGGATTTTAACCTACACTTTTGGCATGTAAAGTGCTGGCTCAAAAAACAGGATTGGTTGAGGGGGGGGGGCTTAGGGGGAGGATTGGACGAAGCTGGCTTGTTTGCGGGTTTGAATTGAAGAAATGGTGGATGGAAAATGAATTGTTTGATGTAAGATTTGTTTTGTACACGCAGCTTCATCGCATGCATTTCATGACTTTAAAGTTACATTAAGCATTGCATGGATTCTATGACAAGACTGGAGGCGAGCATTATGCTTCAACTTCTTTATTTACTACCCTTCAGCAGTTTCAACAAACTATATCAAAATCAACAACAACAGAAATGTCCATATGACTTTCCCCTTTTAAAACTACAAATCCCAAAGTCTCTGTAGTCCTTTACTCTCCAGCTCAGTCTATGACCACTTCCTGTGCCTGAGTTCCTCCTCTTCTTTTGCTGCTCTTCAAGCAGATAAGTGATATTTCTTTACCTCGGAGCTAATGTGTATATAGTTAGCATTAGTGTGGGATTCAGATATGTTTTAACTTAATGGCCTCTACGGCAAGTTTCACAGCTAGTGAGTGATTGTGGATATTGTTTGCATGCGTAGCTTCAAGCAGCGCACGAGTTAATAAGCGTATCAGGGACCAAACTTAGGTAGGACTGCGATCCGTGTCGAGAGCGCAGCGACCGTCGCTTTCGCGAGCCGGGATTCGTGAGCGGCCTGTCCGCTATTGATTAAGCAGCGGGATCTCTGCCGGCCGCCCGAGCCCCGTGCCGTATTCCCGGCACTCCAGGGGTGTGCCTTGGGGCCGCGAATTTCCCTCGAGCCCCTTTCCCCATGTAGAGCGGGCTCGCTTTGGCAACCCCCTCCCTTGTGGAGGCGGGGCCGATCGCCGAGCCCGTAAACCCTTACAGAGGGTTTTTCACAGAGGACTCCGGCCCCCGCCCTCGTGGGGGCGGAGCTTACTGGATGCCGTTCCACGTCGCATTTCCTACGCGACGCGGCCCGAGGCAGCAGCAAGGAGTGCTCGTACGAGTTCAGTACGGAGCAACTCCATCGTTATAAAGATTAGAATCTCCCCGTACGCGCTCGGTAAGCGCCTACCAGGCGGAGGAGAAGCATAGCCTCAGGAGAAAGAGGCGGAGAGTGTGTGAGCATTACACAGCTCACGGAGTAAAAAGTGCCAGCAGGCATACACTCACGAGGCTACTGCCTCCCACTACGAAATAAAGATCTGTAAGCCACCACAAGCCAGCAAATTTAAGAAAGTCTGGTGCAGCCACGAAAAAAAAAAAATAATAATAATAATAGTAAAAATAATAAGGAATATATATACAAAAGAGAGATTGATCTCTGAGAAGCATCTACTAGGAAGTGGGCAGCCAAGACACCTTCACACAGGTATTTAAGGCACACAGCACCCCGAAACATGTCAGAATTTGAATGGAGTGAGGAGGAACAGTCCCTGGATTTAGCCGCCAGTTTCAAGGAGGTGCTGGGGAATTCCCTAGTAGATGCAGTGGCTCAAGGGGTGAGACCCTTGCAGGAGAGGCTGGAGATGCTGGAAGCAATGCTTCATCAGCCTAAAGAAAGCACCAAGAGGACACGCAGTTTGCCCATTGAACCCTCAGGATCAGGGTCTAAGGGGAGTATTCAGGCCCGCAAGAGAAAAACCTCTGCAGACCCCCAGGGCCCTACGGATGGGGCGAAAGATAAGGCCCTGGAGGTCGCCGACGCCTTCGCGAAGCTTAAAGAAGCATATTTGCAGCGTCAGGCCGTGACGGACCTCATCACCCCCTCTCCTGGGGAAGAAAATGAAGGAGATGAGGACCCAGGCTCGGAAGAGGAGCCAGAGGAAGGGGACCTGCCCCCTTAAGAGCCGAAGGAGCCAGTAGAGGAAGATTGGGTGAAGCCCAGCAGAGGAAAGAAAGCCTGCAAGGAAAAGCACCTTGAGGAGGAGCAGGACGAGATGTTCGATCCGGAGAGTATTAGAAATCCGAGGTCTTCCGACTGGCAGCCCTCTCCGAGAGTGGCCCAATACATGACAGCAAGGCTCAGAAAAGCCCTAGATAAGGAAGTGAGACAACGCCTCCGAGCGGAATGCCCCGCCCAGATTTGCCAGGGAAAGTAGCAGAAGCTCCCAAATTGGACCCCAAAATGCTCACCTTTGTATCTAAGACCAATAAGGACCACCGTAAAGGGATCGATAGATCTTAGAAGAGTTGCCAGGAGAAGGTCCTGGACTTAGCCGGTCCACTCGCTAAGATCATGGACTTGGCAGAAAGGGCGAAGGACACTGGCGAAGAAGTGGACCCCGAAGCCCTGGGAAATTGGGCGCAAAGAGCGGTTTGCCTTCAAGGGAACGCGAATTGCGCTATAGCTTTGGAGAGAAGAGGATTGCTCTTGAAGATAGACTCGAAGCTCAGTGACCTGGCATCCTACGAGGCTGGTGAGGCAGCCCACGTACTCTTGTTTGGTGAGACTTTCGGAAAGGAGATGGGCCGCTTTGTAGGCACATACACTAGCATCCATCCGTAAGATCTTCCCTCAGAGAGTTTTTGATGGACCGGTCGTTACAGGGGTCGCTCGACCGGTCGCCAACAAGGAGGTAGAAGGCCCTCAAATCAAAGAGCCCAATACTGGGAGAACACAGCAGCAAGACACGTTCTTTCCAGCCAGAGGTCACAGTACCAGAGGGCGCCGAGGTAGAGGCTTCGGACGAGGCCAGGGGTATACTCCAGGTAAGAACAGTAACATATCCTCCAGTGAGAGGGAGAACGAGTATGTTCTGGGAAAGCTGGCGCGCGCTTTCCAGCGATGTCTGGATTTTGCAAACCGTCAGAGGTCTGCAGCTAGAGTTTATTCGGGCCCCAGTACAGACCAGAGTACCCCCGCGTCAGCGCCTAGCGAAAGCGGAGCAAGCAGCCCTCAATACCGAATTAGAAATATTAGTGACAAAAAGGGCCATAGAAAGGTGCACCAGGGCTCCGAGCTTCATCAGCAACAAGTTCCTCGTGCACAGGAAAGAGAAAGTGCGCCCAGTAATAAATTTAAAGGAGCTGAACGGATGGATAGTTTACCATCATTTCAAGATGGAGGGGATCCATCAGCTCAGAGACTCCCTGAGGGAGGGAGACTGGCTGACCAGATTAGACCTAAAGGATGCCTACCTCAGGGTCCCAGTGCAGGAGCATTTCAGGAGGTTCCTAGCTTTTCTCTGGAAAGGGCAGTTCTGGCAATTCAGGACAATGCCATTTGGGCTTGCGTCAGCGCCTTGGGCATTCACAAAATTGATGAAGCCAGTAGCCGCGGCTATCCGAGAGAAAGGGATACGGCTGATAATGTACTTAGACAATCTGTTGCTTCTGGCAGAAGATCGAAGAGCGCTAGAGTATCAGAAAAAGTGGGTACTAGACCTGTTACAGTCACTGGGGTTTTTAGTAAACCTAGAGAAGTCAGATACCAGACCAGCGCAGAGGCTGGATTCCCTCGACTTCGTCCTGGATACGTGGAAAGCCACCTTGGAGCTACCATCAAGAAAGATACGTGATATCAAGAGAGAGATCAGAGCATGCTTAAGGAAGAAAGTGATTTCTCTGAGAGTGCTGGCGAAAATAGTGGGCCTCCTAGCAGCCTCCATACAAGCCATCTTTCCAGGTCCCTTACGCTATCGAGCCTAACAGAGGTTGAAGATAAGACACATTCAGCAAGGTTTGAGATATCATCAATCGATACCACTAGATCAGGAGTCTATCACGGAGCTATAATGGTGGTTACAGAATATGAACGCCTGGAATGGGCGTGTCATATTCGGGGATCGGCCGGACCTCATAATAGAATCAGACGGCAGTCGTCTAGGATGGGGAGCCCGGTGTGGAGAGTTGCAGACAGGAGGAAAATGGAGCGAAGAGGAATTGAGCCTGCACATAAACTGCTTAGAGCTTCTAGCAGGCTCCTTCGCGATAAAGACGTTCACAAGAGACAGAGCGAAGTCTTGCGTCCTGTTAAAGATGTACAACATTTTAGCGGTACGCTACATAAACCACTTAGGAGGGACGAAGTCCAGGATGCTGGCCGAGTTAGCGAAGGACTTCTAGCACTACTGCAGACAGGGACTTCAGTGACAGCAGAGTATTTGCCCGGAGTTCTGAACGTAGTAGCAGATTGGAACTCTCGATACCTCACAGACTCCAGCGATTGGAGGTTAGATCCTGCAGTGTTTCAGATATTGGATCAGAAATGGGGTCCATTGCGCACGGATCTGTTTGCGTCTCGCCTCAACGCCCAGATACCCAGTTATTTCAGCTGGAGATTAGACCCAGATGCAAAAGGCACAGACGCATTCATGCAGGAATCGGCAGGCGGGCCACATTATGCGTTTCTGCCGTTCATGATGCTGAGCAGAGTGCTAGCGAAATGTCGGAGGGAGAGCGCGGAGCTAGTACTAGTAGCGCCGTTGTGGAAAGCTCAAGACGTTGATAGAACGCCTGATAGATCTGCCGAGGGTCCTCCCGGAAGGCGAGCAACTGCTCACGGTACCAGCTGGGCAGTGTCATCCTCTGAGAGGGACACTCCCGCTCATCGCGTGCAGGATATCAGGAGACGATGGGAGCTGCCAGGCATTTCGATCCAGGCAGCAGAACTCATTGCCGAGTCCTGGGCGCCATCAACTAGGAGGAGCTACGACGCGGCTTGGGCCAAGTGGACGAGTTGGTGCAGGGGGAGAGGTTTTCATCCCATTTCTGCACCTGTAGTAGCCATACTGAACTTCTTAGCTCAGTTATTGCAAGATGGGAAAGCATTCCGTACTATAGGAGTGTACAGATCAGCGATCTCCGCAGGTCACGTACCGATCGAAGGAGTGCCTGCAGGTGAACACCCGGCGGTTAGCAGGCTCATTAGGGGAGCTAAGTTTAAAGCGCCACCAGCTCCTAAATACACAGTCTTGTGGAATGTGATGAGAGTTTTGAGATTACTAGAGAGCTGGCCGGTTAACAGATATTTATCTCTCAAGCAGTTATCGGGCAAGCTAGCAATGCTGTTATATCTCGTTTCCTGTAAGAGAGTGTCGGATATTAAGGCATTCGAGATTAATAGAAGAACATTTGGGCCAGAAGGAGTGACATTTATAGTGGTACAAAGGACTAAATCGAGCACATCGACTGTGCACTATCCCTATTTACCAAATAATATTAAGTGGTGCGTAGCAAGTTGTATTAAAGTATATGAAGTCAGGACAGCAGAGAATAGGGCAATAAGTACGAATCAGTTACTAATAGCGCGGAGGAAGCCTTTTCAGGCGGTAAAGACAGCTACCATTGCAAGATAGGTCAGAGAAGTAATGCTGGCAGCAGGTATTGACTTACAGCAGTATGGGGCACATTCAGTGAGAGGGGCCATGGCGTCCAAGGCATTTAGGTCAGGAGTACCATTGCAAGATATTATGTCAGCAGCAGATTGGGCGAATGATCGTATTTTCAGGGAGTTTTATTTTAAACTGGCTGAGAGTATAGCAAGTACGGTGTTGGGGCAGCTTTGAACAAGCATAATGCTCGCCTCCAGTCTTGTAATAGAATAAAGATTACCCCTGCTAACTGCGCAGGGAGTATTAATTCTATTAAAAACTAGGAGGCGAGCATTAGTTCCCACCCACAGCTGTTTAATAATCATATGTTATGTAATGTGTAAGGATATGATGACAAACTAGACTCCACCCTGATATTATATTTATGTTTTCCCTAGGGGAAGAGCAAAAGAACAATTGAAGGAGTTGTCGGGAATGAATAAAAGGCGAGAGTTCAGCCATGGAGAAGTTAATCTGTTGGAGTTCAGCAAGTCTTCGCTCGGTTGGCGGGACGAGAAAAGTTGTATTGGAAGGACTTTCAGAGCACGTAAAAGAGAGGAGGAGCTCAGGGACAGGAAGTGGTCATAGACTGAGCTGGAGAGTAAAGGACTACAGAGACTTTGGGATTTGTAGTTTTAAAAGGGGAAAGTCATATGGACATTTCTGTTGTTGTTGATTTTGATATAGTTTGTTGAAACTGCTGAAGGGTAGTAAATAAAGAAGTTGAAGCATAATGCTCGCCTCCTAGTTTTTAATAGAATTAATACTCCCTGCGCAGTTAGCAGGGGTAATCTTTATTCCCACTGCCTTCATCCTGGAGCTCGCCTTTGCATAGAGCTGGGAAGAGAAAGCAGCAAGCAGTAGAAGAGAAGCGACGCCGCTGCAGGAACCGCATCACACCGCCATAACTATCACTGCGGCCTCTCGTGCCGATACCCACACACCTTAGTAGGGTGGATGCTGGGGTGCTGCTGAATGGGAACTTTCCTGCGAGGGCAAGGGCTGTTGTCGCGTCTCTGCCCAATTCATAGACCATCGGCACCTAACCAAGCACATGCGCTCTGGGCGGGATTCTTGCCTCACTACTGTGTACAATGTCAGTAGAGACTTGTTTGCAAATCTGACAACCGACCCATTCATTTAAGTTCGTCGTGTGTCTTTCCCATAGCAGCAGCACGGCATAGCTAGGTTTAATGAAAACGTGCTGCTAGTGCAACCATCTCTGTCCTTCCCTCTATTATACTACTACTCAATCTAAAAGTGTTTTAGCATGGGCAAACGCGTTGTTGATTGTTAATCCGCGTCTATCAGGCTTTAACTCTGCTATGTCTTCTACCCAGTGCTGGATTTAGGCGAGGTCTAAAACAAAATGGGGTCCATGAATGCTAGGGTAAACGGACCATGCCAGGGTCCATATATCACTTTACCTACAGCGCGCACATAAAAAGTTACCCACACTGGTCCGTTGACATTCATTGGCACGCCATCATTAAATGAATATTGACACAACCCTATAGCTCATTGATAATGCACCCTCATATGGGTGGTGCTATTATTACTATTAGTCGTGCAACGATTTTTACCGTTCATTTGGCTTCCCCCCTTTGTTTCGAAACGTAACCCAGTAAAAAGTATGTTTATATTCATGATACTAGTGACAGTCCACCCCGCCCCCTTCCAAGCTGTCTGCACACTATTTCAGGCAGTGCGACCTACAGAACAAATGTTCACCTGGCTGGCTGGCTGGTTAGGGTGATGCAACTTTCCACTGCTGCATTATTGTCTCTCACAGTCGCAGCCACTCCCACGCACCTTCTTTCAAAGTGCCACGCCCATGCCATGTACCCAGTACAAAGAGCATTGCTCTTCTGCCAAGTTGTTAATTTCCCCTGGCTTTGTCATATGACGTGTAATATTGGGCCTTTATTAAACCACTCAAAATGTATGACATAGGGTAGCTTGGGGAACAGCAGGATAGACATATTATTTGATTAATTGGGAAAACCAGAATTGGAATCTAGGTCTCCCGGTTCAGACAACGGCTGCCCTGGGGCCTTTTTCTGGAGTTAAAAGTGCCCAGTGTTTCCTCTTTCATGTGCAAGGCTGTCGTCTTTGAGCTACACGGCTCCGAAGTCAGGGGACTCGGGTGGCACAGGGGAAAGGGACGAAGGAGGGAGAAATCCCCAGCAATGCTTAATATAACTTCAATCGTGTGTGATGTCACCCCTTTCATGGAGTGCCTTCTTTGCTAAGGGGTTCATATACAGACCATTGCCTTCAGGCTACTACTAAAAACATCTCTCTCAACCCACTAAGACGCCATAGCGGATTAAATCCCATGGGCCCATTTAAGTCTATGGATGCATTTTATTTTCTTTCAAATTTATATATGGGGCAAACAAAACCTATGCGCACCAGAGTGCTTTACAAGGAAAACATATACAAATTACATTAATAAACGTACAGTTAACGTATCAAAAACATAAACACAGCTTAGCTATATACACAATTAAAACGATTTAAAAGCAGAATTCCATAGCTACGTTTTTAGCATTTTACGAAACTAAAAAAAGATAATTCGGAGTGAGAAGCTTACTGTGAGTGTGAACTGAGCCCAGGGCCGATGACACTCTCCAAATGCTGGTAAGGTATGACTACGAGGTTTCCCAAACGGAGAGAGAGGACTGAATAATGGAATAGGCTGCAATGAAAAGCATATTATTTGAATTCAATTTGAGTTCTCTTGAATTCTGTGAAATATCAGCAAACTGGGGATGTTGTCGGGTTTTGGATTTTAGAGGGGGTGCAGGGCGTTTTCTTTGCCCATGGAGGGCTCAGTGTTAGGGAGAATTCTCATTTATGGCTAATTTCCCTTACCTAGTGAGTCCCTCAGCAGCTTTGCTGGATTTCTGGTGTTTATTTTTTCCAGTGTGAACCTTTTCCCTACTCTTACATGTGTTTTGCCATGTGTATTTCTACTGTACGTGTGATCTTGGGCTCTGGAGCTACACCACTCCACGAGCCCCACTTTTTGTGTCTGTTACACAGCACCTTCAGTGCAGTGACACAGGGTTGTCTTTGAGACTTCCACTGACTCAATTTTTCTGGGGCTGACTACTGTCCCCCAGAAACATGTAAAGTTGCCATTAACTTTAGTCACTTTAAACTACAGACCCAGTACACCCCATCTTACATGGAGTATTGGAAAGGGTTAGTTCCTACCCCTTTTTGTCTGTGCCTCTGTGAGCTTTATTTTGCTCTCAACACTAAGACTTGGCTGGTGGCATTGGTATCTACCCTAACTTTTCTACTGCCATTATACTATATAAACGTGGTACTGTTTTAGGCTATTGTATTAGCCTCAAACTTAAACCCGCTTGACCAAATACTTTTTATTTTGGCTCCGGTCGGGTTTTATTGCCATTTCTTTTTGTTAAAATGCTTCTTGTGTTTTACTTTGCGCGGCAAACCAGGTTTGCCTTCTTTGTTCGCCGACCTTTGGCATCTGGGTGTCTAGGTGGGATGAATGTGAGGGAGGGGTTTAGTCACCACCTGCACAGGGTCTCCTTGAAGACCCAAGTCACACTTTGTGTCGATTGGCTGAGGTGGTTGTCCGGGCCGGACAACCCCCCTGCTGAGTGATTGACAGCCAGGCTGTATGAATGGGGGATTTTGGCATAAAAGGCAGGACTCTTGGGCTGGAAGTCGGAGTCGCCACTGGAACTGCAAAGAACCAAAGAGAAGCGGAGAAGAAGACGGCTGCTGCAACTCCCGAGTCCCGGTGAAGCCCTGCTACAGTCCTGAGCTATCTACCCTTCAACGACAAGAGAAGATCCAGTCCGGAGTCTTCTTCCCTTGAGCCTGTTGGGATCAACCAGCTCACCTTCCACAGCCAGAGGATCCTCTTCTTGGTCGAAATCACTGCACACAGCTATGGTGGTCCGGATAGCCATCTGAAGAGCCTCTCCTGTTTTAAAGGAGCACACCTTTTATTCACTGTTGCTTCGCTGCTGCTGGCCTTATCCCTGGGTAGTGCAGATTGCTCCAGACGTCCTCCTTCTTGTGCCCACGATTGAAGCTCCAGGAACCATGAGTCTGCAGGGACTACCAGGAACAACTGCCGTAGCACCAGCTTTTCTTCAAACGAATAAGGTACTGTGTCCAGCTTCAAGGAATTGGGGTGAACCCTTTCTCCTCACCCAAGGCTTGCCCTTGTCTTCCTTCCCTCTTATAACTTTTGCTTCCCTTTTGACAATATCCAAGTACTCCTGGCAATCTCGAATCGTGAACTGTTCTAACCTTGTGATCCTCGACAACATGACCCTTTCCCATTTGACACTGGCGCAGGCCTATTGACTTTTATCTACGTTTTAGAAAGTGTCCTCGGATTCTAGCTGTCTTGACAAAAGTATGGCCTATGATTTTTATCCCCTATTCTATTGTGATAATTCATGTGCTAAGTGTGTTTGACTACGGTAAAGTTTTTCTCGCGGGTACGCCTTTCTTTGGTAAGACCGAACTGTCATTACCAGAATTGGTTGTGTGTAGTGTATTTGAAGTGTGGTTTTAATTTAGTAGAAGTGAAGTGTTTTGTGAACAGATGGTCTAAAAATAAACATACTTTTACTTTTTAACCAGAAACCTTGAGTCGGTGTTTGCTTGAGTCACAGTAATTGTAGTTCTTTCTGTAATCTCTACTACTGCTCATTTGCTCTTGAGATAAATCTGGCTGCTCAGCCACTGCTACCACTTTTTCTGTGTAGTACAGGCTTGTAGCAAAGGTGACATTGTACTACAACTTGTAGTCTTAATTGTGTGTGGAGCCCACAAGGGCACTGCAAAGGAAAACAATCTGAACTGGTTGCTAAGTTATTGGGAAAACAAAGTCTGGAGAGTGGGTCAAAAGGGCCTACCCCTCCAGCAAATGTGGATACTGATGTTTCAGATTCTGAGAGTGTTGGATTAGAAGAAGTAGATGAGTCCTTGTTAGGAAACCCTACAACTCCCTTGCCTGCTCAGAGACCACAACCTCTGTCCAAGGGACCCCATCAGGTCCTACACTCACTCCTGAATTTAATGCACTTGAGAAAATGAGACTTGAGTTGGAAGTGAAACGTATTGAGGCACAAAATGCCATGAAACATAAAGAATTAAGGCTCAGAGAAATGGAGATGGCTCATGCTTTAGAGATAAAGAGATATTTTGTAGAAAATGCTTCTCTCCCAGGATCTTCTAGGTCTTCCAGTCCTAAGAGACCCGGTATGCCAAAGGAAATGATTGGTGTGTATGAGACTAAACTTGATGTTTTGGATTGGTTAGCAATGTTTGAATACAATCATGGGATTCGGGGTATCTCAGGGAGTCAGTTGATTCCTTGGCTTTTCTCTATGCTCCCCTTTGTTGCAAGTGATGCTGTAATGTAGCT
The DNA here is from genome assembly GCF_040938575.1 of Ambystoma mexicanum. Lineage (NCBI taxonomy): Eukaryota > Metazoa > Chordata > Amphibia > Caudata > Ambystomatidae > Ambystoma > Ambystoma mexicanum. The sequence goes on from NC_090937.1 coordinate 609,549,071, forward strand.
GGGGGAGGTTGATAAGCAGGATTATGAGTGTGTGAAGCTAGCTTTGATAGCTAGATTTGGGAAGACCCCTTCCCAGTACCTTAAGAGGTTTAGGACCCTCAAAACACATGGTGGTACCCCTTGGGCTACCTGGTGTGTGACTGTTTGAAAAACTTAGATGGTTGGGTTAAGGGTTACAAAGTGAACACTTATGAAGGTTTGAGGAATCTTGTTATTTTGGAGTCAATTTATGATGCCTGCTCTCCTAAGCTTAGACAGCACTTGGCTGATTCAAAGGAGATAGATCCTAAAAAGTTAGCTAAGGCTGCTGACTTGTGGGTTGCCAACAGGGCTACTCACAAGGATTCTGGGGTAACTCAGAAAAAGGATGAGGGAAAGCAGCCAAAGAACGATAACAAGGAGAATTCCAATAATTCCAATCCAAAAGAGGGCCCCAAACAGAACCAGGGTAAGCCACCAGGGAAACCGAATCAGGCTAGTGTACCATCTGGTGTTAAACCAGGGGAGGTCAGAGTAAGCCTCCATTCAATAGGACATTTGGTTAATGTTTTGTTTGTGAAGCTACTGACCAAAAAGAGAAAAGAGGATCCCAGATGTAAGGGTAAACCTTAAGGGGTCCACACTGTCTCCTTAGCCTTCTCCTAGGTGGAAGAAGTACCGATGACAAGTGGGAACTTTCAATTACTGGCTGATGAACCCATGAGAGTCTCAGCTAGTGTTCCTTTAGTGTCTTTGGGTCATTGGTAACAATAGAACTTAGATGTCTATAACTCAATCCCAGATAATACTAAAGAGTATTATAAAGATAGTGTTCTTGTGAATGGTCAGGAGACCCCTGCCATCAGAGACACCGGAGCCAGCATAACTGTGGTTGATGAATGTTTTTTCAAGGTAGAGGTTGTTGCTAAGGCACCCAAACCTCTAACCAAGTTAGCTTGAGGCACCGTGCAAATGGTTCCCCAGTTACCAGCTCTCATCCAGTGCAATGACATGACTGTCAGAATACCTGTTAGTGTGCAGAGTGACATACCTGGGAGAGTCCTGTTGGGTAATGACCTAAAAACTCTTGGAGTTGTGTCTAGTACCCCCAGGCCTCCCAGTAAAAGGAAGCAGGAGCTCACAAGGGCTGCTAGGGAGAGAACCTGAGAGGCTCTCCTGTGGACTTGATAGAAGAAGATATCACCTGTCATGATGCCTACCCCGGGGAACCAGACCAGGTCCAGCAACCCCGGAAGCAGGCATCAAGTTGTTTTGAGCAAGCCCAAAAGCCCCTGCAAGGGGCGTTTGGGTGCGGTCCTGGCGCCTATGGCGCCAAGCTCATATGGAGAGAGTCAGTCCTGGCGCCTATGGCGCCAGGCTCATGGAGTAGAACTTACCTGATGCAGACCATGCTGCAAGCTTACCTGGTGCAGACCATGCTGCAGAGCTCCAAGCCAAATGAGGCTTGGAAGGGACTATTTTACCTAGGGACTATTTTTTACTCGGGTAGGGCTGGGGAAGAATACTTACCGGGGACTACTTTGGAGGCTATTTAAACCACTTCCGAAGAGCAGCACACGCTTCGTGTTATTCTGCATTCAGCGTAACGCTCACCGTGTCTGCAAGCCTGCATCCAGTCTTCTGCCACGCCCGCCTCGAATCTGCAGCTCCTAAAAAAAGGGAGGAACAGAAGGAGAAAGGTTAGAATAAGAGCAAACCTTCGATCCTTACCTGAATTCTGGATCCACCGCACCTTTGAGCTGGAAGAAAGAAGCATTTACGCGCCGCATCGACTGCTGAAGCGCCGCGCTGAACTCACCGGCCTTCGCCGCATCCTCACGATCCACCGCATCCTTCTGCATGTTTCCGCCGCATTCTGGCACCTAAGGGGAACACAAGAACAGCAAACGTGAGTCAAGGAAATAAACAGAGGCAATAGTAACTACCCCCATAGACTTATCTGATTACCTCCCGGGGAACTATTCCTCTTCACGGGTCGGCGCAGTCTCCATTGCATCCTCACCGCACCCTGGCCCCTAAGGGGAACAAAAGGACGACAAGGTGAGACAACGGGACAAATAAGGGGAACTCTTCTCACCGCAATAGACTTACCTAATTTTACCGCCGGAGGCATAATTGCCCGAACTTCATATTTTACCGCCACACCTGAATAAGGGAACAAGCAGCTTACATTCTGGCCTTATTTTATTGAACTTTGTAGGATAAGCCAAATCCTTACCTGAACTTCGTCAGCTACCATGAGGAACTCTTTGCTGGGGTCAAGCTGCAAACTCCAAGGAATCGGACAAGAATGAAAGTCAGACATGTGAACTCTTCCGAACTACATATTTTTTCAGAGTCAATATTGTTCTGGAACTCACCGATTCCTTCGAGCCAGTGAAGCAACTGGTTATCAACACGCCCCTGCGCTCAATGCAGGATGGAGAGCTCATCTTTTCAAACCATCAGGTGAGACTATAAGAGGGGACATCAAAGGTGATCTGTGGGGAGAACAGCGGGGGTGGGGGGAATTTACACTCAACTCCACGGGTGGTTAATTCCCTTTCTCCATTTGCAGAAGAATATTCCTACGGGCCAAGCAAACGAAGCTAGGTGGGCCAGTCCAGTCCGTCATCTCGGCCCTACGCATCACATTGGTGGAGACCGCAGCTGTCCAGTTCAGATCGACGCCTCTGTGGGAACCATGTTTGTGTAATAGAACGTGAAGCCTACCCACAAATTCCCACCCGGGCATTATGGATACCTCAGAGACTGACCAATTGGCCCAATTACTAGGGGAACTGAGGGCTGAAGTGCATTCAGCCCGTCAAGAAACGAATGCTCTTAGGGGAGAACTGATTTTGTCAAAGGAGCGAACTGATGACCTTGCTAGGCAGCTATTGCAAAGCCAGGCTGGACAAGCACCCCTACCTGGTTCCGGGGGTAATCCAGCTCCTGTGTTATCGAGTAGCCCTGTGCAAATAAACCTACCAGGAAATGTTGCATTAGCTCCACCCAAATGGTTTGCCGGAGATCCCAAAAGGTTTGCCGTGTTTATGAACCAATGCCTCCTGCACTTTTTATGCAGACCTCGAGCCTTCCCAAACGATCAAGCCAAGGTAGCCTTTGTATTGTCATATCTCAGCGGCAGTGCAGCTGATTGGTCAATTCCACTAGTCACTCAGGATGACCCAATTCTTTGGGATTTTCAGGGCTTTCAAACTAGCAGGGAAAGACTATTTGCCCGGCACTCCCAAGGACAGGCCCTGGATAACGAACTTTTGTCCCTACGGCAGGGTAACCAGGACTACATCGCGACCTTTAATAGGTTGATAGTGGAAACTGGATGGCCTGAGGAAAAACGAATCACGTTATTTCATCGAAGGCTTCCAGGAGAACTCAAGGATGTCTTGGCTCAAGTCGTGAACCCACCTCAAGACTGCGCTGAATATATAGACTTAGTGGTCCAGTTAGATCACAGACTTCAGAACAGAAAGGCTGATCGAGCCAAGTTTGAGAATCGGGTGTTGGTCAAAACTCACGCTAACCCCAAAGGAGCAGATGCTTCAGAACCCATGGAAATCTGAGGGGTTTAAGGACCCTTAACCCAGAAGGAAAGTGAAAGGAGACGACAAATGCAATTGTGTCTATATTGTGGAACTTCTGGGCATTTTCTACGGGATTGCCCTGTAAAACCACCCAAGAAGGTGGTAGGAGCTGCTGATAAAAGCCATATGGAGTCAGACTCGGGAAACGACCACGCCCGACAAGCGTAGAGGTCCGCTTGCCGAGCTTGAAGAAGGATACTCAGACCTTGCATTTCATCATACCAATGGTCCTCGTAGATCCAGGGCAGCCATCGCGTATGCACGCAGTAAGGGCATACATTGATAGCGGGGCCATAGGAAACTATGTGGACTATGAATTGGCTTCCAGGATGAATTTACCTCTCTGCCGAAAAACCACCTCAGATGTCATCACCACAGTCGATGGAACTGAAATTGCCTCTGGGCCTGTAACTCATTCCACCGCAGAGATGACACTATTGGGTCAGGATGGGCATCGAGAGACTATTGTGTTTGATCTAATCAAAGCCCCACAGTTCCAAATAATACTGGGGATACCTTGGTTGGAAACACATAATCCTTGCATTGATTGGCGAGAGAAGAGAATAACCTTCCCGGATTGTGCACAAACCGGTTACTCACAGAAAAATCAGAACGTAGGACTGGCCACAGTAACCACAGCAGTCATGCAACTACCTCCAGAATACCAAGAATTCCAGGATGTCTTCCAAAGGGAACAGGCAAACACCTTACCTCCTCACAGATCGTACGATTGTCAAATCGATCTCATACCCGGTGCACAACCCCCTTGTAGCAGGATTTATGCCCTTACGGAACCTGAGAACCTTCACCTACGACAATATTTAGACCAGTACCTTGCCAATGGCTTTATTCGCCCATCCAAGTCCCCTGCATCTTCAGCTTTGTTCTTCGTGCCCAAAAAGGAAGGTGACCTCAGAACGTGCATAGACTACCGCGCATTGAACCAGATAACTGTTAAGAACCGATACCCATTGCCTCTGATCCTTGAACTATTAGACCAAGTGAAGGACGCTTGTATATACACTAAATTAGATCTCCGGGGGGCATACCATCTGGTACGTGTAAAAGAGGGCGACGAATGGAAGACTGCTTTCCGCACTAAGTATGGGTTATTCGAGTACCAGGTGATGCCTTTCGGGTTGTGCAATGCACCAGCAGCCTTCCAATACTTCATGAACGATGTCCTTCGTGAACTCATTGACGTTTGTGTTGTCGTGTATATCGATGATATTCTAGTATACTCCTCTTCAGAATCTGACCATGTGAAGCATGTCCGAGCAATCCTTGAGAAATTGCGCCAGCACAAACTATACGCAAAACTAGAAAAATGCGTTTTTCATGCCACAGAAGTTGAATTCCTTGGGTTTATCCTGACCCCAAAGGGAGTCCAAATGGACTCATGAAAGGTGGACGCAATCCTTAAGTGGCCATCACCAAGTGTAGTTAAAGGAGTACAAAGCATGCTCGGCTTTGCCAATTTCTACGACAGATTCATCCCAGATTTTCCACATGTCGTACATCCCATCACAGCACTCTTGCGAATAAATAAACGCTTTATATGGACTGAAGAAGCTGAAAAAGCCTTCCAAGAGCTGAAAGCGAAATTCACGTCTGCACCTGCGGTAAAGCACCCACGCCCTGAACTTCCATACATAGTGGAAACTGATGCATCCAGTCTAGCCATGGGAGCTGTCCTGTCTCAAAAGGATCCTGAAACTGGCCAGCTTCACCCAGTAGCATTTTACAGAAAGTTCTCGGCACCCGAGTTAAACTATGCGGTTACCGACAAGGAGTTATTAGCCATTAAATCCGCCTTCAAGGCTTGGCGGCACTATCTTCTCGGTGCCAGGCATACCATTACTGTGATCACCGGAATTTACAGTATTTAAAAACAGCCAAGGCCCAATCGTCACGTAAACTCCGATGGGCATTGTTCTTTGCCGAGTTTGATTTTGTGATAACCTTTCGACCAGGTTGTAAGAATGGTAAAGCAGACACCTTATCCCGAATAGGGATGCGAGAGGCAGAAGTGAACCCAGAACCAGTACCTATAATTTCCGAACAAAGGATCCTTGGCATGACTACTCTACAGACACTAGAGGACATTCAGGTAAAGATCCAGCAACTCTTTGATCCTACAGCCCTGCAGGACTGGGTAAAGAAAGTCCCGGACTACTCTGTCACCAATGTTCTGCCTTATTACCAAGGGCGACTGTTTCTGCCACACAAGGAACTACAAGAGCAAGTCATTTCCCGTTATCATGATACCCTAATGGAGGGGCACCCAGGTATTGCAAAAACTGAAGCTAAGATTAAAAGACAATTCTGGTGGCCCACCTGGCGAAACGTTATTACATCATCTGTGATGTTTTGTGGCATTTGCGCCCAAAACAAAAGTCAAAAGAAAAAAACAGCTGGACTCTTACAACCTTTAGACATTCCGCCTACACCATGGCACACCTTATCGTTAGACTTTATTACTGATCTACCTCCTTGTAATGGGTTTAACACCATTCTAGTTATTGTGGATCTTTTTTCCAAGATGGCCCACTTTATTCCTTTAAAAGGACTACCTTCAGCCTTAATCCTGGCCAAAGAATTCCTCGAAAACATTGTTCGCTTACATGGATTTCCGTTCGTGTTGGTCTCTGACCGGGGCAGTCAATTCATTTCACATTTTTGGAAGAAATGTTGTCAATTGGCGCAAATCAAAGTGAGATTATCGACCATTCACCACCCCCAGACCGATGGTCAAACAGAGTGGACCAACCAGACTCTTGAACAATACCTGCGTGGTATGTTACATCAAACTGAGAGTAATTGGAAGGATATCCTTTGGATCGCCGAATATGCATACAATAATTCAGTACATTCTGGAACTGGACAAAGTCCCTTTTATACCCTATATGGGCACCACCTTCGAACCTCAGACCTTGACTCACCCCAACACTTAGAAATGCCCGCAGTGGAACATCTACACGCTACGATGACACAAGCCTTTAAGGAGGCAACTGCACATTTGAAACAGGCGAAGGAGAAATATAAGAAAGATGCTGATTGGCATAGAAGTGATACTCCACAGTACCAGATAGGGGACCAAGTATGGTTGGCCACAAAACACATACCTCTCAAGGGAACGCAGACCTTTAACCCTAGATATTTGGGACCTTACTCTATTAAGGCCATTATCAAACCGGTGGCCGTCAAGTTGGACTTACCTGCTAATATGCGAATTCATCCCGTCTTTCATGTGTCACTTTTGAAGCCAGTGCAACCAGGGACAAGACTAACCAAACCACCAGACCCCGTCCTTATAGACGTGGAACCAGAATTTGAAGTTAAGAACATCCTGGACTCCAAGATGGTGAAGTCAAAACTTTTTTATTTAATCGACTGGAAAGGGTACAGACCACAGGAAAGGTCTTGGGACCCCAGTGACCACGTGCATGCACCTCGATTGGTGAAAAGATTCCACCTTAATTTCCCAGACAAACCAAAACCACGGGGAAGAACGACTTTAGGAGGGGCCTTGGGGGGGGAGTGCTGTCATGATGCCTACCCCGGGGAACCAGACCAGGTCCAGCAACCCCAGAAGCAGGCATCAAGTTGTTTTGAGCAAGCCCAAAAGCCCCTGCTAGGGGCTGTTTGGGTGCGTCCTGGCACCTATGGCGCCAGGCTCATATGGAGAGTCAGACCTGGCTCCTATGGCGCCAGGCTCATGGAGTAGAACTTACCTGATGCAGACCATGCTGCAAGCTTACCTGGTGCAGACCATGCTGCAGAGCTCCAAGCCAAATGAGGCTTGGAAGGGACTATTTTACCTAGGGACTATTTTTTACTCGGGTGGGGCTGGGGAACAATACTTACCGGGGACTACTTTGGAGGCTATTTAAACCACGCCCGAAGAGCAGCACACGCTTCGTGTTATTCTGCATCCAGCAGCGTAATGCTCACCGTGTATGCAAGCCTGCATCCAGTCTTCTGCCACGCCCACCTCGAGTCTGCAGCTCCTAAAAAAAGGGAGGAACAGAAGGAGAAAGGTTAGAATAAGAGCAAACCTTCGATCCTTACCTGAATTCCGGATCCACCGCACCTTCATGCTGGAAGAAAGAAGCATTTACGCGCGCCGCCTCGCCTGCTGCAGCGCCGCGCTGAACTCACCAGCCTTCGCAGCATCCTCACGATCCACTGCATCCTTCTGCACGTTTCCACACATTCTGGCACCTAAGGGGAACACAAGAACAGCAAAGGTGAGCCAAGGAAATAAACAGAGGCAATAGTAACTACCCCCATAGACTTACCTGATTACCTCCGGGGGTACTATTCCTCTTCACGGGTCAGCGCAGTCTCCATTGCATCCTCGCCGCACCCCGGCCCCTAAGGGGAACAAAAGGACGGCAAGGTGAGACAACGGCACAAATAAGGGGAACTCTTCTCACCGCAATAGACTTACCTAATTTTACCACCGGAGGCATAATTCCCCGAACTTCATATTTTCCCACCACACCTCAATAAGGGAACAAGCAGCTTACATTCTGGCCTTATTTTATTGAACTGTGTAGGATAAGCCAAATCCTTACCTGAACTTCGTCAGCTAACACGAGGAACTCTTCGCTGGGGTCAAGCTGCAAACTGCAAGGAATCGAACAAGAGTGAAAGTCAGACATGTGAACTCTTACGAACTACATATTTTTTCGGAGTCAATATTGTTCTGGAACTCACCGATTCCTTTGAGCCAGTGAAGCAACTGGTTATCAACGCGCCTCTGCGCTCAATGCAGGATGGAGAGCTCATCTTTTCAAACCATCAGGTGAGACTATAAGAGGGGACATCAAAGGTGACCTGTGGGGAGAACAGTGAGGGTGGGGGGAATTTACACTCAACTCCACGGGTGGTTAATTCCCTTTCTCCATTTGCAGAAGAATATTCCTACGGGCCAAGCAAACGAAGCTAGGTGGGCCACTCCAGTCCGTCATCTCGGCCCTACGCATCACATTGGTGGAGACCGCAGCTGTCCAGTTCAGATCGATGCCTCTGTGGGAACCAGGTGAGCGTAACATCACCCCAGGTCCACAGGACGTACTTACTGCTATTGCAAGACAAAAAGAGACAAAGGGGAAACCCAAGTCTACCAGCAAGAAAACAGCAAGCACTCCTGTGCCTACAAGAACATCACCAAGACTGTCCAAATTCACACCTGTGACTCCTCCACCAGCTGAGGCTGAGTGGGAGGTTCAACCCTGTATGGTTCCACCAGATACTGAGGACTCAGATCTGGAAGAAGATCTTACTCTAGTTGGAGATCTTGACCCTGTTGAATATCCCGAGCTGCAGTCTTTACTGGCAAAAGCTGGACCCAACAGGGCAGACTTCAGCAGACGACAAAGAGAGTGTCCTACTCGTGAAGGTCTTCGCCTACATGCAGCTTCTCAGATCGATGGGGAAGAGCCTGGGACGTATAGGTTGCATTGGGAAGATGGCCTCTTCTACAGTGAACCGGCTGAGTCAACCCCTGAGATACCTATGGCTGGTCACTTAAGTTTTAAGAAGACCAAGGAAAGGCTCTCTCTTTACTTCTACTGGCCTAAGATGGGTTCAGAAGTAGACAAATTCTGTAGGAGCTGTCACACTTGCCAAACCTCTGGCAAGAGTGGAGCCAAGAATGTGGCACCCTTGGTGCCTCTCCCAGTGGTGGAAGTTCCTTTTGAGAGGGTCGGGATTGACATTGTTGGTCCTCTTAACCCTCCCACATCTTCAGGTAACAGGTTTATCCTGGTTGTAGTAGACCATGCTACTAGGTATCCTGAAGCCATACCTATGAGAACTGTTACGGCTCCGGCTGTGGCTAAGGCCCTACTTGGTATTTTTACCAGAGTAGGTTTTCCTAAGGAAGTGATATCTGACAGGGGATCAAACTTTATGTCCCACTACATGCAAGCCATGTGGAAAACCTGTGGAGTTACTTACAAGTTTTCTACTGCCTACCACCCACAAACCAATGGGTTGGTAGAGAGGTTTAACAGAACTATGAAGAGCATGATAGGTGCTTTAGAAGAACCCCTTAAAAGAAAGTGGGAACTTCTATTGCCATGCATTCTCTTTGCATTAGAGAAGTCCCTTAGGAGGGAGTAGGTTACAGTCCCTTTGAACTTCTCTATGGCCATCCAGTCAGAGGTCCATTGGCCCTGATTAAGGAGGGGTTGGAGAGTGCTCCTTCCCTCAAGTCAGTCAGAGTGACTGACTATGTGATAGGACTCCAGAGGAGAATGCCACACATGATGGCAGAGGCAAGTGACAACTTGAGGGCTGGTCAAGCTCTGGTCAAACATTGGCATGACCAGAAAGCTAACATGGTTGTGTTTACTCAAGACCAGCCTGTTCTTGTTATGGTACCCACAAGGCAGAGGGCCTTGCAGGACAAATGGATAGGACCCTTCAAAGTTGTGGGTAAACTTGGAGAGGTGAATTATCTGGTGGACTTAGGCAATCCTAAGGAGGCTCCCAGAGTCTTTCACACCAACCGTTTAAAGGCTTATGTCTCTAGACCTGAAATAGGAGCTTTGCTTCTAGCTTCAGTTCAAGAGGAGGAGGAGGAGAGTGAACCTCTGCCTGACCTCCTCAGAGGCTTACCTTTAGATGAGAAAGTGGAAGGAGTTAATCTCTCTTCCAGTCTCACATCTGACCAGCAGGATGAGTACATATTACTGTTGAATCAGTTTGCCTCCCTGTTCTCACTTTCACCAGGCTTGACCCCTTGGGGCCAGCATGATATCCTCACTGGTGACTGTTTGCCTGTGAAAAGCAGGGGGTACAGAATGTCAGACAATGTCAGAACCCACATAAGGAATGAGGTCAACAAGATGCTTGATCTCGGGGTTATAGAACCCTCTACTAGTGCCTGGTCTAGCCCAGTTGTGCTTGTACCAAAGGCAGGATCCAAGGAGTTGAGATTCTGTGTGGACTGTAGAGCTCTAAATGCGGTCACAAAGACTGATGCCCATCCTTTACCTAGGACAGATGAGCTAGTGGATACACTTGGTGCAGCCAAGTACCTCAGCACATTTGACCTAACCTCAGGCTATTGGCAAATAGCTCTGACAGACCATGCCAAGGAGAAAACTGCATTCCCCACCCCAGCAGGCCTCTACCAGTTTAAGGTAATTCCTTTTGGACTAAAGAATGCACCTGCTACATTTCAGAGGATGGTCAATCAAGTTCTGAATGGGATGGAGGACTTCTGCATGGCATACTTGGATGACATTGCAGTGTTCAGCCCTACATGGAAAGAACATATTGATCACCTAGGATATATTTTGCAGGCTCTTCAGCAGGCCCACCTGACCATAAAGGCAAGTAAACGTCAAAATGGTCAGAGCAAAGTGGTCTACCTTGGACATGAGGTACGAGGAAGTGAAATAAGGCCATTGCCTATGTTAGGGAGAATTCTCTGTTTAGGCTGAATTTCCTAACCTAGTGAGTCCCCCAGCAGCTTTGCTGGATTTTTGGGGTTAGTTTTTTCTCCTGCCAAGAGTGAGACTCTTTTACCCTCACTCTTGGACATGATTTGAATGTGTTTCTTTGAATCTAGATGTGTTTAATGGGCTATGGGGTCTTTTACTCCATAGGGTTTCATGTGTTTTTGTGATGTGTGTTACACAGCACCCTCCGTGCAGTAACACAGGGGTGTCATAGTGACCCCCCAGTATAGACTCCATACCCTGGGACTGACTACTGTCTCCCAGGGCATGTAAAGTCACCATTGACTTTACTAGTCTTAAATTCTGAACAGAACCAGTACAAACCATCATATTGTGGACGTACTGGCTGGGGCAATTCGATTGCCCCAGGGTCTGTTAGTCGAGGGGGAACGTCTCCGTCCCCCCTGATCGAGTTTTGGCTGGTGGCAGTGGATACTACTTTTTATATTCAACCGCAAATATTTTCCTTCCCATTGTTTTAGGCTACTATCTTTATTTAATTATTTAAGGTAGTCTCGAACATACCGCCGGTTTATTTAATTAATATTAATTCTCCGGTTGGTATTTTTTGCCAAAACTTGATTCTAAAATGGCGTTTGTGTTCTCTTCTGTGACTCCAACCCAAGTCGAGCCCTTTGTTCCACTTTTTGGCGGGCTTCTCCACAGAAGCCCTCCAAAGTGGTGCCACTATGTCTGGGGTATTTAGGAGGGGTGGAGGGGAATTTAGGCACCCTGGACTGAGTTGCCTAGGCAACTCAAGTCGCACTCCGTCCTGATTGGCCCAAGTGGTGAGCCGGCCGGCTCACCACTTAGCATGTTTGAGTGACAGCTAGGCTGAGTGAATGGGGGTTTGCTGTATAAAAGCAGGGCTTTGGGGACTGGAACTTCAGAAGTCGCCACAGGACCTGTAGGGGAGGACAGGCCTTAGGGCCCCCCTCTCCTGCATTATTCTCCCCCGGTGAGGACCATGGCTCGCCGGGCGTTCCCTCATGCCACCCGGGCCCAGGTGGAGGAGGGCTTGCCCGCCGATGACATTGCCCCCACGTATCCATCATACATACACACTAACGTTTAGACAGGCCTAGAAGCCTTCTTGCCCAGCAAAGATGGCGTGAGTTCAGCGCGCTGCGGCGCGGCCCCCACCTTTGGAGGGCTTTCCAAGTATCCCTGCCGCAGTAGCCCTGGTAGATCCGCTGCGAGCGCGTTCCCATGAGAAAGTCGGGTATGAGCTAAACCCGAGATGCCAACACTGTAACATTTTATCGTTCACAATGTAATATTGCACCCCGCATGACCTGGTCCGCGAGGCCGGGGTGACGGGGAAAAAGCTGAAGCATCACTATCTGAAGAAAGTAGAAAATAATTCAAGTATTGGTATTAACGAACTACCTCTGTTTAAACAGATCCTGTAAACTGTGAATAAACCATAAAGATGTAACGTTATATGATATCACCCCAGGTCTGGACTAGTGCTGCTATAACCACAGAGAAAGATGTCGACCAAACGTATAGCCTTTATCTGTATAAGTGTTCTTTCAATTTTATGTAGAAACCTGAACTCGTATATGTTTTCTTAATCACCCAAAGCGGCGAGTATCAATCTCTGTAGGCCATAATCTAGAACTACCTCATGTAACGTCTAATGTACATAAAATAATCAAACTCTGTAGCAAATGTAATGTTAGGTAACGAAAAGGTACTCGGACTGAATATATTAACAGAATGTTTAATGAACTCGTAGAATATGTGTATGGTATAGTAGTTTAAAGAAGACCAATGATATAAAAGTTTTGTATTCAAAAATTAGACAACACACGAGGAAAATACCTTTTGTGAATATATGCAAGGCCATTCTCCCTCCTATCCTACGAAGCCTGCCAAGTAGAAAAAAGCTAAGGCCTGTGCCGTGCTCCCCCACCTCCCCCGACCAAGCTGGAACCGCTTCAGAGAGTCAGAGGCCCCAACGCAGCATCCAAGGCCACCGGCCGCCACCTGCGTTATTTACAGCACAGTAATAAACTTACGTTTGAATCCACTGATCTACCAGCCCCCTCTCGTAAATCCCACAATCCCCCAGACCACCCCAAGAAGCCTGACCCCGCACAAAGGCTACCCCCGACAATGAGACAAGACACAGAACCCCCCTTTATAGTAGAAAACATGTACCACCCGCCACAAGCCCCCAGAGCCCAGCCCCTCGACCTGGAATACCAGACGTCAGAACACCGGTAAATCCAACAGACGACCACCAGACCCCTCACAAGGTGCATTCCTCCTGTGTTGTATTGATTGAAAGATTTACTGTAGAAGTTAGATATGGGGTTTTAAGTAACTGCAATGTGCATGATCTAGGGCACCTAAGTCAGGGAAGGCATTCATCTTGGTCACAGGCTGCCCCAGCGTACCAACACCGCCCGGATGACCTCAAGCCGGCCTGCCAGGCCCAACCCAACCCACGAGGCTGACCAGTGACGTCCTTTCACCCGGACCAACCACGCTGCAGCAACACCTATAGTTAGTCGACGCCACCCAATCCCAATTAACTTGTGCCCCCTATAGTGTGTAGGTTCTGATGACGTTTTTTGTATTAGAAATACGCCTGCCTTTGCGATTGTCAGGCAGAGCGCTCTCGGAGGTTGCAGAGTTCTTTGCATGCCATATTCTTTTGATAAACTCCCACTTACGCTCACCCGCACTCTGTCTTGGCCTTATTCCCATTGCGGGAGTGTCCATTATTGTCTCCCATTGCGGGGAGGATCGTGCTAACTTGGGGGCGCTTCCACTCAGTGGTGACCCCGACGTGATATTTCCAAATTTATTTTTCCTGAACTCCTTTTAACGACCCCCTTTTGGCACGAGAATCTCCGGTCAGAAAGGGAAACGCACGGTGGGCCGGCTCCGGGAAGCTACCCGCCAACGGCGACCGGTACGCTTAGAAGTGCGCACTCAAACTAGAAGGGGTACGGGATCCCGGTTGCAAAATCCCCTTTGAGTACCGCTCGCCGGAGCCGGGGCTGACTGTTGAGCAGAAAGGCAACACCGCCTGGACGGACCCAGTTTCGGAGACTATCGGTTCAAGACGGGCACGTGAGTACCGAGTGCGAGCGATCATAAAGGGAGAGGGAGGGGAACATGTGAACAGGAGAACGTGGGCAGGTAGAGGAGAGAATAACGGGTGTCTACTAAAGACAGGTCTTAAAACTTTCTTTATCTTTTCTTTGCATATGGCCATTAGGAGTAAGAAATAAGTGAAGAGGTAGAAGTGACGGAAACCTAGCTCCGAAAGGGGGTGGAAGGCGGCGCCGCATAGTGCTATCTAAACTAGTACTGGGAATATATGAAGAAGTAAATAATAAGTTATTGGTGTCTGGCAAAGGGAGACACGGAGAACATTTTTAGTGATTGCTACTCTTTCTATTTCTTTTTTCCATTCCACGGGGCAAGGGGTGAAAGCGAAAAGGGTATAAGGTAAATATACTTGTAGAAGAACTATAAAATAGGGAGCACATTTGTAGGAGTGGGGATTAAGTAGTGGCACGTACAGACGTGAACACAGTAACCTTAGCAGAAAAACAGGGACAGCTGGCCAGGGAGGAAAGGGAGGAAAAAAGACGAGGTGTGAGTGGGAAAGCATTGTGAGGGGTGCGCGCACCGTGTGAGTATTGGAGAAGAACGGTTGACCAAGAGGGGGTGCTAGAGAGTGTTGGCCATAACTAGTAATTGATTGGTTGTAAGAGAAATCACATGAGAGTGTGTGGGAATGGGAAGGGGATGAGTTGTGGTGAGTAAGAAAGGATCTGCGCAGTGAATAACTTTGGGTGATATTGTTGAGACGTCCGCTCTTGTCTGTGCCACAAAGATATAGATATATATATCTACACCTAACTAAAAGTAAAGGAGGTGGACACGGTTGTTGCTAGTGATTTAGAATATGGGGGCAGAAACTCCCTTGTCACATATTTGTAAGAGCTTACCGGGATACGCTGAACGAATAAATAAATATCACGATCAATGGGTAACAGAATTGAAAGGGGAGGGTCTGCCCCAGATTTGGCCCGAGGGAGGGTCTTTTGACAAAAGCGTTCTTGATATGGTACGAGCATGCATTAGCCTCAAGTATAAGGGGAAACAATGGCAAAATAGGAAGGAGATATTAGACCTCTGGAGATTGTTTGAGGAAGTACCCCCACCCAAGGATCCGGCACCAAATGTCAATCTGCCGTCCACAACAGACAACCCACTCATGATTCCAAGAGGGGAAAAGGACCAGTTAAATACAGAACAACCTACGGAGGTGATTAGCTTGTACCCACTATTAAACAAACCAGCCCCCGCAGCAGGATATAGCGACCCTACTTATGTGCCTCCCCCCACAACTGTTACACCACAAAGACCAACAGCCCCCCCGCCATACGAAAGCACCAGAGAGCGCGCCCAGGGAAGCACACAGAGAGTGGATATAGAGAAGCTAACGAGTGACTTAGAGTCGAGGCTTACTGTGGCAAGGGATGAACTCTCAAGAATAAAAGACATATGTGAGCGCACAGCGTGCGCCCCTACACAATCAGGACGCACGTCTAGAGCGTCAAGCGAAAGTAGACAAATTGAGGAAGGATGGAAAAAGGGGGAAATACTGTTCAGAATTGAGGAAGAGCCGACACGAATAATAGAGGTAGGAGCAGTAGAAGGGAGCATTGGTGATGTATCACGAGAGAGAGGGATCAGAGAGGACTTGTTATGTGATGTCAGAGGAGGGATGGATGAGAGTGATAGGATGAGTATGGCAGTAGGAGGGGAAAGCGAGGAGGTGGACGGTGCATGCTCGCTAGGGACTATAGACGACGAATGGATGGGACGACTAAGAAATAGGGTGGGGAAGATGGCGTCATTGGAGTCAGCAGCGACTAAGGCAGGGGAGGGTGCAACTGCAAAAGGGAAGTTACAACTTCCATTGATACACAGAGGGGGGGGGAGACCAAACTATATACCATGGGCCCAGATGGACAAGGCTAATTTAATGAAATTATTGCCCCAGCTGTCAGGAGGGGCGAGCAAGTGGATATATGCATTTGAGAAACATTCCGCCGGCATACCGTTGGCAGTAGGCGATGTGAAAAACCTACTAGTATCCGCAGTAGGAGATCAAGCGGACAGAGTATGGGCTAAGGCTGGTTTCCCGGCCGTGACGTTAGACTGTGATCGCCATGATGGGGCTTCCTTTAATACAGTACGAGCAAGGGTGTGGGACGCACTGCGGGAGACATTCCCAGATACCCCTGATTTACAGTCAGTAATGCAATGTACAATGAATGACGGGGAGGATGCTACGGATTACATTCTCCGGGTGCAGGAGATGTGGAGAGCGGAAACGGGCACGCCCTGGCATCAGTCAACGTCTCTGTTTTACTTTATCATCAAGAGAGGGCTCCCAAAAGAGGTGCAGAAGGCACTCGACAAAATAGCAGGTGTTGAGGCGAAGGGGTGGCCGGAGATCCAAAGCATAATAGTGCACCATTGCAAAAGAATAAAAGAAAGAGAGAAGGAAGTAGCACAGAAAAGGTTGGCAGACGAAGCGAAGTTGGTACAGTCAAAGTTAGTGAAGGTTGCAGCAGCGGTAGCCGGACTCCCACTCATGAGGGAGGGAGACGAAGGAGAGGAGGGGCAGATAGCAATACAAGGGAGAATAGCAGCTAATTGGGCCGGACAAGGACAGCGACAGTGGAACGAACAAGAGCAGAACGGAGGTCTCGCGTGGCAAGAGTGGGCCCCAAGAGGGGGAAGAGGTGGGTACAGGGGCCGAAGAGGAGGACAAGGGTATGGAGGAATGGGAGGAAATGGGTGGCAGGGTCCCAGAGGTCCACAGGGGAGCTGCTGGAATTGTGGGAGATGGGGGCATTACTCAAGAGAGTGCAGGAGCAGACAAAACAACGGGTTCCAGGAGACAGAGCAGTACGGTCACCCCCACCCAGGAAGCCCCTACGGCCTCCCCATGGGACAATACCAGCAACCAGAAAATGTAGGACAAAGAAGTAACGCACAAATACACGGACATCAGTACAGAACACAAAACCACCCACAGAATAATGACAATATGCAATACACGCCAGGTAACACTTTCGCCACAGTAGCTAATGGAGCGCCTGCCCCCGCACCTTATAGCGGGGTGTCAGTAGTTTCGGGGAACATTTTTGATCAAGGGGGGGCAATGAGACACCCCGCATAGGACAGCCCACAGAGAGCACTTGCGTGTCCAGTACTATCTACAACCCACAATGCATCAGAGGAACCATTGATAGGAGCGCAGATAGGAGACAAGCAGTTCATATTCATGGTGGATTCGGGAGCGGAGAAATCATGTATTAGAGAGGGCCGGTTCCCGTTATCTAATAGAACGTTAGAGACGCAGGGGTTCTCTGGGGCTGTAATTGAAGTTCCTTACACAGAGGCATTGGATGTGACAGTGGGGGGTAAAACAGTGAAAGCACCCCTACTGTACTATGAACACTCTCCCATTAATTTGCTGGGGAGGGATCTCTTAAGCAAACTAAATATGACAATATCATTCACAGAGAGCGGTATCGTATGTTCGACACCAGGCATATGCCCCCTCCGCATATTAGCAGTAATACACGGCCACACAATCATGCAAGAGATCAGAGGGTTACCAAGAAACGAGGAGATGTTTGTTGAGGGCATGAGAACATTGGCTCTCATAGTACCAGAACTAAAAAGGATGGATTGGAGGATTCCAGCCGAATTCCTTTTCCGCCCCATAGTGAGCCCCGACACTGCTCCCGGGTCAGTGCTATCGTTGGATTTGCACGCAGTACACGTGTCAGCGAACAGAATATGTGTGATTGGCGTTGACATGGAAGGATGTGAGTGGCGGACAGTACTGTGTACAAATGCAAATATCCCACTGAGGGAGCTCTCGGACGAGGAGCTATTTTCTGACACTGAGACAGATGGCGAAATAGTGATGGAACTAGCAATGCCGTGCGACATTGTAGTTACAGCCAGAAAAACTAAAGTTGAATTAATGGCAGTAGTAGGAGCACCACATACATTTTTTGATGATGACATGAGGTTAGTACCCACTAACATATGGACAAATGGCCCCCACGATGTGGGGTTACTACATGGGGTTCAGCCTGTGGTAATAAAACTTAAACAGGGAGCAATTCTACCCCGGGTAAAACAATATCCATTGTCACGCGAAGCAGAAGAAGGGATCAGAGAGACAATAGATGCACTGCTAGTGCAAGGAATAATAGTGCCCTCAAACTCCCCATGTAACACATGCATTTACCCGATTAAAAAGGCGAAGGGTTGTTCCTGGAGGATGATACAAGATTTACGCCCACTCAATGATGTGATTCAGAAGGAGTTCCCTCTAGTGCCGAACCCGGCGACAATACTATGCAACATTCCGAAAACGGCATCCCACTTCACAGTTATTGACTTGAAAAATGCATTTTTCTCGATTCCCTTAGCAGAAGAGAGTAGGTACTTAACAGCGTTTACACTAGGGGGGAGGAGGTTCGAACACTGCAGACTACCACAAGGATATTGCGAAAGCCCAAGCATATTCAACAGGGTACTACATGAAGACCTGGGGAATTTGTCTGTAGAAAGCACAGTGATTCAGTACGTTGATGATTTATTGGTTTGTGCACAAACTGAGGAGGAGTGTAGAAAGGACTCAATAACACTCCTGACATTATTGGCCAATAAAGGGTACAAGGTGGACAAGGGGAAGTTACAATACTGTCTGACAGAGGTCCTATACTTGGGACAGCTGATATCAAAGGATGGCAAGCGGATCATACCAGACAGGGCACAGGCGATTAGAACAGTTGGGGAGCCCAAAACAGTAAAAGAGATGCAGAAATTTCTGGGTATGTGCAACTATTGCCGAGCATGGATATTGGATTATGCAGCGTACACAAGGCCCTTGTTACAGGCACTAAAAGAAGCACAGCAGGAAAACAAACACATAGAATGGACAGAAGAGATGAACACATCATTTAACTCACTAAAAGAGCTGATATCAAGCGCTCCAGTACTGGCAAATCCAGATTATGGGCGCGAATTCTTCTTATTTTCACACTGCAAAGGAACACTGATGACAGCAGTGCTGACACAAAAGACATCGTTAGGGCACAAACCACTGGCTTACTATAGTGGCACCCTAGACGCAGTAATGCAAGGTCATTTCGCGTGCGAGCAATCCCTAGCTGCAGCCGCGTTCGCTATTGAAAAAAGTGCCACGATAGTAATGGGCTGTCCTGTGACACTGTTTGTGGAACACTCACTCTTTGCAATATTAGAGCGATCAAAGAGCACATTGACGACACAACGCGCCACAGCATATGAAATAATATTGTCCAGCGCAAACATCCATATAGTAAGATGTAAAACAGTGAACCCAGCCACATTCATCACAGAGGCGTGCACCATAGAAAACATGCAGAACCACAACTGCGCTACGTACACAGGTGACGAAGGTCAGGACCAAGTGATTTTTGAGAATGCCCTGAACGAGGGAGAGGTGTATTTCGTGGACGGGTCAGCATCAATAGACATGGAGACAGGAGAGAAACATGTGGGTATGGCAGTTGTACGATTAGAGGAAGATGAATACGAGACACTAGTGCAACACCGCCTCCCATCACACTATTCAGCCCAAGCAGCAGAACTAATAGCGCTAATAGAAGCATTGCATGCCGCCAAGGGGTGCGCAGTGACAATGTATACAGACTCAGCATACATGACAACAACAGTACACGGCGGGTTGGCACGGTGGGGGCGGAGAGGGTTTCGACGAGCAGATGGAACACCGGTTCAGCATGCAGAATTATTGAAAGAACTGATTGAGGCCCTGCAAGACCCCACGGCAGTGGCCATCGTAAAATGCCAAGCCCACACCACAAATACAGATTTTATATCTTTGGGGAACGCGGCAGCAGACGCCGCTGCCAAAGAAGCTTCATATTTACAGAAAGGTGAAGTAGGAGAGTACATGTTGCACCACACAGCAAGCCAAGAGGTCCCCACAGGATACAACATGATGCCCACACAGGAAATAATAGAGCTGCAAGAGGGAGCTAGTGCAGAAGAAAAATTGCTGTGGACTAAGAGGGGATGCAGCAAATCGCCGACTGATTTATTGTGGCGACAAGAAAGTTCAGGAAAAGCGGTAATGCCAGTTACATTGTTAGAAATAGCATTTCAACAACTACACTTTCCCGCACATAACGCAAAGCAACACATAATGGCGGAGATACAAGAAGATTGGTTTGCACCTTGCCTCCAGGAACACATCACAAGGCTGGCTTTGGAATGCACGACATGTCAAATTTACAACTCAGGTATGACATTGCGCACACTAAGAGGTACGATACCAAAACCAAATGGCCCATTCAGAGAGCTCCACATTGATTATGTAGACATGGGAGAAAGATGTAACGGGGCTCGCTACATGATAGTGGTTGTATGTCCATTTTCGAGGTGGGTGGAGGCAGGCCCCTGTGCGCGCCCTGATGCGAAGGGCGCCGCGAAGTTCCTAGTGCGGGAAGTATTCCCGCGCTGGGGAATTTGCGAAGTTATTCGCTCAGACAACGGCACGCATTTTGTTAATGAACTATTCAAAGAAGTGACTACGTTATTGGGAATAAAGCACAAATTATGTTCGATTTATCATCCTCAAAGTAATGGCGTAGTGGAAAAGATGAACGGTCTGTTAAAAAGCAGATTGTCAAAACTGTGTTTTTCCCTTAAAAAGACCTGGATGTACTGCCTGCCTTTGGCCCTGTTCGAATTGCGAAATCAGCCAAGTAAAGACCACCATTTGTCCCCGCATGAGATCGTCACGGGAAGGAGAATGCACACAGCGCATTCGCCTCTCCGTGAACGTTCTGATGCACACAGAAGCGCAGCGATATTGGGAGAGGAGTTCACAGAGTACTTGAAAAAACTGACACGGGCAGCGCACGTAATTGCGAAGCAACTAGCCCCCCCCTCTACAAGAGAGGAGGGGAACACAACAGAAACAGGGACACTGCCTGACAAACCATTACAGCTAATGCCTGGTGACTTTATATATGTCAGAAGTTTTGTGCGAAGGTGGAATGTGCCACGTTTCCATGGCCCTTATGAGGTAGTGTTTTGCACGCCCACGGCAGTAAAGGTGAAGGGCCTAAGATACTGGGTGCATTTGACAGACGTACGCAGAGCCTATAGCGCCGTGGAAGGTGAGGTGCAGGACGAGGCACAGGCAACAGCGGACAGTGCAGTTGTGCAAAATGAGTAAAGGTGATTTTCTGTATGTGCAGCGATTGACAATGAATACAAATGAGGACATGGCATTTGTGCGAAAAAAAAAAAAAAAAAAAAAGAATATATTTTTTGCTCTTTAAATTGAATGGGTTTTTTTTTGATCTCACATTTTTTGACGTTTTTTCTTTCTTTTTGACGAAGATTTTTCTATACAATGCACAGTGATCTAAAAGTATTAATTGTAAATACCTGTGTCTGTGGAAACAAAACCCTTCCCCCACCCACGTCCATGTTTTATGAAAGGGAAAAAGTAATAAAAAAAAAAGGTTATGTTGACATGCCTGTACTTAATGCACTTTTGTATCTCAAACAGGAATCACCATGGCATCTAATGGGCAGCCTGCAACGAATAGATTTGTTAGGATTAAAGAAATGTTAATAGATAGACTTACATATTCATACGAATGTGGATTGTCAATTTGTATTATTGCATTTTTCTTATCAATGTTTTGCCTGGTGACATATTGGGTTATAGCGCTCATCTCTATCGAGATGACTGAGGGGGGAGGGGGGAGTAACATCACTCGAGCTCCTGGGAGCAACGCAACCACAAGTGTAAATATTAAAGAAGGTGATTTTCTGATATGGGATGGATCACATTTTGTATGGGGTTATTACACTGAACCACCAACTGTCGTCCTGTCTGATTCAAGAGGTATACAAACAGAAATGGAAAACAACACAATGTCCATACTTGAACTATATAACAGCCCCAACACCCTCCCCACCCCATCTGAAGAAAGTGACTTGTTGTTTATTGAGGAAGATGGGAATATTATAACCATTAAAGAACATAAGGAAACATATCAGAACTTTGACAAGGGGGGTGGGAAGGAGAAAGGGGGGCCCATTTTTTCATCTATTAAAAACAGCAGACGTAGGAGAAGAGAGACAAGCAGGAGGGGGTATGATGAGTACTATGGATTAGGTCTAGACAAAATGGAAGACCCTCGGCACCCCCACCAAGCAAATAAATGGTATGCTGATATGAGTGCCACAGCCAAACGAACGACAAATGAGAGCTGTTATGTCTGCTCGCTCATTCCCCATGCATCAGGCACACCTAAAGTGTTGTTGCCCAGAGAATTGCCCATTGTAGATGCCCAGTGTCTCCTTCATCTCACGCTATGCCGAATAAAAAACACCTTCCAGGCACACGACGTCACTTTCAAGATTATACAGACTGAAAAAACGTGCTACCCAAAAGCAGCTGGAGTGGTATGTCTCAAAGAACCATTTTTTGCGATACAAGGGACACTGTTTTCTGAAAACAAATGGAAAGATGAAGAAGTACTGTGCAAAGCGGAAGCACTGAGAGGTGTCCAACCAGCCAGACTGCGATGGATGGAAGAAACATGCACACCAGTATGGAAGGAGCACATTTCCAAACTGACATGGGTAACAGCAATGGAAAAACCCTTCAAGCTACAAAGCGAGATCAAGAACGAACTATGTTTTAAGGGAGAAGGAAAAGTGGCGATAGGGACGAATAAAAACTGCAACAAAACCCTCACCATCCCAGAGATGAGAAAAGGAACAGCTGCATTGATGGACACATACTGGGTATGTGGGAACCAGGCCTACTTACACCTTCCCCAGGCATGGAGTGGCAGCTGCTCGATGGCCACTCTGCACTCGGCCCTGATGGTGATTCCAGAAAGCCACGTTGACGGAAATAAAAGGATGCCAGGGAACATGCACCAGGGTGTGGTTCCTCCCACTGCAAAATCACACCTCTATGTCCTGTCCTCCGGAGAAAAGGGAGAAGAGCTATCACGGAACAGACGGGCATCAAATTACATATCTCAAGCTTCGTCTGATTTATTGGCACAGATCCCAGACAGGTACCGGCTGTTCAGCTCTGTAGAAACATTCTTTGCCTCGCTAATTTCGAGTGTCCAAGCAAGGGCAAATGCAAAATGGCTCCAGATAACACGGTGGGAACTGATTCAGTTAGCCAATGACACTGAAGAAGGGTTCAACATAATAAAAGTAGAACTGCGAGCTCTACGCCTAATGACCATGCAGAACAGGTATGTTCTGGACCTACTGACAGCGATGGACGGAGGTGTTTGCCGAAAAATAGGAAGTGCCTGCTGCACTTTCGTACCTTCTGAAGACGCGGAAAATGGGTCCTTATCCCACGTGATCGAAGCAGTACATAATCTGGGAGAGAAGATGAAGATGGAAGGTGGAGCAGAAGCCAGCACGTGGTTCGACAATATCTTCTCCTGGGTTCCCTCTTGGCTTGGAATGACGATGAAATTTCTGGTACCAGCTGTGGTGTTCCTCCTCGTGGCGTTCTGCCTGTGCCAGTTGGGCCTCCGATGTTGTGCAAATGCGGTCCCTAACGGCGCAATGATGATGGTGACAATGGGCAACTGTGGTGGTACAATGAGGGCAACACAAGAAGTACATGTGCAGACAGGAATAGACAACACCCCCCAGTACCGGTTAGTGCCTATGTACCGTGACAAGTACATAGTAGACAAGCTATGGCATACCACTATCAAGGAGCCCCGAGATGTGGAATTAGAATGGTACACAGAAGTATGGGTAGATTTGGAGGAAAGTGGTGACTGTATATATTTAACGTGCACACCAGACGAATACGCTAGAAGAGGAGAGAGCTTAAGGGGGGTGTGTAGGGCATGGATGCCCATCAAGGGAACACCTGCATGGGATGACGCGATAGTTGAGGAGCAAGAGTGTAGAAGGTTGGAAGAGCTGAAGAATTCGTTACTTTAGTAACGAAAGGGGGGAAATGTAGGGGAGGACAGGCCTTAGGGCCCCCCTCTCCTGCATTATTCTCCCCCGGTGAGGACCATGGCTCGCCGGGCGTTCCCTCATGCCACCCGGGCCCAGGTGGAGGAGGGCTTGCCCGCCGATGACATTGCCCCCACGTATCCATCATACATACACACTAACGTTTAGACAGGCCTAGAAGCCTTCTTGCCCAGCAAAGATGGCGTGAGTTCAGCGCGCTGCGGCGCGGCCCCCACCTTTGGAGGGCTTTCCAAGTATCCCTGCCGCAGTAGCCCTGGTAGATCCGCTGCGAGCGCGTTCCCATGAGAAAGTCGGGTATGAGCTAAACCCGAGATGCCAACACTGTAACATTTTATCGTTCACAATGTAATATTGCACCCCGCATGACCTGGTCCGCGAGGCCGGGGTGACGGGGAAAAAGCTGAAGCATCACTATCTGAAGAAAGTAGAAAATAATTCAAGTATTGGTATTAACGAACTACCTCTGTTTAAACAGATCCTGTAAACTGTGAATAAACCATAAAGATGTAACGTTATATGATATCACCCCAGGTCTGGACTAGTGCTGCTATAACCACAGAGAAAGATGTCGACCAAACGTATAGCCTTTATCTGTATAAGTGTTCTTTCAATTTTATGTAGAAACCTGAACTCGTATATGTTTTCTTAATCACCCAAAGCGGCGAGTATCAATCTCTGTAGGCCATAATCTAGAACTACCTCATGTAACGTCTAATGTACATAAAATAATCAAACTCTGTAGCAAATGTAATGTTAGGTAACGAAAAGGTACTCGGACTGAATATATTAACAGAATGTTTAATGAACTCGTAGAATATGTGTATGGTATAGTAGTTTAAAGAAGACCAATGATATAAAAGTTTTGTATTCAAAAATTAGACAACACACGAGGAAAATACCTTTTGTGAATATATGCAAGGCCATTCTCCCTCCTATCCTACGAAGCCTGCCAAGTAGAAAAAAGCTAAGGCCTGTGCCGTGCTCCCCCACCTCCCCCGACCAAGCTGGAACCGCTTCAGAGAGTCAGAGGCCCCAACGCAGCATCCAAGGCCACCGGCCGCCACCTGCGTTATTTACAGCACAGTAATAAACTTACGTTTGAATCCACTGATCTACCAGCCCCCTCTCGTAAATCCCACAATCCCCCAGACCACCCCAAGAAGCCTGACCCCGCACAAAGGCTACCCCCGACAATGAGACAAGACACAGAACCCCCCTTTATAGTAGAAAACATGTACCACCCGCCACAAGCCCCCAGAGCCCAGCCCCTCGACCTGGAATACCAGACGTCAGAACACCGGTAAATCCAACAGACGACCACCAGACCCCTCACAAGGTGCATTCCTCCTGTGTTGTATTGATTGAAAGATTTACTGTAGAAGTTAGATATGGGGTTTTAAGTAACTGCAATGTGCATGATCTAGGGCACCTAAGTCAGGGAAGGCATTCATCTTGGTCACAGGCTGCCCCAGCGTACCAACACCGCCCGGATGACCTCAAGCCGGCCTGCCAGGCCCAACCCAACCCACGAGGCTGACCAGTGACGTCCTTTCACCCGGACCAACCACGCTGCAGCAACACCTATAGTTAGTCGACGCCACCCAATCCCAATTAACTTGTGCCCCCTATAGTGTGTAGGTTCTGATGACGTTTTTTGTATTAGAAATACGCCTGCCTTTGCGATTGTCAGGCAGAGCGCTCTCGGAGGTTGCAGAGTTCTTTGCATGCCATATTCTTTTGATAAACTCCCACTTACGCTCACCCGCACTCTGTCTTGGCCTTATTCCCATTGCGGGAGTGTCCATTATTGTCTCCCATTGCGGGGAGGATCGTGCTAACTTGGGGGCGCTTCCACTCAGACCTAAGAATCCGACGAGGGAGAAGCTGAGCCGACCTGCCACGACACCACGACCGGTGGAGCCCTGCTGGACCGTCTCACCACTTTTCCCAACGACAGAGGAGATCTCCCGCCGGAGAGTCTTCTTCCTTTGACTGGTGGGGATAACCAGTTTCACCGTCTTTTCGCTTTCCCGATGTATCTCGTGGCCGCCTTGCCCGTGCCAAGCACCCCGGCAACCGGGATACCACGTTTTACCACGACCACGAGACAAAGGTACCACCTTTTACCGGAAAACTCTGCGGCTGGTTTCTGCCCTAGTAGTGCATCGACCTTCATCTTTCCTCCATGTCGTGATCTTCTCTTCCCCTGGACGACGACGCAACTTGCAACCACTACCAGGAACAACTGCCACCACTGGAGGATCCTTCCCACTTAAGGTACCGTGTCCCGCCTGGCTTCCCTTGCAACCGACTGTACGGGGTAGATTTAGCCCCCGGCTTTCGAACCTGGGTTAGCCTGGGACACCTTGGCTAAACTTTTCTAAGCCTTTCTAAACTCTTTTCTAAACCCTCTGCAAGACTTTCTAAGCCTAGTGTAACTGTGTGATCTTGGGCGCATTTGTGCTCTGCTCTCTCTAAGAGTGGGCCCAGCCTTTGGACTTTGGCTCACCAGTGACTTTTTGCTCTCTGCCTTGCTAATAGTGTTCCTGAATCGTAGAGTGGTGTAACCCTGCATATTCTGTCTTTTTCCCTCCATTTTTCACAACCTTAATAGAGTGCAATCTAGTTAAGCGCTCACCTCTGTATGAAAATAAGTGGCGTCTTACTGTGATTTTCTAATAAGGGAAAAAGGGGTGTATATATCATAATAGTAACTGTGTTTAGAATATTTTACAATAAGAGTGCTGAAGTGTTTCAACTGTGTGGTTATAAATAAATAATTATATACTTTGATACCAAAGCTCTGGTCAGTGTCTGCTTGTATTATTGTATCTGAGTACCTGTTGAGTATACTTTGCATACTGCCTAACTCTTCTTGAGGGAAGTCTGACTGCTCAGCCACAGCTACCAGGTAAATCTGGGTGGTACAGACTGCTACCAAGTGGGTTTACTGCTAACACCTGTAGTCTTAAATCTTTTGCAGTGGTCCCTAAGGGAACTGCACAGGTTTCTGCCTAACACTGGTGTACAGCGGTGGGATTTGTATTAAGTATACACTTTAGAGTGCTTTAGGATACCGTAGTACAACTAACCACAAAGCTTAGCACTGAAAAAGTAATCTTTGTAACATCTCAACTATGGAAACTTATAGTGAAGAGTCCCTTGCTATAAAAACTGCTGATTGTTTAAGAGTATTGTGTAAGCATAAGAACCTCCTGACTAAAGGCAAAAAAAAAATGGAGTTAATAGAAAGGTTATTAGCTAACCAAAGTCTGGATGATGGGTCTGAGGAACCTACCATGCCAGAAAATGTAGATAACAGTATAGACATTGATATTGATCCAACTGTTGATAATCTTGAGGAAGCGTCAGAAGAGGAGGGTGAGGCTGCTGTGACTGTCCCCCCTAGGCCTCTGTCTGCCCTACCTGCTGTACCTACTGGGCCTTTACCAAGTCCCACACTAAGTCCTCAATATCTCGAATTAGAGAAAATGAAACTTGAACTAGAGTTCAAGAAACTGAATACTCTGGCTAAACAGAGACATCAGGAAATGAATCAAGAACTAAGGCTAAGGGAAATGGAGCTCAAACATGAGCTAGAAATGAAGAAATTGTCTGTCGAAAATGCTTCTCTCTCTGGCTCCTCTAGAAGTTCCAGTCCTAAAAGACCCCGGATGCCCAAAGAATTGGTTGGTATATATGAGCCTAAGTTGGATGTGTTGGATTGGTTGTCTCTGTTTGAATATAATCATGGGCTCCAGAACATCACAGGAAATGACTTACTCACCTGGCTGTTCTCTAGGCTCCCCCCTGTTGCAACTGATGTGGCAATGGAGTTGGGGGAGGAGGATAGGAAAGAGTATGAATGTGTGAAACTAGCTTTGATAGCTAGGTTTGGGAAGACCCCTTCCCAGTATCTTAAGAGGTTTAGAACCCTGTCACGGCTCGCTCCCTTCGCTCCCATTCCCTTCACTTGGGGGCATGTTTGTTTTTTTTTTTCCCTACTGGACATTTCCTCAGAACCTTATGCTACAGTGCTGTGATGAATTGGGAGCGCTAAAACCTTATTTTCCAAGTTACTTCCCTTCCGGATCCATTCCAGGTTTTTGGCAGCCAGCATGCTACGTTAATCTAATGGCTATGCTTCCCAGAATGCCTGGCTCACTGCCTCACCTCCTCCCTTGCAGGACAAGGTTGGGTGGAGGATAGCGAACACCTGTGGCTGCAGGTGCAGCAGGCGGCACACCTGAGGGGTGTGCTCGTTAAGGAGCTTTAAAAGCTTCAGTTTACTTCAGTCCAGCGCTGGTCATTGTTGCAGTGTTCCTGTTGTGACTGGTCCCTTGTTCTTGGTTCCTAGTTTTTGTGCCTGGTTCCTAGTTCCTGTTTCTTGTTCCTCTGCCCTGGATTTCGAATTTATGTGCTTAATTGATTTCTGCTTTCTGGATTTCCCTGTCTTCCTCTGTCTTCAGGCAGCCTTTCTCTGTGCTTTACCCTTTGATGCTGCCCAATTTGCCTGTGTTCTATGTTTCTTTGAAGCTGTCCTTTGCTACTGAAAAACTTGATGCATTAGTCTTTCCCTTTATAGATTTAGCTTCCTGCCTTTTCTCCTTGGATGGGTGGGAAAGGTTTCCTTTTGTGATATCATTTTCCCTGCTCCTGATCCTTACTTTTTATTGGGATCCATTGCATGTTTTCCATTGCACTTCTGCATTTATTTCCCATTGATTATTAGGTGTGGGGTGCTGTTGTAACTAGTCCCAGTGTGAATGCCCTTTGTTTTCCTCACTATTCTATAATCACTATTCCTACTTGCCCCTTGACTAGGGTCTTATGTATTTAGTTTCCTCCACCCATTGCTGTTATAGCCTTCAGGGTCCCCGTTTGATCAACTGGGTTCGTGGGTTTACTGACATTCAAGTGGTCTTTCCGGTCCTCGTGAGTACTGTTTCTAAGTTCCTTATTCAGTATCATCCAGAGTGTCAGCTCACAGATCCTGTCCTTGCTTGCCCTCTACGTGGGTTTAGCGCTGTCAGTATCTGTAATAGCATAGTGGGTACGGAGTTTGCCGACTTTCCTTTCAGTCATAAGGAGGTACTAAGTGCTTACCCCACATCCCTTTTCATATATTGGTATTATTGTTTCACTCTATTTGCAATCCTGGGTTTTAGTATACACGAGTCTTGGGTATTGTATGCACGTTGTTAGATTCAAAGTTGTTCACTGTGTGATTCCGTGCACATTTCCCTTGCCATATTCATTGCCTTCTTCCTTTCTTAACAAACCCTCAAAAAGCATGATGGTACCCCTTGGGCTACCTGGGTGAGTGAAGGGTTGAAAAACTTAGAGGGATGGATTAAGGGTTACAAAGTGAACACTTATGAAGGTATGAAGAATCTTGTTATGTTGGAGTCAATTTATGATGCCTGCTCTCCTGAGCTCCGACAGCACTTGGCTGATTCAAAGGAATTAGATTCCCGAAAACTAGCTAAGGCTGCTGACTTGTGGGTTGCCAACAGGGCCACTCACAAGGATTCTGGGGTAACTCAGAAAAAGGATGAGGGGAAACAGCCTAAAAAGGACTCCAAAGAGAATTCTAATACTGCAAATTCCAAAGAGGGCCCCAAACAAAACCAGAAGGGTAAGCCACCAGGGAAACCACAGCAGAATAGTGTCTCCTCTGGTGCTAAACCAGAGGGAGGTCAGAACAAGCCTCCATTCCAGAAAGCATTTGGTAAATGCTTTGTTTGTGGCTCTACTGACCATGTGAAAGGAGATCCCAGATGCAAGGGTAAACCTTCAGGGATCCAACTTGCCTCCTTAGCCTTCGCTCCAGAAGAGGAAGTCCCAATGGCAAGTGGAAACTTTCTACTGCTGGCTGATGAACCCATTAGAGTCTCAGCCAGTGTTTCTTTAGTCTCTCTGGGGTTGTGGGAACAACAGAATTTAGATGTGTATAATTCTATCCCAGATAATACTAAAGAGTATTATAAGGACAGTGTCCAGGTAAATGGTCAGGAGACTCCCGTCATTAGAGACACTGGGGCCAGCATAACTGTGGTGGATGAATCTTTTTTCAAGGCAGAGGATGTTGCTAAGGCACCCAAATGCCTCACCAAGTTAGCTGGCGGGCCTGTGCAGATGTGTCCCCAGTTACCAGTTCTCATCCAGTGTAATGACATGGCTGTAAAAATACCTGTCAGTTTACAATGTGAAGTGCCAGGTAGGGTTCTGTTGGGTAATGACCTGAAAGCTCTTGGAGTTGTGTCACATACCCACAGACCACCTAGTAAGAGGTTACAGGAGCTCACAAAACCTGCAAGAGAGAAAACTCTGAGAGGGTTATCTCAGGAGATGATGACAGAGATCACTCCTTTGCCACTGGAACAACTCACTGCAGTAACTACCAGATCAGGAGCAAAGGGGCAACCCAAGACTCCTAGGAAAAAGTCAGCAGCAAGCACCCCAGTGCTTCCAACAGTTACACCTGTAACTCCCCCTCCAGCTGAGGCTGAGAGGGAGGTACAACCCTGTATGGTTGAACTAGACTCTGAAGAAGAGCTAGTGGGAGGCCAAGAACTTATTGGAGATCTAGACCCTGAAGACCATCCTGAGCTGCAGTCTTTACTGGCAGAAGGTGGGCCCAGCAGGGCAGCTTTCCGTAAGGGACAAAGAGAATGTCCAACTCTGGAGGGTCTCCGCCAACAGGCAGCTGCTCAGGCTGATGGGCAGGAGCCTGGGAAGTATAGGTTGCACTGGGAAGATGGCCTCTTCTACAGTGAACCAACTGAGTCTGAACCTGGAGACTACAAACGCCTTGTAGTACCTCAAGAAAACAGACAACAGTTCTTGCACTTAGCCCACGAGATTCCTTTGGCTGGTCACTTGAGTTTCAAGAAGACCAAGGAAAGGCTCTCACTCTACTTCTACTGGCCAAAAATGGGGGCCGAAGTAGATACGTTCTGCAAGAGCTGCCATACCTGCCAAACTTCTGGTAAGGTTGGCGCCAAGAATGTGGCACCATTAGTGCCTCTCCAAGTTGTGGGAGTCCCATTTGAGAGGGTAGGGATTGACATTGTTGGTCCCCTTGATCCCCCTACATCCTCAGGCAACAGGTTTATCCTTGTTGTAGTAGACCATGCTACTAGATATCCTGAGGCAATACCTATGAGAACTGTTACAGCTCCGGCTGTGGCTAAGGCCCTCCTTGGTATTTTCACCAGGGTTGGGTTTCCTAAGGAAGTAATCTCTGACAGGGGATCAAACTTTATGTCCCACTACATGAAAGCCATGTGGAAAACCTGTGGAGTTACTTACAAGTTCTCAACCGCCTACCACCCCCAAACCAATGGGCTGGTAGAAAGATTTAACAGAACCATAAAGAGCATGATAGGTGCTTTAGAGGAACCCCTGAAAAGAAAGTGGGACCTTCAACTGCCATGCCTTCTCTTTGCTTATAGAGAAGTCCCTCAGGAGGGAGTAGGTTATTCTCCCTTTGAACTTTTCTATGGCCATCGGTCAGAGGTCCATTGGCCCTGATTAAGGAGGGGTTGGAAGGCGCTCCCCCCCTCAAGCCAGTCAGAGTGACTGACTATGTGATAGGTCTCCGAAGGAGAATGTCACACATGATGGCAGAAGCTAGTGATAACCTGAAAGCTGGACAAGCTTTGGTCAAGCATTGGCATGATCAAAAGGCTAACATGGTTGAGTTCACTCAAGACGAGCTAGTTCTCGTTATGCTCCCCACAAGGCAGAGGGCCTTGCAGGACAAATGGATGGGACCCTTCAAAGTTGTGGGAAAACTTGGAGAGGTCAACTAACTGGTGGATCTGGGCAGACCCAGGGAAGCTCCTAGAGTCTTCCACACCAACCGACTGAAGGTGTACATCTCCATACCTGAATTAGGAGCCTTGCTTCTAGCTTCAGCAGCAGAGGAAGAAGAGAGTGAGTCTCTCCCGGATCTCCTCAGAGGTGTACCTTTGGATGAAAAAATTGAAGGAGTCAATCTCTCTTCAGATCTGACACCTGAGCAGCAAGAGGAGTGCAAATCTATGTTAAATCAGTTTGCCTCCCTGTTCTCACTCTCACCAGGCTTGACCCCTTGGGGACAGCACGAGATACTCACTGGTGACTGTCTGCCAGTCAAAAGCAGAGGATACCGAATGTCAGAAAATGTGAGAACCCATATCAAGGGGGAGGTCAAGAAGATGCTTGATCTTGGGGTAATAGAACCCTCTACTAGTCCATGGTCTAGCCCAGTTGTGTTAGTACCAAAGGCAGGGTCCAAAGACTTGAGATTCTGTGTGGACTATAGAGCTCTTAATGCAGTCACCAAGACTGATGCCCACCCTTTACCAAGGACAGATGAGTTGGTGGATAAACTTGGTGTAGCCAAGTACCTCAGCACATTTGACCTTACGTCAGGCTATTGGCAAATAGCCTTGACAGACCATGCCAAGGAGAAAACTGCATTTTCCACCCCAGGTGGCTTGTACCAGTTTAAGGTCATGCCTTTTGGATTAAAAAATGCACCTGCTACATTCCAAAGGATGGTAAACCAAGTTCTAGCTGGGATGGAGGACTTCTGCATGGCATGCTTGGATGACATTGCAGTCTTCAGCCACTCCTGGGAGGATCATGTGAACCACCTAGGACATGTTTTGCAGGCTCTTGGACAGGCCAATTTGACTATCAAGGCAAGTAAATGCCAGATAGGTCAAAGTAAGGTGGTCTACCTTGGATATGAGGTAGGAGGTGGAGAAATAAGGCCTTTGCTCAGCAAGATTGAAGCTGTGCAAAATTGGACAACACCTACTACTCAAACCCAAGTGAGAGCCTTCCTAGGCCTCACTGGGTACTACAGGAATTTCATTGAGAACTATGGGACCATAGCTTCTCCACTGAATGTAATGTCCTCTCCACAATTCCCTAAGAAGGTCAAATGGAATGAGGAGTGCAATCAGGCCTTTGAAAAACTGAAGAAAGCTCTTTGCCAAGCTCCAGTATTGAGAGCTCCTGACTACCACCAAACTTTCATTGTACAAACTGATGCTTCCAATGTAGGTATAGGTGCAGTCCTCAGCCAACTGAATGAGAAGGGTAGGGAGCACCCCATTTTCTTCATCAGCCGTAAGCTGAAGGATCCTGAGACAAGGTGGGCAACAATAGAAAGAGAATGCTTTGCTATTGTGTGGGCACTGAAGAAGTTTAGGCCATACCTGTATGGGTCTACTTTTGTCATTCAGACTGACCACCAACCCTTGAGATGGTTAATGCAAATGAAGGGAGAAAATCCAAAACTATTGAGATGGTCAATCTGCCTGCAAGGGTTTGATTTCACCATTGAGCACAGGTCAGGGTGTCACCATCAAAATGCTGATGGACTCTCTAGGATGTATGTCATCGACTAGAGGTATGAGGTTCATCCAGGAGTGGATTAAATCCTCGTGTCCCTTAGACTGGGAGGGGGGGGCGAGTGTTAGGGAGAATTCTCTGTTTAGGCTGAATTTCCTAACCTAGTGAGTCCCCCAGCAGCTTTGCTGGATTTTTGGGGTTTATTTTTTTCTCCTGCCAAGAGTGAGACTCTTTTACCCTCACTCTTGGACATGATTTGAATGTGTTTCTTTGAATCTAGATGTGTTTAATGGGCTATGGGGTCTTTTACTCCATAGGGTTTCATGTGTTTTTGTGATGTGTGTTACACAGCACCCTCCGTGCAGTAACACAGGGGTGTCATAGTGACCCCCCAGTATAGACTCCATACCCTGGGACTGACTATTGTTTCCCAGGGCATGTAAAGTCACCATTGACTTTAATAGTCTTAAATTCTGAACAGAACCAGTACAAACCATCATATTGTGGACATACTGGCTGGGGCAATTCGATTGCCGGCCGGCTCACCACTTAGCATGTTTGAGTGACAGCTAGGCTGAGTGAATGGGGGTTTGCTGCATAAAAGCAGGGCTTTGGGGACTGGAACTTCAGAAGTCGCCACAGGACCTAAGAATCTGACGAGGGAGAAGCTGAGCCGACCTGCCACGACACCACGACCAGTGGAGCCCTGCTGGACCGTCTCACCACTTTTCCCAACGACAGAGGAGATCTCCCGCCGGAGAGTCTTCTTCCTTTGACTGGTGGGGATAACCAGTTTCACCGTCTTTTCGCTTTCCCGACGTATCTCGTGGCCGCCTTGCCCGTGCCAAGCAACCCGGCATTCGGGATACCACGTTTTACCACGACCGCGAGACAAAGGTACCACCTTTTACCGGAAAACTCTGCGGCTGGGTTTCTGCCCTGGTAGTGCAACGACCTTCATCTTTCCTCCTCGTCGAGATCTTCTCTTTCCCTGGACGACGACGCAACTTGCAACCACTACCAGGAACAACTGCCAATGTTGGAGGATCCTTCCCACTTAAGGTACCGTGTCCCACCTGGCTTCCCTTGCAACCGACTGTACGGTGTAGATTTAGCCCCCAGCTTTCGAACCTGGGTTAGCCTGGGACACCTTGGCTAAACTTTTCTAAGCCTCTCTAAAATCTTTTCTGAACCCTCTGCAAGACTTTCTAAGCCTAGTGTAACTGTGTGATCTTGGGCACATTTGTGCTCTGCTCTCTCTAAGAGTGGGCCCAGCCTTTGGACTTTGGCTCACCGGTGACTTTTTGCTCTCTGCCTTGCTAATAGTGTTCCTGAATCGTAGAGTGGTGTAACCCTGCATATTCTGTCTTTTTCCCTCCATTTTTCACAACCTTAATAGAGTGCAATCTAGTTAAGCGCTCACCTCTGTATTAAAATAAGTTGTGTCTTACTGTGATTTTCTAATAAGGGAAAAAGGGGTGTATATATCATAATAGTAACTGTGTTTAGAATATTTTACAATAAGAGTGCTGAAGTGTTTCAACTGTGTGGTTATAAATAAATAATTATATACTTTGATACCAAAGCTCTGGTCAGTGTCTGCTTGTATTATTGTATCTGAGTACCTATTGAGTATACTTTGCATACTGCCTAACTCTTCTTGAGGGAAGTCTGACTGCTCAGCCACAGCTACCAGGTAAATCTGGGTGGTACAGACTGCTACCAAGTGGGTTTACTGCTAACACCTGTAGTCTTAAATCTTTTGCAGTGGTCCCTAAGGGAACTGCACAGGTTTCTGCCTAACAGCCTAGCAAAGTACAAGCTGTACACAACTGGGCCACCCCTACTACTCAAACACAATTGAGAGCCTTCCTAGGTCTCACTGGGTACTACAGGAACTTCATAGAGAACTATGGGACCATAGCTTCTCCCTTGAATGTTATCTCCTCTCCAAAATTTCCTAAAGAGGTCAGATGGAATGAGGAGTGCACTCAAGCCTTTGAAGGCCTGAAGAACGCCCTTTGTCAAGCTACAGTCCTAAGAGCTCCTGACTACCACCAACCCTTCATTGTACAAACTGATGCTTCTAATGCAGGTATAGGTGTAGTCCTTAGTCAACTGGA
Source organism: Ambystoma mexicanum (assembly GCF_040938575.1). Classification (NCBI taxonomy): domain Eukaryota; kingdom Metazoa; phylum Chordata; class Amphibia; order Caudata; family Ambystomatidae; genus Ambystoma; species Ambystoma mexicanum. Next base: position 609,584,735 of record NC_090937.1, read on the forward strand.
TGAGAAAGGTAGGGAACATACCATGTGTTTCATCAGCAGGAAGTTAAAGGATCCTGAGACAAGGTGGGCAACAATAGAACGCGAATGTTTTGCTATTGTGTGAGCACTGAAGAAGTTTAGACCATTCTTGTATGGATCTACTTTCATTATTCAGACTGACCACAAACCCTTGAGATGGCTGATGCAAATGAAGGGGGAAAACCCTAAACTACTAAAATGGTCAATCTGCCTGCAAGGGTTTGATTTTACCATTGAGCACAGAGCAGGAAGTCACCACCAAAATGCTGATGGTCTCTCTAGGATGTTTATAACCGACTATAGGTATGAGATCCATCCAGGAGTGGATTAAATCCTCCTGTCCCTTAGTCTGGGGGGGGGGCGTGTTAGGGAGAATTCTCATTTATGGCTAATTTCCCTTACCTAGTGAGTCCCTGAGCAGCTTTGCTGGATTTCTGGGGTTTATTTTTTCAACCTGGTAAGAGTGTGAAGCTTTTTCTCACTCTTACTTGTGTTTTGCCATGTGTATTTCTACTGTTTGTGTGATCTTGGGCTCTGGAGCTACACCACTCCATGAGCCCCACGTTTTGTGTGTGTTACACAGCACCTTCAGTGCAGTGACGCAGGGTTGTCTTTGAGACTTCCCACTGACTCAATTTTTCTGGGGCTGACTCCTGTCCTCCAGAAACATTTAAAGTTGCCATTAACTGTATATAGTCACTTTAAACTACAGACCCAGTACACCCCATTTTACATGGAGTATTGGAAAGGGTTAGTTCCTACCCCTTTTTGTCTGTGCCTCTCTGAGCTTTATTTTGCTCTCTTAACACTAAGACTTGGCTGATGGCAGTGGTATCTACCCTAACTTTTCTACCGCGATTATACTATATAAACGTGGTAATGTTTTATGCTATTGTATTAGCCTCAAACTTAAACCTGCTTGACCAAATACTGTTTATTTAGGCTCCGGTCGGGTTTTATTGCCATTTCTTTTTGTTAAAATGCTTCTTGTGTTTTACTTTGCGCGGCAAACCAGGTTTGCCTTCTTTGTTCGCCGACCTCTGGCGTCTGGGTGTCTAGGTGGGATGAATGTGAGGGAGGGGTTTAGTCACCCCCTGCACAGGGTCTCCTTGGAGACCCAAGTCGCACTTTGTGTCGATTGGCTGAGGTGGTTGTCCAGGACGCACAACCCCCCTGCTGAGTGATTGACAGCCAGGCTGTGTGAATGGGGGATTTTGGCATAAAAGGCAGGACTCTTGGGCTGGAAGTCAGAGTCACCACTGGAACTGCAAAGAACCGAAGAGAAGCGGAGAAGAAGACGGCTGCTGCAACTCCCAAGTCCCGATGAAGCCCTGCTGCAGTCCTGAGCTATCTACCCTTCAACGACAAGAGAAGATCCAGTCCGGTGTCTTCTTCCCTTGAACCTGGTGGGATCAACCAGCTCACCTTCCAGAGCCAGAGGATCCTCTTCTTGGTCGATATCGCTGCACAGAGCTGTAGTGGTCCGGATAGCCATCTGAAGAGCCTCTCCTGTTTTAAAGGAACGCACCTTTTATTCACCATTGCTTCGCTGCTGCTGGCCTCATCCCTGGGTAGTGCAGATCGCTCCAGATGCCCTCCTTCTTGTCGCCATGACTGAAGCTCCAGGAACCCTGAGTCTGTAGGAACTACCAGGAACAACTGCCGTAGCACCAGCTTTTTTTCAAACGAATAAGTTACTGTGTCCAGCTTCGAGGAATTGGGGTGAACCCTTTCTCCTCAACCAAGGCTTGCCCTTGTCTTCCTTCGCTCTTATAACTTTTGCTTCCCTTTTGGCAATATCCAAGTACTCCTGGCAATCTCGAATCGTGAACTGTTCTAACCTTGTGATCCTCGACAACAGGGCCCAGTCCCATTTGACACTGGCGCAGGCCTATTGACTTTTATCTACGTTTTAGAAAGTGTCCTTGGATTCTAGGAGTCTTGACAAAAGTATTGCCTATGATTTTTATCCCCTATTCTCTTGTGTTAATTCATGTGCTAAGTGTGTCTGACTACGGTAACAGTTCTTTGGTAAGACCGAACTGTCATTACTGTCAAAAAGTTTTGCGTAATAACCCACAGTAACGTCTTTGTTTCACAACACCGATCTGTCAAATCCTAATGTACTTTGCTTGAATTGATCTGCCCAAGGGGAATTGGTTGTGTGCAGTGTATTTGAAGTGTGGTTTTAATTTAGTAGAAGTTAAGTGTTTTGTGAACAGATGGTCTAAAAATAAATGTACTTTTACTTTTTAACCAGAAACCTTGAGTCAGAGTTTGCTTGAGTCACAGTAATTGTAGTCCTTTGTGTAATCTCTACTACTGCTCATTTGCTCTTGAGATAAGTCTGGCTGCTCAGCCACAGCCAGGGGCGTTGCTAGGGGGGGGTTAAGGGGGCTATAGCCCCATATCTTTTGGTTGTAGCCCCGGATAGAATCCCAGGAGCTACAGCCAAAAGACTAGCTAGCCCCCAGTCCCAACAGTTCCGACATCAGCGTAGCCCCGGGCCTTTTCCAGACCTAGCGACTCCCCTGGCCACAGCTACCACTTTTTCTGTGTAGTACAGGCTTGTACCAAAGGTGAAATTGTACTACCACTTGTAGTCTTAATTGTGTGTAGTGGTCGCTAAGGGCACTGCACAGGATTCTGCCTAACACTGAGCTCTGATGTGCCAGTGTGTCTGGCCCTCCCAGGTCTTGCGCCAGGGGAGTGGATGACAGTTACTCCATCACAATCTTCACCCTGTGCATTCGGCACCCTTTTGTTCAATCATGCATAGGCCTTTTGTACGCTATAATCTCCCCTGTCCCCAAAGCTTGCCCCTAGAGACTGCCACCCATTTTGTGATTTAAGATGATCAGTCATTTTATTTCCGGCAATGAGGTTTTCAACGTCGTTGAAATATATTTTAGATGATATATGTGTGCATTGGGTACGGCTATGGGCAGAGAATCTTGCAAGCCTGCTGCTAACCATTCTTCTGTGGCTGCTAGTGGTGGTTTCTAATTTTCCTCGTTAATCGATAGCTGATCTTCAGAGATTTTCTGGCACCATTCTGTATACACAGGCCCTGCCCTGGGATGTGGAAAATAAAGGTACACTGATATTACTTTGGCCCAACATGCTGCTATATATTACATGTTGTATGTATGCAATATGTGAAAAAAGATGTGTTGTGATGTCCTCCGTTGTGATGTGATGAGATCTGGAAGGAAGGGAGAATGTGTTGTATAGCGCTTGGGATGAATGTAGAAGTATGGTGAGATAAGAGATAATGGTTGGTGTGACATAGAGAATGTTATGGTGTGAGTGAGGGGATGCGTGTAGCAAAGGTTCTGGACTCGGGCAGTTGGAGAGCCCCTGCCTGGGTGATGGGAGCCAGTCGTTCTCACACAGGCATCTTAATGTAACTTACTGAAGCTGAATAAAGTTACTCTGCTGGAACCTACTCGATGTGCCTGATGATCCTGCTTTATTTCACATTGCCATATATTTTCTTTATGTATTTGTTGCTTAGTTTGAGGGCCAGATATCCTGTGTTTCCCTTTAGTTTTGGGTAGGCAGGGAAATCCTCAGTAGAGTAGGGATAGTGAGGCATTCTACTGCATTTATTTTGATAATAAAATTGTATGTTTTGATCAATCATCAAACAGTTGTCCGCCTCACATTACTGACCCCTCACACCCACCTTTCAAGTTCTCCAGACTAGCAGGTGTCTGTTTCTCCGTCCTTGCACCCACCTTCTGGAACTCCCTCCGCCTCTCACTCCACCTAATAGAGGATCACCTGGCCTTTAGGAAAGCCCTCAAAACCTGGCTGTTCCCTGCCACTACCTGATTCTCTCCCCTCCCCACACACTAGCTGCTTTCAGTTTCTCCTCCCTCCCATCGTCTCTCCCTCTTCTTCTGTGCTCTGACACCACAAACCCCACTTTGGGCTCTGCCAACCCCATACGGAGGACTCAAGAATTTACTGCAGTAACCTGCTCATGGTAAGAATCCTGACAGTGAGCCAGGCATTGCACTCGTAAGGGCTCGAAGGGTGGGGATTGTATTGCACTTATATTGCAGCTAAGGCAGCACTCAGATCTTCTAGGAGGAGGATCAGTCTCCCATAGTGCATGTTACACTAAAGCACATGGGGTTGGACCCTGCCGCAGCTAGAAAACATGAACGGGGCCTAGTTTGCACTAGAAGGAACTAGGGCTGGCATTTACCACTCTTAGATGCTCTCAGAGGGTGAGTATTATATTATGTTTTTCATTTAGCACTTATTTCGTCTGTGGTAGCAGTACTGCTCTTACATAGACGAAACCCAGGATGTGAACATTGTTGTTTGTACAGTAAACCATTTTCTCCCCTCACACACTGCACCTTCGTAACTTAGCGGAAGGCACAGGCCCATTAGAGACATCCTGCACTCACATATAACAAAAACCCTATTGCACAACACCTCGGCCATAAGAATGAAGCTACCTTTAACGACAACAATTCAAACTGTAGCTCCCCACAGTCTTCTCTATCTCTTTAAACACAATCCACTCAGTTTAGTTTTTAGTAGTGAAAGGCACTATAAAAATGACAGAATGAATGAATCAGACCGTTCAGAGTGCAGTCAATAACTACTGGTATTGAGTGCATTCTGAACATTCTGTCTTCGAAAAAGTAAACAGAGAAACAGCAATTCAATTCCCAGATGAGATTATTTTTAACAAAACCCTTCCTCTCTTGGAGGAGCTTTTTTGCTGCAACATCCTAATTACCACAATTACCACAACAGAGAGGAAGCTAAAACATGAGAAAATGCTTTCACTTTCTTACAGAGAAATTGTTTATTTGTGCATGACACCTAATGCATGTTCATGTTAAATCCGCTCCAATATAACCAAGTTTGCAACTTAAATACTTAATTTATGATTAAAACCTTATTCAAATACTACAAAATAAAAACCCATTTAAGTTTGTCCATGTACTTAGTCACTATTAAAGTAAAGCTTTTACTTCACCACAAAAACTCCAAAACATGTATTACTATCACCACTGTGTGCCAATAGCCTTATAGACTTTGGGAATGGTGACAATCTCTTGGGATAAGGACCTTTCCCCAACCTCCAGCCTTTGGCTTCGCCTCGGGCATAACTTGGTGGCAGATATACCCCGATAATGACCCCTCCCTTGGTCCATATGTCTATATTAACATCCACCTAACCCTCACAGGTTCGTCAGACCCCAGACTGTTCCCAGGATCACCTGCAGGAGGGAAAGGCCTGGATGAAGGGCTCCTCTTTAGCAACTGCTAGAAGAATCATGAATTGACACATGAAACAGGTGATAAAGATATGCACAATGAGTAGAATTATTTGATTACCACAACAGAGCACATGAAGAGATGATTTATAATAAATTGGGCTTGAAGAATTGAAATTAGAAACATTTGGTCACAGTTCCTTGTTGTGTAAAGATTATAGGCATTTATGAGCAGAAAACTTTGAGACAACTTGAATGTTAGTGGGAATGATAGTGTCACAGGAAAACCTGGTGTGGGATGCACAAAAGAGGTTGACGCTCTAAAGGTCTTAAGCAAAACACGAATTGATTAGATCCCATAAGATTATACGTGCCCTCTGGGTAGAGTACTATGTACAAAGCAGGGCTTTTACAAATGTCTCAGGTGGGTCTCAGGTGGGCTCACGTACAAGCCTCTTCCAACTTCCACTGAAGAACCCTGATCTTCATCTTTGGGTTGCAGGTGTTGAAGGCTTCCCAGACACACCTCAGTGGGTCTGGTTGCTCTGGGATCTTCATTGTATTGACACTTCAGCAACTGGCACAATCTCAAGGTGTCTCCAGATTGTTGAGGCAGAGGCCAAGTTTTTAGAGCATCCATGACTGCTCCCAAGGCATCTTGGGCAGAGGGGGCCATTGGTCAGGCTTCCGTTCACCTCCCTGCTATCAGGACATTGCCCTAGGGGTCACCCTAACCTGGCAGGGTCTAACATTTTCTTCATGCTCCTCGATGATGCTGTACCAACATTCCCTCCGCCCACCACTAATATCCACCCTCATCCTAAGGTTTAATGGAGGTATCTCCCTTTCCAGCTTATACTTTAACTCTCTTCTCCAGCTGCCTCCTACTGGTTGACTTTGTCCAGTGCGGTCACCTTTCCTCTAGGATCTCCCTTCACAGATGGTAACCCTCCTCCCACAAACAACTTCCTTTTAGATGGTACAACTCCTCCTCCAGCACAACCTCCTCCTCCAAACCTCCAACTCCCTCCTCCAACCTGCTGCCATCTCAATATCCCTCTAGCTCACTACTCTCCTCCAAACGTTTGTCTTCCACTCCTGCTTGAACAACTAATACCTGGAGACTATCCATGGCTGCCTATAAACCCTGCATTCCCCCATCCTAAGTATAGGGAAACTCAGTGCACCTGAGTAATGTGGTCTGGCTTGGTTTTGGATTAGGGCATGTGCTTAGGGTGAGGTGATCTGGACCTAAGTTGATTTTAAGGCCAGAAATCATTGACCACATGAGAGATGCCCTCCTCTCCCTGTGGAAGCTGTGGTGAGTTTGGTTGATTCTTTCCAGGGACCTTTCGTTGTGGTAGAGATTACACATTGTGTCCCCCGCATCACTCTTTGTAATAGTCAGACAATGGGGAGTGTGGGGGGGGGGGCGCAGAATGTACCTGTGTCAGTGTAAGTCTGGTGGGTCATGCTGGAAGGAAAGCTGTGTTTGCCTGTCTTGGCCGGTGTTGCTTCTGAAAAAATGAAAACACTGCTCATTACTTCAGATTTCTCTGGTATATCCGTGGAAGAACACAATGTATCAGAATTAGGTTACATGTGATTATAACGAATTCAATTACAGAGAATGCTTTAATAACTAAACGTTTATACCGAAAGATATTGGATTTTTAATTTTATTTTTATTTTGAGGGTCCCCCGCAAGTCCCCTGTTTAAACCCACCCGAACTCCCTCCCCACCCGTTTTAACCCCCTACACCACTGCATATACATTTTAAACAAAAATTCGATATTTTTTCAGTATTACTGTTTCCTTATTAAAGTTATTCTCTGTTTTATATTCGTTAAAATCACTGGATACCTCAGAATTAGCATCAGGAATAATACTTTGACTAAGCATGAGTGCTTAGGGTGAATTTGAATCCTTTCAATGTCCATTTCTGTAACCTGCAGTAAGAACCCCTAAACCAGCAGGCCTGATTTTTTATACCGCGGGCCTCATTACAAGTCTGGCGGTAACCGTGCTGGAAAAACCAGCAGGCTACCGCCGGACCCGTATTACCATTCCGCCTCCGTGATTCCCGGAATCACCTGGGCATTACGACCCTGGTGACCCGGTAATTCCGGAGGCGGAATTCTGTAAGTCCCCATTCCCATGGAGTCCTATAGGACTCCATGGGGATGGGGACAATGGAAACACTGGTTCCGTCTATGACGGAGCCTTTGTCTCCATGTCTGCCTGCAGGCGGGTGGTGTTAGACCTGGCGGGAGTGACACCTCCCTCCTGCAGGACTCTGCATCAGCCGGTCCGGAAACAACGGTGGCGGTGGTTTTACCGCACTGTTCTTTCCGGATCAGCAGGGTCGTAATGAGGTCCCATGTGACAGACTTTGAGCAACTAGAAGGATTAACCTCTCTGGAGTAGGAAATTACATTTAGAGTTAAATGCCATGTCCTTAGGGAGAAGCCTATCCCCTATAGAGAGCAGTGGAGTCTTTCAGAGAGATCATGTGACAGCTTCCCAACTCAACCTGGGAAAAGGGGGGATCCCTCATTTTCTTCCCCATAGTTGATCATCCACTACCTCAGAGTATTACCAGGCCTTTTGGCCGCCCTACTGTGACTACCCTCAGTCAAATAAGGAACCTCATCAAAATAGAGAGGGGAGGGGGAATTCTGAACAGGGCTGAAAATGGGGAGGGATGTAAGACTTTTTTGGTGTTTTGCTTTGTTGAATTTCAACAAGTCCACTTTAAAGTAGCTTACAAATGTAATAGCCACATCTGTCAAAGGCTATATTATTTTTTTTTCTTGGATATTGGTACACACAAGTCTGGGCAAATAAATATATCTTTCTTACCAACCTTTTTTCTTTTGCGAAGCGGACCGAACCTCTTCATCAGCCTCATTTTTCACATGATCATGCGGGTTCATGTCAAGGTTCTCTTTGCCCTCAGTATGGTGTTGCATTTCCGCTTTTTCGTCTTTTTTTTCTTTTTTAGTTGCATTAGGTTGAATTTTATGTTCTGGGTGCTGCAAACATTACAAGAAATACCTGTGAGTGGTGTTATGGGCTATCTATATCTATCTTAGTCAAACTATTCTCACTCCTAAAATTCTACGATCTGGAGCTGGGTCTATGTGCAAACAGTCTCTGTGGAAACAGTTGTGCCCGATATGACACACATCAACGCTACATAAATGTGCTTTAGTTAGACGTCCACCTTGTAGGTTTATTTAATGTGAATACAATGCCACATCTGTAGATAAATGACAAACTTAAACTTTGCGCAAAAACAAGAACCATTCTATCATTTCCCATCTTCCAGACATTGTAAAGATTAATATTAAGGGGAACCTGGCTATTTCCCTGATCTCCCAGGTAGTATAATGTAATCAGAAAAGTGATCAGGGCGAAATTTCAGATAGATCACCTATAGTATGGATCTCACTCCCACTCATTTCATTGCAAAAATATATTCTTCTTTATTCATATTCAAAACATCACACATTAGACATCACCTCTTATTCAGAGATCAACAATACATATGTACATATGAAAGTCATCCACAATTTGAAGATTGGTATGCCTCATTCCAAAACAAAACAATTCATTGGAAAGACTGGTCTGTGTTACCAATTCAGCCCGGTAACGGCTAAGATCAAACGGATTATCAACAAAAATTAGCACCTTGTGAAAAATGAGAGCATTTTAGCAAATAAACCCTTGTTTGCTTTCAAGAGAAATTACAATTTGAAATAAAAATTGGTACAGACATACAAACAGACCAAGGGTGATCCTTCCTTTAAGGCAAGGTGGGGACTCCTATCCAAGAAAATTATAAATATGGGCAGTGCATTGCCTGTGTGTTGCTTGTCAATTTACGGAAACAAAACACACTTTCGAGTATAGAGACATCAAATGGCGTTTACTCTCTCACACAAACTGTAACAGTAAACTTGCTGTGTACATTATTAAATTCCCGTGTAAATTGATATATGTGGGCAAAACGATACGGCCAGTAAAACAATAAATCTGTGAGCAGAGATCATGCATACGCATACAAAACTCTGTGGAGACGAGACATTAGTGGACCACTACAACAAGAAGAAAGAAGGGACACAATGACAGGGATTTGAAGTGGTTTGTACTGCTGAAACTGGTCCCACATCCAAGTGGGGGAGATGTGGATAAGCAACTGGTGAAACTGGAACAGCAATGGATTTCTCGCTTAAACACAGTAAATAAAGGCTACAACCTACTGGTTGAATGAACAGTTTGATCTTTTAGGTCTGTTGAAAATCTATAGGTGACATGTGTAGGGTGATCATTAACACCTTCCAATGGTCGTATCAATATCTCCAAAGCAGCCTGCTCATCCCATCCCAGGAAACTCTGGGCTGTGTGTGCTACATACAGCTTTCCTTCAGTCTCGCGCCCTTTCAATTCTATTCAAGCCCACTTATATCCCAGAACTTTGATATGCACCTGCCCATATGCACTGGGGTTGATATCAGGAGGTTGGAGGGTTGACACTTCCTTTCCATAACTCTTCTTGTGCAGTTCCAGTGAAATCATAGTGTATGGCGATCCAGAATCTACCAACATTTCTATTTGTGCTCCATTTACTGTTAACATGTCCTCCAGCCCTTTCTTGGCCACCCCCTCAACATGTAACAGAACCTCTTCATGCACCATACTGCTCACATGTCCCACCATTCCCTCTGCACCTCCTTCTGGCTCCACCATCCTGACCACGTGTCTTCTTTGCATACCGCCGCTCTCACCATTCAACACATTCTGGCATAATATCCCTTGGTATTGCAACTCCTACACTCCACACCCGAGGCAGGACCCTCCTTGGCACCGGTGGAGTGACCAATACACCCACACTGTCTGCAAGCTTGTCTTCCTCCAGCACTGAATGGTCCCCTGTTGATATTGTTCGTGTGGTAATCTGTTTTTTCAACTCTACCCCTTGTCTAACCAGTACTCTTCTTGGGTGCTAGCACGACTTGCACTGAGTCTCCTTGTGCCATCCTGTCCACTTTCTCTGTGACTACTCGTACACTGGCACGGGACTCCTCAATGGCCCTTGCAATCTCGATAACTTTATCCAAAAGAGGATCTCTGTCGATCCTACTTTAGCATTGCTCGTTTTCATCATCACCTGGACTCTTAACTTGCAAGTGGATATGAGGGTGCGCAAAGGCTGTAACGTAGGAATCAATTGATTCACAGGCACCCAGTGCTCTGGAAAATAAATGATATTGCTCCAATACGACATTGGTTCTTTTCCCAAAAAGCCCTTCCAATTTAATCAAAGCTGTTTTGTACAAGCTCACTAAAGTTTCTACTACCCCAACCCTGGATACTCGTACCTCCTCACCAGGTAAATGTCTGAACACCCTCAGCCCTTCCGTGCCCAAACAATTCAAAAGCGCTGCTTCCCTCTCATCATCCGCCGGCTGATCTTAATTAGACCTTAAATGCGTCTACCCAGAGGTCCCATAGTACAGGAGACTCACATGTTGCTGATAGGAATGCGGGAGGAGGTCTGGCATTATTTTGCTGCATGGTCCTCGGAATAGCTTGGACTATGAGTTGGCTTGCAGTTATTGGTGCTCTGTACTGCTATCCTAAGTCAGCACACTTTGCATACAACAGCAGAAATGATACCTCAGTACCTGGTTGGTGCTTCGTAATGTGCACTCTTAGGCTGGCTCGGTCATGTGCAGGCTTGTGAATAATGCTGCGCCACCTAGCAGAAAACAAAATGCGCTTTGAATGCTGTGGCATCTCGCAGCAAAACATAACAAATTGTCTGCGTCGCGGCATCCTGATGTAGAAGGCATTTGCTATACAACCCAAAATGGCTGCCTATGTGTCGTAACGTCTTTGGGTTCTTTCCTTGGACCTCTTGTTCTCTCCCCGAGCATCTCAGAGTGTGGGCATTCTCCAAAGCCCGCAACCACCACTCGGCTCACGCCATGCCCTCCCAAATCCTTAAGTCTACAGGGGGGAACCGAACCTACGCCACGGTGCAAGGAATACTGGAGGGGCTGGTCACGCTGGGCTGGAGAAACCTTGGCTAAATGCCTGGCTGGCCTTAAACCGTGAAGATGCGGTGGGAGGAGGCACACACATGGATCTGTCCAGAGGGTCTGCATCATTTAGTCGCTCGTCACTTGCATGGCACACATATCGATCTGACAATTGAACAACTCCCAATTGGGTGTGGCTCTGCTTTCCCGGGGGGATCTATTGGTTGTGGCAGAGCCTGTGTAGGAGATCCCTCCTACAAAACCCAATAATGTGAAAAAAATGAAATTGGTAAAGCGGAAACTTGTGGTCCGTAGGAATCGCACCCTTAGTATTAGAGCTGCTCATAAATCCCTATTTAGATCTAGGCTGTCTCCTGTTATTGAACATGGTAGTTCAAGCTTGGTGGTGCCCTCCAAAGCTATGTCTGTTGCCTTTGGTTTTTCAGTTTGAGGCAGACTTAAACTCAGTTCATGCGGAATCGAGGGCCTCTGGCCAAATTTCTCTTGATGTGGGTAAATGTGGGGGGGAGTACCCTCCATGTCTGGGCTCGCAGGTTAGGGGTGCACATGTGGCGTCCCATGGGAAGTCGGTAGTGTTAAAGCCCCCAATACCAGCAGGGGGAGGACTTGTTGTACCGCGCCCACTGGCTACTATGGATGGCCCGATTGAATCACTTTGTGGACCAAGAGAGGGGGGCGTCTACATCGGCACAGCCTGCCGTAACCGTTGCTGTGTGAGAGATTACCATTGGAGGGGGCTTTGGTAGGGAGAAACCCCATCAACAGGAATCTACCTGTGGTGTAACAGTGGGGGTGCCCAGCCAAGTAGAGGCTCCTGTGGACATGGAGGCAGGGCAGATTGGGTAATACCTACCTTCTGTGAACATTGGTGTGGGACTGATTCCTTTTGGTGTGGGATGCGGAACTGGAAAGTCTCAGCCATTGGGTGAGTCTGTAGATATCCCCCTGATGTCCCTTGATCCCAGAGTGGCCTCAGGATTCAAGGAATTACTTCAAGGTTTACACTTACCTACAACCTATGCACCAAGGGATGAGTCTAATGATCAGCATCCTTTAGCATGGGGCTCCCAAAGCATCTCACGGAACCCACAAGTCGCTGAGCCTCTGGGTGTAAAGGCGAGGGATCCATTGGGCACCAGGTTAAATGATACGTGTGCTAGTAAGGGGCCCCATCGAATCATAATGACGAGTATGCTGTGCCCTGACTATCCGGTATGTCTGAATCGATCTAACATTTTGTCGATATTTTCTGAAATCTCAACTCTGGCTCTGGTGGGCTCATGTGATATTGGGAGAGTGGCTTTTCCGAAGAGAGATCATTCAGACAACTGTATTATCTATCTGAACTCTCCATTAGTAAAGGAACTGATCCTTACACAATGAGAAGGTCTTCTGAATTTAGGGATTGACATCAAGCAGGTGCAGATAGAGGATGGGGGTCCTCAAGGCAACAGAGATAAGCCGAGAATTGTACTCCCACGGGTGGGTAATGAGTGCAATGGTGTGGGCTCTGGGGCTGAGAAGGAGTCTGACAAGGAAATAGATTGGGCTACCATTATCTCTACCTTGTGGCAGAAATTGGTCCCTTAAACAACAAATGTGCGTGGGCACTGAGTGGAAAAAGGTCCCTCTGTGCCTAAAATCTTGGAACACCCGTGGAAGTTTGCATCTCTTCACTAATCCAACCTGCCTGACCAACCTAAGAGATGCCAATTGTATTTGTTTACAAGAGACGGGGCTGAACTCAATTGCTATCTTAGACGGCTATAAAATCTTTACCCAATCAGCAAAAGAGAGTGTTGGTGGGAGGCCATCAGGGGGCATGATTAATTCCATAGAAAATACATTGGGCTTTAGCAGGTTAATCATTGAAAATGTACTCTTTGGTGTACTTGGGGTGGACTTTACTTCCCGGGATGGCTCTTGATCGTCAATATATACTGGCACAAAGGTATTTCATTGGTGGATCCCTTTGTTGAGAAAGTGTGCCATATTACTGACGAGTGGTCTGGGCGGTATCTAAATGGTAGAATATTAGTTGTGGGAGATCTAAATGCCGACTGTGGAATTCATAAAACCCCCTGGGATCTCGGTAGGCTGTACTTGGATCCTGTTGGTACACTTGAGAAGCAACAATTGGGGAAAATCTGGTATGTGGGATTGGGGTCTTTGCACTTACAGCCTTTGTTGGGGAAAAAGTGTCCTAAATCCAAGGAGTCTGTATGGCATAGGCATAGGGAGAACAGGTCCTCCCTTCTGGATTACATTTACCTAGATAATTTTCTTCTGAATCGATGTGTGTCATTTACTGTGTCAAAGAATGATTGGAGTGACCATTGTACTTTAATAGCTACCTTTGATTTGGTACTAAACACTAGAGAATTCAGGTCCAAGCCGGAGGTAGTTTCTAATGCGGCGGGTAATGCAATTAGATGGACTGATATAAACATCCGTATCCTGAATCAGAACGTGAGGGACACTATGAATCTATCTACCCTTGATTGGAAAATTAATCATTTTAATGCATTCAAGCTTCAGAGGCTCATTGGTGTCCTGGTCTCTGGTATCTATCCTAGGACTAGAACAAGAGGGAATGGGTCTGTTAGACATACCCATTGTTACAACAGGGATTTAGCCTCTCTGAAATATACCATGAGGAGGGAACTGAGATGGACCCGGGGATCGAATATGGATGGGGCACTCGATCACAGCTCATTAGGAAAACTAAGCAGACCTGTAAAATGTACTGCAAATCAATAAACAAATACCCTATTGCAACAGGATGCTGAGTGCATGTTGGGAGTACTGATCAATGCCCAGGCCAGTGCAATCTGGTCTCTATTCATTGGTCAAGATCCCAATTATATAGTCTCTCAACTAAACATTATCTCTGAGTTGGAATGGGTTGAGTTTTTGGAGGAAAGGTTTGGGGCCCCAACAAACAATCCACTTGAAGCAATTGGCAATCCGGATAATACTAAGTGGAACCCTCCCTTACATTTGTACCATCTATACCCTATCATCTAAATGCAAAAAGTCACAGGCACAGGGACCTAATGGCTTAACCAATAATACCTTTAAGGCTGATCGGAAAATCTGGGCGAATTTATTGTACCTGGAATTTAAAGATATTTTAATTTATTTTTATTTTTACAAGACTCCAATTTTAAATTTCAGTTTTTCAATTTAAAGTCTCAAGTAGGGTCGGCCCCCGCTTCTTTTCCAATGGTTTGAGGAGAATCAATTCTCCAATTTATTTCTCACAAAGTTAATAGTTCATGTTAAATTCATATATGGGTAAAAAGACTTTCAGTACTTCGACTTTGTCCGTTTCTTCTATTCTTGTTCACACGTGTGTGTTTCCTTTCTTTCATTCCATGTTAACTTATTTTTGCACTTTGTCTTTATCTCTCTCACAAGCCATTGGGGTTCATTATGACCATGGAGGTAGCCATGGCGCTATTTGCGGCATGGCTACCCCCATTCCGGGTACCGGATCCAGATTCCTGGAATGGGGAAATACCGGGCCATTCCGACCTTGGAGGGCCCGGTATTTCCCCATTCCAGGAACCCAGAACCTGTACATCCCCATTACCATTCGAGCCCCCATAGGGCTCAACGGGAATGGGGAGGATGCAAACAACGGGCCCGTTAATGACGTGCCTGTTGTTTGCATCCAGGTCTGCTCGCGGGACTGTTAAAACCAGGCGTCCTTAGCAGGTCCCGTGAGGAGACCTTGTAATGAGGCTGTTGGGGCTTAACGGGGCCGGCAGCTCTACCGGCCCTGTTAACCCCCTACTGCCAGGGTCTTAATGACCCCCATTGTGTTTTGAAGGAGCAATGCCACTTCAATCCCCAATGATACCTTCTCTCCGCTTATCAAACGTAACCACCAATCTTCTTCCTCATATAATTCCATCTTTGAAAAATGGTGGTTCAAATAAGTAGTCCTTAATTACTTGGTAAAGATATTATATGTTCAGGTCTTGGAGCACGGCCCATGTGATAACTATCTTCAAGTGTGGAAGCAGGTCTGACCCAATGAACTATCGGCCAATTTCATTCATAGATGCCGATTGTAAGATCTTTTCGGCATTCCTGCTCTCACACTTAGAAGAGTGGGCTAAAGTGGCTCATCTCCTTGACCGATTTCAGACTGGCTTTCGGAAAGGGCCATCCGACAAATGTCAATGGGCTTGTTCTCAAATGCATCCAGGAAGATGCATGGAGGAGGCTGAAGGGCTGTACATATATGGCCTCGATTGATCTTTCGGCCGCATTTAACTGTGTAGATCACGGTAAACTATGGGCAAAATTGGCAGCATGGGGTATGCCAGGGGGACTTTTGAGGCTCATCAGGGGAGTATATGAGAACTCCAGGATCCGAGTCCAATTAAGCCAAAAAGGGGATGTTTCTCTGAGAATCAGATCTTATCAGGGGGTCAGACAGGGATGGGTCTTCTCCCCCTGGATGTTCAACCAATATATGTTGGATGTGGCGCTCACCTTAGCTAATGAAGGGTTGATAGCTCCCAAAGTTGGGCAGGCAAAAATCATATGGCTTGCATATGCAGACGATTTTTTTATCTTCGACCTAACTAGGATTGGTCTGCAGAGGCTCCTAAATAAATGTGTGGGATACACAAAAGGAAATGGGCTTATTGTTCACCCCAACAAAACCAAAATTCTTGCATTTACGAGGGTGAATACTAACTGATCTGCAGGGCATATTGAAGGAACGCCTCTGAAGCTATCTGAGAGTGTCAGGTATCTAGTATTCAGATTTGGATCACATAAGGGATCCTAATTAGGCACCAATGCCTTGAAGCATAAGGACAAGCTGCTAGAATTCCAGATGGTAAAAATTGACCGCAAGTTTGGCTGGTTCTCCCTCAAACCGTGGATAATGTTCTTCGAAGGGAAGATAGTGCCTAAATTAATCTATGGCCTCGAATTAACGTCTCACAAAGTGCTGAAAATATTGGATAAAATTGAGGGTAGAATATGGAGGCAGATTCTCTGTGTCCCTAACGCAGTCACAGTATCCGCACTAAGATATGAACTTGGGGTTTCATCAATATGGGCCAGGGTGCAATGGCGCCTTTTGACACTATATGCGAAGACTATGGCCCCAATACCCGATTCCCTGTATCATTTGCTGGGTGAAAATGTGAATTTCTCTGTGGATGTAATTGACCTCAGGGAAAAATGTGAATCCATCCTCCTTGATATTGGCTGGAATTTGGAGACCTTGGCTAACAACCCCTTGAAAGCTAAAAGGGCCCTGCTTGACTTTCATTGGATTCAGACGATTGATGCCTTCCACTCATATGCATTTATGGGTCATCTTGCACATGAACACAAACGCTGAGGATCTCTTTCCTATATTCTGCTCCAATTCCCTAATCGTTATTATCGTGGGTTGCTGCTTACAGTACGGTGGAACCTTCTACCTACTAAGGAAATCCAGCTTAGAAGGAAACTAATAATGAATGATGCAGTTGGTTGTAGGGTTTGAGCCATTACAACATTTAGTTTTGGAGTGTGAATCACTAAAGATATTAAGGTTTACATTTCTGTCGGCCCTACACTTAAATCAATTATATTGCAGTGAGTAAATGGCATGCAAGCGCTGCCTCAGTATACAGAATGGTCATGAGGGCCTGGCTTTATCAGCTTTCATCAAAAGTCTTAACCTGCAGAAAACCAAGGAAGAAGCTCATAATGATTGTCCTTTCGCTTATCTGGGGATAATGGTCTGGGGACTTGGAATCTAAGCGCTTAAATTATCCGTTCTTCTGTTATTCGTTAGGCATATTCTCTGCAATGATCAATCTGGGTGGAATGTATATTATGATATGATGTCCTTTTTATTAATTGTTCTCAGTGGGTATGTTGTTTTGAATCTGTTTGGATTTTTTTTAAAGTGGTCACTTTTTTCTTTTTTTCCTTTCTTTTTGATCACAGTGGCTATGTGATTTTATTGTGATTGTGTTCTCTTGTTTAATATCGATTTTATTGCAATTGTGTTCTCTTGTTTAATATCAATTTGTAAAGGTTTAATTTACACCAAATGCAATAAAAAAAAAGTAACGTCCGCAGCAACACCATGTGGTAAGTGAACATAAATATGTATTTTAACGAAAGAGACACCATGGCTGCCCAGCCACGAGGCCCCACCACAGTATAGAATGTGGATCCCTGGCCAAGCGTAAACACGCCAGGGTTCCATTACAACACCATACTCTGATGACACCCAAATTATATTGGCTCTGCATAATCACTCGAACGATAGTCAAGCTGTAGCAGAGTGCCTCTTCAATGTTCAACAATGGATACAAAATAATGTTCTCCACCTAAATGGAAACAAAACTGAAGTGTTATTGCTAGGATGGGTAGAGCCTTCTCCTCTTCCTCTTAATTGGCCCCTGGGGCTTGGAGTTCGTCCTTCATCTGTTGATTTGGTTAGAAATCTGGGCTTTCTTTTTACGATCAGCTGTCATTTGCCAAATAGGTTGATGCGCTGGCAAAAATATCAAATGTTCACCTCTATACTATCAGTAGACGTGCCAATTTTCTTGCTAAAGGTCTGGTCAAATCCCTGGTTCAGGTAGTCGTCCTGTCTCATGTTCAATATCGTTTGTCTTGTTTCATCCAAAAAAAGTTGTTTCTAAATTGGAGGCAGTGTTAAACCATGTGGTGTGTGTGATCTGTGGTCTAAGAAAGATTGACCCTGTGAATGATTAAGGACCCCTGGGGGCTGTGGGGATGTGATTTGTGTGGTGTTATTTGTCTCAACGGCATATGATGGCAATGAACATGAAGAAGGTAATTGAGGATATGGGAGAAGTCTGGGGAAATATTCAAATACTTGAAGTGTCACTTGTCATATAAATAAGCCTGAGCATTTATGATGTTTCTTTCAATCCTAGCTGACAATGGATAGGGAAAGCCCACCTATTGATGTTGGCAGTACTTGTCCCAGCCTCTGCCCAAGCATGCACAGTAGGACTGCTGAGACAGCGTTTTGAGGAGGTCTCTGGGGCACTGGGTGAAGGTCACTATCTTGGTTTCAACTAGTTTGGACTAGACAAGACAATGGGTTCTTATTAGTTTCCAGAAATATGTCAGGGGGCGGTGGCTCAATGCCCCTCATCGGAGGAGTAGAATACCAGATATCGTCAGACCAGAGCGACTGACACAGAAGAAAGATAATATGTAGAATCCAGATGGAAACCGAGGACAGACTAAAGTGATAAACAATGAGAGTAACTGTGATGTCATGGGAGGAGGGAAAGGTAAAGCGGAAATAATGTGGAATAAAAGGGTCCAGACTATGAGGAGATAGAAGGGGAAGGTGAGTTGGAGGCGGGATGGATTGGATTGGGTGGTGGGTTTGTGAGGTGCTGTCAGTTTATTCAGTTTGTAAACTTCTTTATGAATAAATGTCTTGCAATGTCCATTCTCTATCAGGCTACTGAGTCTCTTCTTTGAATTGCATTGATAGATGGTGACTGCGACTTGGATCGAGCTGTGCAATGCTGCAGAACTGTGGCTCCTGAGGACCTTCGTCCGGACACCCCCATGAGCGCTCAACACGATAACCTACTTGTGAATCTTGATTGGGGGCTTCCGTAGGAGGATATCGGGGCTGGTGAGACAGCATGCAGGGCCGCATAGGGGACTGAGGTTCCTGATTAGGGCCAGGGAATGAACAACGTGAGAATGACATTTTTTAATGGTTATGCAGAAATGGGATGAATTTAATTTAGCAAAATATCGAGAATAGGGGCTGACTTTGGTGTAGTGTTTTGGGTATATTTACATATGGGTATTAGGTTGTCAATGTTATTATAACTCAAATATGATTTGCTTTGTTAGTTTGGTATTCAAAATAAGGAAAATAAGAAAGCAGTTCAGTACGGAGCGTTCCAGGATTACCTAGAAACGGTAAACTTACCAGATTCCTCGTACGCATCCGCTCGATCCACAGCTGCATCCAACTCTGCTTCTTCTGCTGCTTTCTGTCTGACCGATGGCTGTGGTCATTTTCACATGGCTCAGGCTGTTCGATCTGGAAAGGTGCTCTTCTCGCTCCTAGAGTGTTCCAGTGCTCGCCGGCCACCGGAACAAGACACCCAGTCAGGAGAGTCTCCCTCTCCATGGAGCAAGCCTTCAAAAACAGTGCATCCCACTGCACAACCTCTGCATTTGTGATATGCAAACACGAGGACCCACTCAGAGCTGGCACCCACTTCAGATACAGTACCGCCTCTGGCATCTTCAGTTTGTCACTCAGGCTGCAACTGCAACTTCTTCTGCCTCTTCGCCTTCTCGTTCTAACGGCCTGAGGGGGCCATATATTCAAATGCCCCTCTCAGGTGAAGATCATTAGAATCACTAGAATGCGCTTTGCCGCTTTAGACCTCTGGGTCCCTCTTCCTCGTCCCAGTTCTTAGGGCATTGTGGGACTTGAAGTCCCCAATTTTCTGGTCTCTTTTTGGAAAATTGAAAACCTTAGTTTATACTTTCTGTAATTTGCTCTGTTTACTGAGTACATCTTTAGGGAGGGTTGTAAAAGTAGGTAACATTTTATTTTGGTCTTCATCATCCAATCTACGAGAGAATTATAAGTATCCAACACTAAGGAGTGACAGCTGGAATTCTCATATATCATCATATCAAAGAAGGATCAGTGACAGATCAGGATGGAAGGGGAAGGATGATATGTCAAAATATCTTGGCTTACAAAGTAAACACAGACAACTGAAAGGTAGAAAGCTAGAATCATATCAAAGAACGAGCAGGGAGGGATCAGGATGGAAGGGGAAGGATGATATGTCAATAATATTGTGGCTTGCAAAGTAAACACAGGCAACAATAGATCATCAACAAGGAATAGACAGGAAGGGAACTGGGGACTGTAAATAACCCAATAACTTAATAGCTCAAACCTCTGCATACCTATCCCACCCCAAAACCAATAATATCTTGGCCTGCAAAGTAAACACAGGCAACTGAAAGCTAGAAAGCTAGAATCATAGAATCATACCACAGAACAAGCAGGGAGGGATGAGGATGGAAGGGGAAGGATGATATGTCAGTAATATCTTGGCCTGCAAAATAAACACAGGCAGTAATGGATCACCGGCAAGGAATAGATAGGAAGGGAACTGGAGCTCGTAAATATTAGGGAGAATTGTCATGTATGGCTAATTTGCCTCACCTGGTGAAGTCCCTCAGCAGCTCTGCTGGATTTCAGGGGTTTTTTGTATTCCACCTGGTAAGAGTGTGAGCCTTTTTCCCACTCTTACATGTGTTTTGCCTTGTGTATTTCTACTGTTTGTGTGATCTTGGCCTCTGGAGCTACACCACTCGAGGAGCCCCCTTTTTGTGTGTGTTACACAGCACCTTCAGTGCAGTAACACAGGGTCGTCTTTGAGACTTCCCACTGACTAAATGTTTCTGGGCTGATTAATGTCCCCCAGAAACAGGTAAAGTTGCCATTAACTTTATATAGTCACTTTAAACTACAGGCCCAGTACACCCCATCTTACATGGAGTACTGGAAAGGGTTAATTCCTATCCCTTTTTGTCTGTGCCTCTCCTAGCTTTATTTTGCTCTCTTAACACTCAGACTTGGCTGGTGGCAGTGGTACCTACCCTAACTTTTCTACCGCAATTATGCTATATAAACGTTGTACTGTTTTAGGCTATTATATTAGCCTCGAACTTAAACCCGCTTGACCAAATACTTTTTATTTCGGCTCCGGTTGAGTTTTATCGCCATTTCTTTTTATTAAAGTCCTTCTTGTGTTTTACTTTGCGCAGCAAACCAGGTTTGCCTCCTTTGTTCGCCGACCTTTGGCAGGCTTCTGTCCAGAAGCCCTCCTTTGGCGTCTGGGTGTCTAGGTGGGCTGAATGTGAGGGAGGGGTGTAGTCACCCCCTGCACAGGGTATCCTTGGAGACCCAAGTCGCACTTTGTTGTGATTGGCTGAGGTGGCTGTCCGGGCCGGACAACCCCCTGCTGAGTGATTGACAGCCAGGCTGTGTGAATGGGGGATTTTGGCATAAAAGGCAGGTCTCTTGAGCTGGAAGTCAGAGTCGCCACTGGAACTGCAAGAAAGCGAAGAGAAGCGGAGAAGGAGGCAGCTGCTGCAACTCCCGGGTCCCAGTGAAGCCCTGCTGTGGTCCGGAGCTATCTACCCTTCAACGACAAGAGAAGATCCAGTCCAGAGTCTTCTTCCCTTGAGCCTGGTGGTATCAACCAGCTCACCTTCCACAGGCAGAGGATCCTCTTCTTGGTCAAAATCGCTGCACACAGCTGTAGTGGTACGGATAGCCACCAAGAGCCTCTCCTGTTTTAAAGGAGCGCACCTTTTATTCACCGTTGCTTTTGCTGCTGCTGGCTTCATCCCTGGGTAGTGCAGATCGCTCCAGACGTCGTCCTTCTTGTTCCCACAACTGAAGCTTCAGGAACCGTGAGTCTGCAGGAACTACCAGGAACAACTGACGTATCCAAGTACTCCTGGCAATCTCGAATCGTGAGCTGTTCTAACCTTGTAATCCTCGACAAGAGGACCCCTATCCCATTGACACTTGCGCAGGCCTATTGGCTTTTATCTACGTTTTAGAAAGTGTTTCTTGATTCTATCTGCCTTGACAAAAGTATTGCCCATGATTTTTATCCCCAACTCTCTTGTGTTAATTCATGTGCTAAGTGTGTTTGACTACGGTAACATTTCTGCTCGCGGGTACGCTTTTCTTTCGTAAGACCGAACTGTCATTACTGTCAAAAAGTGATCGCGTAATAACCCCCGTTAACGTCTTTGTTTCACAACACCGGTCTGTCAAATCCAAAGGTACTTACCTTGAATTGTGCTGCACAAGGGGAATTGGTTGTGTGTAGTGTATTTGAAATGTGGTTTTAATTTAAGTGAAGTGTTTTGTGAACAGATGGTTTAAAATAAATGTACTTTTACTTTTTAACCATAAACCTTGAGTCAATGTTTGCTTGAGTCAAAGTAATTGTAGTCCTTTGTGTAATCTCTACTACTGCTCATTTGCTCTTGATATAAGTCTGGCTGCTCCGCTACTGCTACCACTCTAACTGTGTAGTACAGGCTTGTACCAAAGGTGAAATTGTACTACCACCTGTAGTCTTAATCTTGTGTAGTGGTCCCTAAGGGCATTGACCAGGATTCTGCCTAACAGTAAATAACTCACTAACCGAAAAAGCTTAAACTTCTGCATACTTGTCTCACCGAAAAATCCAAACAACCACCCTGTCACACAGCAAACCACACGCAAATCACCATATCGCAACAACAAACAATCAACACATAAGCCACACCAACAGCACACAAGGTCTCACATCGTTCTGATATATGCACCCAAGCTCGGCGCACAGTGAAAACCGAACTGAAGCTGCTAACAGGACATCACCCTCTCACTTTCCTACTCCCTCATCACCCGGCTAACCACCCCACCCACCTTCTTGTTTGCAGATCCACCTGAGCGCCTGGGGACCAATTCCGTTGGTGAGGGTGCGCTGAACAAATACCTTTAACATTAACATTAACATATATATTATTACCATATTGGTCATCATGATTTTTATCACTGACAATGTGGATGGTTTTGGGAATAGAGATCTTACTTTGACACAAGTCCTTAAATATTAGCAGGACCCTCCTATTGCCATGGGGCCCTTCTCCTCCCAGGTGATCCTCAAGGCTAATCCACTCCAGGGTTAGAATCAGGTAACGGCTGTCTTGCCCTGGCCACCTGGGAGGAGTCTTTAGGTAGGGCTTCTGTGAGGCCTCCCAGGATTCATCACATTACCCCGAAGCATGGAATCCATCATGGACCCGTAGTCTACTATAGCAAGGAATTAGAACCGGTTGTGGCAGCAATACCACACTGTTTGCGATCAGTGGCTGCTGCCACCTTGGCGGTGGACCAGAGTGAAAACATAGTGTTAGGATCGCCTTTATAGGTGGCGGTGCTACACACTGTGGTGTCATTACTGCTGAAGGCAAAGACTCAGCATATGTCTGTTTTTTGGGAGCAAGTAAATATGAGATGCTCTTACTAAATGTGTCTAATGTGACTCTGGCGAGATGTTCAGTTCTGAATCCAGCATCATTGTTACCCACTCCCTTGGAGGGAGTGCCATATGACTGTGTGACAGTAACAGATTGTCTGGTGATGCCCCGTACAGATATTTATGTTATACCATTGACTGATCCTGACCTCTAATACTTTGTGGATGAATTGAGTTTCAGAAATCAGAAGGGGCCGGTGGTTTCAGAGTATGCAGTACGTGCTCCTAAGAATGTGGTGGAGAGTAGTAAATTACCTCAAGTAACATCATCTCAGGTAGCTGCGTTAGTGGCCCGCATGCAACCCTGATGGCTGGTGGCCCAACAGTTAGTTAACATCTGCACAGATTCTGGATACGCATTTGGCGCAGCCCACAACTTTGCTCAAATATGGAAAGAAAGGGTTTTTCATGACATCAACTGGCAAACCTTTCAAAAACAGTTAATATGTGTTAGCCCTTTTAGATACCATACTGTTACCTGAATGGATTGCTATTATGAAATGCGCCGCTAACCTTTAGCTAACTAAAGAAGAACACATTATGTGACAAGAGGATTGCGCTTGTCAAGTAGACCGATGATCATCTCCCTATATGCTGATGACATCCTTATATATGTAAAGAACCCCGACAGAAATCTGGACCCGATTATGAATGATGCAACCCGATTCGGGCACCTCTCTGGGTTCACAGTCAATTATACCAAGACAGAGATGTTTCCACTGACAGACTCAATGAGCAAACTGCACAATAGTTACAATTCGACACGGTGCTGTGTGGGTATTCAAGTTCTGGGTATCAACATTACCAGGTCATAAGAGGCCTTACTTACTCAGAACGATAACGTTTGTATGCAACAATTGATGTCCAAGATACATAAATGCTCATGTCTACCGTTGTCACTGGCAGGGCGACTGGCGCGGATCAAAAAGGTAATGCTGCCAAAATCACTATATGCCTTCACAAACATCCAATTAAGGCCGGGTAAAGGGTTCTTCAAGGACCTTCATGGGAAATGCTCTACATTTCTGTGGCACCCAGGAACAATACAGAAGAAAAGTGAAGTCTTGGCTAGACCATTTAAAAAAGAGGGTATGGCTGAACCAGAGTTTCGAGCTGTACTGGTACTGCAGGGGCAAAGTTTGCAAGTCACAAAAAACACACACGTATGCACTTCAAAGGAAGCGCAAAGGGGCTTACCTTAATTCCATGCATCCTGCTTAGGCAGATGTGGGGGAGAGACGCTTCTCCTGCTCATCCCGCTTCTGCAGTGGTCGAAGAGTGCATAGGACCTTTTTATGATTATACAGCCAAGTTGGCGGCTGCTTCAGACGATAACGAGGTGTATGTATTGCCAGTTCAGATAGTGCAGGAAGAGACACCATATAAAACCTTGGAAGAAATCGTACATATGCAGGAAAATGCACCACCTAGTGAAAAGGCCAATTGGATTAGGAAAAGTTGCCATTTGCATGACAACTCTCTGTGGCGAGATGAACAGGGTCGCTTATTGGCACTAAATATTTTAGCATCTCTTCTGGTCAGACTATATCATGGGTTGGAACGACTATGCAAGTGGGACAGTCATGGTATGTGCCAGAATTCAGCACAATGGCCCAAGAATATTGTCAATGCTGTGTAATTTGTTTGCAGAACATGGGGAAAGTGTGCCCTTCAGGCAAGGGGCACATCCTCCCCCTCTGGTCCTTCTGTGGACTTACAGATTGATTTTCTACAATTGCTTAGGTGCAATCATTGGCAGTATCTGTTAGCAATAGTGGATGTGTTTTCTGGGTGGGTTGAAGCTTACTTCTGTATAAAGGCTGATGCTATGACAGCTACAAAAATATTGATTTGAGAATGTGTGCCTCCATTTGGAATACCAGTGTGCATATACAGTGATCATGGAACACATTTTGTAAATAATATCATTAAAACTTTGCTATCCACATTGAACATTCTGTACAATCTACATTGTCCACACAATCCCCAGTCAGCAGGTGCAGTAGAGGGACGAAGTGGGGTTTTAAAGAATAAGTTGGCTAAACGGTGTCAAGATAAGGGGATGAAGTGGCCATAGTCCTTCCACTGATTTTGTTTAGTATGAGAAGCACTCCTGCTAGGAAAACTGGTTTGAGCCTATATAAAATCCTTTCTGGAAGACTTATGAGATTGCCTGTTGCCCCAACAGTGAAAACTGTCCCTGATAACTTACAATTGTCAGATGATTGATTATTGGAATATGTCGAGACCTTAATGTCTTCTGTCAGTCTCATTCATAAACAAGTCCAAAATACTCTGCCATGGGAACCGGACTCTCCAGGTTATTCCCTACAGTCCGGCGACAGTGTACTGATAAAGGTCCACCAGAGAAAGACAGCACAGGCCCAAGATGGAACGGGCCATTCATTATGCTTCTTGTCTCAAACTCTGCAGTAAAGGTTCAGGGGCACCCGACATGGTTGCATGTAAGTCACTACAAAAGGGCGGTAATCCCTGCATTGTAGGTCCTATTGTTCTTCTGATTTGCTTATTTGTGCTTGCTTCAGCTAATGCAGTTAGAGGCGAATCTGATTCCATGGTTCACACCATACCAGCTATAAAACCCTGACTAATGTAGTAACATTAGTGAGGTCAGGGCATGGCCATGGTATAAGAAGCAATGGACAGTACATTGTGTAAGGAAGGCATGGTTATCGGAAGTACAACAGGCACAAGGAGTACAATCTAAGGGTGTTCACTGAACAGTATATGGGTGAGAAAAATGCCTAATTTAACCCTAAATCTAAAATGGGAGCAAGCTACAACCATCAAAATAAAGAAAACACTGTCCTAGTGCTGTCATGTCAAAACAAAATGGTCTATACTAATAAACCTATTGCCAAATCCTTACTCTATATAACAAAAGGATGTGGGATAATGATATGTCTAACAAAAGAGTGTAGTGCAAACTGAAATATCCAAAAGGGTTTCAGTAGTTCAGGACTGCTGAACTAGTATACTCCCTTCCCCACATAATATCACGGGACAAGGCAGAACAGTTGCATGACTGTGAGCACCCCTTGAGTCTATAGGCATCAGGAAGCAGTTTCTTTAGAAAAGGCAGGATCCCTCGAATCAATGGGGCTCATTCTGAGCCTTCCGGTCCGGTAAACTTACCGGCACCGTTGTTTCCGGACTGCCATATTACAGGTCTGCATGCCAGAGCTGCTGTGCCCGACAAGTCAACCCTGCCGGACACAGCGGCCACAGTAAGCAGACCACGTGGTACTTTGAAATCTTTCATGCTTCACTTCAAAGTACTTGGCAGTTCAATACAGAGACTTCCAATAGGCAATCGTGTCTCACGGGGTTACTCTGTTATACTGTAGCAAGTGCGTTTACTTTCAACACATCGGGCTTCTCTTTCTCACGGTTGCAGTCCTGCGTGCAACCCACAATACTGGATACAGTTCAAAGGTTTACACCCGCCTCCTCTCCCGAGGCCTTCTGATATCTGCAGTGCTTAGTTAGCATCACAGGGCTAATAATTCCTTAGGTTAGCTTTATACTTCGCTTCACCTTCTGTCAAAGACTTTCGACTGTACGAGGGGGGACTTGTAGTTTTGACTTTACCCTCTCGGTTACTTTACCCTCTCGTTTACACTCTCAAGTGCTTCAGATTTCTTTTGTGGCTTCTCTAACATGCACAATCTTGAACGACTAGCACCAGAGCTGTTTACCTGACATATCCCAATACAAGGGTCAGGCAAAGTCAGGCAATTGATCAGAATCACACACACTTGACGGCCCTTCTCCTTTCCCACAGGGATAAAAGTTGGAGCACGAAAGCACAGGACGAGCAAGGAAGACAGCACGACGTGAGAGCTAACTCAGCACAGCAGTTCAAAAGAAGGCGAAAGACGGCGCATACGAAGGGGGTGACAAGGAGAGAAGCGACTTTGCCCTTTCCGACCAAAGCCTGTGAAACCTTCACAGATGGAAACCTAAGACAGAGAACAATAGCCAGCGTGTATTGCAACAGATGTCTATGGTACAAGAGACCCTTCTTCGCTGATAACCAAACTGGGGAGAGAAGGTGGTCTCCGTGCTACCAACCTTGACTCGAAGGAGAAGAAAGCCAAGCAGTTCATCACAGCTGGTGAGTCGAAGAGAGAGTTGATGAGAAACCGAACTGTGTTGAATGAAAAGTAGCAAGCAACTAAATTTGAACTTTGAAAGGTTGAAAATAACTATTGCGAAAGAGGGGGGAACCCACAACAGAGGTGTCCGGCACCACATGGGTGCTCACACAGAAAACTCTGGGCAATTACCCGATGATAAGAGATTACCATAACCAGAAGGCCTTGGGAAGAGGCCGAAGAGAGGTCAAAGTGATCATAGGTGAAAATCCTCTGTACCGTCGAAAGTCTTTGACCGGCAGATGCTTCTGAAGGAAAGTGAAATGAATCCTGCATGGTGAAAACTAGTACATGAGCCTCAGTGAGCATTAACATTGCTGAGCCAATTGCTGCAAGACCTCCTTCCAACGTTGCAGCACAACATTTCCTGAACAGTGAGAGAGTTTTCCAAATCGTGATTGAGTAGAGGGAAGTCAACCCCAATCCTACCCATATGATCTGAATAGGCACACAATTACGCAGGCCCAAGACCTTCCTCCAAAATAACCCTTCAAGTTTATCCCACACTAAACCAGAAAGCGAAAAACACGTTTCTGTCCCATATATTAGAATTGGTATCACTTTTAAGCAGAAAAAGTCAATCACCGGGATCAGGGAAAATTTGCAGTAGCGCCTCTGGATGATACACGCTTGGGCAGTTAAATTCCTCGTCTTACTCTGCAAAGATAGTGCCCTTTGATTATCGGCTGCACTGTCACTGGTAGAAAATCAATAAAACCCTAAAACTAATTCTACACAAAAACTGGTAGACAAGGACGGGAAAGACTGGAACCGAATGATCCCATGGGCACTATTTGCAGTGAGGAAAACGCCCCCAAGCTTCCACAGGTTTCTCACACTTTGAGTTGCTCTATGGAAGAGAGCCGAGAGATGTCCTGGACATGCTCCTAGAAACCTGGGAAGAATGCGAGGAGACCCTTCTATTCCGATCTCGCAAACTACCACCTGAATGTGAGTACATATCAAATTGGTCCGAGACTTTGTTTCTACTCATATGGAAAAGGCCCAGAGCCAACAAAAGACCACTTATGACAAGAAAGTGAATTTAAGATCATTCTCCATAGGACAAAAAGTATTGGTCCTCTTACCAACCTCAGAGAACAAGCTTGTCTCCAAATGGCACAGACCTTATGAGATAGTAGAAAGAACGGGAACCTGTACATAGAGTAGCCCAACCGGATAGAAAACAGAAAATCCATTTATATCATTTAATCTCTTGAAAGAGTGGAAAGAGAACCCGTCAGACACCCATGCCAAAGTACTAGCCTTTCTGATTCCCAAAGATATAAATAACTTTATTTGTATTCCTTCTGAGTTATCCACTCAACAGCAACAAGATCTAACAGATGTAATCACTTAATTCCCTGATGAATTCTCATGAAAAACCAGGAAGAGTAAAAGGTACATACCACTATATTAGAACACCTAAAGGTAAAGTGGTACACTTAAAACCATATCGACTTCCAGAAGCTCGTAAACAGATAGCGATCGAGGAAGTCAACAAAATGTTGAAAGCTAACATCATTGAGCCCTCTTCAAGTCCATGGTCCTCTCCTATCGTGTTGGTCAATAAACCTGACTGTTTCTGTAGATTCTGTATAGATTCTTGTCAAGTTAATGCCATTTCAGATTTCAATGTCTATCCAATGCCACACATCGATGATCTAATTGATAAACTCGGAGCAGCCACCCTTTTAGCGACCCTAGATTTAGCCAAGGGGTACTGGCAAGTTCCTGTTTGTGGACTAGATAAAAAAAAGAATGTTTTCAACGCTACTAGGATTATTCCAATTTAAAGTCCTTCCTTTCGGTCTACATGGTCCGCCAGCCGCTTTCCAATGCCTCATGGATCAAATCCTACAACCCTACTCTGATTTCTGTGGAGTTTACATTGACGACATCGTCATTTATAGTAAAACCTGGGAGGGCCATCTCTTCCATCTTGATACCATCATGAAAATTCTCAGAAACTCTAGCATAACTGCTAATCTAGCTAAGTGCAGATTGGCCCAATCAGACGTAAAATATCTTGGCTTCTTCGTAGGGAACAGGAATATACAACCCCAACATGAGAAGGTAAAAGCTGTCTTGGATACACCAACTCCCAAGACCAAAAGAGATCTTAGAACTTTTCTCTGGTTAATAGGATATTACCGAACGTTTATCCCTAACCTTTTGGACCAAACAGCCCGGCTGACAGATAAACTTAAGAATGCTGAACCTCAGAAACATCATTGGAATGATGAATATGTTATAACACCTTGAAGCAGACGATGTGTCAGAACCCAATCCTTAAGGTAGTCAACTTCTCTAAGGAGTTTTGTCTTACAGACAGATGCCTCCCTTTCAGGGTTATGAGCCGTCCTGTCCCAGGTTTGTGATGGATTGGAACATCCCATACTATTCACCAGCCGCAAGCTATTCCCACGTGAAAGAAATGACTCTGTGTTGGAACTGGAGGCCCTGGCCATCAAGTGGGCTATTATCCATCTTAGGTACTACCTATTGGGACGAAAGTCCACACTCGTCACAGACCACTCAGCCCTAGTTTGGATTAGTGAACACAAAGACTCCAACCCTCGGTCATGCAATGGTTTCTAGACCTACAACCCTATTGTTTCATTGTGGAACACCGAAAAGGAAAAGGGAAATGTAGATTTTCTTTCCCGGTTCCCCTGTGAAACAAATGTGGCTACATCGCATGGAGGAAGGGTATGTGAGAAACCTGAAGGTGTCTCCCTAGCTCGATCCCGGGGCACTGTCATCCAGGTGGTCAGGACACGGCCATCGCTATTGGATCCAGTTCCTCGGGTGGGCCAGCAAGGGAGGATCACCTGGATGGGGGTCCTTGGGGAGTGGGGGTGGGACACCGACGGGTGAGGCGCGGTACCCCCTTCTTTCAACACCTTTTCCCCATCCAAGCACATAGGATATTCCAAAATACGGCCCTCCTCCTTTTCCAACACAAACACTTTCACAAAACATGAAAAACAATGGACTAACACCAGAGCCGTTTACCAATACAAGGGTCAGGCAAAGTCAGGCAAATGACCAGAATCTCACACACACCTGATGGCCCTTTCCCTTCTCCACAGGGAAAAAAGCTGGAGCACGAAAGCACAGGACGAAAAAAGGCAGGCTGCACAATGTGAGAGCTAACTCAGCACGGCAGTTCAAAAGGAGGCGAAATACAGCGCATACCGAGGGGGCGACAAGGAGAGAAGCAATCTTAGCCTTTCCGACCAAGGCCCGTGAAACCTTTGCAGATGGAAACCTAAGACTGAGAACAATAGCCAGCATGTATTGCAACAGATGTCTACGGTACACGAGACCCTCTTCCGCTAATTACCAAGCCGGGAGAGAAGCTGGTCTGCGTGGTACCAACCTTGACTTGAAGGAGAAGAAAGCCAAGCAGTTCACCACAGCCGGTGAGTCGAGGGGAGAGTCGATGAGAAACCGAACTGGCTTGAACAAAAAGTAGCAAGCAGCTAAATTTGAACTTTGAAGGGTTGAAAAGAACTATTGAGAAAGAGGGGGGAAAACCTGCAACAGAGGCGTCCAGCACCACGTGGCTGCCCACACAGAACACTCTGGGCGATTACTCGATGATAAGATACTACTGTAACCAGAAGGCCTTGGGAAGAGGCGAAGAGAGGTCAAAGTGGTCATAAATGGGTCTTGTAAAATCCTCTGTACCATCGAAAGTCTTTGACCGGCAGATGATTGTGAAAGCAAGGCAAATGAATCGTGCATTGTGAAAACTAGTACATGAACAAAGTGTTGTAAAAGTTGGCGAGAGTGACCCCGGCAGAGGGAAGCCCACAATCAAGCGCAAAGCCTGAAGAACTGTTCAAAAAGACATTAAGACTTGTGAAAGTGAGAAGCATTGGAAGACCAGGGGAAGTAAATGTTCCCCCTTGTCAAGTGGGTCCGAGTTCGGTCGAGGGAGATCCAGGGGTGAAAGGTCCTCAGCCAAAATCCATTGAGAAAGGAACTTTTTGTTTGTTTGTGGTTGAATACATCAGGCCCCGAAGGAAAGAGACCTTTCATTGAAAAGAGACTTAACCATCAAAGAACCTGGTAGCTGGAATGTAACTGTTGGCTCGTGCTGAGAAAGCACAAACGTGTGCTGTGCTCTAAGGTCCCACCTTTTCCTGTGCTGAAAAGGTTGGGAAGGGAGACCCCTGGCAATCCCATCCTTACTTATTATTTGCAAACACTTCTTTCTTTATTGAACCCTTATCCCACACTCTTTTTGTCATTAGTTGTAAGGAATTGGCAATAGGTAATTTTTAGTATAGGCCCTTTTATTTTGACCTAACACCACAAGGACTGTCTTTTTTTTCATTTGATGGTCGAAGCTTGCTCCCATCTTAGATTCAGGTTTAGATTAGATGTTTTTCCACCCTGCATTTACAGTTTAATAAACACCCTTGAACTGTGATCACTTGTGTCTGTCTTTAGTGTTGCAGCTATGAGTTCCTTACACCACCTGGATACACCACCTGGATGACAGCTCCCTGGGGACAGAGTAGTGAGGCACCCTTTGGTTTCTCACAATTGGCATGGGGGAACCTGAGATTTAAATGGAGCCTGGAGGTGTGGGGTGGATCTTTGGATGGGATTTATACCACAGCCAGCTGAATGCCCAGTGGGGATAGTACATCTCCCTGTGAGGCTCTACCCAATTGGTTGAGTGATGAATATTATCTGATTGTATTGAACTCAGAATTGGAAGAGCCCAGAGCGAGACCCCAACCTAACAGAGATAGAGAAACACGTGTAACCATTAATATACCTACAATTATAACTACTAAACCAACTATTGAGAACCTTGGCATGTATCCAATCTAATCTATTACTGTCTGTCAGTCTGTTATTTTCACCAGGAGGAGGAATTAAGTGATCTCTCAGTTGATCTATTAGTATAGAAAGGAGACCGGGACAATCGTTGTGATAATATGAATGGAACTTAGCCGTAATGTAGGAGCAGCACCAGACTTGGCAAAATTGCCCTTGGCTATGCACAGGGGCATGTGAAATGGAAGATCTTAGTGTGGGGACAGGTCAAGAAAATTATCCTCCAGTGCGGTTAGAGTGCTATTTATTAACGATGGACAGAACAATACTAGAACACTAAAGCCGTGCATTAACTTCACAGATGCACAGTTTCATTTATCAGATACTTTGGATAATAGAATGTGCACTATGATTCAGCATTTACAGTCCCCAGAGATGGCTATAGAAGAATGTATTAAATATACTCAGGTGTATAATCAATGGCTATTGTACAATTAATTATCAATCCCAGAAAGAGCTGGTTATAGGCATATGGTGTTGAACGCAACAGTAGCTACAGTGTTGTTCACTGTTCCTTTATCTGAATGCCCAGCTGGTGTCAATTCGAGAAGATGTGCAGCATAATAGTTGGCCCAGACTGTTGAAGAATGACTCTGGAATACCAGAATGATTGTGGCAATGGAGACATTTCTGGAAATACAGTGTCTGGTACTGAGAAGAAAAGGAATGTTCATTCACAGCATATGGGAAGATATGGGGAGAGTGGGACCTGGCCAGCAGAAAACTGCCCGGATCGTGGGCAGGGTGCAACTGGGAGTGGGTGACCCATCACAAAGTATGAAAAATTAAGCTGCCCAATAATGCCTCTTGGTACCTGATCTCTGCCCTGGGAATGACTCCAGACCTATGGATTAGTCTAGGGTCTAATTGAGAACTAAGGCCTTTACAGCCCCCTCCGTTGCAGTGAGTAAGATAGGAAATGGGCAGATAATATTGGTTGGGAATAGAGTGTGTTGTGAATGTGATGGGGTTGGTTATAGTTTGGTAGGAAGAAGGCTGTTCCGGAGTAAGTATCGTTGTGTAGAATTGATTTAATCTTAATGTAATCACCAGTGTCAGGTGTGCATTTTACTATTCATACAGGCACTCAGTAATTTACAGTTTTCTGGCCGGCTACTGAGAAAAGGACGGTGAAGTTTTATGTTGAGTTCTTGAAGGGATGGCCTAAATTGGTAGCCCATATATTTGATGATTTAGAGAAGGTGGAAGAAGTGGTAAGACACGTAACTGTTGTGACTAAGAGCTTGCAGATTTTAGAAACTGCCTACAATTAGGAGAAGCAGGCATGTGAGGTAGCACACCGATCAGTTAAGATGTGTGATGCAGGAGATGTTTTATTTGCAGTACAACAGAAAGTGACTAAGCAACCATACATTACCACAATAGTATGTCTTATAGTATTTTCTCTCTTATTGGCACGGGTGGCATGTTGCTGTATGAAATGTTGCTGCTGTCCCAGAGCTGTGATGATTAACAGACTCTCCAGCTCACCTCCTTGTCTTTTGGCCCCTGACCTAAGCCACTCTTTTGTCCTGCTAGAAATACAGTGGGAAAATGTAATGCTGCAAAACCTACTGTGGCAATTGCTGAAAACTCATGATAAGGATTGTACCTATTGCAATTAATGCTGGGAGTGGCAAATGGTTTACCTGCACAAATTAAAAGTATGATTGAACCATAGAATAGAGATAGGCAGAATTCACTGTGCAAAGGAAAAACAGGTGAATTGGGGATTAGATTAAACAAGAAGTGTAGTGTGCCAAAGGGGGGTATGTAAACGATTAAGGGCGCCCGGGGGATGTGATTTATGTGGTGCTATTTGTCTCAATGGCATAGGATGGCAATGAACATGAAGAAGGTAAATGAGGATATGGGAGGAGTCTGGGAAAATATTCAAATACCCAAAGTGTCACTTGTCATAGGAATACGCCTGGGCATTTATAATTTTTCTTTCAATCCTAGCTGACATCGGATAGGCAAAGCCCAACTATTGACTTTAGTAATACTTGCACAAGCCCTGGGAGCTCCTCTGTCCAAGCATGAGCAGTAGGACTGCTGAGACAGCATTTTAAGGAGCTCTGGGGGCACTGGGTGAAGGCTACTTGAGCCACCATCTTGGTTTTAACCAGTTTGGACTAGACAAGACAATGGGTTCTTATTTGTTTCCGGAAACACATCAGGTTGGAGGTTCAATGCCCCTCATTCGAGGAGGAGGATGCCGGATATCCTCAGTCCAGATCAACCGACGCAAAAGAAGAAGGTCACGTGATATGAAGAATCCAGATGGAAACCGAGGACAGACTAAAGTGATATACAATGAGAGTAATTGAGAGTAATTCTGATGTAATGGGGGTGGAAATAGTCAAGTGGCAATAATGTGGAATAAAAGGGGCCAGACTATGAGGGGATATAAGGGGAAGGCGAGTTGGAGGTGGGTTGGGTTAGATCGGGTGTCAGGCTAGTGGAGTGATGTCCATTTATACCGTTTGCAAACTTCTTTTTGAATAAGATGTCTTGCATTTCCATTCTCTATCAGGCTAGTTTCTTATTTTATCTTACATTGATATCCCAGAAGGTCTCAGCACTGGCTTCCGATGGAGGCCCAAATTGAGATAAGAGTTCTGACCCAGATTTGGAAGATTCATGGTGCTGCTCACTATCATCTTGCTAACATGGCAATTCCTTATTTGCCACTTTGCTCTCTTAGATCTAGCTCTATAGGCACTACTGACAGTAGGCAAATATAACATGACCCCTAATGGGAGCAGGTTGATTCGTACCCGTGGATGAACATTGTGGAACAAGCTCCTTCTTGTCATCAAACAATGCACATCTCCTCCAACTTTTAAATTTGTGCTTGAGCAATAGAAGCTATCTTTTGACGTCTATTGATGCTCCATTCCACTGTAACGGGAGCGTCACTGTGCTCTGTGTACCTTGATGTCAAATGTTTTTAACATTTGTATTCTGTTTTATTTATATATGATGTTGGTTTGTTATTTGTGTATGGTTTGTCTTGTTCTAAATGCCACCTGCGCCTTGATACCATGTAACCAGTGACAAGTTGCGCCCTACAAATTAATTGTACTACTAAGAGTACTCTGGACCTTACAGCTTGAGATGGGAGGCTATATACTAGTATAGATGTCAGAAGACAATACTGTTTTTAGGGATTCTCTGCTACTAGGTTAAAAACACTGTTTTTGTGTACTGTATCCTGCTGGTTTCCTCCTGCCTTTAAGTCCTGTGATAATAGGTGTTATTAGCCATTGTAATGATAGTCAATTTATAGACCTCGAACTGGCGAAGGGCCAGACTGAACTTCCCGGTTTTGAACCTATGTTCTCCAGTCTAAATACAAATGTTTGAGGGAAGCACTTAACTCGCGAAGCTATCTCATATGCTCAAAAGACAGAAACCATTGTTTCTGCATGTGACAAGTTCTATTTCCCATAGGTAATCGTCCTTCATACAGGCAAAGTTCCCACTCTATGGAGAGAATTCAGAGGCTTGTGTTTTCTGTAAATGGGTGATTCTCAATCCTTGCATGAGCCCTTCCTTTCTAGAGTCAACAATTTCCCCAGCTGTGTGAACTCATAGAACCCACCTATTATACAGGTGACCAATTGTATAACCCTGGATACGTTCCCAGAACATATTCTTACTACAGGTAGCATATTGTCTATCCTTGTCGAAGACACAGAAAAGATTGTTCCTCTGAGTGACATGTTGTAATATACATGGGGTAGTGAACCCCAGAACCCCTCCTTCCTACTGGTGACAGAATGTACTCACTTTGTTAATCACATAAATTCTTTGTTTTTATTTTGAAATTCCATTGTAATTGTGGGTGATGATTCATCCACTGGAACATTTGGCAGCAACACCTTGAGATTGGCCTCTGCTACCCATGTGTAAGCTAGGGTTACTTTGCAGAGGCATGTGAACTGTCTTTGACTACGATTGGTTGAATCGATTGTTGTGGGAGGTCCACTTAAGTACATAAGCTAACTGCAACTCTCCCAGTTTGTTGGTCACGGGTTCTCCCACTGTATCTGTCTAAATCCCCAGAAGTCATCATTATTGCATGCAGCCAATTTCTCTGTCTCTCATAAATCCTCAAAACGCTCCCACACATAACTAGCTGATTATCCTGGGACCACTCCTCAGAACCAATCCTTCCTATGTGTGACTAGCTTGCCACCTCTTGGCTCATCACCATAACCAACTCTTCCAACATAATAACTTGTATTTGTACAGCTCTTACTGGCACATTTTAACATTTGAATGGCAGGTTCTATCTCCATGTCCTGATCCCCAGAGCCCACCCTTCCTACAGTTGACAGGCTCTTTGTCAATGGTAAATCACCAGAACCACTACTTCATACAGGAGAAAATGTGTTTTTGTCTATGAGAAAGTTCCCAGGATCCACCTTGCATACAGGGGCCAGATTCTCTATCCCTCTATAAAATCAATTAGCCACCTATCCTTCAGGTAAGTCATGCTGTCATGCTTTGTTTCTAGAATTGGGAAATTCCCCTGTTCCCACTGTTGCAACAGGTAAATGTGTTACACAGCCTTCATTTGAATGAAGCACTACCCAGAATCTAACAGTTGAAATGCAGTGTTGTGTTCCGAGGATAATACTTCTTCAGGTAAAATGTTGCGTTTTGTCCCCGTGACAATGCACACAATCCATCTACCCCGACAAGTGAAAGGTAGTTTGTACATGAGCATATCTCCAGACCACAGACCCTAAAAGTGACCAATCTCTTTCAATAGGAAAACTCCTAGAGTCCATCAATCTTTCTGGGGATAGTCCATGGGCTGGATAAATCCCCTTCACTTATACATTCCAAAAGAAAGCTTCTCAAACATTCTTATTTCCTAAGTGGAAGGCAGTCCTCATTAAATCCATCCTTCCTTCAGGTCGTTCATTTCTTCCTGTATGATGCAACCATGTTGTCACTGTAAACATCTAATTTTCTTTGCAAAAGTGACTACACAGTAAAAGTAATGCTGCTGGGGGTGCTGTGGAGCGCTGACAAAGATACCCGCCTGATGTTGTAGCTCCGTGACTGAAGACATCCTGAAATTTAAATCCTGCGGTTTGGGGAGGTTTGCTGGCGCACTGAGAACAAGATTTGCAGAGCGTACTCCTCTGGGCACCATCAAACGGAATTTGGTGCAATTGTGCTCATGAGAAAGCCCATACCGAGCGGTGGCGTGCAGGCAGTCCAGCGGCAGTCCTGTGAGATGTGTGCCAAAATCTACAACGGTCGGACGGATCCGGAAAGGACGGCTCATGGCCCCGGAGGGCTCAAATACTCATAAAAGCGGGGACCAGGGTGAACCGACCCTATTGGAGGAGTATCAGGAGACAAAGAGAAGAGATGGGGCGACTGGAATTGCGAGCCCCAATTGCCTGCAAGACAATGGCATCCAGGCGACAATTCGGAGGCGAGCCACGGCTTCTGTCACAGAAACATCAGGGGGCTGGTTGGTGGGGAGCCCGAGTAGTAGCGGGTCAAGAACACGAACGGAAGCTCCCACCACAACCTGCCCGCTTATCGCAGCCCTGCCCGCCCTTACCAGACTGCGGCGGCATACCAGGCTGCACACCAACTCGTGGAGCCATGGAAGCCGAGCTAGCGATCCTGGAGGTATGTTCCATGTGAGCGGCCCCAAACTGCCCCCCCCCGCGGCTGTCCAAGACGAGACCCTAGTGCTCCAGGGTCCCAAAACTGCCTGGAGTCTGACGCCTCACTCAGTGAACAACCATCCCCAAGAGGACCTCACCCCTGGCACCACCCGCGTACACAATAATATCTGCGGGGAAGTGGGGAGACCCTCCCACTGAGGCTGGTCGGGGATCTTCCTCCCCCAACCGCCGCCCATGACAGGACTCTGCCGTGCATCAGGGTCACAATAAAGCGATACGCAGGCGGACCAGTGCGGAGGGCCTCCCCTACACCAGGCCTTGGACCACACTGAAAGCACAGCCCGCCCAGGAGGATCCGGTCCCATGAACCACCCTCATGGCACAATATTTGGAAAGAAGCTGGGAGTGAGACGACGGAACTCTGATTACCTACAGTGTGGCACCTGCTCCTCACCACTACTGGAAGACGCCCTGGTCACGAGACACACATGCACCAGGCCACACTGTGTGGGGAGCGGACCCGTACCACACATCATGCTGCAAAACCAATGGTCCCTGACGCAGCGGGCCTCCAATCC
The DNA here is from genome assembly GCF_040938575.1 of Ambystoma mexicanum. Taxonomy (NCBI): domain Eukaryota; kingdom Metazoa; phylum Chordata; class Amphibia; order Caudata; family Ambystomatidae; genus Ambystoma; species Ambystoma mexicanum. The sequence goes on from NC_090937.1 coordinate 609,623,454, forward strand.
AGACGGCCGGTACAGCTGCATGGTTGCGGTCCCTGCGCATAATCTTTTGCTTTGACCCGAACAAGAAAGGCACGCTGCCCTCTAGCCACAATCCGTGGGGCCTGGGGTCTGAGTAGGCAGGAATGCTTACACGGAGGAGCACAGTCCATCTCTGTCTACTCGCTGCTACTCGCCGGGCCACAAATAAATAAGGGCTTGGTAGTGTTCGCAACCCAATTGTTCCCTATCACAACACGGGGTGGCACCAGTCACCGGCTGCTCGGGGGTCACACCCGAAGATCCTGAACAGGCAAAAATGTGAGAGCAAAGCAGCTAGTCCCCTCACGGCCCATTTCCTATCGGCCCGGGTCATGCCAGGAAGCACCAGGGGTAACAGGAACAAAAAAGGCCCCATGGATGCATTTACCAACACTGATGGCTCGGACGTCCCCCAGTACCCCAACCAAACATCCGCTACTGACCCCAAGACGCAAGCGGAGACCAACATGGACCCTTATATGAGTGCCCTACATGCAGGGTTCGCCGCAGTCAATTCCAAGCTCGATGATATAGGCGGTACCATTGCCTCAATAAGATCGGACACGCATAAAATGAACGCCAGGGTATCGGAGACAGAAGAGAGGATGAGCACCCTGGAGGATACCTCGTCCACATCCGGGAAAGCAATTGAAGAGATCCAAAAGACCCTCAAATCTGTCCAGGACAAGTGCAAGGATCTTGAATCCAGATCCCGCCGCAATAACATCAGGGTGGTCGGGGTCACTGAAAAAACTGGAAATGGTTATATGGTGATGCTCCTCCTCGTACAATAACTGCCTGCCTCCTGAACTATAGGGACCGTGATCTAATCCTGCGCTTGTCACGGGAGAAAGGCACCCTGACCCACGACTCCAAACTAATACACATCTATCCGGATTTCTCAAATGGGGCCCAAACAGCCAGACGCTCATTTTAGCAGGTGAAGAAAGAACTACGTGACAGGAAAATTCTGTATGCAATGCTCTTCCCCGCCAAGCTACGCATTCAGTACGCAGGTAAATCTCACTTCTTTGAATCACAGAGGGAGGCAATGGCCTATTTAGAACAGCACATCCCGGAAGCCCAGAACACTGGATGACAAAGAGCCGCTGCAGCACAAAGTCCCAAAGGTCTATCCTCAAATGGGTCCCCCAGATAAGTATGTGCGACGGCACACCCCAACCCACTGCAAACCAAAAGTTACGATGCACACGCAGGCAGCAAGCCCTGAGGTTGTAAGATGTGGCAGCACACAGCCACCCACTGTTTCAGACTGTTGAACTAAGTTTGGGACATACACTGTCCAGTTTGAGGGATGGTGAGGGAGGGCAGGGTGGGGGGAAGAGGGGGTTAAAAGAGGTAAAAAAGCTGACACGGTTATCATGCATGGTCGATACAGCAATGGCAAGTTGGGTAACATTGAACGTATACGCAGACTTCCATGGCCCCAGTGCTCCCAATGCATAAGGTGAAACTCTTGTCATGGAACGTGCAGGGCCTTGTGAATCCTATAAAGGCCAGGAAAATACTAGCACATGCCAGGCGGCACAATGTGGACATACTATTCTCGCAGGAGATACATGCAACAAGAGTAGTCGACTTGTTGGCCAGAGAATGGGGCCCTCTGAGAATTGGAACCGGGTACTCTACACAAGCCAGTGGTGTCTGTACCATCATTCACCACATTTGGTACTGCTATGCAATCTTTCCCATATTCTGCCCCAATCTTCTATTTCTAGTGTGTGGCCCAGGTCTTTTTCCCAACTGAGCATGTATTCCTCCTTCCTAGAAGGACCCGTTTTGTCCAGCAGTCGGTATAGAGTGGTGATTTTACCCCAGGAGCTGATGTGGACAGGGTCCTTTCCAGTGCAGTTAGTTTCCTCCCTCCTTTTTCTTTAATCTCCCTTTGTGATATCCAGTGTCTCAATTGTGCGTAGTGGAAATGCTCGGATTCTGGGACATTGAATTTTGTTTTACATTCTATGAATGTTAGAGGAATTCCATTATGCAGAAAATCCCCAATTCTCCTCAAGCCACCAACCCTCCAGGCTACAAAGCTATTGTGGGGGATGCAAGGGGGGAAATCGGGGTTGCTCCAAAACGGTGTAAGGGGAGCGACCATGCCTGTACAGCCCCACTTGCGCGCTGCTCGTCTCCAGCTTATTACTGTATTTTTTGTGCCTGTGAGAGGCCCAGAGTCTGTCCGGCTCCGAGTGGGTGCTATATGTGGGGGGAGGAAAGAGGACCCGAGCCCCATGCTTCCTCAATTTGCTTCTTCGATTTGCTTCCAGTAGGGTTGGTCTACCAAGGTTTCCCAGGAAAATGCGTGAGAGCGCTGATCAGCTCGGCAGTATCTGGCCACTTCTAGGATCCCCAGGCCACCCAAAACGCTGGAACGGAGCATAATTTGCTTGGCGATACTAGGTTTCTTCCCTGCCCAGATGAATTTCATTACACTTTTCGGCAATTTCTTTAGGACTCCTCTGGAATGTTTATTGGGAGGGCTGTACAGTGATAGATAACACTTGGGACAATATTCATTTTCACCGCCGTTATTCTGCCAAGCCAAGAGATTTCCTGTTTTTCTCTTGGCTCTAGGTCCTTTGTAGCTCCTTGAACAGCGGTGGAAAGTTGTGTTGGTATATCAGTTCTGTTTTTTTGGGGAATTTGCACTCCCAAGTATCCAATACAGGAGTCTGCTCAAGGGATGGGGATGTCTGGCGTCAGAGTTTCCCTTTGTTTGTGCGATATGTTAACTGCAAGCGCGGCTGGCTTAGCATAATTCACTTGAATCCAAAGACCTTCCAAATGTCGAAATTTCGTCCCATAGGGCCCCCATCGATTTATCTATTTGCGTGATTGTAAGGAGGACATCATCAGCATACATGGCTTTTTTATATTCCTGCTTCCCTACCGTAAGGCCCTTTATATTAACATTTTGTCGCAGCTTGCAGACAAACGGTTCCACTGATAGGGCGAATATAAGCGGGGATAGTGGGCCCTATCGAGTGCCTTTGGTTATACAAATTTTATCTGATCTTGCCCCATCAATTCTTAATTGTGTGGAGGGATTCTGATAATTGGACAGTGCCCAAACTACAAAGTTAGGGCCAAACCCAAATCGTGAGAGTGTTCCCCTAATGTATCCCTAATCCAGCAGATTAAATTCTTTCTGGGCATCTAACAAAATAACTGCCAATTTCTCCCCCTTTCTGGTCGCAGATTCTATCAGGTCAATTGTGCGCATATTATTATCATGGGTGTTTCTGCCAGGGATGAAGCCTGTCTGATCTGAATCTATTCATTTTGGGAGGACGCTGCTCAGCCTAGAAGCCAAGATCTTGGAGAAAATGTTTCCATCATTGTTCATCAAAGTGATTGGCTGATAGGAGGGGCAAAGCCCCGGGTCTTTGCCTGGTTTAGGGGTGAGTATGTTTAGTGATTCTGCCATCGATGAGGTGATCGTTTTTGTAGTAAGGAACGAGTTGAATAGGGCTGTCAGCTGTGTGCCAGGATATGCGAAAATTTCTTATAGAATTTGGTTGTGAGCCCGTCAGGGCCCGGGGCTGCATTTTTCAGGGACTTAATTGCCTCCCTAGTTTCCTCTGTTGAAATCGGGTGCTCTAGAGGGGCCAGTAGGGGCTGTGGGGAAGCAGTGCCACTGAGATGTAAGTACTGGTCTTGGATTTCAGGTGTGATTAGGGCTCCCTCCATAATTTCCCTCTGGTGCTTAGTCATGATTTCCATTTTCTCAGGCTCAGTAAATCGCATGTTACCATCCTCCCCCTTGAGTTTTAAAATGTTATTTTGTTGTGGACCTTTTTTAGTTTGTATGCCAGGATGCGATTTGCTTTGTTCCCATTAATATATTAGAATAGCTTTGTATACGCCAGGGCCCTGGCTGGTCTATCTGCCCAATGCATTTCTAGGGCTATCTTGGCTTTTTTGAGTTCCCTCTCCCCTTTCCTCGTTTGTCGCTTTTTTCAAGTTCTGAAACTTCTGCTTCAAGTTTGGAGCCCTGGAGTCGTGAGCCCCTTCTTTGCTCTGCAACTGCGCTGATCAGTACCCCCCGTATTACCGGCTTCATGGCGTCCCAAATCATGGCTATGGGGGATTCTCTAGTTGTGTTCTCATTGAAATAGTGGGTAAGGGTCTCACCCAGTTCTCTTTATATGACCGCATCTAGGAGGGTAGAGTCTTGTAATTTCCAGTATTTTTGGGGAGGGGCTGGGGAACCCTGTATTTGCAGATCTGCTGTATCAGGGGCATGCTCTGATAGAAGCCTCATGTAAATTTGTACCTTCTCCAGACAGGGGAATAGGACGTCTGGCATCAGGATCAAGTCTATTCTAGAGAAGCCCTTGTGAGCACTATAATAGAAGCTGAAGTCAGCCGAGCCCGTGTGAGCTAGACGCCAGATATCAATTATCTCTGTTTCCCTGAGGAAGTTCACAAGGCCCAGTGTCCGGGAGAAGTCTGCTCTAGTAGGGGGGAGAGTTTTATCCACTTGGGGGTCTAGAACTACATTGAAGTCCCCCACAATCAGGAGGTGTCCTTCCGCGAATGCTAAAATCGTTGGAATTAGATGAAGCAGGAATCTCTCCTGTGCGTTGTTTGGGGAATCGATGGCTGCTATGATGAGTGGCTGTTTCAGAAAGTGGCCCTCAAGCAGGAGAAATCTGCCCCTGGGGTCCCTTTTCACAGTAATTTGGGTTAAAGGTACATTTTCACTAAGCAGGATGGCCACTCCGTCCTTTTTACCCTCCAATGTGGCAAAGTAGGGTTTCCTGGAGCTCTTGAATCTAATTTGGTGTTCATCAGCCTGAAATAAGTGGGTCTCCTGCAGACATACAACGTCGCCTGTGAGTTGGGTTAATCTTCGCTCTATTGACCTTCTTTTGCCCGGGAAATTAAGTCCCTGAACATTCCATGTCAGCATTCGTATTTCACGTTCACCTCTAGACCCCATGATCACTATTGGTGTGCATGATCCTAATTGCATTTACAGGGATACCCTCACCTGTGTCAGAGATAAATCTGCTTTGCCCATGTGTGTCTGATAGTGTGACATGTGTTGATGTTTTGTTACATTCAATATACTGTGTCTCCCGGGCTGGAATGTCCTCCCTATGTCCAACCCCAAATCCCCCCTCCCGCCCCCCTAATAATTAAGGTCAGGAACAGCCTTCAACCAACGGGGTATCCAGCTCAATCCTGCCCCCCACAAAACTGAAGGCCAACAGGGCCTGATTCAAATTAAATGGCATAACTTCATAATGCAGAGAGGGAATTTACCCAAATTGCAGGCTCAATATTCACCATCGTTTCAAGCTTTGGGTCCCAGTGATGGGACTGAAGTGGCTTCCCCCCGCTTATAATCACCAGGAAGACCAGCACTCTGAGTGCCGCCACAGTGGGGAAGGAAGTTCACCACCTGTCTTGCTCCTAGCTGCTTTCCAGTGATTTCTGTCCCATGAGAAGGCCCAAAGGGGATTCAGACTCGACAATTGTGGTTATTGTGGTTATCATGCTTCCTTCAGTCCGGGATCCTGTTTCATAAAATTAGACCTCAGAGGAGCATATCATTTGGTGCATATACGACAGGGAGACGAATTGAAGACTGCCTTCTGTACTCATTATGGTCTTTATGGGTATATGGTTATGCCCTTCGGTCTATGCAGTGCCCCAGCTACTTTCCAACACTTCATGGACGACATCTTCCATGATATTCTTGATCAATATGTTATTGTATACTTGAACGACATCCTCATATATTCTCCATCGGATGACTCCCACGTTTTACATGTTAAGGAAGTGCTAAAGAGACTGTGCACTTACTCATTCCACGCAAAATTAGAGAAATGCCTTTTTCCAAGTGGAATTCTTGGGATTCAAGTTATCAGCAGATGGTATCCACACAAGTGCATCAAAAATAAAAGCAGTCCTGGATTGGCTGTTACCTGCAAATCTGAAAGCCCTGCAGGCCTTCCTAGATTTTGCCAATTTCTATGGGCGTTTCATTTTAATATTCTTGTCTCTACCTGCACCTCTAACAAAATTAACAATTCCCCCAGTCCCTTTTCATTAGGATGAGACATTACTACAGCCCCAGCATTACAACATCCAAATGCAGAACTGGCACTTGTGGCTGAATCAGATTCTTCTTCATTTGCTTTGGGTGCTATCCTTTCACAAACATGTCTTTGTACAAGAAGAGATCACCCCGTGGCCTTCCACTCCAGGAAGTTCAATCAAAATGAACTAAACTATACTGTGACCAAGAAAGACATGTTAGCCATAAAAGCACCAAACGACGGTTTATACAGACCATCGCAATCTACAGGACTTAACTGTCCTGAAGTGCTCCAATAGCCGACGAGTCAGGTGACATCTCTTCTTTACTGCATTCGTTTTCATTGTCAAGTACCGACCCAGAAACCGTCATGGTAAAGCTGATGCCTTGTCATGCACCTCGGGAGCAGAGTCACTGTCTCATTATACTGACACTGGGCCTCATTAGGGCCCTGGCAGTAGGTGTGCTGGTAAAAACGGGACGGCTGCAACCAGGGTCGTTTTTTTCTGGCGCCTGGCAATGGGGAATTATGGGGGCATTAAAGCTCTGGCGGTCCCGGTAATTCCCCATAGCCAGGCGCTGGGAAAAATGACTCCCCATTCCCATTTCAGTCCCATAGGACTCGATGTGAATGGTGACTGGTGAGGACGGATGCACCGGCACCGTTATTAAGGTTGCGGGTGCATCCGTCAAGGTCTATGAGCGGGTGCCTTTCCGCCTGCCAGATCAGACCTGGTGGGTGGAATGGCGCCTGCGCGCAGAACTCGGAGTATGCCGGTCCGGTTGTGGCTTCTCTAACATGCACAATCTCGAATGGACTAGCACCAGAGCTGTTTACCTGACATATCCCAATACAAGGGTCAGGCAAAGTCAGGCAATTGATCAGAATCACACACACTTGACGGCCCTTCCCCTTTCCCACAGGGATAAAAGGTGGAGCACGAAAGCACAGGACGAGCAAGGAAGACAGCACGACGTGAGAGCTAACTCAGCACGGCAGTTCAAAAGGAGGCGAAAGACGGCGCATACGAAGGGGGTGGCAAGGAGAGAAGCGAACTTGCCCTTTCCGACCAAAGCCCGTAAAACCTTCACAGATGGAAACCTAAGACAGAGAACAATAGCCAGCGTGTATTGCAACAGATGTCTATGGTACAAGAGACCCTTCTTTGCTGATAAAAAAACTGGGGAGAGAAGGTGGTCTCCGTGGTACCAACCTTGACTCGAAGGAGAAGAAAGCCAAGCAGTTCATCACAGCTGGTGAGTCGAAGGGAGAGTTGATGAGAAACCGAACTGTGTTGAATGAAAAGTAGAAAGCAACTAAATTTGAACTTTGAAAGTTTGAAAAGAACTATTGCGAAAGAAGGGGGAACCCACAACAGAGGTGTCTGGCACCACATGGGTGCTCACACAGAAAATCTGGGCAATTACCCGATGATAAGAGATTACCATAACCAGAAGGCCTTGGGAAGTGGCCGAAGAGAGGTCAAAGTGATCATAGGTGAAAATCCTCTGTACCGTCGAAAGTCTTTGACCGGCAGATGCTTGTGAAAGAAAGGGAAATTAATCCCGCATGGTGAAAACTAGTACATGAGCCTCAGTGAGCATTAACATTGCTGAGCCAATTGCTGCAAGACCTCCTTCCAACGTTGCAGCACAACATTTCCTGAACAGTGAGAGAGTTTTCCAAATCGTGATTGAGTAGAGGGAAGTCAACCCCAATCCTACCCATATGATCTGAATAGGCACACAATTACGCAGGCCCAAGACCTTCCTCCAAAATAACCCTTCAAGTTTATCCCACACTAAACCAGAAAGCAAAAAACATGTTTCTGCCCCATATATTAGAATTGGCATCACTTTTAAGCAGAAAAAGTCAATCAGCGGGATCAGGGAAAATTTGCAGTAGCGCCTCTGGATGATACACGCTTGGGTAGTTAAATTCCTCGTCTTACTCTGCAAAGATAGTGCCCTTTGATTATCGGCTGCACTGTCACTGGTAGAAAATCAATAAAACCCTAAAACTAATTCTACACAAAAACTGGTAGACAAGGACGGGAAAGACTGGAACCGAATGATCCCATGGGCACTATTTGCAGTGGGGAAAACCCCCCAAGCTTCCACAGGTTTCTCACACTTTGAGTTGCTCTATGGAAGAGAGCCGAGAGATGTCCTGGACATTCTCCTAGAAACCTGGGAAGAATGCGAGGAGACCCTTCTATTCCCATCTCGCAAACTACCACCTGAATGTGAGTTCATATCAAATTGGTCCGAGACTTTGTTTCTACTCATATGGAAAAGTCCCAGAGCCAATAAAAGACCACTTATGAGAAGAAAGTGAATTTAAGATCATTCTCCATAGGACAAAAAGTATTGGTCCTCTTACCAACCTCAGAGAACAAGCTTGTCTCCAAATGGCACAGACCTTATGAGATAGTAGAAAGAACGGGAACCTGTACATAGAGTAGCCCAACCGGATAGAAAACAGAAAATCCATTTATATCATGTAAATCTCTTGAAAGAGTGGAAAGAGAACCTGTCAGCCACCCATGCCAAAGTACTAGCCTTTCTGATTCCCGAAGATATAAATAACTTTATTTGTATTCCTTCTGAGTTATCCACTCAACAGCAACAAGATCTAACAGATGTAATCACTTAATTCCCTGATGAATTCTCATGAAAAACCAGGAAGAGTAAAAAGGTACATACCACTATATTAGAACACCTAAAGGTAAAGTGGTACACTTAAAACCATATCGACTTCCAGAAGCTCGTAAACAGATAGCGATCGAGGAAGTCAAAAAAATGTTGAAAGCTAACATCATTGAGCCCTCTTCAAGTCCATGGTCCTCTCCTATCGTGTTGGTCAATAAACCTGACTGTTCCTGGAGATTCTGTATAGATTTCTGTCAAGTTAATGCCATTTCAGATATCAATGTCTATCCAATGCCACGCATCGATGATCTAATTGATAAACTCGGAGCAGACACCCTTTTAGCGACCCTAGACTTAGCCAAGGGGTACTGGCAAGTTCCTGTTTGTGGACTAGATAAAGAAAATAATGTTTTCAACGCTGCTAGGATTATTCCAATTTAAAGTCCTTCCTTTCGGTCTACATAGTCCGCCAGCCGCTTTCCAATGCCTCATGGATCAAATCCTACAACCCTGCTCTGATTTCTGTGGAGTTTACATTGACAACATCGTCATTTATAGTAAAACCTGGGAGAGCTATCTCTTCCATCTTGATACCATCATGAAAATTCTCAGAAACACTAGCATAACTGCTAATCTAGCTAAGTGCAGATTGGCCCAATCAGACGTAAAATATCTTGGCTTCTTCGTAAGGAACAGGAATGTACAACCCCAACATGAGAAGGTAAAAGCTGTCTTGGATACACCAACTCCCAAGACCAAAAGAGATCTTAGAACTTTTCTCGGGTTAATAGGATATTACCGAACGTTTATCCCTAACATTTGGACCAAACAGCCCGGCTGACAGATAAACTTAAGAATGCTGAACCGCAGAAACATCATTGGAATGATGAATATGTTATAACACCTTGAAGCAGACGCTGTGTCAGAACCCAATCCTTAAGGTAGTCAACTTCTCTAAGGAGTTTTGTCTTACAGACAGATGCCTCCCTTACAGGGTTATGAGCCTTCCTGTCCCAGGTTTGTGATGGATTGGAACATCCCATACTATTCACCAGCCGCAAGCTATTCCCACGTGAAAGAAATGACTCTGTGTTGGAACTGGAGACCCTGGCCATCAAGTGGGCTATTATCCATCTTAGGTACTACCTATTGGGACGAAAGTCCACACTCGTCACAGGCCACTCAGCCCTAGTTTGGATTAGTGAACACAACGACTCCAACCCTCGGTCATGCAATGGTTTCTAAACCTACAACCCTATTGTTTCATTGTGGAACACCGAAAAGGAAAAGGGAAGTTCCCCTGTGAAACAAATGTGGCTACATCGCATGGAGGAAGGGTATGTGAGAAACCTGAAGGTGTCTCCTTAGCTCGACCCCGGGGCCCTGTCATCCAGGTCGCCAGGACACGGCCATCGCTATTGGATCCAGTTCCTCGGGTGGACCAGCAAGGGAGGATCACCTGGATGGGGGTCCTTGGGGAGTGGGGGTGAGACACCGACGGGTGAGGCGCGGTACTCCCTTCTTTCAACACCTTTTCCCCATCCTAGCACGTAGGATATTCCAAAACACGGCCCTCCTCCTTTTCCAACACAAACACTTTCACAAACATGAAAGAATATGGACTAACACCAGAGCCATTTACCAATACAAGGGTCAGGCAAAGTCAGGCAATTGACCAGAATCACACACACCCCTGATGGCCCTTTCCCTTCCCCACAGGGAAAAAAGGTGAAGCACGAAAGCACAGGACGAGAAAGGCAGGCTGCGCAATGTGAGAGCTAACTCAGCACGGCAGTTCAAAAGGAGGCGAAAGACAGCGCATACCGAGGGGGTGACAAGGAGAGAAGCAACCTTAGCCTTTCCGACCAAGGCCCGTGAAACCTTAGCAGATGGAAACCTAAGACTGAGAACAATAGCCAGCATGTATTGCAACAGATGTCTACGGTACACAAGACCCTCTTCCGCTAATAACCAAGCTGGGGAGAGAAGCTGGTCTCCGTGGTCCCAACCTTGACTTGAAGGAGAAGAAAGCCAAGCAGTTCATCACAGCCGGTGAGTCGAGGGGAGAGTCGATGAGAAACCGAACTGTCTTGAACAAAAAGTAGTAAGCAGCTAAATTTGAACTTTGAAGGGTTGAAAAGAACTATTGAGAAAGAGGGGGAAAACCTGCAACAGAGGCGTCCCGCACCACGTGGCTGCCCACACAGAAAACTCTGGGCGATTACTCGATGATGAGAGACTACTGTAACCAGAAGGTGAAGAGAGGTCAAAGTGGTCATAAATGAGTCTTGTAAAATCCTCTGTACCATCGAAAGTCTTTGACCGGCAGATGATTGTGAAAGCAAGGCAAATGAATCGTGCATCGTGAAAACTAGTACATGAACAAAGAGTTGTAAAAGTTGGCGAGAGTGACCCCGGCAGAGGGAAGCCCACAATCAAGCGCAAAGCCTGAAGAACTGTTCAAAAAGGCATTAAGACTTGTGAAAGTGAGAAGCATTGGAAGACCAGGGGAAGTAAATGTTCCGCCTTGTCAAGTGGGTCAGAGTTTGGTCGAGGGAGATCTAGGGGTGAAAGGTCCTCAGCCAAAATCCATTGAGAAAGGAACTTTTTGTTTGTTTGTTTGTTTGTGGTTGAATACATCAGGTCCCCGAAGGCAAGAGACTTTTTATTGAAAAGAGACTTAACCATCAAAGAACCTGGTAGAATGTAACTGTCGGCTTGTGCTGAGAAAGCACAAACGTGTGTTGTGCTCTAAGGTCCCACCTTTTCCTGTGCTGAAAAGGTTGGGAAAGGAGACCCCTGGCAATCCCATCCTTACTTATTATTTGTGAACACTTCTTTCTTTATTGAACCCTTATCCCACACTCTTTTTGTCATTAGTTGTAACGAATTGGTAATAGGTATTTCTTAGTATAGGCCCTTTTATTTTGACATAACACCACAAGGACTGTCTTATTTTTCATTTGATGGTCGAAGCTTGCTCCCATCTTAGATTCAGGTTTAGATTAGATGTTTTTTTACCCTGCATTTACAGTTTAATAAACACCCTTGAACTGTGATCACTTGTGTCTGTCTTTAGTGTTGCAGCTACGAGTTCCTTACACCACCTGGATACACCACCTGGATGACAACTCCCTGGGGACAGAGTAGTGAGGCACCCTTTGGTTTCTCACAATTGGCATCGGGGAACCTGAGATTTAAATGGAGCCTGGAGGTGTGGGGTGGATCTTTGGATGGGGTTTATACCACAGCCAGCTGAATGCCCAGTGGGGATAGTACATCTCCCTGTGAGGCTCTACCCAATTGGTTGAGTGATGAATATTATCTGATTGTATTGAACTCAGAATTGGAAGAGCCCAGAGCGAGACCCCAACCTAACAGAGATAGAGAAACAAATGTAACCATTAATATTCCTACAATTATAACTACTAAACCAACTATTGAGAACCTTGCCATGTATCCAATCTAATCTATTACTGTCTGTCAATCTGTTATTTTCACCAGGAGGAGGAATTAAGTGATCTCTCAGTTGATCTATTAGTATAGAAAGGAGACCGGGACAACCATTGTGATAATATGAATGGAACTTAGTCGTAATGTAGGAGCAGCTCCAGACTTGACAAAATTGCCCTTGGCTATGCACAGGGGCATGTGAAATAATGGAAGATCTTAGTGTGGGGACAGGTCAAGAAAATGATCCTCCAGTGCGGTTAGAGTGCTATTTATTAACAATGGTAGATGGACAGAACAATACTAGAACACTAAAGCCGTGCATTAACTTCACAGATGCACAGTTTCATTTATCAGATACTTTGGATAATAGAATGTGCACTATGATTCAGCATTTATAGTCCCCAGAGATGGCTATAGAAGAATGTATTAAATATACTCAGGTGTATAATCAATGGCTATTGTACAATTAATTATCAATCCCAGAAAGAGCTGGTTATAGGCATATGGTGTTGAACGCAACAGTAGCTACAGTGTTGTTCACTGTTCCTTTATCTGAATGCCCAGCTGGTGTCAAATTCGAGAAGATGTGCAGCATAATAGTTGGCCAGACTGTTGAAGAATGACTCTGGAATACCAGAATGATTGTGGCAATGGAGACATTTCTGGAAATACAGTGTCTGGTACTGAGAAGAAAAGGAATGTTCATTCACAGCATATGGGAAGATCAGGGGACAGTGGGCCCTGGCCAGCAGAAAACTAAGTATGAAAAATTAAGCTGCCCAATAATGCCTCTTGGTACCTGATCTCTGCCCTGGGAGTGACTCCAGACCTATGGATTAGTCTAGGATCTAATTGGGAACTAAGGCCTTTACAGCCCCCTCCGTTGCAGTGCCTGAGTAAGATAGGGAATGGGCAGATAATATTGGTTGGGAATAGAGTGTGTTGTGAATGTGATGGGGTTGGATATAGTTTGGTAGGAAGAAGGCTGTTCCGGAGTAAGTATCGTTGTGTAGAATTGATTTAATCTTAATGTAATCACCAGTGTCAGGTGTGCATTTTACTATTCATACAGGCACTCAGTAATTTACAGTTTTCTGGCCGGATACTGAGAAAAGGACGGTGAAGTTTTATGTTGAGTTCTTGAAGGGATGGCCTAAATTGGTAGCCCATATATTTGATGATTTAGAGAAGGTGGAAGAAGTGGTAAAACAAGTAACTGTTGTGACTAAGAGCTTGCAGGTTTTAGAAACTGCCTACAACCAGGAGAAGCAGGCATGTGAGGTAGCGCACCGATCAGTTAAGATGTGTGATGCAGGAGATGTTTTATTTGCAGTACAACAGAAAGTGACTGAGCAACCATACATTACCACAATAGTATGTCACATAGTATTTTCTCTCTTATTGGCACGGGTGGCATGGTGCTGTATGAAATGTTGCTGCTGTCCCAGAGCTGTGATGATTAACAGACTCTCCATCTCACCTCCTTTTTCTTTTGGCCCCTGACCTAAACCCCTCTTTTGTCCTGCTAGAAATACAGTGGGAAAATGTAATGCTGCAAAAAGTACTGTGGCAATTGCTGAAAACTCATGATAAGGATTGTACCTACTGCAATTAATGCTGGGAGTGGCAGATGGTTTACATGCGCAAATTAAAAGTAGGATTGAACCATAGAATAGAGATAGGCAGAATTCCCTGTGAAAAGGAAAAACAGGTGAATTGGGGATTAGATTAAACAAGAAGTGTAGTGTGCCAAAGGGGGGTATGTAAACGATTAAGGGCGCCCGGGGGATGTGATCTATGTGGTGCTATTTGTCTCAATGGCATAGGATGGCAATGAACATGAAGAAGGTAAATGAGGATATGGGAGGAGTCTGGGAAAATATTCAAATACCCAAAGTGTCACTTGTCATAGGAATACGCCTGGGCATTTATAATTTTTCTTTCAATCCTAGCTGACATCGGATAGGCAAAGCCCAACTATTGACTTTAGTAATACTTGCACAAGCCCTGGGAGCTCCTCTGTCCAAGCATGAGCAGTAGGACTGCTGAGACAGCATTTTAAGGAGCTCTGGGGGCACTGGGTGAAGGCTACTTGAGCCACCATCTTGGTTTCAACCAGTTTGGACTAGACAAGACAATGGGTTCTTATTTGTTTCCGGAAACACATCAGGTTGAAGGTTCAATGCCTCTCATTCGAGGAGGAGGATGCCGGATATCCTCAGACCAGATCAACCGACGCGAAAGAAGAAGGTCACGTGATATGAAGAATCCAAATGGAAACCGAGGACAGACTAAAGTGATATACAATGAGAGTAATTGAGAGTAATTCTGATGTAATGGGGGTGGAAATAGTCAAGTGGAAATAATGTGGAATAAAAGGGGCCAGACTATGAGGGGATATAAGGGGAGGGCGAGTTGGAGGTGGGTTGGGTTAGATTGGGTGTCAGGCTAGTGGAGTGCTGTCCATTTATACCATTTGCAAACTTCTTTTTGAATAAGATGTCTTGCATTTCCATTCTCTATCAGGCTACTGAGTTTCTTATTTTATCTTACATTGATATCCCAGAAGGTCTCAGCACTGGCTTCCGATGGAGGCCCAAATTGAGATAAGAGTTCTGACCCAGATTTGGAAGATTCATGGTGCTGCTCACTGCTATCTTGCTAACATGGCAATTCCCTAGTTGCCACTTTGCTCTCTTAGATCTAGCTTATAGGCACTACTGACAGTAGGCAAATATAACATGACCCCTAATGGGAGCAGGTTGATTCGTACCAGTGGATGAACATTGTGGAACAAGCTCCTTCTGGTCATCAGACAATGCACATCTCCTCCAACTTTTAAATTTGTGCTTGAGCAATAGAAGCTATCTTTTGACGTCTATGGATGCTCCATTCCACTGTAACGGGAGCGTCGCTGTGCTCTGTGTACCTTGATGTCAAATGTTTTTAACATTTGTATTCTGTTTTATTTATATATGATGTTGGTTTGTTATTTGTGTATGGTTTGTCTTGTTCTAAATGCCACCTGCGCCTTGATACCATGTAACCAGTGACAAGTTGCGCCCTACAAATTAATTGTACTACTAAGAGTACTCTGGACCTTACAGCTTGAGATGGGAGGCTATATACTAGTATAGATGTCAGAAGACAATACTGTTTTTAGGGATTCTCTGCTACTAGCTTAAAAACACTGTTTTTGTGTACTGTATCCTGCTGGTTTCCTTCTGCCTTTAAGTCCTGTGATAATAGGTGTTATTAGCCATTGTAATGATAGTCAATTTATAGACCTCGAACTGACAAAGGGCCAGACTGAACTTCCAGGTTTTGAACCTATGTTCTCCAGTCTAAATACAAATGTTTGAGGGAAGCACTTAACTCGCGAAGCTATCTCATATGCTGAAAAGACAGAAACCATTGTTTCTGCATGTGACAAGTTCTATTTCCCACAGGTAATCCTTCTTCATACAGGCAACGTTCCCACTCTATGGAGAGAATTCAGAGGCTTGTGTTTTCTGTAAATGGGTGATTCTCAATACTTGCATGAGCCCTTCCTTTCTAGGGTCAACATTTTCCCCAGCTGTGTGAACTCATAGAACCCACCTTTTCTACAGGTGACCAATTGTATAACCCTGGATACATTCCCAGAACATATTCTTACTACAGGTAGCATATTGTCTATCCTTGTAGAAGACACAGAAAAGATTGTTCCTCTGAGTGACATGTTGTATATACATGGGGGAGTGAACCTCAGAATCCCTCCTTCCTAATGGGGACAGAATGTACTCACTTTGTTAATCACATAAATTCTGTGTTTTTATTTTGAAATTCCATTGTAATTGTGGGTGATGATTCATCCACTGGAACATTTGGCAGCAACACCTTGAGATTGGCCTCTACTACCCATGTGTAAGCTAGGGTTACTTTGCAGAGGCCTGTGAACTGTCTTCGACTACGACTAGTTGAATCGATTGTTGTGGGAGGTCCACTTAAGTACATAAGCTTACTGCCACTCTCCCAGTTTGTTGGTCACGGGTTCTCCCCCTCTCTCTGTCTAAATCCCCAGAAGTCATCATTATTGCATGCAGCCAATTTCTCTGTCTCTCATGAATCCTCAAAACGCAATCGCTCCCACACATAACTAGATGATTATCCTGGGACCACTCCTCAGAACCAATCCTTCCTATGTGTGACCAGCTTGCCACCTCTTGGCTCATCACCATAACCAACTCTTCCAACATAATAACTTGTATTTGTACAGCTCTTACTGGCACATTTTAACATTTGAATGGCAGGTTCTATCTCCGTGTCCTGATCCCCAGAGCCCACCCTTCCTACAGTTGAAAGGCTCTTTGTCAATGGTAAATCCCCAGAACTACTACTTCATACAGGAGAAAATGTGTTTTTGTCTATGAGAAAGTTCCCAGGATCCACCTTGCATACAGGGGCCAGATTCTCTATCCCTCTATAAAATCAATTAGCCACCTATCCTTCAGGTAAGTCATGCTGTCATGCTTTGTTTCTGGAATTGGGAAATTCCCCTGTACCCACTGTTGCAACAGGTAAATGTGTTACACAGCCTTCATTTGAATGAAGCACTACCCAGAATCTAAAAGTTGAAATGCAGTGTTGTGTTCCGGGGATAATACTTCTTGAGGTAAAATGTTGAGTTTTGTCCCCGTGACAATGCACACAATCCATCTGCCCCTACAACTGAAAGGTAGTTTGTACATGAGCATATCTCCAGACCACAGACCCTAAAAGTGACCAATCTCTTTCAGCAGGAAAACTCCTAGAGTCCATCAATCTTTCTGGGGATAGTCCATGGGCTGGATAAATCCCCTTCACTTATACATTCCAAAAGAAAGCTTCTCAAACATTCTTATTTCCTAAGTGGAAGGCAGTCCTCGCTAAATCCATCCTTCCTTCAGGCCGTTCATTTCTTCCTGTAGGATGCAACCATGTTGTCACTGTAAACATCTAATTTTCTTTGCAAAAGTGACTACACAGTAATTTTGAAAAATAATGCTGCTGGGATGCTGTGGAGCGCCGACAAAGATAGCCGCCTGATGTTGTAGCTCCGTGACTGAAGACATCCTGAAATTTAAATCCTGCGGTTTGGGGAGGTTTGCTGGCGCACTGAGAACAAGATTTGCAGAGCGTAGTGCTCTGGGCACCATCAAACAGAATTTGTTGCAATTTCGCTCATCAGAAAGCCCATACTGAGCGGTGGCGTGCAGGCAGTCCAGCGGCAGTCCTGTGAGATGTGTGCCAAAATCTACAACGGTTGGACGGATCGGGAAAGGACGGCTCGTGGCCCCGGAAGGCTCAAATACTCACAAAAGCGGGGACCAGGGTGAACCGACCCTGCTGGAGGAGTATCAGGAGGCAGAGAGAAGAGATGGGGCGACTGGAATTGCGAGCCCCAATTGCCTGCAAGACAATGGGATCCAGGCGACAATTCGGAGGCGAGCCACGGCTTCTGTGACAGAGACATCGGGGGCTGGTTGGTGGGGAGCCCGAGTAGTAGCGGGTCAAGAACACGTACGGAAGCTCCCACCACAACCTGCCCCCTAATCAGAGCCCTGCCCGCCCCTTCCAGACTGCGGCGGCATACCAGGCTGCGCACCAACTTGTGTAGCCACGTAAGCCGAGCAAGCGATCCTGGAGGTATGTTCCATGTGAGCGGCCCCAAACTGCCCCCCCCCGCCGCTGTCCAAGACAAGACCCTAGTGCTCCAGGGTCCCAAAACTGCCTGGAGCCTGACGCCTCACTCAGTGAACAGCCATCCCCAAGAGGACTCAACCCCTGGCACCACCCGCGTACACAATAATATCTCCGGGGAAGTGGGGAGACCCCCCACTGAGGCTGGTCGGGGATCTTCCTCCCCCAGTGGCCGCCCATGACAGGACTCTGCCGTGCATCAGGGTCACAATAAAGCGATACACAAGCGGACCAGCGCGGAGGGCCTCTCCTACACCAGGCCTTGGACCATACTGAAAGCACAGCCCGCCCAGGAGGATCCGGTCCCCTGAACCACCCTCAAGCAGCACAATATTTGGAAAGAAGCTGGGAGTGAGACGACGGAACTCTGATTACCTACAGTGTGGCACCTGTTCCTCACCACTACTGGAAGACGCCCTGGTCACGAGACACACATGCACCAGGCCACACTGTGTGGGGAGCGGACCCGTACCACACATCATGCTGCAAAACCAATGGTCCCTGACGCAGTGGGCCTCCAATCCAGACAGCCGGTACAGCTGCATGGTTGCGGTCCCTGCGCATAATCTTTTGCTTTGACCCGAACAAGAAAGACACGCTGCCCTCTAGCCACAATCCGTGGGGCCTGGGGTCTGAGTAGGCAGGAATGCTTACACGGAGGAGCACAGTCCATCTCTGTCTACTCGCCGGGCCACAAATAAATAAGGGCTTGGTAGTGTTTGCAACCCAATTGTTCCCTATCACAACACGGGGTGGCACCAGTCACAGGCTGCCCGGGGGTCACACCCGAAGATCCTGAACAGGCAAAAATGTGAGAGCAAAGCAGCTAGTCCCCTCACAGCCCATTTCCTATCGGCCCGGGTCATGCCAGGAAGCGCCAGGGGTAACAGGAACAAAAAAGGCCCCATGGATGCATTCACCAACACCGATGGCTCGGACGTCCCCCAGGACCCCAACCAAACATCCGCTACTGACCCCAAGACGCAAGCAGAGACCAACATGGACCCTTATATGAGTGCCCTACATGCAGGGTTTGCTGCAGTCAATTCCAAGCTCGATGATATAGGCGGTACCATTGCCTCAATAAGATCGGACACGCATAAAATGAACGCCAGGGTATCGGAGACAGAAGAGAGGGTGAGCACCCTGGAGGATACCTCGTCCACATTCGGGAAAGCAATTGAAGAGATCCAAAAGATCCTCAAATCTCTCCAGGACAAGTGCAAGGATCTTGAATCCAGATCCCGCCGCAATAACATCAGGGTGGTCGGGGTCACCGAAAAAACTGGAATGGTCCAATGGAAAAATACATGGAGGAACTCCTGCCTTCGCTGTTCCCGGAGGCCCAGTTCTCACAGCACTTCTTGATAGAAAGAGCTCACAGATCCATGGCCCCCCCGACCCAAACCAGGTGCTCCTCCTCGTACAATAATTGCCCGCCTCCTGAACTATAGGGACCGCGATCTAATCCTGCGCTTGTCACAGGAGAAAGGCACCCTGACCCACGACTCCAAACTAATACACATCTATCCGGATTTCTCAAATGGGGTCCAAACAGCCAGACGCTCATTTTAGCAGGTGAATAAAGCACTACGTGACAGGAAAAATCTGTATGCAATGCTCTTCCCCGCTAAGCTACGCATTCAATACGCAGGTAAATCTCACTTCTTTGAATCACCGAGGGAGGCAATGGCCTATATAGAACAGCACATCCTGGAAGCCCAGAACACTAGATGACAAAGAGCTGCCGCAGCACAAAGTCCCAAAGGTCTATCCTCAAATGGGTCCCCCAGATAAGTATGTGCGACGGCACACCCCAACCCAATGCAAACCAAAAGTTACAATGCACACGCAGGCAGCAAGCCCTGAGGTTGTAACACTGCTTCAGACTGTTGAACTAAGTTTGGGACATACACTGTCCAGTTTGAGGGATGGTGATGGAGGGCAGGGTGGGGGGAAGAGGAGGTTAAAAGAGGTAAAAAAGCTGACACGGTTATCATGCATGGTCGATACAGCAATGGCAAGTTGGGTAACATTGAACGTATACGCAGACTTCCATGGCCCCAGTGCTCCCAATGCATAAGGTGAAACTCTTGTCATGGAACGTGCAGGGCCTTGTGAATCCTATAAAAGCCAGAAAAATACTAGCACATGCCACGCGGCACAATGTGGACATACTAATCTTGCAGGAGACACATGCAACAACAAGAGTAGTCGACTTGTTGGCCAGAGAATGGGGCCCTCTGAGAATTGAAACCGGGTACTCTACACAAGCCAGAGGTGTCTGTACCATCATTCACCACATTTGGTACTGCTATGCAATCTTTCCCATATTCTGCCCCAATCTTCTATTTCTAGTGTGTGGCCCAGGTCATTTTCCCAACTGAGCATGTATTCCTCCTTCCTAGAAGGACCTGTTTTGTCCAGCAGTCGGTATAGAGTGGTGATTTTACCACAGGAGCTGATGTGGGCATGGTCCTTTCCAGTGCAGTTAGTTCCCTCCCTCCTTTTTCTTTAATCTCCCTTTGTAATATCCAGTGTCTCAATTGTGCGTAGTGGAAATGCTCGGATTCTGGGACATTGAATTTTGTTTTACATTCTATGAATGTGAGAGGTATTCCATTATGCAGAAAATCCCCAATTCTCCTCAAGCCACCCACCCTCCAGGCTACAAAGCTATTGTGGGGGATGCCAGGGGTGAAATCGGGGTTGCTCCAAAACGGTGTAAGGGGAGCGACCATGCCTGTACAGCCCCACTTGCGCGCTGCTCGTCTCCAGTTTATCACTGTATTTTTTGTGCCCGTGAGAGGCCCAGAATCTGTCCGGCTCCGAGTGGGTGCTATATGTGGTAGGAGGAAAGAGGACCGGAGCACCATGCTTCCTCAATTTGCTTCCTCGATTTGCTTCCAGCAGGGTTGGTCTACCAAGGTTTCTCAGGAAAATGCGTGAGAGCGCTGATCAGCTCAGCAGTATCTGGCCGCTTCCAGGATCCCCAGGCCACCCAAGACACTGGAACGGAGCATAATTTGCTTGGCGATACTAGGTTTCTTCCCTGCCCAGATGACTTTCATTACACTTTTCTGCAATTTCTTTAGGTCTCCTTGCGGAATGTTTATTGGGAGGGCTGTACAGTGATAGATAACACTTGGGACAATATTCATTTTCACCGCCGTTATTCTGCCAAGCCAAGAGATTTCCTGTTTTTCCCTTGGCTCAAGGTCCTTTGTAGCTCCTTGAACAGCAGTGGAAAGTTGTGTTGGTATATCAGTTCTGTTTTTTGGGGAATTTGCACTCCAAAGTATCCAATACAGGAGTCTGCTCAAGGGATGGGGATGTCTGGCGTGAGAGGTTCCCTTTGTTTGCGCGATATGTTAACTGCAAGCGCGGCTGGCTTAGCATAATTCACTTGAATCCAAAGACCTTCCCAAATGTCGAAATTTCTTCCCATAGGGCCCCCATCGATTTATCTATTTGCGTGATTGTAAGGAGGACATCAACAGCGTACATGGCTTTTTTATATTCCTGCTTCCCTACCGTAAGGCCCTTTATATTAACATTTTGTCGCAGCTTGCAGACAAACGGTTCCACTGATAGGGCGAATATAAGCGGGGATAGTGGGCCCTATCGAGTGCCTATGGTTATACAAATTTTATCTGATCTTGCCCCATCAATTCTTAATTGTGTGGAGGGATTCTGATAATTGGACAGTGCCCAAACTACAAAGTTAGGGCCAAACCCAAATCGTGAGAGTGTTCCCCTAATGTATCCCCAATCCAGCAGATCAAATTCTTTCTGGGCATCTAACGAAATAACTGCCAATTTCTCCCCCTTTCTGGTCCAGATTCTATCAGGTCAATTGTGCGCATATTATTATCATGGGTGTTTCTGCCAGGGATGAAGCCTGTCTGATCTGAATCTATTCATTTTGGGAGGACGCTGCTCAGCCCAGAAGCCAAGATCTTGGAGAAAATGTTTCCATCATTGCTCATCAAAGTGATTGGCTGATAGGAGGGGCAAAGCTCCGGGTCTTTGCCTGGTTTAGGGGTGAGTATGTTTAGTGATTCTGCCATCGATGAGGTGATAGTTTTTGTAGTAAGGAACGAGTTGAATAGGGCTGTCAGCTGTGGGCCAGGATATGCGAAAATGTCTTATAGAATTTGGTTGTGAGCCCGTCAGGGCCCGGGCCTGAATTTTTCAGGGACTTAATTGCCTCCCTAGTTTCCTCTGTTGAAATCGGGTGCTCTAGAGGGGCCAGTAGGGGCTGTGGGGAGGCAGTGTCAATGAGATGTAAGTACTGCTCTTGGATTTCAGGTGTGATTAGGGCTCCCTCCATAATTTCCCTGTGGTACTTAGTCATGATTTCCATTTTCTCAGGCTCAGTAAATCGCATGTTACCATCCTCCCCCTTGAGTTTTAAAATGTTATTTTGTTGTGGACCTTTATTGGTTTGTATGCCAGGATTGCGATTTGCTTTGTTCCCATTAATATATTAGAATAGCTTTGTATACGCCAGGGCCCTGGCTGGTCTAACTGCCCAATGCATTTCTAGGGCTATCTTGGCTTTTTTGAGTTCCCTCTCCCCTTTCCTCGTTTGTCGCTTTTTTCAAGTTCCGCAACTTCTGCTTCAAGTTTGGAGCCCTGGAGTCGTGAGCCCCTTCTTTGCTCTGCAACTGCGCTGATCAGTACCCCCCGTATTACCGGCTTCATGGCGTCCCAAATCATGGCTATGGGGGATTCTCTAGTTGTGTTCTCATTGAAATAGTGGGTAAGGGTCTCACCCAGTTTTCTTTTTATGACTGCATCTAGGCAGGTAGAGTCTTGTAATTTCCAGTATTTTTGGGGAGGGGCTGGGGAACCCTGTATCTGCAGATCTGCTGTAAGAGGGGCATGCTCTGATAGAAGCCTCATGTGAATTTGTACCTTCTCCAGACAGGGGAATAGGACACCTGGCATCAGGATCAAGTCTATTCTAGAGAAGCCCTTGTGAGCATTAGAATAGAAGCTGAAGTCAGCCGAGCCCGTGTAAGCTAGACGCCAGATATCAATTGTCTCTGTTTCCCTGAGGAAGTTCACAAGCTCCAGTGTCCGGGAGAAGTCTGCTCTAGTAGGGGGGGGAGAGTTTTATCCACTTGGGGGTCTGGAACTACATTGAAGTCCCCCACAATCAGGAGGTGTCCTTCCGCGAATGCTAAAATCGTTGGAATTAGATCAAGCAGGAATCTCTCCTGTGCGTTGTTTGGGGAATAGATGGCTGCTATGGTGAGTGGCTGTTCCAGAAAGTGGCCCTTAAGCAGGAGAAATCTGCCCCTAGGGTCCCTTTTCACAGTAATTTGGGTTAAAGGTAAATTTTCACTAAGCAGGATGGCCACTCCCTCCTTTTTACCCCCAATGTGGCAAAGTAGGATTTCCTGGAGCTCTTGAATCTAATTTGGTGTTCATCAGCCTGAAGCAAGTGGGTCTCCTGCAGACATACAATGTCGCCTGTGAGTTGGGTTAATCTTCGCTCTATTGACCTTCTTTTGCCCGGGAAATTAAGTCCCTGAACATTCCATGTCAGCATTCGTATTTCACGTTCACCTCTAGACCCCATGATCACTATTGGTGTGCATGCTCCTAATTGCATTTACAGGGATACCCTCACCTGTGTCAGAGATAAATTTGCTTTGCCCATGTATGTCTGATAGTTTGACATGTGTTGATGTTTTGTTACATTCAATATCCTGAGTCTCCCTGGCTGGAATGTCCCCCCTATGTCCAACCCCAAACCCTAATAATTAAGGTCAGGAACAGCCTTCAACCAACGGGGTATCCAGCTCAATCCTGCCACCCACAAAACTGAAGGCCAACAGGGCCTGATTCAAATTAAATGGCATAACTTCATAATGCAGAGAGGGAATTTACCCAAATTGCAGGCTCAATATTCACCATCGTTTCAAGCTTTGGGTCCCAGTGCTGGGACTGAAGTGGCTTCCCCCCGCTTATAATCACCGGGAAGACCAGCATTCTGAGTGCAGCCACAGCGGGGAAGGAAGTTCACCACCTGTCTTGCTCCTAGCTGCTTTCCAGTGATTTCTGTCCCATGAGAAGGCTCAAAGGGGATTCAGGCTCGACAATTGTGGTTATTGTGGTTATCGTGCTTCCTTCAGTCCGGGCTCCTGTTTCCCAAAATTAGACCTCAGAGGAGCATATAATTTGGTGCATATACGATAGGGAGACGAATTGAAGACTGTCTTCTGTACTCATTATGGTCTTTATGGGTATATGGTTATGCCCTTCGGTCTATGCTGTGCCCCAGCTACTTTCCAACACTTCATGGACAACGTCTTCCATGATATTCTTGATCAATATGTTATTGTATACTTGGACGACATCCTCATATATTCTCCATCGGATGACTCCCACGTTTTACACGTTAAGGAAGTGCTAAAGAGACTGTGCACTTACTCATTCCACGCAAAATTAGAGAAATGCCTTTTTCCAAGTGGAATTCTTGGGATTCAAGTTATCAGCAGATGGTATCCACACAAGTGCATCAAAAATAAAAGCAGTCCTGGATTGGCTGATACCTGCAAATCTGAAAGCCCTGCAGGCCTTCCTAGATTTTGCCAATTCCTATGGGCGTTTCATTTTAATATTCTCGTCTCTACCTGCACCTCTAACAAAATTAACAATTCCCCCAGTCCCTTTTCATTGGGATGAGACATTACTACAGCCCCAGCATTACAACATCCAAATGCAGAACTGGCACTTGTGGCTGAATCAGATTCTTCTTCATTTGCTTTGGGTGCTATCCTTTCACAAACATGTCTTCGTACAAGAAGAGATCACCCCGTGGCCTTCCACTCCAGGAAGTTCAATCAAAATGAACTAAACTATACTGTGACCAAGAAAGACATGTTAGCCATAAAAGCACCAAACGACGGTTTATACAGACCATCGCAATCTACAGGACTTAACTGTCCTGAAGTGCTCCAATAGCCAACGAGTCAGGTGGCATCTCTTCTTTACTGCATTTGTTTTCATTGTCAAGTACCGACCCAGAAACCGTCATGGTAAAGCTGATGCCTTGTCATGCACCTCAGGAGCAGAGTCACTGTCTCATTATCCTGACACTGGGCCTCATTAAGACCCTGGCGGTGTGCTGGTAAAAACGGCACGGATGCAACTTTTTCTGGCGCCCGCAATGGGGAATTATGGGGGCATTAAAGCTCCAGCGGTCCCGGTAATTCCCCATAGCCAGGCGCTGGGAAAAATGACTCCCCATTCCCCATTGAGTCCCACAGGACTCGATGTGAATGGTGACTGGTGACAACGGATGCACCGGCACCGTTAATAAGGGTGCTGGTGCATCCGTCAAGGTCTATGAGCGGGTGCCTTTCTGCCTGCCAGATCAGACATGGTGGGCGGAAAGGTGCCTGCGCGCAGAACTCGGAGTATGCCGGTCCGGTAACAACGGTGCCGGTAACAGCTGTGCCGGTAGCTTACCGGCACCGTTGTTACCGGACTGGCATACTCATAATGAGGTCCACTGTTTTGAAACCAGAACACATAATATGCGCATGTGTGCCAACACCTTGTCCTTGAACTCCAGATATGTGTCCAGGAACACCCATCTGAAATAGCAGAATGGATTATCGGTTGCATGGATGGCCTCCCTTATATTCAGGGTCGTTTATACATCCCACTGCTAGCAATGCGTTCACAAGCCTTACAATGGTCTCATGATGTGAAATATACTGTCCATCCGGGGCAACACAAAACCTTGGACCTCTTGAATCAATGGTGTTGGTAGTCCCGGATGAAACAGGATGTGATAGACTTTGTTAACACCTGTGAGGTCTGTGCCCAAAGTAAAACTCCTCAAGGTAAACCATTGGGGCTGTTGCAATATATGCCTATGCCCCTCAAACCATGGTACATAATCTCCATGGAATTTATCACAGATTTACCACAGATTGGTGACATAGATACCATTTGGGTGGTAGCAGAATATTTCTCTAAAATGGCTTGATTCGTCCCATGTAAAAAGGTGCCTTCGGCCATAGCGTTAGTTCACTTATATGTCCACCATGTTTTCCGTTTCTATGGACTCCCCTCTATAATCATTACAGATCAGGGATCTCAATTCACCATCTGTTTCTGGAAGACCTTAACAGCACATTTGGGGATAGATGACTGGTATGCAACAGCATATCACACAGTGACCGACGGACAGATGGAATGGGTGAATCAGACTCTTGAGCAGCATCTATGCTGTTTCAGCCTACAGTATCAATGGAATTGGCTGTCCTTGTTAAGTATGGCCAAATTCACGTACAATACTGCCTTGCGTTCTGCGCGTAGCTGTTCTCCTTTTTTGTGCTTTATGGACAACATCCACATACTCTCCCTGTGGAAGACAGAATAGGATCACCTGTACTAGCTGCAGATTCTTGTTACAGTACTTTGTGACAAATTCACAATCAGGCCCGTGTTCATTTATGTGAGGCACAAGAAAATGTACGTCGTTTTGCAGATTGGTATAGACGGGAATCACCTCAATATCAAATCGATGGCTCTCGACCCGTCACTTGGATCTTCATGGTTACAAGTAACTGCTCCCGAAAGTCACTCTGGTGATTAATCTTGTTACATTTCGCTTGAATGTCCCTCGATCTTGGCCCATATACCTGTTTTTCACACCTTTTTGTTGAAAACATCCGTTCCGCAAACTCGTAGAGTAAACTGGCCAACACTGATTGTGGTGAACTCAACCGATGAGTACGAAGTACAGGACATCCTGGATTCTAAGGCTTGTAGAGGGTGGTTATTCTACCCAATCGACTGCAAGTGGTGTGGTCCAGAAGAACGGTCCTCGGAACCTGCTTCCTATGTTCATGCCCACCACCTTATCTGTCGTTTTCACTGCCTTCATCCAGATCGCCCGTGTGGCACTCAGGCTCTGGGGAGGGAGTATCTAAGAACATGTAACCCCTGCTGCAGTCCTTCGTGGTGCTCCCTTGGGGATTAGGGGATCCGCGCTGACAGGGACTACCATACCCAACAGCACACGGGGCACATCGCGATCATACAGTAAGAACGCTCTGTTGTCACGTCACTCCCTCAGAACGTCACAGACTCTGAGAAGCCCGAGAATAGAAAGGCTGTCGTCTTATGCAGTCTGGGCTTCTTTTTTTTATTTTATTTTTTATTTGGTTTTGGTAGCAAAAATTAATTTACACCTTTACAAACATTTCTCAAGTGAAAATAAACATTTCATATCATAATCAAATCATCATCAAAACATTCATTATATAAAACACAATATAAAACAGTATAAAACCAAGTTGTGCGTCACCACCTCTGATAGAACAAATCTTACAATCATCATTAATTCATCATGCACTATTGATTAGAATACAATTGGGCACAAACTTCAACTTCATTTTACAAATAGTTTCGATTAATATAAGCCCATCATTGAATTCATTAGATAAAATTACCTTCACTTCAGGCGAAAGTTCATATGTGTTCACATGTATTGCTAAATACCACAGTTGATTACAGAAATACAATAGGTTGAAATACCAACCAGGCCTCGTCCAAAGGAGCAGGTATTACATCGCCTTTTATACTACCACGCTCCTAATTACCAATTGTGCTGTGATCGGAGACCTATATGTTAATGCAGTGTCTACATGACATCTATATCCTACACAATGTGCAGAGTATCATTTAAAAGCAAGTGATCCACCTCAATCATATTCACAAGTCTCACAGTTGCTAACATAATTGGATTGGACTTGCCCCACATACAGCCTAGCCAGACCATGTTGCGCTCAAGGCGAGAGTTAGAAACCAAAAAGGACCCCAAACAAAGGAGCCTATGTTGCTCAAAGTGAGTACAATACATAAACAGGTGTTCAAGTGTTTCAGGCTCATCAGTTAAGGAGCAAAACCTGCAGTGCTTCCACTTTCCAAGCTCCCTGTAACCTGACCAGTTCCTAATACGAGATCCCGTGTGAATAAGATCCAGGCAGAATCTCATATATGTTCTTCTGGCGTTCTTATCAGGAAAACACAATACATAGGATAAGTGAGGAGAAATGGCATGTCTAAATTTGGCGTAAGTGCAAAACGATGAATAGCCTGTGATCAGATCTGAGTTGCTGGCCCATGCATTCCTAAAGAACCTTATTTTTGCTTTCCCTGGCGAATCAATTATGTCCTGCTGCGACATGTTCAAATTGCTCAAAATGGAAGACATGCGTAACTTAAATTCAACAATAGATGCCGGATGTTCCTCTTGAAGCATTGAACTAAAATCCTCATAATGAGAATTGGCTGGAGGCGAGATCATTTTGCTAAAGGAATTGATCATGCACCAGTCATATTTGTCTGACAAGGAGTATAAGCCCAGTTCATGTAGTAGAATTGCATTGGGCAAATAGCCAGGGAGACCTAGGACCCTTTCCCAAAGCTTGCCCAGTAGCAGATGTAGTACTGGCCCCAAATTCAACAAACAGGCATCCAGCGTGTATATTAAGATGGACTCTACTTTCAAGGTTTAAAAGTGCAGCAAGGGCATAAGGGAGAATCTACAGTACCTAGCTAAAATGATTCTCATCTCGGCAGACATATAGGTGAGCCTAGTGTCCAGCACTGTGCGCCACCTGCCGGTGGACATTCCGTTTGATATGTTGTAACCCAAATAAATGATCTCATCTCTAATCTTAATGGGTTGTACATTTACGACATACTTAAATCTCAAAGGCTTCTTCTTTGTTGTAAAGGCTATGATGTGGGATTTAGCCGAGTTAATTGTCAGTTTCTTAAGAACACAATACTCATGAAAGATGTTAGGTTTATTTTGTAACCCAAAGGGTACCTTATCAGCAGAATGACATCATCGGCAAATGCCAACCAATGCAACCCCAACTTGCCTAAACTTACTGGAAATGTATTACTTCCCTCCCATATTTTCTTGATGTCGGCGAGGTATAAGTTAAAAAGTGTTGCAGTCAGGTTGCAACCCTGCTTCACACCAATACCGGTCGGGATGCTGTCAGATAACAGGCCCTCTGAGTTGATGCAAACCCTATATGAGGTGTTCCGATGGAGTGCCGCAATTATTGCTACAAGCTTGGCAGGGATACCATAAAACAGCATCTTCTGCCAAAGGCGATTGCGAAAGACACTGTCAAATGCAGCCGATAAATCCAAAGATGCCATATAAATCGGACCGTTAGCCTGGTTGCGCGATGTTGACAGTAAGTGGGCGAGAATCGATGCATTAAGCTGCGTACCCATAGCCCTGCGAAAGCCCACCTGGGCTTTAGAAAGAATACCTGCACCACTCACATATGACTCCAATTCACACAAGACAAGACAAGCAACATTTTTTGCTGCAGTGTCTATTGGGGCAATTGGCCTAAAATTTACTGGGTCATTTAAGGCGCCCTTTTTGTGGATGGGAATAACTATTGCCATAAGCCAAGAGGCAGGGATTTTACCAGTTTGATATATTAACTGATAGCGAGGCAGCAAGTATCTAGCCCAAATATGGGGATCATCCTTGAATACACAAGGGGGCAGGCCATCGGCCTTGCCGCTTTTGATAACTTCAACTGAGCGATTGCCCAAATTATATCTTTGAGGTCCCAAGGACAAACAGACGGAAACTTCAATTGCAGGGTAACCACCTCCTGCTTTCTATGGTGGGCCGGCAGGACGTATTTTTGAGAAAAGAAGTTCTGCCATTCTGGGCCAGAGATGGTCGCCACCATACGCTTAACCACCTTGCCTGTGGGATTTCTTAGAATCGACCACAAGTCCCTGGTGTTTTTATTACACAGATATTCAATCATTTGTTGATTAGCAAGATTATGATCAGCATAACGCAACATCTTCAACTTTGATTTGAAGCGAGCCACAATGAGGTTTTTTCTCTTTTTTAATCTGCTGGACTAATAATAAGGCGTTGTGCCTTTCGAAGCTTGTTGTTTTTTTGCAGTTTTTAAAGTAGCAACCTCTGCCAGATGAAGATGTGCAGCTTTTTGGCGAGTTATTACAGCGGTGATCCCTAGATAAACTCACAAGATGTCTGTGAATCATCCTCAAGTTCAATTCATTGATTTTCTCCATGTTACCCGCAATTTATTGATCGTCAAGTGGCTCCAACAGGTCCCTATTAACAAGGAACACCATCTTCCAGCAGGTATTAGGATGCCATCCGACAGACAAAACATGCCTGTCGCTTTCCACCATTACTGCGGACTCCACGATTTCATATGGGTCGACCCCAATGTGTAAATTTGTGTGCAGCATACGGTGGTCGCTCAAACCCACATTCCGGATAGAAATTGGGTCGAGCAGGCCAGAACATGCCACTGATGCAAGCACGTAGTCAATGAGAGACGAGGAGTTCCCGCTCTGCCAGGAGGACTTTATACTATGGGTTGCAAGTGTAAGCGGGTAGATACCCCACGTTTCAAACATAGTGGCCCAGTGTTTTCCTCTCCTAAGGGCCTGTGTGTATATGGATGAGAATGACAAGTCGGCGAACTGATGCCCTCTAACTCCAGGCACGAATTCAGGACTCCACCAATTAAAATGTCATGGTTGGAACAAAGCAACGATGCATTACCTAAGATTCAGTTTAGTTCCACTAAGACCGAGTCCAACGAGGCAGCAGTTGGATTCCAGTAAATGGATAGCAAAAGTAATGCATGGAGCTTACAACAGATAGTAGTAATTTCCACCAATAAGCATGTATCGGATTTGCCCAATACCCGTGACACCACCTTCAAACTATTTTTAATAAGAATGGCGATGCCACCAGATGGACACCCTGACTGAAATCGTTGTGCCGGAACACTAAATGCTGTGTAACCGTCTAGCACGAGATCATCTAGCGCCATCGTTTCCTGCAATAATAAAATATCGGGGCTACGCTGTCTCTCAACCCGTCCATGACATGTCTTGAGATTACTTACGCCCAGCAATTCCAAGATGCGACGGCAATCCCTGACAGTTATGAGTCCGACGTTGCTGTTTTCATGGATACCGCCACTTTGATCAAGGGCTCCAACCATAATAGGCCACTTAATGTCTGCGTCAGCGCGGCCAGTTGTTGTGTTAATTCCTTGCCATTGGACTCAAGAGGGGGCAATGCTGAAACTGGCGTGACAAAGTCCAGAAATGCCTATGCACTCTCCATGTCTGCAAACAGACAAGGGGAAAGACCCAGTAGTTCGAAATCATCGATGAAGTCCAGAATCAGTTTGGTTATAATCTGTGATTGGACTCTACACAGCACTCTATGATTGTTATGGGTTGCTAGTTTTACCCAATCCAAATCCTTAGATGCCAAATTTCTTAAGGAAGGGATTTGAAAAAATGAATTCATCAAAAAGGTCCTATTAATACGTGCTAGGCCATTTATGTCCGGGTTACTGACCCAACCAAGCATTTGTTACATATCCTTGGGGGTCTCCGAGAGGGACAGCATTTTGTGTGGGATCTCCCCTAAGGGGACATTCCCTGATGATTCATCCTCATAGGGGTCATTCCTCACCGGAGGCGAGATTTCCTGCACATCCAAGGCCCTTGGTTCCTTCTCCTCGTGCACCACTTTGCCGAAGGACCCTACTTCCTGTGCTGCCGTGTCATTGGGCTGACCCTCACTATTGACTGCCGAGGACAAGGTCATGTTGCCTTTTTTTGGAGAGGATACACAGTCCACTTCTGCCTGCGGCCGAATAGCCACTTTTTTACTTTCAATATTTGGGAAAAAGCAGTGCAATTGAGGTTGTGACTTAGCAGATGGTGTCCGAGAAGAATTGAGAGAGACCTGTAAATTACCACTCTTCAGTGCTTTAATCTGAAGATGTTTTTTGCTTTCCTCATTCAAGTCTAGGAGATCTACTGCAAGATCATCCAAGCTTGCTCCCGTTTTGCTACTTGCAATTGGCATCGATTCGACGGGAGCCCAGGAAGGATTCAGCCGAATACCTTTTGTTGCCACTTTCTTTTGTGTGGATTTTGCAAGGTTTAAGCATTTTTGGGCTCTCAGGAAGGACTTTTTCACTTTGCGAGAAATGAAGTGCCTACCCTCTTGCTCTGTATTACCCACGACTGGCTCACACACCAACGGGATAGCCAGAGACTCTGTAATAGTCTGGGAGTCGATAATATCAGTCAGTGCAGAGGGACTGTCTGGCGTTTGGGCAACCGTGCTAGCGAGCTCCATTCCTCCACATAGGAGATCTGTAGATGTAGAGGGTTGAGTTTTCGTGACCATATTGACGAGTAGTTGGTCTACCTGGAGCAAACGATCATGCTGAAGTTTAGCTACTTCCAGGAGGTCGATAGCCTCAAAGTCACGGTGCTCTAAGCCTACCCTGTTTTCTCCTTGCAACACTTGCGAGTACGATGTTTGCGGCAAATAGGCGTTGGGAGGCCCATTTTCCGTTTGAGTTCCTTGGGACCGTAAGGCACATGTAGGAGGTGGAGGTGGGACAACGGCAACAGCACTTGCCATAATTTTTTCAAATTGGGAAAAATAGAATGCCTTTAATTGCTCCTCCGCCAATATAAAACCTTCCAATCTGGCCATTTTTTCTTTCATGAAGGCTAGAGAGCCCTGCATTTCCCTTATCGAGCAATGGGTTAGCTCATGGCCCTTATCGAGAAGGTTAAGTATTCTCGATATCATTGGGAAATTGAAAGGGTCATTTTGAAAGGTGCCAGAGGGAGAATCCTCCGGAGTTGATTATGACCGTGCGTCCCCCTTAGGAGCAACAAGGACAAGATCATCATTCCCCAGTTTAAAGGCATCCAGTCCATGTGGCTGAAAAGCACCAGTTGTATGTACATAACCATCATGGGATTCTTGTAACCTGAAGACGATCCCCCTCCCATTCCCCTAGATGGAGTACCTGGTGGATCCCTTCCAGGATCGCTGAAATTTTTAAAGCTTGACTCATCAGGGAGATGGAAGTGAACCTGTTCACGAAACGTAAACGACCTAGAGGCAGGTGAAGAGGGGCCAAGGGAAAGCTGCACACATTTACCCAGTTCGCTCATGATCGTTGGAGCGAGCATTGAAGTATCTGAGACATGTGCAAAACCTTCATGTGCATGCATTGGGGTACAGTTGATATCATGTACATGCGAAGCCTCGCAAACCACCTCCCCCTCATTTTCGTTAGCTTCTTGGACAGAAAATGTGGGAGGGTTCAATTCAGGTGGGGCCACTTTTGGCAATGCCTCCATAACAGGAGCCAGCCCCTCCACTCCGGAAGAGTCGGGTGCCTCTTCTTGTGCTGGTGGAGCAGGCACCACATCGGACGATATTGACATTGATAAAAGGGATTTTTTGTTAGACGGTAACAGTGGTAGGGTGCCGTTAAGGATTTGTTCCTAATGTGCTTCCCGGAAACTTTGGGCAGAATACCCGACTTGTTGCTGCTTCTCAAAGTACGCCTCATGTTCCACTTTTAGTCTACCGTTGAGGTCAATTGAATATTCACCTCTAAAGATTGGTCCCCCACCCACCAAGGGTCACACAAACCTACACATTAACACAGGATAAGTGATAGTCGTCTCTCCCCAGGGTAAGTTACCACCAACTTATCTACTGTATTCTACCATCCCCTGCCCCAGTTCTTCCTACTTCCAGATTACAAGCTGAGCAGGGTTTCAAAAGCTGCAGCTCACTGGGGCCTTTTCTCAGCAAACACAAATCCAATGATATTTCAAAACTCAAAACCCCCCAATTTTCATTTCTTGCATTTGTCAGTGAGGCAGTTAAAAAACAGACACTGTAGAATGCAATATCATATACCCATAGGGCACTTTCTCACAAAAAGTTGTAGGATGAATGGTGTTTGTTACTGATATTCCCAGAATCAGATAAGGAAGGACAGCATGGTCACACCTAAGAGCCAATATACTACCGTTCAGCCCCCTCGGCCATACACAGATAACCATTCTTTGGCAGGTTCAAAGGCGTATAGCCCACAGTCACCTACCCAAAAGGAAAACTTGATGACACCAAGCAACAAATCAGGGGCAGGGCCAGAAAATGGCCTACACTTTCCAACACTCACAGTTTATCAGAGCAGCCGTAACCCTGGAGCCCAATACACACAATGCCTCTTTGGGGAAGGACACAACTGGGTGCGCTTTGTACGGCACGCCGAGGGTTCAAAGGCACCAGGCCCGCAGTCACCTCTAGTTGAGGACAGAAAGACTAGGAGTGCTTGTAAGGCACACCGAGGGTTCAAAGGCACCGGGCCCACAGTCACCCTCTAGTTGGAAAGAAAGAGACACATACCCAAGGGACAAGTAGTCTTACCACACAGCCTCGGGACGCCTATTCATGGTATGACATCAACATGGATCAGAGGAAGGGTTCAAAGGCCTAGTGCCCGCAGTCACCCCTTGGAGAGAATCTCCAAAATAGCTTTGAAACAACACACAGGGGCTCAAAGGCACTATACCCACAGTCGCCCACTGTGCGAAAAAGCCCCAGCTTTAACAACCAGACATACTTTTTTGCGACCTGCAATATTTTTGGGATTTACTCAAGACTATTGTCCAGGTAAATGGCAAACAACCCTGGGGAATGAAGGGTACGGACATAGATAGACCATGGTCCTGATTGTGTTCTCTTTATTTTCCTCCTGGTGCTCCTTTACTTTACTTTACTTTAATGCATTTGTATAGCGCATCCATAGACCCGAAGGCGTGAGGGCACTGCATCACATATACAACAAGTAACAAAAAAGTGGAGGATCCAGTAGGCAGAGCCACAGAAAATGATTTTTTGTAAACATCTCAGAACCATTTAATTGAAGAGATGGGTCTTCAATCTTTTCTTGAATAATTCTAGAGAGTCAATGGATCTCATCTCTGAAGGGAGGGCGTTCCAGGCCCTTGGTCCATTGGAAAAGAAGGCTGAATTGGCTACGCTAACAGTGTGGCACTTTGGTTCAAACAAAAGGTGCATATTATTCGACCTTAATGTTATCATGTTATTTCTCGTAGGGAGGAGCTGTTGCAGATATCCCGGCATATTTCCAGATCTACACTTGTATACGATAGTCAGAGATCGAAAGCGAAATCTGGATGCCACGGGCAGCCAGTGGAGCTCTCATCTTGCCGTCGTAACATGATCTCTGTATTTAAGTTTCATGACGGCTCTAATAGCTCCATTTTGACATGTTTGCAGCCTGTTACAGTCGGATTTATTAAGTCCCATAAGAAGGCTAGAACAATAATCTATTTTTGAGCCTACTATTGCTCTAGCAATAGTCTCTGCATTATCCTGCGAAATAAGAGGCCTTAGATGTGCTAGGAGTTTAATATAGTATGCGCAGGACGAGACAAGACTACTGACATTCTGTTTCGGGGTCATATGTTGATCAAAGGTCACTCCCAATGTTTTCACTTTTTTTTAAAGGTTTAATGGATTCTTCTCCCAACTGGAAGTTATCATATTGCGGACCAAGTTTGTTAATGGTATGTGGAGAACCTATGACAAGCAGTTTGGTTTTTGAATTGTTCAATGCCAACTTATTGTGGACCATCCAGGTTTCGATTAGAGTAAAAACTCTGCAAATGGCCAGTTTGTCTACACTGTGGGATCCAGAGAGCGGGATGACACATTGAGTGTCATCGGCATAGTTGGTAAATATTATGTTCTCATGATCAAGCATTGCGAACAGGGGAGCCG
The DNA here is from genome assembly GCF_040938575.1 of Ambystoma mexicanum. Classification (NCBI taxonomy): domain Eukaryota; kingdom Metazoa; phylum Chordata; class Amphibia; order Caudata; family Ambystomatidae; genus Ambystoma; species Ambystoma mexicanum. The sequence goes on from NC_090937.1 coordinate 609,659,090, forward strand.
TAAATATAATGTAGAAACAGGGAGAGGTGCAAGCACCCTGAGGAACACCACACATTGTTGTAATGGGCTCAAATTCAGCATTACTGCAAAAGACTCTGCTATCGCGATTATTAAGAAATGACAAAATCCATTTACAGACAGCGGGGAGAAATTGGCCACTTCACACAACCTGGTGGCCATGATATCATGGTCCACCAGGTTGAAGGCAGCAGAGTGATCAAGCAACATTTGTTTACAACCTCTGGATTACTATGCTAATGCCGGTTCACCTACACTAATTCCATATGTTGATTTCACCTTTGAAACAGTAACATCAATTTGTAAATGTGAAGGAACGAATCTGAGCTTGAGCCCCAGACACGTGAGTGCGCACATTTGGTGTTTTACACTTTTTGGTGCACTTTTTCTCATTAGTGCAGATACATACAAGGTGTTTATATTTCAAAACTGGATTGCACTGCACTACTTTTTAACTGTAACTTTTGGTTTTTGATTAACCTCGCTCCATGGTCTAGTGGCCATGCTCTCTGAAAGTTTTATACATATGTCTGCTTCATGACACATTACTAATGGTTTTACATTGGTTTTTATCCAGTTCTTTTAAAATAATGCTTCTTTGTTTTTTGCACAAGAGGAGAATATGTCCCACAGGCTCCCCTTATAGCAGGATTGGTTTCATGCACATCACCCTGCTTTCACAGACTTATGAGCCCAATGCATTGTGGACCTTGTAGTTGCATGCCCTAAAAGTCACGGGACACATTATTTTGAGGTATTTTGATTGTGATCCTGTGGTTACTAGTGAGACTATGTTTCTTGTCTTTTTCTCCTTTTTTATTTTTTCTGTACCTCAGGGGTCACGACTTCTACTGGTCCTGAGGAAGGCGGAATGGCCCACTCCGCCGAAACGTAGTTTACTCGCACTTTCTGTTTTATTCGTGTGCGAGTATGACACCTTCTAGATTTATTCTGGTGTCACACGTAGACCCCGAGTTTAGCTAGTAGACCTTGAGTTTAGCTAACCAATTGAAAATGCCCCCAATGGAACTGAAAATGTATAATCCAGAGACATATGGTTTCAACCTCTGAGTGGGGGCCTATCAACTTCAAAATTTATATAGTGTTGACTATTCTGAGAAAAAGTTTTTTCAAATGATTTTTTCTAATGTGTGTATATAACTGTCTTTTGCATTGTATGAAATACTGTGTACATGAACATGGATATTTATTGGTTCTTTTTTGTACATATTGTGCTTGATTTGGAATTTATGTTGAGTTAATAGTGCTTGGTAATTGACAGACCTTGCTTATGAGTAATAATTGAAATAATAAAAAGTCACTTCTGTATAATGCTTAAACAGAAGTACGAAATGGTGATTTTTGTAAAATGTATCCCTATGAAAACTTAGGTGGACACAGAAAACTAGATAGCTTGTGCCATATTTCTGGTATTGAGAAGTTTATTATAAATTAAATTTATATATATGTTTAGTGAACCTGTCAGGACACTTTTTTGTTTTGTGATCAAGCAACATGAGCAATGATGCTTCCTTATTATCCATACGGGCCATTAGTTTAGACTTGAGTTCAAGGAGCACGGTCTCAGTGCCACAGGCCGACCCGAAATCCAGACTGATGGTCATTTACAATAGGATAAGTCTTCAAGTGGTCTGCAATTTGTATGTAGGCCACCAGGTCAAGAATTTTGAGTAGAAACGCTGTGTTGGTAATAGGTCGATAATTGTTTGGCATATCGACTGAGAGCCCTGTTTTTTTTCAGAATTGGCATGACCCATGACTTCTTAAGTTCCTGAGGGACCATGCCGGTAGATATAGAAGTATTAACGAATTGACAGACAGAAGTAATTAAGGAAGGGGCACAGGTTTTTATTATCATAGTAGTATGGATGTCATTTTTACTTCTTGTGGGCTTAAGTTGATTGATAATAGTTTCTAGTTCATTATCTGTCATAGGGGATAGATTAAATGTTGGAATAGTCGGTGAGCTATGATAGGACCAGTCCGCAGGTTTAGACTTAGTGCATTTTAAGTTATTACTGTTCTCTAGTATATTTTCCTTGATGGTATCTAGTTTTTTATGCATAGCTTGCTGCATAACGTTGCACCAAGTGACATCATCCGATATAGATCTATCTGGAATGATGTGGTTAGTTCTTTCTTGTTCTTTCAAGATGCGGAAGAGCTCTTTTTTATTGTGCTGTGCATTTTGGATTCTATCATTAAAGAAACTAGATTTGGCTTTTAGAATGGCCTTTTTTATAAGTGGAGACATAAGCTTTGTATTTACTGAGAAGCAATGGTGTATTATGCGTCTTGCACGAGTGGTAGGATTTAATGGTTAATGATTTCAGAGATTGAAGCTCCGATGTAAACCATATATTATGTTTAATTTCAGGTTTTATCGTTTTCATTTTTATAGGTGCTAAAATTTCTGCAACACTTTCTAGGTTAAAAGAAATCCTGTTTGCCAGGTTTTCCGGCGTATCAGTTGTAGGAGTAATTATAGTGTTAAGTATTGACTCTACCTTATTCATCTTAATGTTCTTTAGGTTCCGGTGCGGTGTTTTAGTAAGATTCTGACATTCAAGTTTGATGGGAAGATCTACCAGAATATAAAAATTCACAAAAAAATGATCCGACCAGGGACATGGTGATACTAGTATATTATTGCTGTTAATTTCATGACTCGCTACCCAATCTAGGATGTGGCCCAAACTGTGTGTATATGTTGTATGAAGCCTAATTCCTGCAAAGCTTTTTGTAGTTCAAGAGCGATCTTATCTTCCTTGTGGTTAAACCATAGATTAAAATCTCCCATAAGCAAGTATTTTGTGTTTGCCTTAATGGAGGCAAGCAAGAAGGTGTTAAGATTTTTTACAAAATCAGTCGTAATATGGGGTGGTTTATAAAGCAGGAGAATGTTTAAGGTGCTCTCTGCACTCAAACTAGTTTTAATGCAGAGAGAATCCACGCCATCCATAATAAATTCCCTGCTATCCCAGATGTTGCGAGTTAGCTTGTGTATAAAGGCAACACCCCCACCCTTGCTGTCTTTTCGATCACATCTAATCATTCCATAGCCTGATGGAATGGCTAGATTGAGCGAAGGACCAGCTGCTATATGTGCCCACGTCTCAGTAATAGCACATATATCTATATCATGCTCCTCAATAGGAGTAGAAATCTCCACCGCATGTTTTACTAAAGACCTGGTGTTAATAAGCAAAGTTTTAATAGCACGGTAGTCCTCCACCCTTTTGTTCAATCACTTGCCCAATATAGTGTAAAGTTGTCCTTGTTGGCTGGTAGATTGGGAGGAAGGTGCTCTTGCTCCACTTGGGATCGAGTACATGTCGCTAAACATGATGGTGTCAATTTCCTCTCGTCATTTCTAACCGTTATGTTGTTGCTAACCTATGGTTGAAGATTCTTTCATGTTCATGTTTGGAAACAGAGGACGAAACGGCATAACCACTCCTGTAGTTGATGCTGGTTAAGGCATTCAACATTCTAGTGCCCCTCCTGTTTATATGTGGTGTTGCTTGGTGCAACTATATTCTGATAGCCTTGTGGGTCTGGGCACCTATTTTCCTTCTTTGGACAGTTATTGCAACTGCTGGTCCATCTTGCACATTAAGACACAGTGCCCGCCCTTGCCCTTGAAGCGGTTGTAGAGTCTGCGATTGAAGAGACATCCATTTGCATTCCACCATTTCTTTGTTTTGTTCTTGACAAGTAACAGAATGATTTTCCACTATCATCAGTTCCACAAGAGCCTTTGTTTGCTACCCCGTGCAAATAACGGTTGCTGAAGTTTGGGAATTAACCCTTCAATAAAGTTACCCGCCATGGCCTCCTTTGCATCTTGGTGGGCTTCTTTATACCAGAAATAATGAGCAAATACAATCTTCAAATAATAGGAGCGTGAGAACAGTAGGGAACCCAATCAAGAGTGTGCTTGCGCTATAATTGGTATATAGGAGTAAAACATATAGGAGATGATAACCTGGACCATTGGATATGCTGCAGTCGCAGGGGTATTTGGCAATTTCCCTATGTCACCTTTGAGCCAAAGTAAACAAACACAGGATAAACTCTGCTAACTGCGCTCTCCCAATGTATGATATTGTTAAACCAAAAAGGAAAAGCAATACTGGTTGTAATTATTTGCCTGTGTGGCTGTATTTATTTGAGGCATATAGAGAGTAATTCAAAAAACAAAAATCACACTCTCAATTGAGGCATTTTTAGTTAGATTGGCTAAGTAAATGCTTGATGCAAAATAAACAGTTGGTAATGTATGGGTACCTACCTGCCATATTTAACATGAAAAACGTGTACTGCACCAGCCTAGCTGGTAACCAAAATAAGAACACTGTTAGGTCAAACACAATCAAATTTTGAAAGCATATTTAAAAAAAAAACATATTTTTGAAAAACAACAGTGTCTGCCTGCCAAATGTTATGAACAGTACGTAAACAAAATGTATGCTTGCAATGAGAACGCTGTTAATCAAACACAAACACATTTTCAAAGCATGTTTTTTGTAAACATCGGCATCTGCCTGCCCAATATTGTGAACAATAAGTAATTAAACATGTGCCTGCCGACACGTATTTCGACCTTCTGAGGTCGTCTTCAGGGCTGCACTTGATTGACCATTATTAATTGTATATTTCAATACACAAGAGTCCCATATGATATGATCTGTTGCAAATTACGACAAAGTCAAAAACCAAATAATAGGCTGGTGATTCATCATTCATCTGCTGACAATTAACACATTTTGCACAATCTGTTTTTCTCTGACACATTATTGGACCATTCTGTATCAAATAATGTCATACCTGTATGGACTCTATTCCTTGCCATTCCTATTTCTTCAATGGCCAGCCACTCTCTTGAATCAAATTCTACAGCATACAAGTATGATATGATATTTATAACACGCCTTTACACAAGTGTTTCTGGGCACCACAAGACAAGGAGGGGAGACAGAGGGATGACAAAACAAATGATTTTACTAGGCCTTGTAACATTCAGATCGTGCAAGTGCAACGAGAAGTGCAGGTGAGAGGATGAGGGGAGAAGTGCAGGGAAGGGTTACGAGGGGAAGTGCAGTCAGGGCAGCAGGGCTCTGAATAAGTGCGAGGACAGCATAGGACTACACGGGTGCAGTCCCAGACTAGAGTGTTGGGTAGGCCAGAAGGCAGTGCAGGGTGATTGGTCAAGGGAGGGAGGGGATGCCCTCTGTGACTCTGAGGGCTACCATGCCACCAGTCATGACAAGCAAACAGGTAGATTAGCAGAGGAGAGGAAGAGAGAAGGAAGAAGAGAAGAGGAAGGTCTTGAGCAGCTTCAAGAACTTCAGGTGATCCGGCTCAAGTCTGAGACAGGCAGGGATGCTGTTCCAGTGGGAAGGCACCTGTAAAGAAGGGAGATATCCCCCCCCCCCCACACTCTGTTTGGAAAAGCGTCTGACCCGCAGAGAGTTTGAGGTAGCTGAGTGGAGGGCTCTAGAAGGAAGGTATTTAGGAAGAGAGGGTTGGATATAAAGAGGACCACTGCCCTAGAAAGCCTTGTGGATGATGCAGCAGAACAAACTTGATCCTTGAGGCCACAGGGAGCCAGTGGAGATATTTCAGAGCTGGAGAGCTGTTGTCCCCGGGCTTGAGGCCAAGGATAAGTCTTGCAGTCCTGTTCTGGATTAGGTGAAGAGGGCGAAGAGTAGAGTTAGGAAGATTGAGAAAGAGGCTGTTGCAGTAGTCGATCTGGAGAGAACCAGAGCTCTGAAGACAGTGAGCTTCTGGAGGAAGGTGAGAAAAGGTAGGATACCTCTGGGGAGATGCAGCTGGAAGTGGGCAAGGTCTGCGATGTGTGGAGAAAAAGAGAGAGTGGAGTTGAAGATGACACCAAGGTGCTTTGCCTCACAGGAGGTTGAGGGGAGGGGGCCCAAGGAGGCCGGCCAGAGGAAGAGAGGAAAAGCAAGCACAGGAGTCCCACTGAGAAGAATCTCTGTTTCACTGGCATTAAGGCAGAGGTCGTTAGAGGCACACCACACCTGAATAGCGTTTTTAAGAACAGATCGTTGTTCAACAATGGGCACATTTGGCTTAATCAAAACTATGTATGAACGATGGGCGGTTGATTTTGTCCTTACTGTAGGTTACAATCAGCATGTCCAGTTCAAAGGATGGTTTACTAAAAAATTAATAACATATAGCTTTGAATGCCATGTAGTTGAACTTGCTACGAAGGTACATAGTGGACCATACTGCCAATATCGATTATGTCGAGCAACATTGCCAAAGTACATAATGGCATACCCCAGCCCTTTGACCTTCAGATCATATTTAATTCTGAAATGTAATTGTTCGGAGGCTCTGGAGAATAATGGAGCATTGCTCGGTCTGAGCCGTAGAAAGAGATACTGTTGTTTATGTGGCTGTGAGGAGGTTGAGTCATTATACCACCTGATATTACTATGTGATAGTCTATCTGAGTTGCGTGTTAAATTCATAAATTCCTATGATAATACAATTGATACTTATGGCAACTTTTAATGAAAGGTGATGACATAAATCTCATGCATTTTATAGTGTCATTTTACTTACGAATTGTTAGTATTTTAAACTGGCTAGTATGAGAAATTTTAGGTTTGATTTTATAAAATGAAATGCTTATTATGGTTAGATAATTTCCATTGTTCTTATGTAATGAAATGTTAAATTTGTCTTATTTTAGTGCCAGTTTTATGATTGATGTGATATTTTAAATTGCTCAGTATACTGTTAATGATTAGATGCAATTTTTATGAAATGATCGATTTCAACCAGAAGCCTTTCATTTGAAGTTACAATTGTATTTGTTATGGATCGTTGATTAATGTGTTGTCCTTGTCATTGTTGTATATACAAAGCCATGTGGCTATCATGAATATTAAATAAACTGAAACTGAATAGCAGATAGACGGTCAGGAATGGGCGAGGAAGGAGAGGAGGCTTAGGGTAGCGAGAAAGAGAGCTGAGTGTCATCTGCATAACACAAAGTTAGAGGAGAAAGTAGAGATCAGGTGGGCCGGGGGCCAGATAGACATTAAAGAGCCAGGTTGATAGGATAGAGTCCTGGGGAACACCACATGTGGAAGGAGAGGTGGTGGAGAGAAAGGACCCAAGTTGGACCTGGCAGGATCGGTCCAAGGGGAAGGTGGCCAGCCACGTCAGAGCCTGACCAGTAATTCCATGGTTCACACTGAGAGGGCTGATCAGGCTGACATGATTGACCCTGTCAAAGGCAGAGGAGAGGTCAAGGAGGACAGAGTGAGAGCTGGAGTCAACGTTGGAGAGCAGATCTTCACGGGAGTTCAGGAGATCAGTTTCCGTGCTTCTGACCGATCTGAAGCCAGACTGATGGTCATTAGATATAACCAGCAGATTCAGTGTGGAGGTTAAGCTGAGAGATGGACAGACTCTGAAGGGGTTTGGCCAGGAAAGGAGGGATAGAGATCGGGCGATACTTGGCCGAACAGGAAGGATCAACAGAGGGCTTTTTCAGGAGGGGGTGCACAAGGGAGTGCTTGAGAAGAGAGGCGAAAGATCCAGTGGCAAAGAAATGATTGCAGAAATCGGCCAAGGGTGAAGCGAAGGAAGCAATGTTGTCCTTGATGGTTCTGGCAGAGCAGAGGAGCACCTGTTTGGATGAAACTTTCATAGACCAGACTTGTGTAGAAACATCACCATGTAGAAGGAGGGAAAGTAGAGGCAAAACCGTCAACTTACACACACTTCATAGTTCGAATGACCGTGAGGAAAGGTGGAAGTGCTGGGGTAGGTTTTGTCAGGGGGACAGACAGTTTCAGGTGAGAAGAAAGCAGAACGTGGTCAGTCCAATAGAGTGGAGTAGTGAGAGGGTTAGACGGGGGATGTCTGAAGAGATGAGAACATACAAGGTGTGTTCGGCTGAGTGTGTCAGACCAGAGGGAAGAATGGAGAGGAAGAGAGAGTCGCTAAGGATGCGGAAAGGCCCAGAGTGGTCAGAGGAGTACAAGTGGATGTTGAAATCCCAGAACAAGAGAAGCTCAGAGTTAGAGGCGAGGAGAGTGGAGGAGAGATCAGCCCATTTAGAGAGGACAAGGGTGACCTGGCCAGGTGGCCTGTAGATGGTGGCCAGAGTCAGAGAGAGGGCAGGAGAGATAGAGATCCCGCAGACCATGCATTTAAAGGAGGAGGAAGGCTGGCTGGGAATGATAGAGGCCGGAACTCTCTCAGGAAAGATCAGGGCACCTCCACCTCTGGGGCAATTAGTCTTGGGTTCAGAGAGGATCTTGTAGCCCTGGGGGAGGAGAGTGTCAAAACGTCTGACAGAGCTGGGCGTCAACTAAGTCTCAGTGAGAGCGGGAACATCTAGATCGAGGTCTTCAAGGAGGTGCCAGATGTTAGAGGAGTGTTTGACAGCAGAGCGAGCATTGGGAGAAGCTACGTGGACCAGCTTGCCACTTTTGAAAGACTTCTGGGGTGGGGTACAGGAGAGAGGTACACCCAGTGGAAGAGGCAGAGGGGCCCAAGAGAGGGCAGAGGTAGAAAGAGGGGGCCCAGAGAGGAGGAAGAGGAGGGTCCCAGAGAGGAAGCAGCGGAGGAGGAGGTGAATGGCAGAGGAGCCAGAGCGGTAGAAGAGGAGAGTGGCAGAGGAGCCAGCGAGGTGATAGAGGTCGCGCTAGGTGTCAAAGGGTCCAGAAAGGAGGCAGAGGGGAGAGCCACAGAGGAGGCAGCGGAGGTGGAAGGAAGTGGCAGAGGTGCCAAAGAGGTAGAGGAGGAAGGTGGCTGAGGGGGCAGATAGGTGGTAGGTAGGGTTGCAGGAGAAGGGAGGAAGTTGATAAGGCGTTGGAGATGCCTATCCAGGAGGAGGAAGTTGGGCTGAGTGCCCTGGAGCATGACGGTTCCATTTAGATAGATATCATTTAGATAGACATCAATTATGGTTTTGGAGGACAAGAAGGAGGCCAAGAGGACATCCCATCTTGTGCCACCATTAATGGGAGATGAAGAGAAAGGAGAGAGAACAGAAACCGTATGTAAGGTCCATAGGTTGGGAGAGAGAACGACAAAGAGGATGTTGGTGGGAGTCTGTCTGGAGGAGGCACGTGGGTGTCAGCGATGGGAAGGCCTGGATTAGTGACCAAGATGTCCTTCTTGAACTTCTTCCATCTTCGTGAGAGGGATAGGTAATAGAAAAGCAGTTAGAGAAGATAAGTAAGACAGAGAGCACTATAGATGGTGTAGGTAGAAAGGGCAGGGGAAAGTGAAAGGGAGAAGTGGGAGGAGAGGAACCACAGCACAGATCTACGCCACACAGGGTGAACCAGGTGGGGACATAGCGAGGGAGGAGGGTGACATAGAGGGAGGCACAGTAAGGAATGCAAAAGAGAAGCACAAGCACATAGATTCAACAGTGGGAACGAACACAAAGGGGAAATAGCAGGCACCTAGAAGGTGGCGGGGGCCTAGTGGGCACCAACAATAACTAACAGTAAACACAGAGGTGGACCCTTGGGAGGGAAGGGCCAGGGGGCACAAACAGAAGCAGAGTGTAAGGTACAGCCAACTGTAAGCCACAGGTACAACCAACAATAACCAGCAGTTAACACGCAGGGGGGAACCTAGAGTGGGAAAAGGCCTAGAGGGGACAACAGAAGCAGAGTGAAAGTAACAGCACAGAACACAAGTGAGGCAACCGTGAGAGAGGAAGCCTAATGTGTGTGCAGAGACAGTGTGCATTTTGACAAGCGTTTAAGTGGAAGTACACGCAAGGGCAGAGCAGTTTAGTAGAGAGCTGTCTGCTCCCCCTGCCCGCACATTTCTTACCATACCGTCGCTGATGGTTGACGGCTGTGCAACGTACTAACACTCTGGGCTTCAACCACTTAGTCACCAAACACATGCGTCGCACAACACCGTGCCCTTAGCCTGCGCAGGCTTTGCCGCAAAGGGTCTGATCATCGTTTCCTAAAAGATCTGATGCGTGGAACGTAGCGCAATGTGCTACATATGAAACAGCCAGCATCTTCTGCAGTCTTGCGTTGCACACCGCTGCGCCCTTAGCCTGCACAGGCTTTTCTAGTAGGCATTATCACCATCATGAGTTAATTAATTTCTGCCCAGACATGTTGTAGGACTGTATTACTGCTTTCAATTCCTTTCTGGTTCTTCCCTAACATTCAAGAACTCTTTAGACAAGTTCTGCAGATCCTGAAATGTCAATGGGGCATGTACTGTTTGTTACCAGGCTACCAGCAGGTCACACTCATGGAAAGTGTTGCAGTGGTGTTTGCAGTTTATGCTAGCTGCATAATATATCAGGTGTGGGTTAGGCGCACTATAGCAGATATAGAAGAGCTGCTTACTGTATTTGCTACTCGTATTGCATTCCTGCGGTTATTGTGCTCTGGGGCTGCACGACTTGGTGTGGGACATGCGCTGATGCGGCTGCCTGGGCATGCATGCAGCATTGCAATTGCAGTTTATGTTTGTAGTAACACCTCCCTCCTTATCTTCCTCCTCACCTTAATCCCCTGCCAACCCACCACCTGCTGATGGCATAGCAAGGTGATCGGGCTTCCCACAGTAGGTAAAACTGACCCCACCCACCCCTCTCATCCCTTCTGGCCCAATGCCATTCCTCTCTTTTGTTTATTTATTTTCTGTGATGCACTCCTCAATTTCTCGTGTGTGCCCTTTAATCTCATCATCCTTCACCCTCATACTCTCCTAGAACTTTGCCCAAACCAATTTAAAAACACCTACCACTTTTCAGGTTTCATTTTTTCTTTCCTGTCCTCTAACATGTCATAAATACAAACGTCTCCCTAAGTCAAAGATAACTTCCATAGGGAATTGTCTATGCTTATATCCGGGCATAATGGAGCTCCATTTTTCTAGATATTTACAAGTATTTGGCTCATAATTGACGTACATTTAGTGCGCTTGTGTCAGGATCGTCTTTCTGTGCAACCCCCACCGAGCCAGAGTGTACCAACAACTGGGCAGGGAGATATAAAATACTCCTAGGACAAGGACAGAGATGGTAACCCCTGGAAAGAGAGGACCCTATGGGCACAGCAACGCCCGAACCCTAGACATGGAAGAGAAGAACTATTAGTATGCGTATGAGTGGCGCCTGGATACACTTGTTTGCTGTATAGGCGCTATACAAATATTCTATAAATAAATTCAAATTTCGGTGCATGTACTGATACACTGCTGTACTCTGGTTATTGTCTTTGCAGGTCCAGAAACAGGAAGCAGATCCAGAATCCCATTTCTGCAACCCAGGCCCGACGAAACAAGGAATACCTTATCGCACGAGAACGCAAAGAGATCCAACAATCCAGATTAGGGTCCAGGTAAGGAAGTCCACTTCACGGTGTGGAGAGAAATCCAGAGGTCAATGTGCAACTAGTGCAGAGGTCAAAGTGTGAGGGAACTAAAGAGTACAAAATTCCCTTACTCATCTTTCATAGTTTCCTTACTTTATGTGACCTGGACTACCATTCCTACCATTCCTACCATTCCAGGACGGCAGCAAAGGTCATTTTTATAAATCATTTTTGCCCTGCTGGGGATTTGAACCTATGCTCCGCTGGTAACAGTCCTGGGCCAAACCTCATTGTGCTATCTGTTAATTGCTGGCTAAGCTTTGTTTATTTCAATGGACTGCTTACGCAAGAAGCCCATTCCCAAGCAGTCAGGCAGAAATCTGGGAATTTCTGTAGGTGCTGGAGTGCTTGTTTAGGCACAGAGGCGTTTGCATGTAATGATAGGCATGTGTGTGTGTGGCTGTACTGGGCATGTCCCTTAAAAGGTGCGAGAGGTGGTGGGTGATTGGAAGGAGAGGCTTCATGAAGCTACATGCTGAGGGGGACAATGACACAATAATGGTGGTCATTTAAATACATGTTCTTACACATGTTTTCTTCAGTCTTGCGAGAACTGTTGTAAAACACAGCGTTGTGGGAGGGGAGAAAAGGAAAGATCCAGTTACGGGTTTGAATGGGGGAGGGGAACGACAGTGACTATGGGGGAGTGAAGGGCGAAGAGAAGGGGTGGCACAGAGGGAACATCCTTCAACTGCTTTTTTGAGTACACTTTGACCACTGCACTAGTAATGTCTCTGAAGAGGGAACCCGGGCTGGAGGGTGGTGTAGACACAGGGGACATTGGGTCAGAAAGTCAACCCACCAGGAGGTTGACTTTCGGACCCAGGATGGTGCGGGGAAGGATGACAGAGCAAGGAAAGAACAAATGAAACAGAGCGGCACAGCACCGGTCGTAGCCGTGGATGGATGGCGGAAGGCAGGGGCGGCGCTAGGTGGTGCTGCATGTGCGGCTGCACTTGGCCCTGCGCCGGCTAGGAACCCGCTCAAGATAGCCGTTGACTCCCTCTTGTGGGCGGCAGCATGGGCCGTGTGCTTAGAGTCCCTAAGCTTGCTGCAGTGCACTCTGAGCGCACAGCCACACACGCTGCAGCCTGTATGATAACGGGGAAGCTTGCCAGCAAACTTTTTCAAAAGCAGCTGGTCTCCCTCGAGGTTTCTTTTGTTTCTTCTGGTGAGGCAACTTGTCACCTGTCAACCTCCTGCTGCAACTGGAGAGACAAACTTCTCCCCACCTCCCAGCGGCCCAACAGTTGCTGGGGGTCTCATAAGCACTGCTGATCACTTTCTTTCTTAAAGCATAGAGTTTAAAGTGAGTGCAATTTACTAATGATTGCCTATTTAAGAGACCATTGTTGTGTTAAGAACTGCAAAGGGGCATTTTTATTTTGAAAGCAAATGCGAAGTTAGCTACAAAGTTAGCTGCCTACAATCTGTGACTTCCTCCACCACAATTAAGAATATTGCAAAAAAACGTTTTAACTATTGTGGTGTTTCACCCCACCTGGGAGCATGGTATCTCCCAGGGCTCGTGCTCATGTCTTGTGGCAGTGACCACGTGACGTTAATCAATAAAAGTGATGAGAAGCTTCCGGCTCATCAGTCTTGGAACCAACTGACTTCTGCCGGCTGTGTCGTTCTTGCAGTGCGTGGCTCTGCGTAGCAGGCAGGTGGCCTACCCCGTGAGGCCCTGAGCTGAGACGGCGCCCCTGACATCCTGCAGTATCTGAGCCCCTGTTAGGGAGAATTCTTCAAAATTGCTCATTTCCCTTACCTACTGAGTCTCTCAGCAGCTTTTCTGGATTTCTAGGATTTATTTTTTTCACTTGGTAAGAGTGTGAGCCTTTTTTACATGTGTTTTGCTGTGTGTGTTTTACCTTTTTGTGTGACCTTGGGCTATGGAGCCTCACCTACTCCATAGGCATCTTTTTAATGTGTGTTACACAGCACCTTCAGGTCAGTGACACAGGGTTGTCATTCAGACTTCCCACTCACTCCATTTTTCTGGGACTGACTACTGTCTCCCAGAAACATGTAAAGTTACCATTAACTTTATGTAGTCTCTTTAAACCACAGACCCAGTACACCCCCATCTTCCATGGAGTATTGGAAAGAGTTAATCATTATCCCTTTTTGTCTGTTTCTCTTGGAGCACTGTTTTGCTCCCTTTTCATTAAAACTTGGCTGGTGGCAGTGGTAACTACCCTATTTTTCCTACCGCAGTTATCTTAAATCATGATTAATCTTGATCATATTGGGTCTGGAAGAGCAGAGACGCCACTGGAAAGACAGAACCAACTAGGAGCTGACAGAAGAGGACCCCTACAATGACTGAACCGCCCGGTGAAGCCCTGCTGCAGGTCCGAATTGTCAGAATCCATCAACAGAGAAGATCCTCCAGGAATATTCTTCCCTTGAGCTGGTGGGACCAACCAGTTCACCCAAACTACAAGCCAGGACTCCCTCCTCTGGTCGAATTCACTGTACATAGCTACAGTGGGCCGGATAGCCAGGAAGGTCGGACCCTGCTTGGGTTTTAAGGAGCGCACCTTTTAGTCGTTGCTTTGCTCTGCTGCTGGTTCATTCCCTGGGTAGTGCAGGACCCTCCAGTCTTCCTACTTCGTGTCAGTCCGACAGTCACTTCAGGAAACGTGAGCCTGCAGGAACTACCAGGAACGTCCGCCGCAGCTACAGCCTCTTCTCCATTTAAGGTACTGTTCAAAATCCGGTTGTTCGTTTCGTTCAGCCGTGGGGGAAAAAGTGTGAAATCTTTTTCCAATCCGAGGGCTTGACCTTCTCTACTTTTTGAACTAACTTTTCTGCCACCCAACTTCGTCCGGAACTCTTGGCAAAGACTTAACCGCAAACTTCCCTGAGCCGTGTGATCTTGAGCAAAATACTTTTGTCCCATTGACTTTGGCCCTATGCCTATTTGATTTTGATCCTATCACTGGAGTTCCTCTTTCTAGATTGCCCTGCTTACTTACCTGTTGGTACTGCTCCATTTCTGCCTAACTTTGTCTTTCCCTCCCTTTTTAATTAACAGAGTGCCATTTTGCGAGCTTAACTTGTCTGGAAACTATAGGGAGTAGTGTGGTGTATTAAGAGTGTGATTTTGTTACTGCTTTACTTTAGTGAAATGTTATACAACTAAAAAGTAAATTAATGTATATTCTTTTACTTGGAAACCTTGAGTCAGTGTTTGTTTGAATCCTAGTAACTGCTGTCCTTTGTGTAACTATCTGATACTGCTCACTTGCTCTTGAGATAAGTCTGGCTGCTCAGCCATTGCTACCACTTTACTGTGTAGTACAGACTTGTACCAAAGGTGAATTTGTGCTGCCACTTGTAGTCCTAATTGTGTGTAGTGTTCCCAAAGGGTACTGCATATAATTCTGCCCAACAGCCCCTGCTGGGCAACTCTGCTGCAGCAGCCGGTGCACCAGATGGGCAACTCCGGCCATGTCCCGTTGTGGCCTGGGTGCCCCCAGGCCATGAAGGAGTCTGTGTTGGCTGGGTGCCCCAAGCGCTGTCTTCTATCTGGGGATCCAGATAGCATAGGGTGTCCCCCATGGTCCGCTCTGCAGCATGCTCGCAGCCTGGTTCGGGTGATCCTGGCAACTATGCCCCACTTCAGTGATCCGGAGCTAATTGCCTTATTTCCACATGTTTATATTTACCAAGCCAAAAAGCGTTTAAGTAGAATGTAACTTTTTCCTCACATTATACAAGAAGCATGCAAGCGAGCCATGAATATTTACCAAGGATGTGACAAGAGAGGTTGTCTTCCTGGAGCCTGGAGAGGACATTTTCTCTGGTTCTGGCCCTGTACTGATTTTCAGGGCACAAGTCGATACATGTGGGTGGACAGGATCTGCCCACTTTTTTCAAAGGCTAGACGCAACCCCGGTTCTGTGTTTTTGAGGCAAGCATTAAAAAAAAGTGTGCTTGCTCAAGTGTTCAGCTACTAGGATTTAACACCAGGTTGTCATGTTTCCAATGCAGACACGTACCCACAAAAACACATAAAAGTGCCATTAAAGCGCACGTCTCATGTTTGGATTTTGTTTTCTTTGGAATATTTCATTATACATTGTTGGGCTTAGAAGGTGGGCACCTTTTATACTTTGCTATTGTAGTTATTGGAAATTCTGCCCTCGGATTACCATGTTTTTCGCTGCTAACTACATACGTAGTGGTTATTATCTTGTGCTGTCACTTCCTGTGATGTTATCACATGCAAATTAAGGGGCCCGCACTTGGCCCTGCAAATCCTAGGGCCGGCCCTGATGGAATGAAACAACTCCATTCACGGAAGCAGTACGCCGTACGTAGCATCCAACGGTGCTTCCTGACAGCTTGTATGTCCCTGACCAGGGTCCTAAGTTCTTTTTACTGGTCATTTCCCATTTTCTCTGTTTCCAATTCTCCTTTCCCTTTGCATTATTTGACAAGACATTGTTGCATTGGCTGCATTTTGCTTCAGTCAATTTAATTTCGGTCACATATGTGTCGTCATCTTTTCAAGTGAAGACAACAAAACATGATTTTACCAATTGCTGCTGCCCTTAGCGTCTTTGCTAGTTTGGCTCCTCCCTCAGCTCCCTACCTACCTATTTAATTTCAGCAAATGTATCCCTGCATTTTGTTCTCCCATTCCCTTATTTCTCAATCTTCCCTCAGCCAACGTTTTCCCATTTTACCAATGTAACCCTACACTTCCTGCCCCTTTGTATAAAATAAGGCATGCTTATGTGCAGCCGAAGAAGAAAAGCAATCATTCATAGGCAGCACTCTTTCAAAAAACCCTTGCCTATCCGTTTTGTGCACACCGGAATCCAAGGGAGCGGTCCACTACTCCTACTACCATTTTAACTGGGCATGGCGAATCTGAGGGGCAGCAGCACCAACTGTTGAAACCAGGTCAGCCAATAATCAAACAAGCAACCCAGGTAGCAAAGGTAGAGTCAGCATTTATTGACATACTGCTGTACAGAAATTAACAGGAAAACTGGGAGAGTATCCCTGTCTCTAGTTTTATGGCCCCCGGTCTCAAAAACCTCTGTTTTTTTTTTTATAGTTTTGCATGATAGGGTTGATACAGAAGAGTCATTATGATGCATTTAGTGAGTTATTATTGTATGGGTGAATCTAGCTTCGGGAAGCAACGCAGCGCTTTCTAATCATTGGGGGAAGAACATGATGAAGGAAGCAGATAAACAAAGGAGTGGGGATCTTATATTAACAAGGAGCTTCACAAAGCATTATTCAAACTTGGGGTGTATGGTTTCACAGCCACATGCAAGACCTGCACAATTCTGTTCTGTCTACCCACATGACACAATCCTATTCCTCCAGTGCATCACGCGTAATGAGGCCTGAACTGGTGTGCAAGATCACCGTCCCATGGCTCAGCCAGGAAAACCCACCTCCATTGGTGATGTCTCATGCAACACTTGGCATACTCTCACCTCAAGCAGAGATTAAAGTCACATCCACACGGCCTTATGGGATATTGTGCACGTGCCAGCCGAACAACGCCCATCACCACATCCCATCCCCAACTATAGCTTAAGGTCTTCTCTGCCCATAGCCCATTTACAGCCAGGGACCTATGAGAAGTCAAATACTGTTGGTTTTGCCAAGAGGTTTGGGGATCTCAGTACCCCTCGGGTGTATTGGGAAAAAGAAGTAACACAAGCTGGCACTTCTTGACATGGGTTGAGCTCTTTATTACCGGGTTGACATTTATGGTATTATCCGCATAAAGGGAACCATAGTGCTGTAGTTGCAGAAACTGACAACGTGCATATTATACTTCTGGGACATAAGAAATTGGCTTGAATAAAGTAACATAGGGGGTTATTTTATAAAACAAATTGCTAATTGCATGCATGGGACCGCCAAAGCTTGCACTGATGCGCTGTTGGATCCTATGCATGCAGCTTCCTTCACTCAAAGCAGTGTAAAAGTAAACAAAGGCGAAATCACCTTTACTCCACTGTTAGTCTCCGCCTTGAGAGCAATAAAACACTGCCTGCAAATTACACTTTTCTGTTGGTGTTTCCATAATGGATTCGAATGGAATCAGCCTGCGGTTGAGCAGGTGCAATCGTGAGGCATATTCCTTTGGATTCATGCCTGCATGAAAATCTCATGCAGGCATAAAACTGGGTGACCTCAAAGATGGTGGGGGAAAGCAAAACCGAGATGCATACTCTGCTTTGCTGCCCTCCTACGCCTTGGAAGTTTAGTTTAGTTTAGTTTAGTTATATGGCGCGCACCAGACCCAGAGGTAACAGGGCGCAAACAGTAAGATTGATGCGAGGCTTAGTTAACAGGTTAAATAGTTGTGCAGATAATAGGGAAACAGTAAATACATTATAGTACATAGAATAGGTAAAGCAAGTAACCAAAGAATATAACATGTAAGTATTAGCAAATATACAAAAATATACAGTGGTAATGTAAATATTAGCAAATGTACAAGAATATACAGTGATGATGTCAGACTAAAGAACCGGCTAGAGGGTGTGTAGGGTTTGTCAGTTGGCTGTCTTTCGATTTGAGCCAGTTAATGTAGCTGAGTATGAACTTTGGGTAAGATTGGTCAACCCTGATATGGTTAGGTAGGGAGTTCCAAAGTTGGGCAGCTTTGACCTGTAAGCTGTTGCCTCCAACCTTGGATAGCCTAAATCTTGGAGTAATGATGCAGTTAGTATTGGTGGAGCTAGTGGAGGTTCTTCTTTGAATTCTATGTATGAGGTAGCTGGGAGTGGTATTGCCCAGTGCTTTGTGTGTCAGGGAGCCTGTTTTTAAGTGGATGTTGTTGAAAGGGGAGAGCCAGTTGTTTTGGCGCCTTATTGCTGAGACATGGGATTTTTTAGATACGCCTAGTGCCGCTCTGAGGTCATTGTTTTGAAGGATCTGGATTTTTTGGGTAATAGTTTTGTTGGCACCAAAATATAATGCATTGCAATAGTCAAGCCTCGAAAGAATCAAGGCTCTTGCTAGGACAATGCAATTCCTATCAGAGAGAAAGGGTTTGCCCGTTCTAATCAGCTTACATGTGTGAACTGGGTCGGAGGCCAGAGTATTAACTTGTTTAGTTAGAGAGAGGGTGGAGTCGAGGTAGAACCTGAGGGTTTTTACCTCCTTCGCTACCTTAATAAGATTACCATCAATAATGAATGATGCGTAATCTTGTCCTAGTTTTTTTATGTTGGAGTGTGTGCCCGGAATAATGAGTTCTGTTTTTTCATCATCCAGGCATAGACCATGGGTGGCCATCCATGCCTGGATGATGATATACACCGTATTCACCAAGGCCAAATCCTCATCATAATCCCCGGAAAGTGGGAGGAGAATCTGGGTATCATCTGCATAGTTAGTGTAGGTAATACCAAGAAGATCCAGATCATCAAAGAGGGGCTTGGTAAATACATTGTACAGGGTGGGCGAGACACAGGATCCCTGAGGGACACCGCACCTGATAGGTATACGGTCCGCTGCCGCAGAGGGTGCAAAGACCCTCATAGTTCTATCACTCAGGAAGGATTCGATCCATGTTATTGTCTCTTTAGAAAAGTTGGCAGCCGTGTCTAAGTGTCTACAAAGGACCTTGTGATCCACCAGATGGAATGCAGCTGAGAGGTCTAGTAATAGAAGGAGGGCTGTTTTCCCTTTGTCTCTCAGCTCATCAACCTGTGCCTTCAGGTCAATATGGGCCGTCTCTGTTCCATGTTGGGGTCGGAAACCTGACTGACGAGCACCTCAGAGTTTGTGAGATTCCAGAAATGTTTGGATCTGGAGATAAGCCACTTTATCAAGGATTATGAGCAGGAAAGGTACCGTTGTGATGGGACGATAGTTGGTAGGTATTAACAGATCTAATGTTTGTTTTTTTAGTAAGGGAGCACCCAGGATTGTTTGAGGTTGGATGGAACGGTTCCTGATGTAAAAGATGCATTAATAAGTTTAGTAATGAAAGGGGCGAGATCTCTTGCGGCATCTTTTATAAGCTGAGCCGGGCAGATGTCTCCCTGGCAGTTAGAAGGCTTGAGTCAGAGCATTACTTTCTCAGCCTCAAGGATAGAGATTTGGGGTCAGGTTAGCTGAGGTATCCTTGGAGCGGAACATGGGATTAGGTAGGTGGTTAAGGGCTATGAAATGGGGCACTGTATTAATTAAATGGCAGCGCAACAGCATTAAGGCTTGCTTTTGCGCCTTCATTTAATGTTGGAAAGGACCCCCATAGTGTTCCGATTTGTGGTTTTGCATAACAAATATGCATGCAGAGAACTGTGCTACTGTACTATAATTGCATCAAAGAAGGGCGCCTCCTCCTTATTATAGTTCAAGGTGACTTTTAAATTGGGATTCAGTGTGCTAAGTCACTCACTGACATCATTTAGGGTGATTGTTTCTCCTTGCCAAGTCAAAAACATATAGTCAAGGTTTCATTTCCAACAGATGGCTGGTGTAGTTCAAGTTCTCCTTAAAGGGCACTTTTTACATTTTGGCTAAGGTGGGAGGAAATGGAACACTGGAGGCTGTACCTTTAAATGGAGGCAGTAAGCATCATTGAAAAGGAAGAAATTGTCACACATAGCAACATCTGGAAGGCCAATGATGAATTTTGTGGGGATTTATTGAGGAACCGGGCTGCTTTTTAGTCTACTGCAAATCACCCTGAGCACATCCAGAGGTGGGCTGCGTGTTTTACAATATAGCACTTCTTTGTAGTGCATTCCTATTTCTTAAACTTGTTCTGCTAGCAGGAAATTCCTATTGCCGGTTCCCTTTTAGTTTACTTTAGTTTCCTTTCATGGGTGTTGAGGCAGGGGGCTTTGTTCTTGTTTATCCCCTGCTCCTTTTTCCCGTGCTCCCACTTGTTCATAGCAGGGTGTGTGTCTGGTTTTTCACTGCCCCCCTAACCCACCTTGGTTCCTCGTTGTTTATTAAGTAGGGTGTGCTGTTTTGTTTGCTTGCTTGAAGTAGTATGATAGATTCTGTTTGCATTTTTGTCCTTAAAGCGTTTGTCATACTTTTTTACTTGTTTCCAATTGGCATGCATTAAGATTTCGACTCTTCGTTGTTACAACCTGTTTGTGTTTCTGTATGATCAGCAGAATTTGAGGCACAGCTGCCACCATAGGTGGCATGTCATGTGCTTGTGAGTATTGCTTTTAAGTTAACTTACATAAACACCATGAATGATGTTAGCTTCATAGGTTCTGTCATTGCTTGTGCACTCAGCACAGTGGGGAACACATGCTAAGATAAGTCTTTTCCTAGCTCTGTCTTACAGTCACACTTCTCGCCCGCTGTGGGTTTCTCCGGCAATGAGTGTGGCTCTGATGCACTCCTCCCCATCCCTCAGCCCACCTCCTGGCCATCTTCTTGTAACTTCATCACATCATACTGTAACTGAAACTGTGGTGTCAGGAGAGCTCCATTGTCATCATAAGGACTTATGTGTGCTTACCCCTCACCTCTTTAGATTTCTTCTAATAACCTTGTTACCTTGCAAAACATGGGTGTTAGTCTGTATGTGGATTTTAATCCCCAGTATATGTAGTTGATCAGCATTAACTCCCTATGTTACTGGGGCACATTTCATCTGCCTAGTGTCACTCCATGAAAACTACACACATACTATAATTGTAAATGTGTAAGTGATATCAAAGTGAACTTGAGACTTGATCTTGTCTATGACATCACTTGGAATTCTTTGGTAGAAGCCATCCCCACTGTGGATACATACCCTTCTCATGTCTATTTGTGTTTCCACGGGAGGCAATATTGCTGGCAGTGTTAGGGGAAAATGAAGTGAAAGAAACATATTTTGTGTTTCAGGGCATCTTCTAGGCCACTGAAAGATGCATTTTCTCCCAAATGTATTCATGTTTATTGCTCTTACAGTCACTACTAAAGCTCTTTTTAGCACAAAGAGAGTGCCATATAAGACAACGATATCTTAGCCCTAAAGATAGGTCATTTGCAAAAGGTCTTTCTGGATACCTCTGCTCTAACATCAGCCCAAGGCACTCATCTAAGGCAGCAGGAGCTGCGCCTACTTCCAGCACCAGGAAGACCCCAGCTACCACAAGCATTGACCCGATTTCGGTCGGATGCACCCCCTTCTAAGATGGCCGCCGCAGAATTCGCAAGAAAGAACCACCTCCAGGAGGAGGTACACACAAGCACTGGCTGCTCTGATTTGCCAGCACTGCTTCCTGTCCCCAAGACCTTGATCCGACAGATAGTGAAGCCGGTATCATATCTCACCTAAGGCAGCAGGAGCTGTCTGCAGCTGCGCTGCACCTACTTCCAGCACCAGGAAGACCCCTGCTACCCCGAGCATTGACATGGTCTGGGTCGGATGCCTCCCTTCTAAGATGGCCACCACAGAATTCGCAAGAAAGAACCACCTCCAGGAGGAAGCACACACCAGCACTGGCTGCTCTGATTTGCCAGCACTGCTTCCTGTTGCCCAGACTTTGGTACGCCGGATGGTGGAGCGGGCATCATCCCAAGCCACTCATCTAAGGCAGCAGGAGCTGTCTGCAGCTGTCCACTGCTTGCCGCAATTGCCCATTGCGTGTCGTTATGTGCCGCACACCACTTCAAAGAAAACAAACGTAAGCCCAGAGTACTCCTTTGCACTACTGGCACTCTGTTTGTCTCTGATAATGCCCAATCGTCTACCACATGTGCACTTCACGCACCATTGCCATGCCCAATCACCTATCTGAAGCACGTTGTGCTTCCTGATCGAGGAATCACAACACCCCAGACGGTACCAGCAAAATTGAGTGTCCGCACCACTACAATCTCAGCCAGCTCCCGGCTCTTGCGATCACACGCCCAAGCTCGCAACGCACACTGCCACTCCGATTAACTGCAGTGCCATGTGCAGCGCCATGTCTCAAACAGCACAGCAACTGAGGGACAAACAATGTTGTTATGCGGCGCAAGGATTCCAAGCGCAACCTGCCTCACAACTAGCCACCCCAACTGTGCCTGATCTAGCAACAGGCAAACGCTTACCATTACCATGCTCAGCAAACTACTACCCATGCCACAATCACCAGCCTGACGCGCACATGCCACGCCCCAGCCACCGAATCAAAGTTCCAGAACCTGCAAGGTCCTTGCGTTAACCACAACACCAGACCTGATGCAGCGACCCCCCCGACATCACCCAGAAACGGCCAACCACCCCTCTCAGGCCAATTCACCAGCCCACAGTCCCACCGCCGCCACACCCCATCAGTAGTCACTCCCATGTACATGCTTGACTGATAAGACATTCACCAGCCAGCCTCATTTCTCTGTCAGGAACGCCAGATTGAGCTCCCAGACTTCTAGGAGCCTCCCCCTCCCACCTTTCAGCATCCATCACATATAGGAATACCCACTTCAGCACTAAAGCAAGCACTAACCACCAGCCTACCATACCTCCATGCCAATTGTCCAACCACACACCCAGCTCTCACCTGTCCCAACAAACACCTACCGCCAGGCCCACAACTCGCCACCCTATCACACACCACACTCAAATAATCAAACACATGCAAATACCCTCAGATGCAATTCACAAGTCCCAAGCAGCTATCCCCCCTTATACAGAGACACCCTCTCCCCATATCCCAACCTCCTAGCATCCACTGTGCCCTTATCAATCCCAGATCGCTCCCTGCCAACGCACTAGATATCAACAACCTAATCACTACACAAAAACTAGACCTCTTAGCCATCACCGAGACCTGACTCCAACAGGCTTCAGGCCCCGCACTATCTCTAGACTTGCCAGAAGGGTTCACCATCCTGAGGTGCGATGGCCAGACTCCAGAGGGGGTGGCATAGCCTTTATCTACAGGGAGACCATGCAAATAAAACTTAGCAGCAGCTCCACTGAGGAAGACTGAACACCTCGCCATCAAACTCACCACATCCCACACAGACTCTATTACCCTACACATTATCTACCGTCAGTGAGGACCCATAGCTGCATTCAAGCAATACATCACATCATAGGAAGTAACATCAAACCATCCTCCAGGATCATAGTTCTAGGCGATCTCATTTTAAGCCTAAATGACCCCTCCGACCTTGCAGCCACTGCCACAGCGAAGACATTCTCAGACCTAGGGTTCACACATTCCGTATCCTCACCAACCCACAACAAAGGTAGAACCCTCGACTGGATAGAACACCTAAACAGCCAGGTCACCATCACCGCCAACACTCCCTGTCCATTGTCTCACCACCATATCATCACCTTTTCCATCCCATCCCTCAAACAACCGAATGCCCCATCACCCATGCTCCCTCCCACCTTAGCCGGCAGCTCCAGGAATATCACCAGAGACTCCATTGCACCCTCACTCAAGCCCCTTTGCACAGTTCCTCCAGAGGTAACTGATCCACAAGCTCTAGCTGACTTATACGCCAGCACCCTTACCAATTCCATCAACGTGGTAGCACCGCTCATCCCTAGGAAGGCTAAACCGTCCTGCCACCTTAACCCTTGGTTAACCACAGACCTCCAAACCTTGCGAAGTAGAACAAGTTACTCTCTTACCTGGTAACGTTCTTTCGATGGGATGGTCCGACGACATATTCCATATCTTTGACAGTAATCACCACAGCTGTGCTGCTTCGGAAAATTTTCGGCATCTGCCTCCTGCGTCGATGACGTCGATGCGCCGTCCCCGAGGACCTCCTCTGACAGCCGACGTCACCCGATGTGATAAGTAGGACGCACGACGCCCGTAGCCTCAGTTGTAGTTTTTTCCCCCAGAACGTGTGACACCAGTCTTCTGCCAGTCAGACACACAAGGCCTTGCAGAAACGTAAGCTGCAATTGCATAAGAAATTCTGCAGCGGGGAAGGTAGGGAGGGAGCGATATGGAATACGTCGTCGGACCATCCCATCGAAAGAACGTTACCAGGTAAGAGAGTAACTTGTTCTTCGAGGGGATTGGGTCCTCCGACGTGTTCCATATCTTTGACAGACTCCCAAAGCAGTACCAAAGCAAGGAGGTGGGAAAAGAATTTAGAACACAAATTTAGCATGCCCAATCGAATTGCGGAATAGAGGACTGCCTTGGCAAAGGCCAGATCCTGTCCTCGGATGGAATCGAGGGAGTAGTGACGTACAAAAGTATGTACAGAAGCCCAGGTGGCTGCATCACAGATGTTACGAATAGGAACACCCCTCTGCAAGGCAGTAGATGCAGCCATACCCCTGGTAGAATGGGCCCGTAAGCCAGCCGGTGGGTCCTTACCCGCCAAGTGGTAACACTCGGAGATAGCCAAAATAATCCAACGAGACAAAGTCTGTTTCATCGCAGCTTGTCCCAAACGCTTTCCAGCGTAACCAATGAAGAGTTGATCATCCACTCTGACCCGGGACATGCGTGAAATATAAAAGCTCAACGCTCTCTTAGGATCAAGCCTATGGAGCCTCTCCTCTTCCTTACCAGGATTTGGAGGAGGATAGAATGCCAGAAGAACAACCTTCTGGCCCAAATGAAATTCCGAAACCACCTTCGGAAGAAAGGAAGGACGAACTCGAAGGACAACCCTGTCCTTATGCCTGCAAATCACTCACTCTGCGAGCGGAAGTAACCGCAACCAAAAACACAGTTTTCAGAGTTAACAGTCTCAAAGGGCAAGAATGCAAAGGCTCAAACGGAGCACCCATAAGAAACTTAAGAACAAGATTCAAATCCCAACCTGGCACCAGAAAAGGTGACGGAGGGAACACATTAGTGAGCCCTTTCAAAAACTGAGAAATTAAAGGCATCTTAAAATAGGAACATTCTATGGACGAGCGCTTAAATATGGACAGCACCGCCAGGTAACCTTTAATGGTACCCACTTGCAAGCCCCTGTGGGCCAAAGAAAGCAAAAAGGACAGAACCATGGGAATGTCACATTCAAAAGGATCCACATTCTTAACTCAGCACCAATCGCAGAATTTACGCCAACGGCAACGGTACAGAGACTTTGTTGCCGGCCGTCTGGCCGAGAGCAACAACTCCAACACGTCTTCAGGGAGGTCCCAATCCTTATACCTTAACCTTTCAGAAGCCAAGCGTGAAGGTTGAGGGATCTGACCTCTGGATGGAAAACCTGACCCCCCCTCACGTGAGAGCAGATCGTCCCGGTAGGGAAGACGACGTGGAGCGCAGATGGACAAGTCGAGAAGGTCCGGGTACCACGTCCTCCGGGCCCGCGCCGGGGCAATGAGGATCATCCGGGAACCGAACCGCCGTAACCTCCGCAGTACTTGTGGGATGACAGGGACTGGAGGAAACGCGTACAGCAGTGGGAATGACCACTCCACCACAAACGTGTCTCCTAAGGCTCCTTTTGGAGGAAATTCCTGCGAGCAGACCCTTTTGCACTTCCGGTTGACACTGGGGGCGAAGAGATCCACTTGAGGGGTCCCCACAGGGCGAAGATCTCCAGGAGAATCTCCTGAGCCAGCTCCCACTCATGAGAGATCGTGCTCTGCCTGCTCAGAGTGTCCGCCGTCTCGTTGTCGTCTCCGGCCAGATGAACAGCCGAGATTGAAACTTCCTGCTGGATGGTCCAGAACTCGAGCTGCATCGCCTCCCTGCACAGAGGAAGTGACCCTGCCCCCCCTTTTTGTTGAGGTAGTGCATGGCCACTGTGTTGTCCGTTAGAATCAGGACACTCTTTCCTTGCACAGTCGGCAGAAAAGCCTTCAGGGCTAGCCTGATGGCCCTCAGCTCCAACAGATTGATATGGAGTCTGGACTCCAACGGAGACCAATGACCGATGACTGTCAACTCGTTGGCATGAGCTCCCCATCCCGTGAGGGATGCGTCCGTCACAATCGTCACCTTCGGCCAGGGCAGCCAAAATGGAGCCCCCCTCATCAGATTGCCTTCGTCGGCCCACCACAGAAGGTCCTGGGCGACCGAAGACGGCACCTGAACAGGGTCCGACATCCTGCCGGAGGACAGACCACTGGAGCTTGAGTGCCCATTTCAAAGATCTCATCCGCAACCTGGCCTCTGGCACCAGAAGAATGCAGGATGCCATGAGGCCGAGCAACCTCAAGAACTGGAACGCAGGGAGCGTCTGGGCAAGTTGAAACTTGTGCACCATCTGCTGAATGTGAAGAGCCTTCACCTGGGGAGGAAAACACAGCCCCAGGGATGTGTCGAGCACTGCACCGATGTACTGGAGCCGCTGTGTTGGCATCAAATGGGACTTCTTTAAATTGAGGGAGAAGCCCAGCTTGTGAAGGGAGTGGCAGGTGACGGACAGATGATCCAGGACTTGCTCGGGAGAGCTCCCCCTGATCAACCAATCGTCCAGGTAAGGGTAGACGTAAATCCCCCCTTTCCTGAGATGCGCTGCCACCACCACCATGAGCTTGGTGAAAACCCTCGGGCGGAGGTCAATCCGAATGGCAGGACCCGAAACTGAAAGTGCGAGTCGCCAACCGCGAACCTCAGGTACTTCTTGTGCTTGGGATGGATCGGCACATGGAAGTAAGCGTCCTTGAGGTCGAGAGACACGAACCAGTCCTGAAGTTGAAGGCCCTGTAGGACTTGAGAGAGAGTAACCATCTTGACCTTGTCGTTCCTGAGGAGTTTGTTCAAACCGCGCAAGTCCATGATGGGTCTCAATCCCCCGTCTTTCTTCGAAATCAAAAAATAAGGGGAATACCATCCCTTGTTCCTCTCCGCTACAGGCACCAGTTCTATGGCGCCTTTCTCCAGCAGGGGTTGAATTTCCTGTGCAAGGAGCGGATCCGGACTCTTCAAAGAGAGGTTCCCAGGTGGATTGTCGTGAGGCCTCTGCCGAAAGGGAAGACAGTAGCCGTGGGTTATGATCTCCAGAACCCACACATCTCAAGTAATGGCACGCCACTCTACAAGATGCTGCGCCAGCCTCCCCCCCCGGCGAACCATGGGACCTGGCCTCATGACTGAGTGGTAGCGGCTGCGGCGTTGCCTGAGGGCAAAGAGGCAACTGCCCGAGCGGCCTTGGCACCTCGAGTACCCTGTTTTCTACCTCTGGCACTCTTACGGTGGCCTCTTTGACTGACAGCTCCTCTCGCTTTACTGAAGGACGAGTAATAGCAAAAGGAACCTCCCCTCTATTGTTGTCCCCTAGGACGAAAAGGCGGAGGTTGTCTAACTGCAGCGCCCAACGACTTTGCTGCAGCTTTGGAGGTCTGCAACATCGCAAGGCTCTCGTCAGCCTTGCTGCCAAAAAGATGTTCACCGTCAAAGAGCATGTTGAGGAGCCGGGACTGCACATCAGGAGCGAACCCAGACTTCCGCAACCACACAAACCTGCGTATTACGGTGCTCGCCGCCATGGACCGGCTGACACAATCTGCCATGTCCAAACCCGACTGAACGGCCTCACACATGGCATCCTTGCCATCCTGAACCATAGCAAGGAAACCGTCCCGTTTGTCCCCTTCGGGAATATGTTAAGCCGCTAATGCAACACAGTTCCACAGAGTGTGTGTGAAACGAGACAAGGCACATACGGAGTTGGCCGCCTGAAGCGCCATACCCCCTGAAGAAAACACTTTCTTCGCCCAGCCATCAAAACGTTTGTCGTCCCTATCCGGAGGGATGGTAGGATACGATCCCTGCTTTGCCGGGGCCATAGCCGCCTGCACCACCAAACTCTCCGGAGTGGGGTGCCTGGACAAGTAGCAGGGGTCGCTACTGGCTGGATGGTATTTTCGCGACAAAGACTTGCCCACTGCCGAGAGACTCTCCGGAGCAGTCCAAGCCGCCGCCACCCTTCTCTGCAGAGCCATATGAAATGGCAGTACCGGGTCAGTGGGGGGACCAAGATCGAGGATGTCTGTGAGATCATCCTGAACAAACTCCCCTGGGGGAGCTGACCATCCCAAGTACTCGGTGACCCGAGACATAAGGCGCCGGTACGAAGAATCGGCATGAGTGCCAGGCTCAGGCCTACAAAACTCCATCTCCAGAGAAGAGTCCAGTCCACTGGCATCATGCAGTGACTGCCTCAGGTCATCAAATTGGCTATGGCCCGAGAGAAGCTCAACTGGCACCGTAACCGGAACCAAGCCCTGATCAGAGCCCTCATCACCCTCTGAAATGTACTCCAGGCGGTGAGAGGTAGACACCTGGGGACCAAAGCTATGCCTAACCTTAGCCAGAGCCTTTCTAGGGGCTGCCCCCCATGCCACGGGGCCCCTCTGACACCACCGCCTCGAAAGGTGGCGAGGGCGGCTAACCAGTCGGCGCCGGCCGTCGAGAGAATCGGCGTCGAGCGAATCGGCGTTGACGTCAGCCGCAGCGCCGCCAACATCGGCGGCATCGACCCAGGCCTCGAAGCCAAAGCTCCGAGGTGTCCTTTGGCGATCTAGGCGCCGACAGCGTCGACGACCCCCTCGGAGGCAGAGCCTCGAGAGAGGTCGTCGACGACCTCAGCATGGCGAGAACGGTTACCCTTGTCCGAGCGGGACCTCTCCCGCGAACCGTGCCGACCACCCGAGCCCAAAGGCATGCGAGCGGTGTCTCTCGACCGATCACGACCGACCCCACTCGGAGGCGCGGACGGACCTGTGCCCTGCGATTCGAGAATCGCTAACATCTTCTTCCCGAAGGAAGCCCATTCCTCCGGTGTCGTTTGCATGGTGGGATAAGCAACCAGCCGACGGGCGGAGTCCTCGCTAGGGACGGGGAAGGCGACCGATGCCGGCGCTTCCGGGAATGCCTCGAAGAGGCAGAGGAGTGGCGAGACCGACTGCTGGAAGGAGACCCACTGGACCTCCGACAATGACGCGGAGAGTCGCCTCTTGAATCATCCGTCGAAAGCCCCAACCTCGACTTCCGGGGCTTAGACACCCTACCTACCGACAACTTCTTCTTGTGCTCCCGCAAGGCCTTGGCCGTGAGCGACTGACAGTCGATACAGTCGTCCGTGTCGTGGGCCTCCCCGAGGCACCAGAGGCAGGCGTCGTGCGAGTCCATTACCGACATCTTGGACCCACAGTCCCCGCATTTCTTGAAGCCCGGACGCGGGGATGAAGACGAGGTAGACATCGTCACGAACAGGCTTTTCACAAAAACCGAACAGGTTCAAAGAACCGAGAAGAATACAACAGAACTCCAAAGAGTCGATGCGTACCGAGATTCACGAAGCGAACACGCTCGCGGAAAAAACAGAACTGAGGTTACGGGCGGCGTGCGTCCTACTTATCACATCGGGTGACGTTGGCCGTCGGAGGAGGTCCTCGGGGACGGCGCATCGACGTCACTGACGCAGGACGCAGACACAGAACATTTTCTGAAGCAGCATAGCTGTGGTGATTACTGTCAAAGATATGGAATACGTCGGAGGACCCAATCCCCTCGAAACAAAAGACAAGTAGAAGCAATCTGGGAAAAAACACCAAGCCCCTAAAAACAGCCTTTATCAAAATCGCCATAGAATACAAACAAGCCATCACAGCAGCTAAAGCACGAGTATACAACTCCAGAATCTCAAAAGCCAATTCAAACTCTAAGGAATTATTCAAAATCCTCAGAGAAATAGAAACACCAGTCACAGCCCCTAACC
Organism: Ambystoma mexicanum; assembly: GCF_040938575.1. Lineage (NCBI taxonomy): Eukaryota > Metazoa > Chordata > Amphibia > Caudata > Ambystomatidae > Ambystoma > Ambystoma mexicanum. The sequence goes on from NC_090937.1 coordinate 609,689,149, forward strand.
CCATTAACAAAGACAGACCATGGCGTATAAGCATTCAGAATGCCAAGAGGGATACAATGAGCCTACAAAAGAATAAAACTGAACAAAAACAGAATAAATTGAGCCCATCCAACCCCCCCCACTCCACACCAGAATGCACCCAGCACCCGCTTTCCAATTCAGGGAAATATTGGAAGCAGAAATAACCAGCATCATCAAGAACCTTAAACCTTCTAACTGCAAGGGAGACATATGCCCAGCAGCTGCAATCAAAGATTGCTCTGAACACTGTGTGCCCTTCATCACCAAATTAATTAATGCCTCCTTCTCGTCCAACACTGTTCCAGCTAGACTCAAGGAATCCTGGGTCCGCCCACTACTCAAAAAACCTTCACTTGACCCCACCAATCCAAACAACTACCGCCCCATAACCACAGTACCCTTCTTGCTGAAGATTTTAGACAGAGCAGCATGTAACCAGATTCAATCGTACCTTGAATCTAACCACATCCTAGGTATTTGCCAATCAGGCTTCCGGCCTGGCCATAGCACCGAAACAGCTCTATTAGACCTTAAAATCCAACTCGACTCCTTCAGAGATGAAGGCAAACTGGCCATCCGTCTTCTGCTAGACCTATCAGCTGCATTTTCAACTTAGCAAACCACTCCACTCTATGCCACAACCTCATCAATTCAGCTAACTTCACTATGAATGCCACCTCATGGATAGCCTCCTTCCTAGAAAACAGAACTATGAGAGTCTTCTCATACACAGCTAGCGGTTCCCCCCACCCCCACGCATACCCATCCCGTGCAGCATCCCACAAGGTTCCCGCGTGTTCCCTTCCCTCTATAACATATTCACAAAACCACTGTTCATTGGTATATGATATGCCGGAAGAAGCCGGCATATCATATACCAACTATGCCGATGATAACCAAATCCTCCTACCCCTGTCAGGCTGCTACGAAAAAGACTCACATCTGCTCAACAAAACATACTCCATAATACAAGCCTGGATGGCCTCAAACTACCTCTGTCTAAACGAGGAGAAAACCGAGATCCTACAGGCAGGCCCACCTGCTATGCTACAGAAACGTGGCCCCAATACACTGCTTTCAATATAGACGGTACCCAGTCTCAATCACAGTAAAAACAATTGGGGTTTACTTAGACTCAGCCCTCGCTCTCACCAAACATGTAAATGGTGTGGCATCCTCAGCAGCATACACAGCCAAGCTTATCAGTGCTGCAAGACAATTCCTAACCGCCGAAAGTTGTGTCACCATTGCTAGCGCCACCACAGGAGCAAAACCTGACTATTGTAATGTTCTCTTCGCTGGAACCTCAAAAAAGAACAAACTCGAAATCATTCAAAACAATACCCTTCGGGTGGCCTGAAACATCCCCAAGAGAGACCACATTTCCGCTGCCAGAAGAAAAGTGCATTGGCTCCACATTAAAGAAAGAATAATTTTCAAAACACTATCCATGGGTCACAAATGCGTGAGAAATTCTGCCCCGAAATACCTGCTTAGAAAATTGAGAGAGCCAACTCCAACAGACCAATTAGAGCCATCTACACACACCACCTCTCCGTACCCAAAACCAAAAGAGCTAAAGGAGGAGGTTCCAGCTTTGCAACGGTTGCAGTCAACCACTGGAACTCCCTCCATTCGAATAGAAGAGCGGAGAGCTCCTACTGGACATTCTGCAAGGCTTTGAAAGCTTGGCTCTTCACCTAAACTGTTAACCCACTTTGGGTCACAAACACGCATGCGCTCAGGACTGATATACCTCTGGGTTATTGTACATTTTCCCTTTTAAGTGTTTTTGTATTTTTTCCCTTTCTAAGTGTTTTCGTAATTTGTTCCTCTAAGTATGTATCATGTAGGGTGGCGCTGTGGAGCAGCCCAAGGTGGCTGCTTAGCCTTTGAGCTTCGTGTGGCTCCGGCATTCATCCGCCTGCATCTGCGTTCACCGTTGCCTTACATACTCTTGCCACGGCTGGACAGTTGCCCCTCTGCGTCAGGCTGTACCTGGCAACATTTCGGCTCGATTTGGTAACTGGAGGCCCATCTGTGGGCCACCTTCGTTGGAGGCCTGCTAACTCACTGAAGCTGCGGCGTGTGCCCAGCCCCCACCTCCTTCTCCTCGAGTTCCGGTGCACTTGGAGCGAGAAACGTGCCGCCTGACTGCTCCGCTTCTCCCCCCGGGTGCCCAGCAGAGTTATCTGCGACCCGACTGGGGAGCTGGGTCTGGGCCCTCGGCAGCCCCCCCTGGGATGTGCCACTGCACGTATACTCGGCTGCCGGGGCCGTCGCTGGAGCACGCCGCGACCACCATCCCTGCACCCGGGGCTGGAGCCCCCCCCCCCAGGCCACGTGTGGCGGCCGGGCCGGAGCCCGGCTGCGTTGACAGACTTGGGAGATTTGAACGGGCATCGGAGAACCGCGCTGATAAGGTGAGGAGAGGAGGGGGGACAAGCTCCGTAGAAATCATGGCGCACACGGCATCCGCTCACCTCAACGCCCTGCCTACCCGATCCAGGCCATAATCCCCGGCCGACACGTTCCAAATGATGAAAATTTGGCAGCGGGGAGACGTTTACATTGCAGTGCAAATGTGCCAGCTCTCAGCCACTAATTTACACATTTTTACAGAATCCCTAGTGGTGAAATGGTAGACACGTTTGAAAAGACTGTATCAGAAATACATGGGAGACCAAACAGTAGTAAGGTGTGTTGGTGAAGTGGCCCTTTTTGTCCAATTAAAAAACAGCAATAGGTACAAATGTAGCAGTATTGTAGAAATAAGAATGTCAGATTGTTTACAAGTTGCGAAGATTATTTGCAGGGTATACACACTGGTATACCTAGTGGCAGGGCTCCTGAGCAATACTACTTCTCGTACATCGATGTCACTTTACTCTTGTCAGGCCTTACCTACAGTGACACTTTTATGAATGGTACTGGCCCCTGAGATTGTTTCATACATCAATACAATCGGAAGGTCTAGAATCAATTTCATATCGTTATATTGAGTTGATGTTCTGGTCAACCAATCTTCTGGGATATAGGACACATGAACATCTTTTCAAACTACCACTTCTAGCAATGTACTATAGACAGGGCTTGTAAACTTTTATCAGTAAAAAAACAAGACCGTATTACTCCTACATTACTTTATCCCAGTGTTGTCATACCTTAAAAATACATCCTATTACTTCTCACCTCCATTGCAGACCAATGTCTGTGTAGATGTGTTTCCTCAAGGAGAAGCCGCTACTTGTTCTTTTCAAACTGACTCCCCATTACGATTGGTCGGCTGCTCTCTAGGCAATACCCGACCACACCGCACCTGCAGCGACTCATTCAGATAGAACGTTATTCCAAATTATCCTGCTGGTTCACAGTGCTCCAAAAGGTTCCACCCGGTCTTTGGCCCACTGGTTGTCAATGTTTCAGGTGGCACCGAGTACCTTAGTCCCACAGTGCCTAGCCCCTCCAATTTCCCCACCAGCTGATCTGTGCCAGTGCACAGGCCTTGTCCTCCAGTAGAAGTAGGATTCCAAACCACAGGCAGCTTCACACTGCTGCTACTGGCTCAAATCCACTTCAGTGCTTTCAGCCTCTTGTGACAACCCACCTCTTCACATCGGTCAGCAGCAGCCGTCAGCTCCGTCTGGAGCCCTCCTCAAACAAATCAGATGCAGAGAGTTTCTATACCAGCATACCTCAGGAATGCAGTAAATCTATCTTTGGCCATACATGAAGCACTCAACCCCCGATAGTAAGGTAGGAGCGCCAGTCAGCAGTTCACATCATCATCCTGGTATACCATCTTGTCTGTTGGAGGTGGGGGTTAGGCTTCAATCAGCGAACTCACACGTTCATTTTTCCTCTTCTTCTGGGTCTTTTGGTGGAGGCATATACATCATCTGTTGATTATTTGGAGTGGAAACATCAAATATCTCAGGCTATCAATGTTATGATCACAAACAGTCATAATTTAAAGTGTAGACAAATAATATGAAATTACATTTTTTTCCTCCATCAGACAGTAAATAAAAACATTACAATTTGTTACATACCAAGAAAACAGTTGGCATTTGCCTTCTAAAGGCAATCTCAGATGGGAGTTATTAATGAGAGGCAGCAGAGCAATCACTAAACAATGGTCTGGGATAAAGCATCCAATGTGGCAAGAACAGTTCTGATCCATAGCTTATGGTTGAGAGAGTAACACCAGAAGTGAGGCGCTATCACAACCAGTGTGGAAATCCCTACATGTACATGTTACTTTGTCTTATGTCATGCTTCCCCAAAAAAAGCCAATGATTACAGAGACAGACACCAATTTTTAGAAGAGAAGGGATTCAGTTTTGAACTCGCTGTGTACACTTGGGAGCACAAGAAGGTAATTTACACGAGAATGTGAAAAGATTCTTCTATAGAAAGCAAAAGGCTCAAATGGCATGTATTAGTGTTACAGTTCCTTTACAAAAGCAAACACCAACTAATGAGGCATACACCTGTTTTTAAAGAAAGCAAAGACATGAAATGTGAAAGCAAATACATTAATGTGTTTTTCAATATGAAGGATTCTATGCATGTTTACATTTAAAACGATTCAGTGTTGAAGTGGACAGAAGCAAGGAGAAAGCATGTGATTTACAGAGCTTTATATTTTCTGAATAAAACTTAAAAGCACACTGTGGATTGTTAACTCAATGAGTGGCAAATGAAAAATTACTGAATGTCTGTTCTTTACACATCTCCATATGGTCTAAAGAAATGTATGGAATTGTGTCTAAAATGACATGGTAAGGTTAATTTCCACTAAAGAAAAGGGAGAATCCCCAGGCCTGTAAATAATGCATTGCAAAGAAAATCAACAAAATTGTGAAAACTGAAATTCAAAAGAAGGCAACAGAGCCCATTTACACCTTTCTGCAGAATAAGACTATAACCCTACCACCCTAAGGTCAATGCCACAAACCCAGGTGGATAGTGAGTGGAAGGAGGTAGCATTTTAGTCCCCCCCTCCCCAATTCCTACACTTCCTGGGTAGGCCCAGTCATGGCTGCTTTGGGTCGAGGGCCCTGGCCCCGGAGCACTCATGTGGGAATACCTTTAGGAACTGTGAACCCTTTCGTGTGGGAATATCTCTAGGAATGTGACCCCCATGCATACACCCCTTATAACCATATAAGACCAGAAGTGAATAAGACTCCATTTTGTAAATCACCAACTCCATTTTACAAAGCTAACACAGTCGTGGAGGTTTCACTCAGGCTTGCAACTCTCCCCGTTAGGCGCACACAGCGAGCAAGTTCCTCCCCCCACCTCCTCCCCTGTGCCATCTATGCGACTGTTCGGTTCCCAGGAGAAGGCTGGCCGCGAGAATGCAACAAAATCCACACTGTATCTTCTACCTTCCGTCTCCCTTCACTGGCCCGGATGCAGCCCAGAGCAGGGGCCAGGGAAAAAGCTATTTGTCTCTATAAACCTGCCTCACCGACCCCGGCCATAAAAACATAATCCCGGTGCCCTTTAGGGCAGAGTCAACAGTTAAGCAGACCCTTAAGCCGTGAGCCTATTTTTTTCCTTCCAATAAGGATAAAAGTAAGTTTCCTATGCAAAGTCGTACAAACATAATAGTAGACTAAGGAGGCCTATGAGTGAACAATGCAAATACATAGACGTGTGTAAATAGAAGTTCTTATGTTACCTCGCTGCAATGAAAGCACGATGCCTGGTTCATAGCAATAGTTTGTAATAGTACAATACTTAACCGAATGCTAATCTGTACACACCAGCACCATGCTACCTCACTTTTATAAGGTCAAATGTAAATACATGTATAGTGTTATATAAGCATAATGCAGATGTTGACCACTCCTGGCTAGCCTCACCCCCAGTAAAAAACAAACCCATAGACCCTGAGCTGTAACTTGTACATTTACAAATAGGTGAATTTCGAGTCAAAGATATGTTTTATTTCCTGATCCCTTCTTAATGCATTCTTTGCTTTCCCTTTGTGTTATGAGAGTGCTCAGTCAAATGGAAGATGAAGTATGTCCTAACCCAATGTGATTTGAGCGTAAAATAGCCAGCCACGTGTTAAAAGCTACATGTAAAGATTGTGTTCTGAAGCACCCTGAACTACTGTATAACATGAAGCCAGACTGCAAAGGGGCCGGCCTCAATTCGTTCCAGTTCACCTGGGTGCCAACAGAGAGTTAGTGATGTTTAGATACTGAATCACTGAACCCCCCACAATGAAATGCATGCCCATCATGATATGTACCTTTTGTGTACCATCTCAGCCATCTATTCTAAATTCCTCCTTGTTGTTGTTAAATGGACACCTACAACCATGCACTAACCCCATGAACTCTACCCCGTAGCCAGTATATTCAGAGTTGTTTGAACAAGGGGAGCATCACATATGATGCGAGACGGTTAATTCATGACTAGTAATAAATAACCTGCCTTTGAACCCTATTTTCACAAGTGCTCAGACATAGGCCTTTTCTCTGGACAAAAAGATCAGAGTTCTGAATGATTGGGAGTGCATGTCCACAAGGGCAAATGTTACACGGCTAGGATGTCGACGGTTACATAAATGGCAACATGAAATACCAGGCTGATGAGCCCAGCTGACCGAGTGACCCCGGACACCATGTCATCTCATCACGTGCCCTCAGGCCAATCGGTCGCCTCCAGCCCTATAGCACCTATAGGTGCTTGCCCTTAGTGACCAATCCCAACTCATCATGTGCCCCCTAGGCCTCCCCTCTCGTGGATGATGCAAAAGTTGTATAAAACCGGTTTGTAACATGTTTTCTGCAGAGCGCTCTCGGCGTGAGCAGAGTAGTTTCTGCTTGCCCTAATTTTAGATAAAAGCTTTGATATCACTCAAACTTGGTCTTGGTCTCATTCCCTCCTGGGATGTACTTTTATTGACTCTGTTGGGTGATTTACCAGCATTTATTGGGGGTCTCTCACTTACAATAGTCATCCGTCTTCTGGGTCGATGATTAGTCCGGCCTACTGTGCTGTGTTCAGAAAACACATGACTACTTTATTAGGATGCCTGTTCTTTTTTGTGCGTTTTCTCCAATTGTTCCCACTCTACAAGGGGATAAGCCTACTCCACCACAGAGAAGCAGGATTAAGACCCCTCAGAACTACGGAAACAGCCTTCATCTCTATCTGTGATGATCTCAAGAATCAGCAGGATGTGAAAGGTACAGCAGCACTGGACCTTTTGGATTGGTCATTGCAATTAAAGATGATCAATCCCTTTATGCTAGCCAACCAACTGCTCCAGTTCTGACTGAACACAAGACTGAAACAATCCTCCTTCATGTCCGACCCACTGCAAATGTATGCTTTCAATATGTTTATTACTTTTCCTAAGTTCATTTACAGATACAAATCATGTGTAATAACACAACAATTGTTGAAATCAAAAAACATGTAGATAACAATCAAATAGATAGGGGTACATATCAAAGAGAAATGGTGTGAGGCCCTAGCAGTGAATTCTAGGAATAAGCATTTTGAGGCTCAATTTCCTCCCTGCGTAACGTTAACGAAAGCTGTAAAAGCCTGGCACAAGACCTTTGCATCTTTCATTAGCATTTAGCCCCATTTTCAAACAACTGTATGGTGGAGAGGAGGAGAGGAATGCAACTTGCGTTTCTGCCACTCCCTTCCTTTCCACCATACGAATACTCCCCAGCATGTGCTCTGGCATTGATTTTCCTGCTGGTGCAAATGCTGTGAATCCCTATGTGGTGCAGTGGCTTTATACGCTGGCGAAAAGCAGGCAGACCCTATAGGGATCCATTGTAAGCACTGTAGGCCATGCATACATGGCAAGCAGCATTTACTAAATTTGCAAAAGCAGCGCATACACTTTTACGCTGTCTTTTGCACTGTACTTTTGCACTCCACCATTGCAAATGACCAAAACTTGACGGCAGGGCCCACCAACATGTATGCCTACACATAACGAGTCACCACCGCCGAATTACGAGCTCTTACAAATTGAGCTCCCTTAAATTCACTAGAAGAAAGCAACTATGCATCTAGTCAGGGGGCAACAATTACAGGACTGATTGGGCATCTTCAACTCCAGAAGAGGAATCTGAGTCCAAGTCCATAGCTCAAGAAGAGTACAAAAGGTAGTATTTGCTTTCAGTCCAGGTACACTTCTGTTTGCATGAGGGAAGCAAGGTCAGGGTGGAACGCTCTTTGAGCTCATTAAATATAGCCATTTGGCTACAGACCAGAAGCAATGGCAAACCAGTTTGTGTCCTGCTTTTCTTACAAATATCAAATATATATCCCACACTATCAAATAGGATTCAAAGCCATCCCTATTTCTTTCCACTCACCCTTCAGTACATCTGACCAAAACATAGAGCTCTAGGAAGACTGGTGCATACCTACCATAGCCTGCAAGCAGGAGCAGACAGCGCACATTCACAGCCACATATCTGGAGGATGAAGGCTGGTGAAATCAGGGCCCAGGACTCCATCTAGGCTCCAGCGCCCCTGCATCCCGGCACATCAGACAGGTCACCAGTGACCATCTGCAGAAACGGACTGGCCCACACAACCACCATGGCCACATCATGGTAAATGAAGTGACACAGTATGGACTTAGGCTCCCACAATAGCTCTGGCTCCCACCCTACCCAGACACACCGGGCCAATCCAGTGGTGGTCTCTGACAAGACTAGCAATGGGAGGTCAACAGAGCCCAGGACCACCACAACCAGCCTCATCCATAACACAGTATGGACCACATTGAAAGGAAGCTCACCAGTGGCTCTGTCGCCTGAGGGCAACCGCCTTCCTCAGCATGGATGAGGGGGGTCTGGAAGAGTACCCAAGAAGATCCCTTTGTGCAACCAGCACCATGGCACTCTTATTTCATTTCAAAACCTGCAGGCTACTCAACGTGTGTAACACTCCAGTTTTGATCATAACTGCAGGATCAATTATTATCTGTCTGGTGGGTGTGCAAAGATCTCTAAGTAGCCAGCACCTTTATTACCAGCCCAGTGGCACCTGACCCATTCCGATTAATGTACCTTCCTGAAAAACTCTGAACCATATCCTTTGGCCTGTGGATGGTCCCTCTTTCGCCACTGCTTTTCATGATCCACCTCAGTTCTATCTAAGCACTAATCTGATCTTTTAGACTGACATAATGAAACTACACAGGCGACATACAAATCATCATTCAGAACTGCAAATCCCCCTGGGCTCCTTTCCCAGATATGGCTATCTGTCTCCACAAAATCCATCATTTTCTAACCCTACAACTTGCATATCAAGGCTATGCAAAAAAATGTACATGTGGAAATGCCTACTTGCTAACTCAACTGGTACCCTGCGTTCCTACCCCACTAACTCATGGGCCTCAGTTCAAGTGTTAGCAATACTGACATGGATGAAAAGAAGGAAGGCTCTTGTTCTACGAGGCTCCGCAGGAACACATTTCTCATTCTCTGCACTGATTGGCCATGAACCACCAAGTCTGCATCAAGGTCTCCTGTATTAACTAAACTACAGATATGGCATGGTAACAGATCACAACGATTCAAAGTTAAGGTTCTAAAACTTTATACATTTTTCAAGGATGTTATAAGGATAGAAATGATAAGGGGAACTAAACTACAGGTGTCAGAATGTATTAAGGGAAGTGCCTCATGGGTAAAAATATGAGAATACTGGTATTCCCAATGGTTTGCTAATGTCAGGTCTTTAGGATTCTCATTTCCTTGAAAATAACACCCTTCTAGCATTCTCCTACCAGCAAGAATGTCATGCCTCTGCTTAGGGTGATTGTCAGTCTAGAGAATCGCACCCTCTAGCCATGGGTCACCTCTTGGGCTAACAACTATACCTTTCAACAAGCACTTCTTCCACTATTTCATAAGGTTTTTTCAGGGTGTGATATTGTTATCATCCAGCTAATTGCCACCACCCTGGGTTGTAAACTTTGTGTTGTCTCTCTTAAACCTGGTTTCTCCATTGTCTGAAATATAGGTCCCAGCAAATTCAGCTTTCAAAGCTGGTCTCCCACAGAGTCTGGTCTATAGCTCTAAGCAAGCTCAGTAATCTTGCTTTCAAGTCTCTCAATTAATACTGGTGGTATTGTTAATACAAGTGGACTCAGAGAATAATCTACTTACCATTGGTTGGCCAACAGGGCCTGTCCAAAACGAAGGGCAGACTATAAGAGAAGTTATCGATTCTGGGACTACAACAGGCTGACAAGGGCTGAGTACAGATTTGTGTTCTGTGCCAAGCAGGGGACCCCTGTACAAACTCATGGCTCTGCACTCTGGCGGTGATTGAGCACACATTGTGGGCCCCTGACAACAGTTGAAATGGTGGTTATTGACTACTTCTCCAGCCAATCGGAATTGGAAACCATTAATTCAATCACTACTGAAGCAGTGCTCCCCAAACTAGACATTATTCTTGCCAGGCATGTGTTGCACCTAACAATAAAGATGGACAGAGGACCTCCCTATCAGGGTGGTGAATTCTACCAGCCTCTCGAAAATCTGGTGGATGAAATACCCCATGTTGGACCCAAGCCAATGAAGATGCAAAACATATTATGTGAACTCTCAAAATGATCCTGCAAATTGGCTGAAATTGAAAGACCTCTGTACCAGTATTCATGTCAGTATTACTCCAGGTCACTTTCCTTTACATGGGTAGTTTGAGCCGTAGTTCTGGTAAAATCGGTCTCCAAGGATCTCCAGCCAAATACATCTCTCCTGCTCTTCGCCGACTATAGACAACTCTGAAGTAATGTAGTCACATTTGAGTAACAACGTGCAAGAGTGCCCCTGGACAGCCAATGTGTCCACAATCACTTTTGGCAAAGAACAGGAAAATCAGAAACAAGTGAAGCATACCGTTTTAACATGCTCCATTCAAAGTGGTGGCCACAGAAGTGACAATGCCTACTGCTCATGGAGGATGACCCTAAATACTTCTCACTTCAAGAAGCTAAAGCAAGAATGTAGAGTTGACCATAATTAATGAATGTCAAGAATAGAAGGAAAGTAGTCCCAGGAGACTCATGGTTGATAAGTAAGGGGGCACTCAGGAGACAGCACTAACTGGAGATTGACCACCAAGGCAAGAGCCTCCATTTGAATGTCACCAATTTCAGACCCAGTAAGAGCCCAGAGAGAAATATCCAACTATTTTAGAGGATGTGTGCTCAATATATCACTTTCAATCACACTTAGATAGCATAATAGGGCCTGAAGATTCATAATAAACTTGAGGAGTGATGTAGTCTTTACAAACATGAGGTGGGCCCGGCTACTGCTCCTCATTGGTCCATGCTTCCATACAGACATAGATGCTTGCACACACTCAAGTGTTGGTCCTCGTTGCAGCATTGACTGTGTCCCTGCAGTAAAGCAAATGCTAGTTTCCACCCATTTGGAAAAACTTCTTGGACCCGATGCTACAGGCAACTAATCCTGTATATTGTTAACTGTACATTCTTGTAAATACGGCAACTCTTTATCTGTACATTCTTGTAATTTGTGAAATATGGTGTAATATTGTAAATTCATTTATATAACATTGTAACATTGTAAGCTTTGCATATACTTGTTGCTGCGCCCGGTAACCTAAGGGTCTGGTGCGCAATATAAATAAAATAAACAAATAAACAAACAAACAAACTTAAAATATCCAAATGGAGCCTTGCTAAAAAACGTAATAACTCAACTGGACGGTGTGAAAGGGTCCAAGACAGTGGAAGGGAAGAGCTCAGAAAAGGGGAAATTGCTTGCCAATCAGCCAGCCAAAATATTGCGACATGCAAGCTACACTGCCAGCCCGAACAGAACACATTTTTCCAAGCACCCGAGTGAAGTGGAGGCTACTGTGCGCTGTGTGACACTCAGAAGCCCGTCAGCTTGATTAAAATTATCTACTTTAATAAAGACCATTGAACTGTGTCGGGTGAAAGCTAACACCCTGAATAGATCATCTCTCGATATGGTAGAAGCAAGATTACAGATCGTTCTTTAACAGATATGCAAAACCTCAAAGTGCAAGAGAACTATTGAAGGTGCTGACACTCAGAGCAAGGTGAACCTGTATATAAAGTAGTTAATAAATTGGACTCCATGTTCACGGCTCACCCTAAGCTCATGCAGAGGCTGATGGCGGTAATGAAACTTCATGATCAAGTCATGACATTTTGGCAGATCCTAACCGTCCTGGGCACAACATAGCGCTTTGGCGTAAAGCGCTATATAAACTAATAAATACAAATACATAACAGATGAATAGAAACTACACAGTGCTACAGCTGGTCCACAATACCACACTGTGGTAGGAGACAATTGTGCCAAAGTAGATGCCAGAATCATAAACTGGTCAAATAACCTCCAATCCAGTAGGAGCCACTGAAGACATAGGCACTGAGATGAATCCCAGGGTATTGTCACTGCTCCCATGGGGGAAGCTCCTTCCCATGAGGCCAGGGAGGCGAGGCCGCTACCCGATAATCCCCCTTGGGGCAGTACTCTGCAGATGGATCTCATGGGGAGGGAAACCCTCTATGGGAACAGCGACGACCATCTTGGGAGAAGATGGCATGCACCCCCTCCGTCTCTGTCCCCTCACTCCTCTTATCCTACTCCACCCTCTATAGTTCCACACAGGTCTATATATTTCTGTAGGGCAGGAGACCCCCTCTAGATGTTCCTCCAAACCTATCAAGGATCACATCGACTCCCTGGCTCCTGCCCTGCCTGATTTCTGCAATCACTCCTCCGCAACCGGAGTCTTCCCATCCCCCTGAAGCACACCCTTGTGCTCCCCCTTCTTTAGAAACCCTCTGCTGACTCCTCATGCACAGCTAATTATCGTCCAATCTCCATCACTCCCTTCCTGGCGAAGCTCCTGGAGAAACTGGCCATCTCCCAGCTCAATCTCCATACTGAATGTGTTGGCTGTCTTTATGACCATAAGTCTAGCTTCAGAGCTGCCAGAAGCACGGAAACTGCTCTCCTGAACATCCGTGAAGATCTGCTGTCCAATCTTGACTCTAACACCCCTTGTGTCCTCACCCTACTTGATCTCGCATCTGCCTTTGACATGGTCAACCATGCCATCCTGCTCAACTGTCTCCGTGATAACCTGGGTATCAATGGTCAGGCTCTGGCGTGGCTGACTTCGTTCCTCTCTGACCGACTCTCCCAGGTCCAAATTGGGTTCTCTCTGCTACCTTTTTCTCTACCTGTGGTGTCCCCCAGGATTCTAACCTCTTTCCCTGGCTGTTCAACCAATACCTGGCACTCCTTGCTCACCGCATCGCCGCTCTCTGACCCAACTTTCAATGCTATGCGGATGACACCTAGCTCATTTTCAGGCTACCCTCTACCTCCTCCTCTCCTTCCCTCCTCTCTGACTGTCTGTCTGCTTTCCAGGAGTGGTGTGCCGCCAATGACCTCTGCCTTAATGCCAGTTAGACTGAGATTCTCCTCATCGGCAAACCCGCTCCCCCATTTCCTGTTGCTCTCTGGCTGGCCTCTCTTGGCCCTCTTCCCGTTCCCACCTGCAAAGCCAAAAACCTCGGGGTCATCTTAGACTCCACACTCTCCTTCTCTCTTCACATCTCTGACCTCTCCAAGAAGTCACACTACCAGCTGCACCTCCTCAGAGGTATTCTGCCTTTCCTCTCCTTCCCCCAGAAGCTCACTGTCTCCAGAGCCCTGGTTCTCTCTAGGCTGGACTATTGCAACAGCTTCTTTCTTAATCTGCCTGCTTCTACTCTCCGCCCTCTGCAACTCATCCAGAACAGGACTGCGAGACTTGTCATTGGCCTCAAGCCCAGGGATCGTATCTCTCCAGGACTTAAATCTCTGCATTGGCTCCCAGTGGCCGCGAGGATTAAGCTCAAAACACCCTGCATCATCCACAAGGCCTTCTGGGGTCTGGGGCCTCAATACCTCCAACTCGCTCTTCCTAAATATCTTCCTTCTCGAGCTCTTTGCTCATCTGCCTCCAACTCCCTCAGAGTCAGTCGCTTCTCCAAGCAACAAGTTGGTGGTAGATCTCTCTCTGGAACAGCCTCCCTTAAACTTCAGGAGAACCATCTCCGGTTCCGGAAACAACTCAAAACATTTCTCTTTGCTTCTGCTTTCTCTCCTCCTCTCCTCTGCTGACCCCCTAGCTGAAACCGGTACTGCACTGGCTACCTGGACACCCTTCTGATCCCAGGCTCAGGTCCCTCTCCTGCCAGCGTCACACACCTGCACTGCCCACCTGGTAACCCCTGCACTCGGGGACTGTTCTGTATCCCTTCAGTCCCCCCACCAGACCTCGATAGCTGATGTCCGCACTTACCCTTGCACTTGCTGGCCGCTATTTTATTTATTGTTATTATCTATTCCCATGTACTACACTTTCCTTTCCTCCCTTCCCACGCACTTGCGTGATCTGAATGACACCTGGCCTAGTAGGATCGTTGAATGTCCCCTTGTTCCCCTCCCTTGCCTCGTCGCACCTTGAAACACTTGTGTATAGGCGCGATATAAATGCCATATCATACATAGAACATACTCGGACGAGGAAAAGGGAAAACTACCCAGATGGAGTGCCTTTACCTACTCACACGAAGAAGATCGGGCAAGGAGGAAAAAGCCCACTGCGAAACCAATATACGCGTTACAGTCAATCAGAGTCAAACTTAATGATAAAAAGGGAAGAAGGACTGTGCACTGGGGCAGATCCTCACTGGAGGAATCGAGAGCTGGCTGGAGGCTCACCGCAGACAACAGGGTAGACTCATGGAGCCTCGCAGAACACACGCTGTGTTCAAAGTTGTCCTGGCTGGAGTATCAGAGGTCTGGGAGCCGGACCATGCGGTCGGAGCAAGAGACGCAAGCCGAGAGGGATGAGACCTGGAAACACGGCGAGGAGTTGTGGAGTGCGCAGGAAGGTGCACTGAAGCCCACAACAAGCAGAGGCAGTCCCGCAAAGCCACCAAAGAAAGCCAGTAACGCAACGAAAGGTACCTGGGTTACTGTAGCAGGTGGTGGTGATTACAGAGAACGAAGGAGGCAGTTGGGGAAAGGTGAGGAACCCCTTCTCCCTCGTACCAGTACTTGGGGAAATATACAATGCAGACATATGAGAAACAGTGCCCGACAGGTTAGTGAACCAGGCCTAGCTACGACATGCGATAAACCTGAGAGAGGGATGTGTGAGCCATATGAGACCAGGGAAACCCTGCAAGTACAGTGCATCTGGGACCCACATGAAGTCAGGGAAGCCCTGCCAGAACAGTACAGAAGGGTCAAGGACCCATTACAGTTTAAAGAAGAACACAAACAAGGGGCTGGGGACCACAGAACGTCAGAGAAGCCATGAGACAGCATAAAGGGAGGGAAAATACAAGAAATATAGACAAAGGTTTGAGGACCCATTGCTAAAAGACAATATACTTTCTGGAACAACAAGAGCTACAGTCAAGTCTGGCAGGATAGTGAACTAAACTTGTTAAGACATTTGTGAAGTGGAGGAAGAACAGGGAAAGGGACTTCCCCCACCTCCCCAATCTCCTGATTCTTGGTAACTGTGTTTTCTCGCCAAGAATTGAACATTTGAGTTGGAATTCAGAACAAGAGACGCCTCCTTCTGGATCAAGAATATCCCAGTTGTCCTTAGTAATATAGAGTGTAAGGGACGGAAATAGGTTTTGACACAGGGCGGTGGACACTTTGTTTTTGGACATCCTGACAGAGTCCTTGGTCATTTTGTTGAGGTAGGGAAAACCCTCTTAGAAATAGGGCCATACAGGTTTTCCTTTTCTTTTACTTTTAATAAAAGTCTTTGCCCACAAATATGCCACCTCTGTGTCAGACTAGTACTTCTGTACCCTTATAGGACCCAATGTAACACGCAGGTTGCAATCTTGCAACATGAACTGCAGCATGAAATCTACTTTAGAATGAAAATGGATTAAACAAAGGAAGAACCGTACATATATTTGGCAGTGGGTGTTATGATATCTTGCATAATATGTTTTTCCGGTTTAAGAACCAACTTTGTCTGTCTGAAAAGAACAAGTTACTTTCTTACCTGGTAACGTTCTTTCGATGGGATGGTCCGACGACGTATTCCATATCTATGACATGTAATCACCACAGCTGTGCTGCTTCGGAAACTTTTTTCGGCGTCTGCGTCCTGCGTCGATGACGTTGATGCGCCGTCGTCGAGGACCTCCTCCGCCCGTAGCCTCAGTTGTAGTTTTTTCCCCCAGAACGTGTGTCATTAGTCAACTGCCAGTCAGACACAAGGCCTTGCGGAACGTAAGCTGCAATCGCAAAAGAAATTCTGCAGCGGGGAAGGCAGGGCGGGAGCGATATGGAATACGTCGTCGGACCATCCCATCGAAAGAACGTTACCAGGTAAGAAAGTAACTTGTTCTTCGAGGGGATTGGGTCCTCCGACGTATTCCATATCTATGACAGACTCCCAAAGCAGTACCAGAGCAAGGAGGAGGGAAAGAATTTAGAATCAACATTTAGAATAGCCAATCAAATAGCAGAGCAAAGGACCGCCTTGCCAAAGGCCAGATCCTGTCCTCGGATGGAATCGAGGGAATAGTGACGTACAAATGTATGTACTGAAGCCCAGGTGGCTGCATCACAGATGTTGCGAATAGGAACACCCCTCTGCAGGGCAGTAGATGCAGCCACACCCCTGGTAGAATGGGCCCGCAAGCCAGCCAGTGGGTCCTTACCCGCCAAGCGGTAACACTCCGAGATGGCTAAAATAATCCAGTGAGACAAAGTCTGTTTCGTCACAGCTTGGCCCAAACGCTTTCCAGCGTAATCAATAAAGAGTTGATCGTCCACTCTGACCCGGGACATGCGTGAAACATAAAAGCTTAAAGCTCTCCTAGGATCAAGCCTATGGAGCCTCTCCTCTTCCTTACCAGGATGCGGAGGAGGATAGAATGCCGGAAGAACAACCTTCTGGGCCAAATGAAATTCCGTCACTACCTTCGGAAGAAAAGAAGGACGAACTCTAAGGACAACCCTGTTCTTGTGAAATACAGTGAAGGGTGGCTTAACTGAAAGTGCCTGTAACTCACTCACTCTGCGAGCGGAAGTAACCGCAACTAAAAACACAGTTTTCAGAGTTAACAGCCTCAAAGGGCAAGAATGTAAAGGCTCAAACGGAGCACCCATAAGAAACTTAAGAACAAGGTTTAAATCCCAACCGGGCACCAGGAAAGGTGACGGAGGGAACACATTAGTGAGCCCTTTCAGAAACTGTGAAATTAAAGGGATTTTAAAGTAAGAACACTCTTCAGACGAGCGCTTAAAGATGGACAGCGCCGCCAGGTAACCTTTAATGGTACCCACTTGCAAGCCCCTGTGGGCCAAAGAAAGTAAAAAGGACAGAACCATGGGGATGTCACATGCAAAAGGATCCACATTCTGAACTCTGCACCAGTCGCAGAACTTACGCCAATGGCAACGGTACAGAAACTTTGTTGCTGGCCTTCGGGCCGAAAGCAACACCTCCATCACGTCTTCAGGGAGGTCCCAATCCTTATACCTCAACCTTTCAGAAGCCAAGCGTGAAGGTTGAGGGATCTGACCTCTGGATGGAGAACCTGACCCCCCTCCCGTGAGAGCAGATCGTCTCGGTAGGGAAGACGACGTGGAGGGCAGATGGACAAGACGAGAAGGTCCGGGTACCACGTCCTTCGAGCCCACGCAGGAGCACTTGCGGGATGACGGGGACTGGAGGAAACGCGTACAGCAGCGGGAATGACCACTCCACCACAAACGCGTCTCCTAAGGCTCCTTTTGGAGGAAATTCCCGCGAGCAAAACCTTTCGCACTTCCGGTTGACGCTGGAGGCGAAGAGATCCACTTGAGGGGTCCCCCAAAGGGCGAAGATCTCCAGGAGAATCTCCTGAGCCAACTCCCACTCGTGAGAGATCGCACTCTGCCTGCTCAGAGCGTCCGCCGTCACGTTTTCGTCTCCGGCCAGATGAACTGCCGAGATCGAAACTTCCTGCTGGATGGCCCAGAACTCGAGCTGCATCGCCTCCCTGCACAGAGGAAGTGACCCTGCCCCCCCCTTTTTGTTGAGGTAGTGCATGGCCACTGTGTTGTCCGTCAGGATCAGGACACTCTTTCCTCGCACAGTCGGCAGAAAAGCCTTCAGGGCTAGCCTGACGGCCCTCAGCTCCAACAGATTGATATGGAGTCTGGACTCCGACGGAGACCAACGACCGCTGACTGTCAGCCCGTTGGCATGAGCTCCCCATCCCATGAGGGATGCATCCGTCACGATCGTCACCTCCGGCCAGGGAAGCCAAAATGGAGCCCCCTTCATCAAGTTGCCTTCGACGGCCCACCACAGAAGGTCCCGGGCGACCGAGGGCGGCACCTGAACCGGGTCCGACATCCTGCCGGAGGACTGCGACCATTGCGTCTTGAGTGCCCACTGCAAAGATCTCATCCGCAGACGAGCCTCTGGCACCAGAAGAATGCAGGATGCCATGAGGCCGAGCAACCTCAAGAACTCGAACGCTGGGAGCGTCTGGGCATGCTGAAACTTGTGCACCATCTGCTGAATGTGAAGAGCCCTCACCTGGGGAGGAAAACACTGCCCCAGGGAAGTGTCGAGCACTGCTCCGATGTACTGGAGCCGCTGTGTTGGCGTCAAATGGGACTTCTTTAAATTGAGGGAGAAGCCTGTGAAGGGGGTGGCAGGTGACGGACAGATGATCCAGGACTTGCTCGGGAGAGCTCTCCCTGATCAACCAATCGTCCAGGTAGGGGTAGACGTGAATCCCCCCTTGCCTGAGATGCGCTGCCACCACCACCATGAGCTTGGTGAAAACCCTCGGGCGGAGGTCAATCCGAACGGCAGGACCCGAAACTGAAAGTGCGAGTCGGCAACCGCGAACCTCAGGTACTTCTTGTGCTTGGGATGGATCGACACATGGAAGTAAGCATCCTTGAGGTCGAGTGACACCAACCAGTCCTGAAGCTGAAGGGCCTGGAGGACTTGAGAGAGAGTAACCATCTTGAACTTGTCCTTCCTGAGGAGTTTGTTCAAACCGCACAAGTCCATGATGGGTCTCAATCCCCTGTCTTTCTTCGAAATCAAAAAATAAGGGGAATACCATCCCTTGTTCCTCTCCGCTACAGGCACCAGTTCTATGGCGCCTTTCTCCAGCAGGGCTTGAATTTCCTGTGCAAGGAGCGGATCCGGACTCTGCAAAGAGAGGTTCCCCGGTGGATTGTCGCGAGGCCTGTGCCGAAAGGGAAGACAGTAGCCGTGGGTTATGATCTCCAGAACCCACACATCTGAAGTAATGGCTTGCCACTCTACAAGATGCTGCGCCAGCCTTCCCCCAACCGGCGAACCATAGGACATGGCCTCATGACTGAGTGGGAGCAGCTGCGGCGTTACCTGAGGGCAAAGAGGCAACTGCCCGAGCGGCCTTGGCACCATGGGTACCCTGTTGTCCACCTCTGGTACCCCTGCGTTGGCCTCTTTGACTGCCAGCTCCTCTCGCTTTACTGAAGGACGAGTAATAGCGAAAGGAACCACCCCTCCACTGCTGTCCCCTAGGACGAAAAGGCGGAGGTTGGCGAACTGCAGCGCCCAACGACTTCGCTGCAGCTTTTGAGGTCTGCAACCTCTCAAGGCTCTCGTCAGCCTTTCTGCCAAAAAGGTGTTCACCGTCAAAGGGCATGTTGAGGAGCCGGGACTGCACATCAGGAGCAAACCCCGACTTCCGCAACCACGCAAACCTGCGTATCACGGTGCTCGCCGCCATGGACCTACTGGCGCATTCAGCTAAGTCCAAACCCGACTGAACGGACTCACACATGGCATCCTTACCATCCTGGACCATAGCAAGGAAACCATCCTGTTCGTCCCCATCGGGAATATGTTCAGCCGCTAACTCAACACAGTTCCACAGAGTGTGTGTGAAACGAGACAAGGCACAAATGGAGTTGGCCGCCTGAAGCGCCATACCACCAGAAGAAAACACTTTCTTCGCCCAGCCATCAAAAAGTTTGTCGTCCCTATCAGGAGGGATGGTAGGGTACGACGCCTGCTTTGCCGGGGCCGTGGCCGCCTGCACCACCAAACTCTCCGGAGTGGGGTGCCTGGTCAAGTAGCAGGGGTCGCTACTGGTTGGACGGTATTTTCACGACAAGGATCTGCCCACCGCCGGGAGGCTCTCCGGAGCAGTCCAAGCCGCCGCCACCCTTCTCTGTAAAGCCATATGGAACGGCAGTACCGGGTCAGTTGGGGGACCAACATCAAGGATGTCCGTCAGATCATCCTGCACAAACTCCCCTGGGGGAGCAGACCATCCCAAGTACTCAGAAACCCTAGCCATAAGGCGCCGGTATGAGGAATCGGCATGAGAGCCAGGCTCAGGCCTACAAAACTCCACCTCCGGAGAGGTGTCCAGTCCACTGGCATCATGCAGTGACTGCCTCAAATCGTCAAACTGACTATGGCCCGAGACAATTTCATCTGGAACCTGACTAGGAACCAGGCCATCAGAATCCTCATCCGCCTCTGAAATATATTCCAGGTGGCGAAAAGAAGGCACCCGAGAGTGCTCGCTCTTAACCAGAGCCTTCCTAGGGGGTTCCCCCGTGCCATGGGGTACCTCCGACACGAAAGGCGTCGATGGCGTCGAGAGAATCGGCGCCGACGTCGAGAGAACAGGCATCGGCGCCGAGAGGATCGGCGTCGACGTCGAGGAAATCGGCGTCGACGTCAGATGCAGCGCCTCCAGCATCGGCGGTGTCGACCCAGCCCTCGAAGCCAGAGCCCCGAGCGTGTCCCTAGACGACCTGAGCGTCGACGGCTTCGACGACTTCCTCGGAGCCGGAGCCTCGAGAAAGCCTGTCGACGCCCTCGACGCCTCAGACGTCGATGTCTTCCTCGAAGACCTCACAGGTGCACACGGTCTCGAACGCGTCGAGGACCGGGACCTGGAACGGGTACGTCGAGAACGAGTCTCCTTATCCGAACGGGACCTCTCCCGTGACTCGTGCCGACCACTCTTGCGAGCGGTGTCTCTCGACCTCTCACGACCGACCCCACTCGGGGGCGCGGACGGCTTAGTACCCTGCGACTCAAGAATCGCCAGCATTTTCTTCCCGAAGGAAGCCCATTCCCCCGGCGTCGCACGGCTGGTGGGGTAAGCGACGTGCCGGGCAGAGTCCTCCGAAGAGGATCTGGAAGACGACCGGTGTTGGCGCTTCCGAGAATGCCTCGAAGAGGCTGAGGAGTGGCGAGACCGACTCCTAGAAGGAGACCCACGAGACTTCCGACGATGACGCGGAGAGTCACCCCTCGAATCATCCGTCGAAAGCCCCGCAGACTTCGACTTCCGGGGCTTGGACACCCGACCTACCGACAACTTCTTCTTACGTTTGCGTAAGGCTTTGGACGTGAGCGACTGGCAGTCGATACAGTCATCCGTGTCGTGGGCCTCCCCGAGGCACCAGAGGCAGGCGTCGTGCGAGTCCGTCACCGACATCTTGGACCCACACTCCCCGCACTTCTTGAAACCCGAACGTGGGGTTGAAGACGAAGTAGAAGACATCTTCACACGAAGGATTTTCACAAAACGAACAGGTTCGAAGAACCGAGAAGAACAGAACTCCAAAGAGTCGAGGCGTTAACCGAGATTCACGAAGCAACACGTTCGCGGAAAAAACAGAACTGAGGCTACGGGCGTCGTGCGTCCTACTTATCACATCGGATGACGTCGGACGTCGGAGGAGGTCCTCGACGACGGCGCATCGACGTCATCAACGCAGGACGCAGACGCCGAAAAAAGTTTCCGAAGCAGCACAGCTGTGGTGATTACATGTCATAGATATGGAATACGTCGGAGGACCCAATCCCCTCGAAATGTTAATACAATTGCCAGACATGATAAATTGAAAAAAGAACATTGAGGACATACGTGCAGTAGTTACTAGCAGGCACAGCCAGTAAAATGTGTGCAGGTACAATAGTGAGCATCTGCCAAATACAGTAGCATGCTCATGGCAGATGTGATCGAAATCCTGAGTTTGTTTACCACGAATACTCAGGCCACAAAGTTCTGTACTGCTTGAACATTTTAGGAGGCCCACCTAGATGGTGTTTTTACTGAGGGCAGGAAATTATGGTATATCTGACTTCTACCCCAAGCACTACAGATTAGCAGCACACCAGACACTTAGTCCCCAAAACACAGAAAATACCCCCGGCTGTATAATAAGTAGTACAAAACAGGAAATAACTGGCATGTGTTAGCCTGCCGCCCTCTGCTTCCACCCATATGTTCAGATCACTGGTTCCAGAAGAGCAATATCACAGGATGGAATTGGATTATTAGCACTACTACCCGATCTGAAGAGGAATTCACAGAGAAAATGGCATCTTTTAATCAGCATGAATTAGTGGTTACAATGAAGTTATTACACAAAGATATCTGTGGTAAGGCATGGGTTTATTCGCCAACAGAAAATACCCCCATTTGTAAAGGGAATTGTTTACTCCCAACGTCAACTAAAATACTCCCAGTTTAAAATCTTACCTGGAGCCTGCTTCATCATAAAAGGGATGCAAACAAGCAAAGTGTTCAGTGAGAGGGGAGATTATGGAAGGCACTGAGTGTTCATACAATTTGGAATTTGGTTTTGGGGGTTGAGGCGCATATTACAGCTCAGTTGAGAAGTTGCATCATTTGTCCATCATTTGTTTTCTGGCACAATTTCGATTGATCGGAATGGTTGTAGATTTTCTCTTTTTGTTCCACTGATCACATATTGAGAAGGAGAAATGGTCTTTTGATGGAATGGTACTCTTGCCCAGGGAAACTGGTGGTAATCTAGAGGTGAACACATTATATTCCCGTAGACTATGCAAGGTATATGTATTGATTGGGTATTTGCGGCATGCCCTTGACGAAAAGTCATCTGCTTGAAATGCACGTGTGGTGAGGAAGCAAGACCACAAAGCTCCACACAAGCTCAAATCCCGATCCGGCGCTTAGAAACCACGACGCTGGTATTAAGTACGTTATAAATGAACAATTCATGAATTAAATTAAATATACGCCTGAAAACACACTGATTCAAAAAGAGCCCAGAAAGGGAGTACGGAAGCAGTGAGAGAAGAGGCGAGGGCAAGAATTTAAAGTGTGGGATCTGAACTGGCAGAAAAGTGTTCAGCAACCACTACTCTAGGAATCTTGGTACCACAAACGCAAAGGCGATAGATTAGCAAAGTTTTATTACGCCCTTTCATGTCTTCAAGCAGTACTCAATGTATAAAGAGTCTTTGTTGTGGATCGATACTTGCTGAAACAGAGCATTGTGACCATAATGTGGAAATTCATAATGAGCCATGGTCGCTGTTCCAAGGTCTTAGTTGTGTGGCCATGGAGCATCAGTGTAAATATGGCTCCGGGTGAAGGTATTTCTCAAATAAATGGAGCACTGACAAACCCACTAGTACACCAGAGCCCTCCTCGTTTAATTGTGACTGAGATGGGTATACAAAATAAACCATCCTGTACCAGAATGTATCCCTTAAGCATGTTACCTGTCTTTGGCATTGCAATCAGATCTCATGATCTATGATGCAGAAAGATGATAAACTCAGTAGTAAGATGATATGATACAGCCTTACTAAGCCAATAGAATAAGTATAACCTATTTGGGTCATAGTAACACCTCTTGTTTTAAGATAACATCATAACAGACAGACTTTGGGAATAAGTACTATAAACATAATAACATTGTAAATTGGGGAAAAGAAACTGCTTCACATAATGTAAAATCAGTGGTCTTGCAATGCACCCTTCTGCAAGTATTGTTGACCTCACTGCATGAGATTCTTTATAAAAAGAGATGGGGTGGGGGGTTAGTGGGATATATGGAGAGGCAGTGTAGAACACTGTTTAGTTGATGAGTGCAGGTCGGAAGCACCTGTTAACTGTTTGGCGATGGGGGTTCATCTCAGTGTTCAGGGGAAGAAAGGACACTGGGTGAGTTACCCATAATGGGGAGCTTTGGCTTGGGAGAGCTGCAACGGATGCGATGTAAATGTTGATAGTTTGGAGAGCAGGGGTCTGATTTGAACGCTGGGCGTTGTGGGCCATCTGATTAGGAGCGAGTGTTGTGTAAAATGTGCTAGATTTTAGCAGTGAGGCTGTTAGTCAAGCATGACACATATGGAAAAAGGAGGAGAGGTAGTGGGGGACTAGGAACACACTTCCTCAGACGCAAGGTGGGGCTCATCCTTGATTGCTGTGGTTGTAGTTCGGTTTGAATTTTGTGACTGTGGGATAAGCTTCCAGACAAATGTCTGAGAGTTGTGGTCTGTCGTTGGAATGTATAGTAAACGAACTCCCTTCTCATCCATGCACAGGTGGTTATATCAGTTAGTTGTAGAGCCACGACTTGAGCTGTTTCATGGAGGTCCAGTGGTCCTTTTCAATGCGAAATTACTTGGGAAGTGAGTTCCAGAATTTGGGGTGCAGTAGCGAGAATGATGATCCTCACCGCCATTTTCCTGCTGAGGCTAGGAAGTAGTACTACAGCGTTATCACTGGAACTCAGAGCCTCCAATGGTGTGTAGTGCTGGAACTTCCTTATGAAGTCAACTAGCCTATTTCTTCCACGGTACAAACAGGGGGCGATGAAGAGGGTTTGGAAGTACATTTTTTTTTTATGAGGTGTCAATGGAAAATGTGCAGCACCGGGGTAATATGTTCAAACACTTCATTTTAAGGAGTAGTCAAGTTAACTTTATTTTGGTATATAACCATAAAAGTATAGAATACATAAAAACATGACCATAAAAGCCCATAAACAGTGGACACATCCTTGAAAATACAGAGTGCATACTACATTCATAGTAGAACAAATATAAAAACTCTTGTTATTTTAAAATATGAACATTTAAAACTCCAATAATGCTAGTCTAAATCTCATAAGCACCAATACATAATTAATTCATACTTCTTTCATGGTACACAGAAATAAAACAAAATGATTGCAAGCATTTAAAGGATCTCAGCTACTGTTACATAACACCTGTTAGGGAATAATAGTTGCAATCCGCTCTCTTCTCTTCCAGGCCCTGTCTAATAGAGACAGCATAAATTATGTCCATTGAACTTGCCCTTTAACAAAACTCTTCCGCCACAATCAATGATTGAATGCCTCTGTTTGCTAATCAGTTTTTTACATTCTGTGTCTGATAGCATATTGTGGACAAAGAAAAAGAAAATGCTGCAGGGACTCAACTTTGCCTGGGCAAAAAGGGCATATTTCTACATTATTATTTTTCCACTGCACCTTGACCGCAGCTATCAGTAAAATGCCTAACTGCAGTGCAGGCTCTCTGGAACGGGTTTTCAATAAGACATAAATAATCTTCCACAAGGTGACTGTGTTATAAACAGGTAGTTGTAACCCATACATCGGGGAAGGCACTTGGATACATATTGACCCAACAAGAGGGTCTGAGTAAGCACCAATGACAGTTTGTCTACTAATGCCATTGATGGCCTCTCAACTACTCCAGAGATCGTCTAAATTAAGTAGCTACGGATATGTTTTGATGTGCCTAAACCATTTGAGAGATAGGACATTCTGGTAGGATAGGAGATCTTTTAAGACTGTCCTATATTTTGAGTCAAATGGCCCACGGCAGCATGCTCAATGGTCACGTGATAGTCGTAATATTAGGCGATTGTGGGATGGGAGGCTGCTTGTTGCTGCCTTTTCCACCCACGATTCGCCCATTCAACATTCTTGAAACTGACATGAACAAGGTACGTTCATGTAGCTCGACTATGCTGCTATTGGCAGGATGCATGTTTGTCATTAGAACCAGATCGAATCAGTGAATTTCACCATTTATATTTGCAGGGAATGGGTCAATCCACTCCATTATCTTTATTTACACCATTGTATGGCACTGCATTTAGAAACAAGTGGATCTTTCTCATTTACTTACCCAACATTAGGTTGTACCTTTAAACTCAGTGGGCCTCATTACGAGTCCGGCGGTAGCCATGCTGGAAAAACTGGCAGGCTGCCCCCGGACCTGTAATACCATTCCGTCTCAGTGATTGCCGGAATCACCGGGGCATTACAACCCCGGTAACCCGGTAATTCCGGAGGCGGAATTCTGTAAACACCCATTCCCATGGAGTTCCATAGCACTCCATGGGGATGGGGACCATGGAAACACCGGTTCCGTCTATAACAGAGCCGGTGTTTCCATGTCCGCCTGCAGGCAGGTGGTGTTAATCCCGCCAGGTCAGACCTGGCAGGGGTGACACCTCCCGCCTGCAGGAGTCTGAAACAGCCGGTCCGGAAACAACGGTGATGGTGGTTTTACCGCCACCGTTCTTTCCGGGCCGGCAGGGTCATAATGAGTCCCAGTATCACGTATTAGTGGGATGACAGTTGAATTCATGTAGTATCTTTACTTCTTTAGGTAGATTACCTGAGAGCTGTTCAGACTACCTATGGCAATTTGGGCATTGATATTGCCAAGGAGACTTTTTCCTTTGCCAGAGACATACTATCATCTAAAGTAAGTCAGGGTTAGTTGTATCTCCTTTATTCATCAGCTAAGCTAATATTCACTACCATACAACCTAGTTGTCATTTTTGTCTTTATGTTTAAGTATTAAATATAAGAACTAAAATCCATAATAGGAGGTTGGGGGGAGGTGGGGATTAAAACATTGGGGGATTTGTACCCTGAGGGGAGGTTCATGTCCTTGGAGGCATTGGGGGGTATGCAGGGCGCAGGCCCTCCACTCACATTACAGTACTACAGGATGAGGGCAGACTTTAAGGTGTGGTCACCGGTTTTCCCAGAGGTCCCTCGATCGACTCCCCTGCTGCATTATATACTTAATTCCCAGGGATGTAGAGGAGTGGTCTCAACATTATATAAAATGATACTAGCAGATACGCACCGAGATCCCCCCAGGCAAGGGGCAATGGGAGCGAGACAGCGGGGTCACTCTTGGGGATCAGCAGTGGGGGAGAATATGTGCAATCACGCATACCGGGGCATTTAGCTCTAGGCTGCAATTGATACAACTTAAGACACTTCACAGGGTATATGTTTCACCGCACGTGCGCATAAGTTTGATGCAACAAAATCTGCTGCCTGTCCGAGTTGTAGCGAGGACCAAGCGGATATAATCCATATGCTATGGGAGGGTCTTGTTCTCGACCCTTTCTGGGAGGGGGTGTTCAAGGCCGTCATGGACATATTGAGGTTGAATGTTCTACGCAAGATGTTATGTGGCATGCTGGGATGGTCTCAGGGTATACCCATAAAGAGTAGCAAGCTTTTGGCATCCTGTATGATTGTAGCTAGAGGATGCATCCTCATGAAATGGACACATTCCTCCCCCCCGGAGGTGAAAGTATGGCTGAAGGACCTGCTCAGGCTGTATGATACTGATAAAGACTATGCTGCCTTGTGTGGACTGCAGAATAGACCTAAGAACATATGGGGCCCATTGACGGCATATCTGTTGGCAAGAGAAGAGGACATGGATGATGGGAGGGTGGAGGGTGCTACCTCGGTAGCCGGTATTCAGAGTAGGGGGGTGTGATTGATAATCTGGAGGGGCGCCAAAAGAATCCTAAATGTCATGTGGAGGTAACTGCTGTTATTTAATTGATGGGCTTGTAATTCATGATTGTGTAATTGCCAGGGTGTGGGATGTTAATGTGAACCGGTTACTAAAAGTTAATGAAGAGATGTTATTAAAAAAATATATATGTAAGAACTATGTTCTTTTTACTTACAGAGTCCATAGCACCTGAAGAAGAGTTAGAAACTCGAAACGTGTAGTGACAGTTCTTCTTTCAACCTAACCACTCACCACACTAGGTTCAAGACCAACTTTGGAAGATAAAGTTATATTGGACTCATATTATTGTAAAAGTCTTGCTCAAACCTGATGGATTGACAGACATGTATTAATGTCCATTTAACAAATTATGTGAGAATAAAGTACTTTGTACCAATATTTCACGTGGAGTCTGAGTATATTGTGTTAAACCTGAATAATGATCTATGATCTAAATTAATAACATTCGAAAGAATTGTGAACTCTTTTGGCTATGTTGATTAAATTGACTACATCTTTTTATTACATTTCATAAATCATTTGAATTGTGTACTTAAACATTTATTGGGGGATTATTTTCCCCTTAATTGAGTGCACTGCCATTCGTCGGATTAATTTCAGATGACACATTTGTTGTATTTGCATTTTACATGATCCCTTTAGCCAGGGATATCTCTAGCAGCTGCCCCTTGAAATTATTCTAAATAGATGTTTTACAAGGTTGAATTTAGCACTTTCTAATTTAGTGCGTTCTGCAAACACATTTTTTTTCACTGATTTTCAATAAGACATAAATAATCTTCCATAAAGTGACTTTGTGTTATAAACCGGTAGTTGTAGCCCATACATCGGGGAAGGCACTTGGATACATACTGACCCAACAAAAATTCTGAGTAAGAATCAATGACAGTTTGTCTACTAATGCCATTGATGGCCTCTCAATTACTCCAGAGATCTTCTAAATTAAGTAGCTACGGATATGTTTTGATGTGCCTAAACCATTTGAGAGAGAGGAAATTCTGGTAGGATAGGAGACTGTCCTCTATTTTGAGTCAAATGGCCCACGGCAGCATGCTCAATCGTCACGTGATATTCATAATATTAGGCGATTGCGGGACGGGAGGCTGCTTTTTGCTGCCTTTTCCACTCGTGATTCACCCATTCAACATTCTTGAAACTGACACGAACAAAACAAAAGGTACGTTCATGTAGCTCGGCTATGCTGCAATTGGCAGGATACATTTTTGTCATTACAACCAGATGGAATCA
Source organism: Ambystoma mexicanum (assembly GCF_040938575.1). Taxonomy (NCBI): domain Eukaryota; kingdom Metazoa; phylum Chordata; class Amphibia; order Caudata; family Ambystomatidae; genus Ambystoma; species Ambystoma mexicanum. The sequence goes on from NC_090937.1 coordinate 609,718,151, forward strand.
GTGAATTTCACCATTTATATTTGCAGGGAATGGGTCAATCCTCTCCATTATCTTTATTTACGCCATTGCACGGCACTGCATTTAGAAACAAGTGGATCTTCCTCATCTACTTACCCAATATTAGGTTGTACCTTTAAACTCAGTATCACATATTAGTGGGATGACAGTTGAATTCATGAACTATCCTTTCCTTCTTTAGGTAGAGTACCTTAGAGCTGTCCAGACTACCTATACCAATTTGGGCATTGATATTGCCAAGGAGATTTCTTCCTTTGCCAGAGACATATTATCATCTAAAGGAAGTCAAGATTAGTTGTACCTAATTTATTCATCAGTTAAGCTGATATTCACTACCATACGACCTAGTTGTCATTTTTGTCTTTATGTTTAAGTATTAAATATAAGAACTATGTTCTTTTTACTTACAAAAACACATTGAGTCCATAGCACCTGAAGAAGAGTTAGAAACTCGAAACGTGTAGTGACAGTTCTTCTTTCAACCTAACCACTCTCCACACTTGGTTCAGGACCAACTTTGGAAGATAACATCATATTGGACTCATATTATTGTGAAAGGCTTGCTCAAACCTGATGTATTGACAGACATGTATTAATGTCAGTTTAACAAATAATGTGAGAATAACATACTTTGTGCCAATATTTCATGTGGACTCTGAGTAGATTGTTTAAACCATGAATAATGATCTATGATCTAACTGAATGATAACATTCGAAAGAATTGTGAACTCTTTTGGCTATGTTGATTAAATTGACTACATATTTTTATTACTTTTCATAAATCGTTTTAAATGTGTACTTAAACATTCAATGAGGGATTCTTTTCCCCTTAATTGGGTGCACTGCCATTCGACGGATTAATTTCAGATGACACATTTGTTGTATTTGCATGTTACATTATCCCTTTAGCCAGGGATATCTCTAGCAGCTGCACCTTGAAATTATTCTAAATAGATTTTTTTACTAGGTTGAATTTAGCATTTCCTAATTTAGTGCGTCCCTCCAAACACATTTTTTTTTCCACAGATTTTCAATAAGACATAAATAATCTTCCACAAGGTGACTTTGTGTTATAAACAGGTAGTTGTAACCCATACAATCGGGAAAGGCACTCGGATACATATTGACCCAACAAAAGGTCCGAGTAAGCATCAATGACAGTTTGTCTACTAAGACCATTGACGACCTCTGAATTACTCCAGAGATCTTCTAAATTAAGTAGCTACGGATATGTTTTGATGTGTCTAAACCATTTGAGAGAGAGGACACTGTGGTAGGATAGGAGATCTTAAGACTGTCCGATATCTTGAGTCACAGGACCAGATACACACCCAGAATAGCACAGGATTTAGTGAAATTTGGTCACTAATATATGTCAAACCAAGTTCCATGTGTTGTTTGGGACACACAATCTTTTTAGAACATTATTTTCTGTCACAGATAGATCTGGAACCTTGGTGCGGCCCCCATATATCTGTTTCATGAAGGGCCGCCGCCAATACCTGTGCTTTATAGATTTCGAGCGCTGGGGTGAATACATTATCACCAAAAGATTTAGAAAAACTCAGTATGCCATTACAGTTTCTCCCAAGCGACAAGTTTGCCTTCTTAGTATGTCCAGACCATGCCGTGAAATCCTAACTCCCAAATAACCAAAATGGGGGACCTCTTCTATTCTCACACGATCAATGATTATATTTATTCATAAGTGGGACCCGTATTGTCTACCACATCTCATCAATTCAGTTTTATTTGGATTAACTTCTAAACCTTGCTTCTTACAAAATTCAACAATGTAATCTGCCTGTTTTAAAAGGCCCAATGGTGTTCGAGACATGATTGCAACGTCATTAGCAAAGAATAAAATACCAATCTTCTCACAGAAGAGACAGAGAGCATCTGATGTGTTCGTTGCACATTCTATAAATACTGTGTCAAAGAACAAATCAAAAAAGGAGGGGAGCCACCTAATCTCCACCTCACTATTGCCACTGTATGATCATATAGGTGCATATTTGCTTTAAGCAGCGGCAAGGGGACTTTTTTACTGGACAGGTCTCACCACAGTTCCAATCTTGGTATACATTCAAAGGCAGCCTTTACGCCTATAAAAAGAAAATTAATATTGCTGACATTGATAGTCACATATTTATTCAAAATCAAAATGAGTCTGAATACCTTGTCTATGGTACTCACCCATTTTGTGAAACCGGCCTGCAGATGACATAAGGCATCAGTTTCAATTACCAAATTTTCCAGGTTAGTTTGAAGAATGTTTGCAAATGTTTTACTACTTGCACCCAGTAATGAAAACAGCCTATAATGGCCAGGTATGTGTGGAGCATCCAAAGGAGTACACAAAGGCTGTGAATACATTTTAAACATATATATTCTAAGATAAAATAAGGCCTATCACCCTATATCTATGAGGTGTTCCCTACCTATTTTACTCAGGTGGTCGTCAGTCAGTATGAATGTCCAAAAACAAATCCATCCACTGTCCAAATCTAATCACTATCCAAATCTAACCTATCTGGCCCTACCACTAATGTAACTAAGGGCAGTAGAATGACTCCCTTCTCCTGGTTGCTGTGTTTTGTCACCGGATTTTCTGTGCTCTTTCAATCCACTCAATAGACCACACGCAAATAGTTATCCTCTGGATTAAGTTCTGGAACTCTTGTAGGGCACTGACAGTTTTCCTCTCCCCTTTTATGCAAACAATATTCCTTTTGTATAAGTTCCTTCTCTCTTTCTTGTCAGGCTCTAGAATCTCTTCCTAGAGTTCTGTTTTATGTATGAGCTCTGTCTTTCTGGTTTGCAAAGTGTTTCTTTCCTAAATGTCTTTGTTATAGTCTCTTTCTCATCTTCAGGACATGGGCTGACTTTTCCCTTTTCCCAAGGTGACAACTTTTCAACTCTACTCCTCTCCCACTTTGTGTATTTCATGTAGCTCTGACTTTCATGGACCTGGCTCTCATTCCTCAGCTTAATTCCAAGACTTTTCTCATTAGTACTGGAAAGAGTTATAATGAGTCCCTCTTAACTGTCCAGTAATCCCATTCCCTTCTATTCCAAGGGGTAACGTCACCAGTAAGATCTTGGAATCTCTTTCTGCTTCTTCTTGGCTCGGCGGCTCACTTGTTGCGCTGTCTGTTTCACGTGCGTTCTAGTCTCATCTTCATAATCAAGCATGTGCTGTGTCTAGGGTTTGGAGTGGTCTTCTTCCATCAATAGTATCGGCGCTGTTCTGTCGGCGGACTGCTCACCACCATTACTGTGTGGTCACGCCACCACCAAACTCTCTCTTCAATGTGCTGTGCTTTCTCACGTTCTCATACGCCAGCCTCCCAGAATCTTTGGCTCTACGTCAGAGCTCAACTGGTTTACGCAGGCTCTGCATTCTGCAAGAGCTCAATCTCCTTCAACACTGCCTGCACTCAGGTTTCCCCTAGTTCTCTCTGCTTTACGCCTTCTCTTGGCTTCTCGCCCACTCCCGGTGTCTCTCTGGCCTGTCTCGCCTTTCACCTTCTTTCGTGTCATATCATCCCTTTCAGCACCTTTCAGCACCCTCAGCACAGTCTATTGTAGGGATTATTTTGAAGGGATAGTCTTTGTTTTCTGTTGTGGATAGCATAAGTTCACTTAATTTTTATGAAATTGATAATGTTCCATTATGTTGGACAAATCCATGCAAGCCATCACTTTGAGGGCATCAGGGAGTTCCTCACAGGAACAGGAGTCCTTGTCCTCAAGGGGGAGTCTCTCTCTGTGAGGTTCCACTTGGTTCGACCCCTAGGGAGGGATTTGCAGAGCAGGCTCGCCGCCCTAGCCTTACACGGGGCAGGCGGCTTTGGATAGAAGGGTCAAATTCCATACATTTGTCACATATACCAGGGTTCCCTTTTTAAAAACAATATTGTGACAATCTCTGCCACTTGCCAAGATGCCGGTTTTTGGCCTGTCTTAAGTATAACAATAAATAGCAAAAGGAGATAAGGTACCCATATTCTAGGTTAACTCATATAGAGGTCTACCGGTATGGAATCAGGGCCCAGGGCTGTTCCTTGGGAATGTTTGACTATGGCTATAGAGACCTCTTCAGTTGCCAGTTCTAACAGGACTAAATCTGGCCCAATGCCAATGAGGCTAATACGTTCTTTACTCTGGAGTCGGCAGTCAGATCTTTTTTCAAGATAGAGGCCAGCAAAATGGCCTAGCCAAATATTTTCAGTAATGGCAGATTGGATGGGATTTTTTTGTTTGTTCGATATCCATCAGGAAACAATCCTCCAAAATCTCTTGCCATTTTTCTCAATTGCTGCTTTGTTAAAGGTTTCCCAATATTCAAGTGATTTGTATTTATTTTCTCATTAAGCAGGGTCTTATGCTCCTTCCTACAGCTTTTCACCTTTTCCTTTTCCCCCATGTTCCCATCTTATTGGATTTAAGGGCCCTCAATGATTTTCATTGGTTTGGAGAAATATGGAGCTATTCCAGCAGAAATTGCAGTGGAAGAAGCAAGTATAGTCCAATCATTAACACTGATTGTGTTCAACACTGTTTCCAGGACTGGCAGGATTTCCTGGTATGCCTTTGGGACATTTTGTTTTAAGTCAGATTCTCCCATTTTAACCTCCTCCTAAAATATGAGGGACGCAAAACCTGGGTGACCTTTGTAGTGGTGTTGCCCATAGATTGGATGGCAAATATCAGGCATACTACTTTATGGTCACTTTCACTTCTCATGATATCTTTTAAGGATGCAAGAAAGCTTGTAAGAGAAATTAATATGTAATCAATATGCCTGGTTTTTCCCCACTATAGAACATTGAAGATAGGGGGATATTAGATAGTAGGTGGCCATTTCACGCAGGACTGCCCAGTCTGAAAAAGAGCACTGGTGTCAGTAGGGCATATTTGTAATATTGTTTCTGTGGCAGCCTCGTTAGATGTGAAATATCCCAAATATTATCCTCTTCCTCCTCTAGACCATTAATTTCACTTAAGGTTTTCATTTGAAATTTCATATCCCAGAGGATTAGCACAATCAGTTTGATGTTACTTGCATGCGCCTATTCCTCAACCACCAACCATTCCAACTTGTTAAGGGTTTCCATGCCACCTAGACCATATGGTCTTTTGTAGATGTTTCAAACTAAAAGTGTAGTGCCATTTGGTATTTCTATTGGCAGCTCTTGGAGGTTGGGAATTAATGACCAATGGTTTAGTCTGGGGATTAAGATTTACCTTTACCTATGTACACAAATCCCCACTATGTCACCCATCTTACATTTCGGCCAAGTGGAAGGTACCATATAATTGGAATATCCCTCCAACGTATGGGAATTCTAGGCCCACGTTTCTTGAAAACAGATTATGTCCAAGGTTCTGATGAAATTCACCCACTCCTGTTCATCTAGTTGTTTAGCCATAAAAGCAGTGTTCCAGGATGCTAATTTAAGGTCACATATATTGGTTACTGAATGTTCAGGGATATTTCCCGCACCTACAAGGCCAGGTAAGTGGGGCAAAAAATGTCAGACGATTGGTCTAGATAGCATGGGTCACACTATGTGATTTGCGGCAGAATTTGCATTTGAACCAGTACTACAGTGTGCTTCCATGTCAAAGCTACCACAGGGAGGTCGACTCCTAATTTCAATCTGTAGACCTGGGGTTGAGGTGGGGACTTAGGGGGGGTGTTAGGAATTCAATCGACAGTAGACCAGATTTTAGATGGTCTTTGGGCCTCATTACACGTTGTGCAGTAAGGGAATACCGGTACCGGTAATGAATTACCGGTACCGGTAATTTCCCAAGCCAATCACGACCTGGACCCACCGCTATTAGCACACCCGTTAATTACGGTGCCACTAATAGCGGCAAGGCCGCGGGCGCGCGACACCCATGCCGGAATTAGCACCATGGCGCTAATACCAGGGCATCACAAGCCATGCGGACATGGCATTAGCGGCATGGAAAACACCTAAAAAACCCTTACCGGCATGGCACAAATAACGGCATCGAAAAGCACCCGTTAAGAGACCTGAGCAGTGTACCCATCTGCCACAGGTGGACACAATCAGCACAGGTTTATGCAATGGAGACAGGCAGCACAAAAGAGCACACCACACCCCTTCCCACACCAAGATGGTCCCAATAGCAGCAGCATGACATGATGGGCTGGCGTACATGATAGCAGTGCAGCACCAACAACAACAGCCAGCACCAGAGGTGAGCCGTAACAGGTACCCATTCCTCACACCATACAGGCGATGCCAGCTATCCACTGAGGAGGTGGCTCCTAACCCCTGTACGGAACCCACAGAACCATCAGGAAGAGGACAACAATATTGCACATCCTTCCAATGACAGTGCTCCGCTGCCTAAGCGGCCTAAGCGGCCTGGGTGTGGCACTCCTGTACGGCCGTGTCAAAGTGGCAAAGACAACCATTTGTAGAGCATCACAAAATGTGCATATGGTGGAATGTGCCTATGCCACTTGAAATTGACATGCAACCACCAGAAGAGTATGATGTGGCTGGGGATGAGTGCGGGTGGAATGCTCCGGCAGGACATGAAAGAGGCAGTGCCAAGGAGGCACACGATGTGCATCAGCATCTGAATCTGGAATCTCATCAGGCACCAAGGTGAAATAGCATGGACGTAGACGGGTATTGTTGCCCTGGTGCATGTTTCGAGGCCCACAAAGGACCCTGTCCACAATGAATGACACATACACAATAATGGAGACCACGCTTGGGTTTCAAATTCAGAACAGTGTATATTGAACATAATGTGATAAAAAGTGCATTACCCCATCTCCACAAATACACCCTTACCCCCCCTCCCCCCTCAACACACCCAAATACACCCTACATCCTTACCCCCCCTGCCCCCTCAACACACCCAAATACACCCTTACCCCCCTCCCCACTCAACACACCCAAATACACCCTTACCTCCCTCAACACACCCAAATACACCCTTACCGCCCTCCCCCCTCAACACTCCCATGTGAGTCTCATGCCGTGAATGTGTCCATCGCCACATGTGGCACCCAAATCTTGGTGGCCCTATTTGCCAGTGCCTGCATCGTCATCTGGTGGTTGTGAAGCGGTGTGCCGCAGGTATCGCATAGACCGGCGTTGGGGACTAGTATGACGTGAACTCCCAGACGAGGAGGGGCCTGGTTCTTCCTGGGCCGTGAGTGGGCACCGACGCTCAATTGCGTCTGCTATGCGGTTCATGGCCTGCCGCAGTTGGGCCATTTCACTGCAGATTCGGTTGGTGCATGCCTACATGCCCTCCCTCGTCTGCTGTGCAAGTGTAGCAATGTCCTCCCTCAGGCGGGCTGTCTCAGCCACATGTTGCCCTACTAGGCCACTCATCTTGGTCTGCCTCTGAAAGATGGACGAGAGGTCATGTCGCATGGTGGGTGCTGGTGGGATGGCTGATGCACCTGGATCCATTGCACTTGCATCAGGAGAGAATACCTGGGGGCTCCATGGCCCTTCAGGGGTGGGTGATTCTCCGTGACTACCCGGACCTGAAGAGAACCTCGGGCTTGCCAGTAAGGGGCTTGTTGGTCTGGGGCTCAGGCTTTCATCATCAATGGCAGGTGTTTCCTCCTCATCTGAAGGTGGGGCAGTGGCTGCTGCCTCACCCGTTGCGCTGGTGGCAGCAGAGTGCATTCCCTCGATGCTGCCTTCACCTGCTGAGAGACACACTTCCGTGGGTGCCACGACGGGAGCAGGCATGGCCTGTGGATGCGTGCAACTGGTGTTCCGGCTGCCTTTATCCCTGTGGTCATGGTCACTCGTCCTGGCTGCCCTTGCGGATGTGGCGGTGTCCCCTGTGGCATCCCTCCTGGGTTTTTTGCTGGATGTGGGAGCAGGTGTGGAAGTGCGTGCCTCCTCAGTGTCAGTGTGTGATCCTGTACGGGTGAGAAATGTGAAAAACCATCAGTCATGGGTCGACCTGCCTTGAGCTAAATGAATACGTCATGCCGTTCTATGCATTTAGGGCTCTTTAGTGTGGATGCAGGTAATGGGGATGTTGGGTGGGTCATGCATGAATGGCTCTGTGTTGTACGGGTATGTGGTGATGCATGCATGTTTGTTTGTGGCTGGATCCACGGCATTCATATGGACACAAGATTGGGGGGAACATCACACTTCACTGTGCATTGTTTGATGCATACACTCACCTCCATCGGACGAAATGGCCACGCCATGCTCCATTTGTCCAACTCCCTCGATGGATTCCACGCCGATAGTTGATGCACACGTCTCCTCCCACTCAGTGAGCTTGATTGGCGATTCACTGCCTCCTCCTGTGCCCGTAGCCAGGTTGCGGTTAACGGATAGAATGTTCCGCACACGGAGCCGGAGGTCATCCCACCTCTTTCGGCAGTCTTTGACTGTGCGGGTTGTGGTGCCTACCGCGCTGACCTTGGGGGCTACCTCTTCCCAGATGGCCTTCTTCTTCACAATGGTCTCCCGACGCATGTCATTATTGAAGACCACCTGTGCATTTTCTGCTAGTGTCTGTGTGAGCATAAGGAGCTCCTCCTTGCTAAATTTCTCCTTGCGTTGCCACTCAGATGATTTTTTAACGGCCTTGGGCATCTTTACGGTGTCCTTGGTGTATTTTCCAACGTGGTTCCTGGTAAGGTGTCCTGGATAAGGAGGATGGCAATGGATTGTGTTTTTAAAGATGGCCGCCGTGCTCTTTCCTGTTCCGGTGCGATGACGCTATTTCCGGTTCCGCAAAATTACGGTAACCGCTAATGGCGGTCACCGCTATTTGCGAAGACCGCTATTTGCATGTGGCGGCAGGTCGGAAGTGCTAACAGCGCTTTCGACGATGCCGCTAAGGGACTTTTTTGGGGACTTTTGCGGCATGGCGGTAGGCTCATTACCGGCATGGCGGTAGGCTCGTGCCCGCGATCTCGTAATGGCACGCAATTTGCGGCCTCTTGCGAGGGCGGACACGCTAATTACGCCATGCCGGTAATTGGCAATTTTTACCGCCTACCGTGTAATGAGGCCCTTTGTCTAGGGAAATCTTGACATAATATGGATTCTCCATTTTAGGTGCATAGACACGGCATACATGAACAATATCTTCCCTTATCACTGAAAACCACTGTTTTTTATGCCGTACCCAATGAATACATGTATTTAACAGTCCTCTTTTTCAGTCTGGTTACAATGTTGGGGGTCATGTATATTCATTTATTATCCCCTAGTGATGTCATATTAGCTGCTGGCCTGGGTTGAGTCTTCTGGCCTCCTTTTGTGGACTTAGTAATGTGGCTGCATTCTGTAGTTTCTCTCGCTGGGTAGCATTTCTCTGCTGTGATTAACTGGTTGGGCTAGTTAATCTATGTGGTGCCCTTTGGGGGGTATGGATGGTCATTATCATGTTTCTTCATGGCCTCATTAAATGGAGTATGACACATAGTGGGAGGTGGAGGCCCCTCTCCCTTTGATAGTGTACTAATATTGTGTAATGTACATACCCTTTTTAATTCCTTAAGTTTTTGATTCATTACGCCCATCTCTGCTTTCATCTATGATACCAATTTTCACAATAAAACCAATTATTGCATCACTAGCTGCCAGTCTGTGAACGAATGCAGGCCACCATTAATAGAACAAGTTCATGATATAGATGTATTAGTGGCCATGAATGGGCTCTTGGCTTCCCCTCATTTAAAACACATGGGTCAGGGGAGAGGTTTTTAGGCTTGTCTAGGAAGTGTATTAGTATTGTCCTTAAGTGGCTGTTTTAAAAGGGGCACACTGCCTCCACGTACGTTATTATCATGCAGTTCAACTGGAAAGATATAGTTACACCCCTCCGCCTGATGTTCCAGGCGGGGGCTAGATATGGGATTACAATCAATGCATTTTATTTTTCCACCATAAGAATACTCGGTTTAAGTTTAGATTTAGAAAAAGATCATTTGGTTTGCTGTAATTTCACTGCATTTACATTATGAATAGCCCCCTCACTGGCAATCTTTTGCTTCTCCACTCTCAGTGACTTTCCTTTCTTCACCCCTTCCTTGTGATTGATATCATCCAACAATACCTCTATTTCATTGATCAAAATATTAACTTTCTGAATTGGGGCAGTAAGCCAGGCAGGTCTTTTCAAGCGTTGGGCAGGAGTGATTTGGGACATCGCTTTACGTTTCAACATGATTCCTCCAGGTGCTCAAGGTTGGTGACAACTGTAAGGGATCAAGAGTAAGACTCGGACACAGTGGCATGTTAGGTGCCTGCTGTAGGTCTTTATTTACCAAAATAAAAAGAGGGTTGGGGGAAAGCCTATCTATCCCTAATCCTAAAAGGGGCTTCCCTGCCTCAACAAAATTAAGCAACCTTTATGTCAGGATCTTAAACAAAAGAGTGTCCTCGGTCCTGTGTAAGAAAATCCCAAACTAACCCTTAATCTCTAAACTCAGTATAATGTGCACAAGGGGATTCTGTACTTGTAGCTTCCTTTTAAAGTTCTCAACATAAAGTTGTTAAGGTGCTGAAAAGAAATAAAAGTTCTAATCGAGAAGGGGGTCTCCCTTCCCCTATGGTTTCTCTTGTCCTTCACTGTTTATCCAGCACTTCCGGATAAAAGTCAATAATGTCCAACTTTTTCACCAAAACGGAGGGAGTTCCTCACCTACATTTCGCTCTTCTCCCGATATTTCACTCGACAGTTTCAAGGAGGACAGCTTCCCCCTTGAGGTCCTCCAGTTTGTATACTTCCACAGTTTTGATGAAAATACTTATTTTCCTTAACTTCTTCTGTATTCCACATTCAATACTTTAACATCTTTCCACTTCACACCAGGGAAATGAGTCTTCCCTTTTGAATTCCTCCACTGGTTACATTTACTTCCACAATTCAACTTTACTCAAGGAGCATGACTTTTCCCTTGAGTTTCCCTTAAACACACAGTTCTTTACAATATTCAATTTCTCATACTCTATCCTCTCTCTCTACCCTGGTATACTCTCCTGCTAGGGTATTTGAGAGTTTCTTATTGATCCTTAAATGGGGTATGAATCCTTCCTCTTGTATTAACAATTGCAGGTGCACTTCTCGGCTTACTCCTGGTTTACTCTCTTGTCAGGATATCGCTTCACTTCCTTTTCTTACTCCTGGTTTACTCTCCTGCCAGGATATTGAATAGAGGGTCCCTGGAATGGCCCTTGTGACCCCTATTCACATGACTGCCTGAAGGACAAGAAATGAAAGATGCCAGTCACTGTTTGGCCAACCCCCAGGTGGAATGGTGCATTCCACTTATGTAAGCAGATATTTGCTTAGGCAACTGTTCAAACCCTATCCAGCTGATGTCTTGGCGGAGCCAGGTGCCCCATCACTGGACCAGGTTGACTAATGGTAAATATCCAGCCGTGCTGACGTCCTTAGTGACACCACAAGATAGTAATGTTAGTCACGAAGCAAACGCGCATTCCGCACATGCACACACAAAGAACATGCCTACTGTGAGAAACCAGAAGGTGTCTCACCCACTAGTCCCCGGAGATCTGTCATCCAGGTGGCCAGGACACGGCTATTGCTTTTGAATCCAGTTCCTGGGGGTGGACCAGTGAGGGAGGATCGCCTGGGTGAGAGGAGTGGGAGTGGGACACCGGATGGTGAGATGCGGTATACCCTTCCTTATAACACATTTACCCCATTTTACCAGGTGAGATATTTAGGAACCCAACCCCCTCCCCTTTTACAACACAAAGATTTTTGAATGGACAGCGCGCTATGAGAGAAAACAGACCAACACCAGAGCGGTATACCTGACCTGTCCCAATAGGATGGTCAAGCGAGGTCAGGCAATTACTGACCATCACACCCACCTGACTTCCATTACACTTCCCCAAATGGATAAAAGGCGGAGCACGAGAGCATACTCTGATCAAGGCAAAGTACATGAGGAAACAGCAGTTCCAAGATGGCAGTTTAACGAGAGAAGAAAGATGGCAAGACAGAAGGGGGTCACAGGGAGGGAAGTTCCCTTGGCATTTTCGACAAGGGACTGTCACTTTTGTTAAACCTCGAGAATAGAAAGCGTAAAACCAGGAAACCAGGCTGAAGAATCCTGCATTGTGTGTTGGAAGTGCCCGGGGCACTCCTGCATCGGTAATCAAGACGGGGAGAATCGCCAGCTGCCATGGTACTGTCCTTGGCTCAAGAACAAAGCAACGCCACAGCGAAATCAGCACAACAAGTGAGTTGGGGAGACTGATACAAGACCAGTCTGTGTTGAAGTCAAGGTTGCAAGCGGCAACATTGTATGGCGAACACTGTAACAAACATTGTTTGAATTGCGTGTGATAATCGACGTGAGTAAAGTAGAGCTGCAGATGAGTGATTGAACTTTGAAACCAAGATACAATACCTTTGACAGAGTGGTCCGGCACCGCGTGTGTGGTCATGCAAAGGTCTCTGTAAGGGATTCACCTGAGAGGTGGCAAAAGTGAAAGAGAGGCAAAGAATTGTGAATCGAAGTGGTCCTGCGACGGGTCATGCAAAATCCTGTGCCCAATCGAAAGTCTTCGATGTTGATACGGTCAAGAAAGAAAGACTTCCTCCTAGTGTATTTTTCCGTGTTTTCCTGGCCTACTTGTCCCAAACATACCCACAACTGAATAGAGGAAATCCATCGGTACTTGCAGTATTTTGTGATCCTAGAATACGCGTTGTGTGGGAACAATTATTCCTACTTGCAATGACACAGCATCGTACTAACACATTAACACATTTTTTAGTGGTCAGCGCTATGCAAGGTTCCAAAGCGAAGTAAGTTATGAATGCCATTATTAAAAGTGTGATAATTGTGTCTTCTTTTGTTTGGTAACGTTGCCCTTATTTTTTGGCGAATGTCCTTTGTTATAGAAAATAACGCTGTGACTACTAACACAACACCAGTTCCGGCAGGTACAGCTACCGTGTTATGTGGGGAGGTGAGCACTGCAAAATCAGTAAGGAGAGGTAGATGCAGTGTTGATATAGATGAAGTAGAGGTTGATCTCTATCTGACTGACACTGCCCGAGTATCCAATAACATGTGATACAAACACATCACTAAAGTAGGTAAACAAACCACTGGGGAGAGCTGCTATGCCTGCTCTCGTTTCCCCTACGCCACAAGTGCCTCCAGAAGGTTTGTAACAACTGAAATACCAGCGGCAAGGGCACAATGCCTTATGTAATTTGCAATGTTTACCACTTGAGGAAGATTCCAATGGAGAACAGCAATCTTAAGATGGATATCCAAAAAAACATTTCCCTATGAAGATCGCTATATAAAAACACTAGACATAGTTACTGGAAAAAAGACCAAGCTATACAATATTTCACTGACAGCTCACAGAAAGGAGAGACTAAAACAATAACATTGAAAGAGTTAACATGTCAGAAGAAAGGGTGAATAGAGATAGGAGTAGAACCAGGATGCTGAGAAAGACCACAGGTGCTTGTTTACGGCCAAGTATACACAGCAGAAAGGTGTAAAGAAAGAGTAGTTGGGAGCAAGGCACACATGCGCCTAAGAGTTCCTGCTCGTACAGTTCAAGTAGAAAATGACAAATGCCTAAAGGAAAGGAAAGCAAGTGCGAAGTTGCTGACATGTGTGGAGAATGAAGCTGGACCAATGCCCATAATACCACTGAAGACAGCAGCATTATGTTTCCAGAATGATGGAGCAGTAAAGGCTGGAGAAAAGACAGAATGCAAGCAGACAGTAAAGGTTCTAGGCAAGAAAGCAGGGAAAGCAGTATTAATGGATCTTTACTGGGCCTGTGGATGGTCGAAAGCATATGGAAGCTGCCACCCTACTGGGGAGGAGTATGTTCACTGGCACACATCAACACGTCAGCGATAGTAGTTCTACAAAAAGACATCAAAACAGATGACTTCCCTAAAATGGACGATAACAGACGAAAGAAAAGATCAGTAGATTTGACTAGGGTGAAAAGGGGAAACTACATATCTTTTCTTTATTGTAAATCAGTTTATTACAAACTTTTAATTAGTTTTCAATCACTCACAAGGGCATCAACGCCATCAGATGACATTCATGTATGACATTTTCATGACAGATTTCCCTGGTTAAACACTAAGTTGTTGATTACCTAGAACTACATCTAAAAAGTCTTTAACAGCACACATTGCCATTTGATGTTGGCCCCATAATATCCTCTGCAACCATTTGTTCATGTCCAAACTCTTTGGAGCAAATTTTCCCAAAAATACATTTCTTTCTGTTTTCAATGTGAGGCATTTGACGTTTAGATGCTTTACAGTTTACTCTGCGATTTTACAAAAACGACACTGAATATCTGTGTACTGCCCCATTTTCCTCATGAATAGCAGTTTTTTGGTCAGATATAAATTCAGTCACAATCGCAGAAATGAATCTCCATGATGTCGACTTGGAAATCTGACCAAATATGTCATGGTAGCTTTCATTGCTCTAGTTTCATCCATTAGATCCAATGCTGAGATGTAATTTCTGTGCGTTTCAATCCAATCTCTATTGATTAGTTAACATTTGGCTGCGTCTGGATTTTCTTTTAGAGTTTCAATTGATATATCTAGATGTTTCAATTGGACAAGGCACTTTTTGTGCCAGACATCTAATAGCCCTGGATAGGTCCCAGACGCTGATTGCAGTAATATATGGTAGGTTTTGCTGACCATTGCAACAATGTCTTTCGAAAGAGTGACAGCGATTTCCACAAAACTATTGAATGGAGCGATTGTAACCCCAACTCAACGGATTTCTGCACAAGGCACGCAAGTTGGCAACCGTAGCACCTTTCTCCAGAATTGCCCCTCAAGAACATTCCATGTGGCCCAGTTTAGATTCAGCCCTGCTTCACTGCCAAGGGTTATGGATGCAGTGACCTTCTGGATGTAAAATAAGATCACTGGCTTCATTGTAAATTTTTCGTATTTTTTAATGAAGTGTTCTTAATTGTAATGATAGCATTTTCATCTTCGCCTTCATCTGTTCCATCCAAGCCCATTCTCTGATTGATTTGTTAAAGACTACTCCCAAATACTAGATGGTTTCAGTTATTTCTATTTGGATCTTTCCTGAGTCCCAATGATACATCTTTCCTTTTGTGCCTTGAGTTCCATAAAATACCATGATTTTTGATTTCTTTGCATTTATGACGAGATCGTTTTTGTCCATGTACTCCTATAGATGGTTTATTTGAAGCTGCAAACCAACTTGAGTCTTGTCCCTTAAGACCAAGTGGTCTGCGTAAATGATCCAAGATATTGGGTGGCCATTTACTCTTGGTGGAAATATATTTGCGTTTTTGAAGGCCGATGGGAGGTCTGCAAAGTATAGCATGAAAATGTTTTCGCCGTTTTATGGCCTGTGTCAATTTTCCCTGAGCATTCAGACATATTTTTATTGTTGTGTATGTATGAAGGACAATAATAGCCTGCAGCAGGTCATCTGGGCATTGCCAAGTTCTTAGTTTCATCCACATTTTCCAGCGATTTACACTACAAATGCTTGGCATAAGTCCACAAAAGCAAGGAAGAGAGTGCTGTGCGATCTCAATGTTTCAAGCTTGAAGATATTCAACAGTAAAAGATTCAGATCACAGCCTACTCCTCTGGTGAAGCCAGTTTGTCTTACGTCTGTGATGGCACAGCCATCTGCCCAGATAGAAAGCTGTCTTGGTAAAAAAGATGCAAGTAGTTTTCCAATTACGTCTAGCAGGTTACTAGGTGACCCTCTATCTCCATTGCTATGGATGGGTACCACTATCGCTGATTTCCAGGAGGATGGAAATGCTTTTGCTATCGGGATTTGCTGAAATAGAACTTCAATAAAGCCTGCCAATGGCTGATGTTTAACATGATATTAGTAATTCTATCCCGGCCTGCTGCTCCTGAGTCGTTAAATCTTTGGATTACATCTTCAATTTGGTCCTTTTTCATGTTCAAACTCCAAGTAATCGAAGGATCCTCCCACTTTTCGTTAACCTCTTCCGAGGATTTGGAGAAGACTGCTGTAAAGTGTTCGACCCATTTCTTTGCATCTAGGCTGTTATTCATCGCGTCTTTTTGACTTAATGAGCCTTCATTTATTATGCCCATGTTTTGTCCAAATTGAGCTTATAGATCGATTTCAGTATTTTTTCGGCCTGTTCTTGATCACGTAGCACCCTGAATGCTATAGCCCAATTTTGATATTTCTACTTTCTTTTTTTTATCAACATGGCTTCGTTTAGAGGGGTGGTCCTCATGATCGCCTTGATATCTCTGCAGAGAATCTTTGCTTGCCTAGCAACCTCTTGACTATACACATGCCTCGGTTTTTACCATTTAAACCCTGTCTGTTATTTTGTACATTTCAAGCATAATTTAGGTCTTGTCGTTTCTCATTGTGTTTGGTACAGAGGACTTTCGTGATATTTAGGATGCCATTTGGTCTCAGCCGCAAACAGTTTCCTCCTTGGTTTATTTTAAGAGAGTCCCTGTATAACAACGGGGGATATCCCCTTAATCTATTCCACCTCAAATTTAGAGCATCATGATCACTGCTTTCTGTCTGAATGACCTTCAGCTCTGTTATTATGTGTACGAAATTCTGTGATGACCAAAAGTAATCCAATGTGGCGTGATTATTATTTTGATTCCATGTGTAATATGAGGGTATGTCACCTCTGGTCTGTCCATTTAACATAACACATTCCCTTATCTTGAATTCATTTGCCCATCTACTTCCTCGTTCTCTGCTTGCGTTGCACCAATTTGATAGTTTATTTATATTGTTTTCTTCCTCCACCATTCCAGTTTTATTGAAATCTCCACGCAGTATCATGTGAGGATTCTGAAAAGATATTTGACTCTCTTCAATCAATTCCATCACTGATTCGTGTCATCTGCAATTATCGCCGGATTCCAATTTATGTTAATGATCACAGATTACTCTGGATTATCTTTGTCATGGACAACATTTTGCAAGTACACCCCTTGTACGAACATATTTGGATTTTTGGTCTTTAACACCACTGTGTCCGTTTCATGTTTGATCATTTTTAAGAGACCAGAAAACGGTCTAACATTTTGATTTTTGCCCGCAGGATTTACGAGTATTGTGTAACCGTCAATCTCCGGTGTCTCTCGCAATGTTTCATGCAGACAAATTATGTTGTGTTCTGCTTTCTTGATCTCATCTTTGTTGAACAGATGCGCAAAACCCAGAATGTTCCATGATATAATGGAGCCCTCATTGCTAGCGACAATCCTGACTTCTCTCCTTGGGTACAACCAGTGACCTGGTCTCATTTTGGCCCCTATTTAAACCTGTGTTCAAATTTAATGCACAGTCTTTCCATGGGGAGTACTTTGTGCTGGCTTGTTCATCTGATGACCTCCTTCTCTCCCTTTGGCGATTTACATTTGTCTTTTGGTCAGCAATTGTTTGCTGTGTGTAGCGTGTCAGATCGTATGCGAAAGATAAAAGTGCTGTATTAGCCTCTAACAAGGTGGTTTGCACCAATCTTAACTTCTCGTGGAGAATTTCCCAGTCCGATCGTGATTCTGATACGTATTTGTCAATTTCAATGTCGTCTGTAGATAGATTTTTCAAAGCCAGGACACAATGTAAAAGTCTCATTACATTGCGTCTGTTCAGATTGACTTCATTTTTCACCGATAGGACATTTTCAAGTTGTAGTCTCCCCTCTTGTGCTCTCAACAAACTGGCTGATGTCCTTCCGCTGGAGGTCTATGAACCACTCTTCCATTGTTGGACCAAGGTATGTTTTGGATTTAGATCTGACACTGCTCTCTCTTCATTATACCTCCTCTCTCGTATGTCGCAAGTTGAGTCAAGAAACTTCCTTCGCCTCAGGGGTGAGCATTGTATTCTCGTGTTCCGACCCTGTCTCAGCTGTGTCTTTTTTTCTCACTTCTTTTTTCTTGTGACACCGTCCTCCAATCCCAACTTCTACCTCTAACGAATCCACTCGAGGCGCTTGATCAGGTAACGAGTCCTCTAGAGATATGACCGAGCCATCATTGTTATCCAAATAAGTTGAGAGATTTTCTAATAGTTCATTTTGATCTACCTCTTTTCTAACTCCTCGTCTAGTCTTAGTCTTTTTGTTGTATTAGAATGCGGCTCAGAGGAGGGTATCCGCACTACTGCATGTGTTTTCACCTCATTTGTATTATTTTTGTGTCTTTTACAAATGGACCACTGAAATAGAGCCACTGGACGTGGGGTTGACAAATTCCTGCTGAAGGCTCTTGATCCATCCGATTTTCTTTTCTTGACATTTGCTGCTTTCTCTAATTTATTCTTACTTGATTCTCTTGGTTTGCTTTGTGACATTTGTGTTTTATCCACTACAGTATTTGGTTTGTGTTTTTGTGTAAAAATTCCAAAGATTTGTGGCTCATTTGTGCTGTTTATTGAGAACGTATTTCGACTGTCAATTTGGTTATTTGAAGATTTTTTTGTTCCGTCGAGATTTGTTTTTGCTTCTGCGACACTTGTGGCACTCTGTTCTAATTGTGTTTACGTATCCATCCTGCGCACTAGTCAGACAGTCACTGCGGGCTGTGATTTGCATTCCCATTTTGTTGAATCCTTCCATCAACTCACTATGGTTCACTCCGTTATCTTTGACACCATTTTTAAGCTCTTTGGGTTGTCTACCAGAGTGAATATTACATTCACATTCTACTTTATCATGGAGAGGTGCCACTTTGTTGGTATTATGGCGCATCCATATTGTGGATTCTAGTGCTGCCTCTATCAGGTCTGATTTGACTGATATTTCCTTGCATGCTAAATTTCTCAGTCTTGCCTGCCATTTCACCAGATTTTCAGCTTCATTGACCAGTCTTTTATCCAAGGTTGCTGTAAAGGTCTCCAGATATAAAAGTTTCGAATGGATCATTGCCAATAGCGTGTCATGATCTTTCAGACTGTCATTGAGGGATTCATAGAGTTTTATGAAGGAGGATAATGATATTGTGAGGGCTTCCATTACATTGTTGTGGATCTGAATGCCGGCTGCTACACATAACTGGCTTTTGATATTTTCACTCCGACTGCCATGTTCATTCATACTCAAAGGGGTTGATGAATCTAAAACTGTTGAATCTGGTGTTTGTGCCAGTAAATGATTTGAAGGAAGAGGTTGCTTCTGTATTGTACCTGTCCGTAGAATGGGTGACCCCATCCATTCGGTCATGTGCTGCAAGACTTTCCTATTTGTTGCCCTTGAAGCATCCATCATTTCGCCTATCTTTGTTAATTTTAGCGGGTCCTTTGTGTAAACCTTCTTCAAATTCACATTTGCCCTTTTATAATGGGTTGGAGACGTTTGCTACGTGAGTTAGTCAACTTCCTCTGCTTCTTTAATTTCATTTGCAATCGACAGGCGTTTGGAACTACCAGTGATATGGTCTTTTATGTCTTCAAAGTCTTTATTATTTATCTATTTCTAATGCGCTAAAGCCCATAGGCATCAGGGCACGGAAACAAGTCTTGACGGTGCACTGCAGTGTAATCCCAGAGGTTGGGATAGGTTTAGTCTTATGAAAAGAGCACAGTTTTCATGTTTTTTGTAAAAGCAGATAGGTTTCTTTCACATCATAGATCTACTGGCAATTTGTTCCAGGCGATAGCTGCTTTCACAGGATATGAACTTTCTTTCCCTTAACTGTACGAGATTTGGGAAGTTGCAATCTCATAGTGTCCTTCGGTCTAGTGCTCCCGATTGATGTTTGCACATTAAGGCGCATTTTAAGATAACTAGGTGCATTGCGAAACAGACATTTAAGTGTCAAGACATTGATTTAAAACTCCCCTCTTGCTTCCACAGGAAGCCAGTGGATATCTCTCCTGTGTTGCGAGATATGCTCATGTTTTGACACACCTTTCACTACTCTCACAGCATCATTTTGTAGAATTTGTAGTCTCTTGATGCAACCTTTACTTGCTCCGCCAAATAGTGTGTTACAGTAATCTAGCCTCGATTAGACTAGTGCGTTCTTAGACAAACTAGCTACTTGGGCGTCTGCCCTTAGTGATGCCTCAATGGTAACAACCAATGTTTTTACTTTGTTGACTACTTTAATCTCATGGTGATCAATATGTAGTTTTTGGTAGGCTGTTCCTAGTTTTTCTCTTATTTGGTCAGCGCCAAAAATTAGGAGTTCTGTCTTCTGACTGTTCAAGCAGAGACCGTTATTTATCATCCAGATACAAATATTTTCATATGTGGATGTGATCATCTCTGAGTCTTTTTCATAATATCCTTTTAGTCTAAACAGATGCTGAGTATCATCAGCATAATTAGTAAAGTATAGTCCCATAGACTCTAATAGGTCACATAGGCATCTGCAAAAAACATTAAACAAAGCGGGATAGAGGCAGGCTCCCTGTGGTCCTCCACATATGATCTGTTCTGAACCAGAGGATACATTATTCCAGGTAATAATAGATTTCCTGTTACTTATAAATGATTTGAACCATTTTACTGAGTCAGAGGAACAATTTCCATTTTCCTGTATACATTTTAAAAGTTTTGTGTGATCCACAAGATCAAACACCACCGAAAGATCTAAAAGCATCAACAGACCGGTTTTGCCATCATCCACTACCTCCAGCATTTCTGACTGTAGATCCACTATGGCGGTTTCAGTCCCGTGTGCAGTCCTAAAACCAGACTACCATTGATGTAAGATATTGGATTTCTCAATATGTTGTTGAAACAGATTAGCTGCAATCTTATCCGCTATTTTCAAATATTGTGGGATCAAGATTGGGTTTCTTTTTTTTTTTTTTAAACTAGTCTTTATTAACCCGTTCACATCATCACGTCATATGACCACCATAGTACAAACATTAAGACATGTAGTCACTGGCCCACCAGCCTTATACATCCTGCACTTGAGCATTTAGGATACATTTATTAGCCCACATTGGTCTAAATATTTCAGCACCGGAGTGACCTCCGGTGCTGAAATATTTCAGCACCGGAGGTCAGCTGGATAGTCTCGTTTTCCCTCTCCTGTGCAACCCCCCTCAATTTAGAACATTATCATGTGTCAACAGGTAAGCTGTGAGAGGCTCCCAAATATTCTTTGGTTTGTTCTGGGGCCCACATAGGGCAGCATAGTCCACGTCGGCATTGCTCAGCCATATTAAGTCTTTTAGCCATCTGGACGTTCCTAGCAGGGATGCATTAGTCCATCTCATCAGTATACACCATCTGGCTACTATTATACAGGTCACCAACAGTTTACGATAATGCTTCAGAACCCCGGGGGACCACCGAACATGCCACACACAAGTGTACAGGGGATTGCATGCCCCAGCATTTCTGACATTATCTTCACCACATTTTCCCAAAAGAATATCAGCTTGACACACTCTCATAACATGTGCGTGATGTCTGCAGGCTCTATGGAGCATCTCAGGCAGCTGGCCGACTTGGAGTTATCGTATTTATGGACCTTTGCTGGGGACATATGCCCTGTGAAGTGTTTTGAGCTGTATTAGTTGCAACCTGGAGCTGAGGGCTCCCATGTGGGTCACTCCGCACACCTTCCATTATTTTGAAAAGAAACCCTGGTGTCTTCCATCCATCTGTTTTTGTATTTGGGGGATTCGCAATGTGCGTCTGCCTGAATAATTTTGTATATAGATGATAGTACCCATCTACAACCTGGGGAATACTTGATGTAGTGTAGTAATGGTGTGGTGTGTGGCATAGCGGGGAAAGCCGGGTACCACTCTCTAAATGTTGCTTTCATCCTAAGGTACTGCAGTCTTCGCTGGAGCCCTCGCCCCATCTTGTCGATAAATGTCTATTGTGAGACAAACACCCTAGCCCGGTACAAATCCTCCAGCCGCTCGATCCCCGTCTCTCCCCAATCCCGTGCCGGGGACATGTCGCATGTTGGTTTTAGGACTTCAATGTGCCATAGTGAGATGCCTGGGTCAAAGGGATGTCCCACCCGAGTCTTTTCAGGGCCCTCCTCCATGCGTACCCTGTGCATGCCACCGGGTCAATCCCACACTTGTCCGCTACCTTACCCGAGATCAACACACCATGTAGGGAGTGCACTTTAGCCGAGTTCTGCTTTATACGCACATGGGGTACGCTCTGCGCTCCCGGCATCCAGTATTGGGTAAACGATAGTTGGGCCGCCAGGAAATAGGCTTCAATGTCCGGGGCACAAATCCCCCCTTCCTCCCACGATATTGTTAACCCTTCCCAACTTATACGCTGGGTTTTTGGGTACCATGCCAACTTAATCTGTTAGGTGCGCACCTTATGAAAGAATTTCACCCCTGGCCACACCGGTATATTTTGGAACATGCAGAGGAGATTAGGTACTACTACCATTTTGGTTACAGCTATCCTGCTCTTAAGCGTGAGTGGAAGTCTGCACCATCTGTCTAAGTATTTTGTTAGAATCTGCAGGTATTCCCAGTGGTTGTTTCTGAGTAGTGATTGGGCCTCTCTGCTGACCTCGATTCCCAGATATGTGACGACGGACGGCTCCCACCCAAAACCTTCAGTTTCTGGCGGGCATGTGGTAGTTGTATTGAGGGGGAACAGCATGGACCTAGCACGGTTCAATCCGAGTCCGGAGGCTACTCCGAATTCCACTACTTCTTGTGTCAGAGGGGCCAGGTTAACCTCTGGGTTTTTGAGGTACATAATAGCATCATCAGCGTATAACGAGATGAGTTCATTCGACCCCCCCCCATAGGCAGGCCTCTGTGCCCGTGGAACTTTCGCAGCCTGCATGCTAGTACCTCAATTGCTATAGCAAAAATTAAAGGGGAGAGAGGGCACCCTTTCCTGGTTCCCCTCCCTAGCCTAAATGGGTCCGACAGCGAGCTCCCGATGCTAATTAGGGTGCCTGAGCCTGCATACAGTAGCCATGCCGCCCTTTGGAAGTACGCTGGGATCCCCACCTGGGATAAGACCTCAAACAGGTAGTCCCACTCGACTGAATCAAATGCTTTTTTCCATGTCCAGCAGCACTGTGATCACCTGCCTGGAGGGGTCTATCTGGGCCAGAATCGCGAAGAGCCTCCTCAGATTCAGAAAGGTCGACCTCCCCAGAATGAACCCTAATTGGTCTCTGTGAACTAACTGCATGATGTATGGGAGTAGGCGGTCTGCCAGCATTTTAAGGAAGATTTTTGTATCCAGGTTCAGCAGTGATATCGGACGGCATGACGAGCAGTCCAGCGGGTCTTTGCCCGGCTTAAGATTACCACTGCTTCCCTCATAATGGGTGGGAGTTGTCCCAACTCCACACCCTCCTCCCAGGCTCCTAACATGTTGCGTGCCACTTGTGGGCCCCATTCTTTATAAAATTCTGCCGTTATGCCATTGGTTCCCGGGCGCTTTGGAAGATAGGAGATCCCGCACTGCCTTCAGTATATCCTCTACCGTGAAGGGGTCTGCCAGGACCACAGCTGCCTCTACACTGAGTCTGGGGAGAGCCACCGCCTCAATATACTCTGTGAGCACAGTTTTCGGAAGAGTACCCATCATGCTAGCGAAAAACCAATGGATTCATATGAAATTGGCCTGACTTTATCAACTGGTAAAGCAGGTGGATTTGAAAGGAATCCATGGTAAATGCCTTCAGAAACGTGGACCCCTTGCTCAATTCGCCTTAAAGCGGCTTAGCTTCAACTTACTGAGGCGACGAGACAAGGCCAAAACATGTGTCTGGGGTTGATGATGGTACTGTTGTTCAGAGGAGAATTGCCTAGCAATTCGGTGCTGGACTGCCATTGTGGGTGGGACAGACTGATATGCAAATGGATATTAGTCCTCTGTGAATGGTACAGTGAGCTAAAACGTGGTTGTAGACCCTCCTGAGCAGGAGGAATTCAATAGAACAGCGTATTTGACCCCTGTTTGCTCTCAGTAGAGGGGCTCCCATAACCTTGTTTAATTAATGGTAATCAGGTTTAATGCATCAAATAATGGGAGGGGATCTTTACTTGTTGATGTAAAGTCTCTCTGGAGGGGCATGACTTCTGAGATTTCTTGAAGACAGGGAGTATGGAGGGGTCTTGTGGGGCAGGGGTTAGAGGTTGATTGTGGGGTCTTGTGTTTTTAAAAGGCCATTCAGCCTTTCAAATAGGGAGTTTGAAGACATTTAGATGAAGAAGTATACAATACAAAGCATAAGGGGGAGTCATGTACAATAAGCGTAAAAAAAGTTCAGCTATTCAGTTGTTGAAACCTTGACAGAACAAAGGGATTTAGACTCTCCCCTAGTGACCACAGTGTGTAAGAAGAGGTCAACATTAAAAAAGGATAATGTCCAAGAGCAGACAGTTATACATGGAGCTTATGGTGTGTTGTCTAGGGGGCTCTCCTCTATTGGTTTGAGTATCAGACATCTTCGCTTTTCTTTGTACATATTACAACCATTCGTCAACAGCAGAAATGATATGCCAAAATGTCAGAAAAGGCGTGTTGCTGAACACAATGTATCACAAAATACAAGCTTCGGGTAGGCCAGAGACTTTAAATAGGGGGGCTTGAAACGTCAGCCCTGGAAAAGACCATAAGTAGACAATACTTTACAAATGGACAGCAAAGAAGATTCAAGAGAAAGGGTCCTAGAATGGGCTTAATGAGGTAGAGTGAAAGCAGGAAAAGGCTTGTCTGTCAACACGAAAGTAGGTAGACTGTCCAGGAGACAGTTCCACATTTATCTAAGGAAACCAATCCAGATCAACAGATGAAACCTGAAGGTGGGATATTTGGATTCAGCCCTCAGTGCCAGCATTTTTGTTGCCGCTAAAGTTGAGTATTGCAGGCTGGATTGTAAATGCGCATGAATCAGACACGGATAAATAAAGCGCTGGAAGGCATTACGGCCTTCACACCCTTCATGTCAATTGAGATTGCAGAAAAAAGAAGAGTTGTGTGAAAGATAATTTAATGGCAGTTATTGATTAGTCAGAATCTCATTGCCTAGAGTACTTTGGTAGTAACGTTACAGGCTTGCAAACAATGAGCAAAACAGGAATTCAATAGTGCCATCTCTGAAGCAAAAGAAAACTTGATCCAAATGAATTTACAGATGTATACATTTAAACCAGATACACTACAATGTAAATCCACAAAACCCCTTCGGGATAGTAAGTAATTCAACATGGAGACAATATACTTATATCGTTCTGCAGAATACATTCATACCTTACCTTCTGGGTTCCAAAACAAAAAAGTAGCTTACAAAAAGAAAGGGGCAACATTCTCAGATTCATCAGCCAGTATGTCATCACGGGACTGAGATATAAGCAGCAACAACCAATTTCAAACACGCCAATAACAATCTTTTTAGGATAGGGTTGATCTTCTGAACAGACCCACTTTCCAAACCAAAGAGCACAGGGCGTTTTGAACTTGGAGAAAAACGCAGACGCAAGCCACTAGAGGTTTATTAAGTGTACACACACACCAACCAATGCTGACACTGAAATATTCAATTACAATTATTTTTAAGGAAACATTACTGGCCTTAGGTGCCCCCCACAACATGTATGCACTTAGATGCCATGATGCCCCCAGATCAATTAATTGCGGTTCCGGGATTCAGACAAACGCGCAGGCCCTGAGCTATCCTCCCAGCCCTTCCTTACATTTGAAAAAAATGACTGAGTCTAATTGAAATTATCTTCGAAAGACCAACTGGGACTGAAAGCACTGCATAAGTGAAGAATGGAGGGTTCTTAAAAAACTTAAAAATGAATAAGGGCCTAATAATCAAGTATAGCTAAATCTAATGAGATATTATCTCTAAAGAATATGATTTTCTAATGGCAAAATAATCATAGAATACCTGTTTTACAGCCTACCTATAGTTCACAAAAACCTTATAAAACCACCTGGTAGACCCATTGTCTTCGAGTGGTGTTTTATAATTTATCCTCTTTGCAAATACATTTGAGTATTTTCTCAAACGTTTTGCTTCTATAGCAAGTACTCATTTTAGAAGATACAACAGATGTCACTAATCTAATCGAGGACAATGAGTTTGATAACACAAGAAAAATATGAATGTCATTTAACATAGAATACATGTATAACAGCATCCCACAGGAGGATGCTATATAGGTGGTAAGAGTTTGTCATGATAGAAGAATACACCCCCCCCCCCCAACCAGGAACCCTTGGAATCCATTACTCAATGCTTAAAATAGCACTACAAAAAACATTTTTATTACAAAGAAGAATTTGATCTCCAAAGGAAAGCCCATGAGAACGGCCTCTGCTCTGGAAATGGCAGATTTATATGTATCCATGTTTGAGTTGAATGACATCTTTAATGTGGACAATCCATTTTCTAAAGAGAATAGGTCTCTGGAAAAGGTTCCTAAATGATGTACATCTGATCTGGTCTGGGAGTGAGAACAACTGGTTACATTCAATGAGTGGATTAAACAGCAACATAAAAAAAACTTTATTCACCATGACAGGCGGGCAATAGAAACTACCTTTTTTTGATATTTACTTTACACAAGAGAATGGAATACTCTATGTCAACACCCACAAGCTCTTAGAGATAATATTCCCTTTGAGCAATTTGTTAGGTTGCAATGCAACTGTAATAAAACAATCAGATGACTTTATAAAAGTCAAAGTGTTATGAGGAATGTTAAAAGACAGAGGCTTTCTAAAAAAAAGTGGTTCACAAGAGCCCTTAAAAAAAGAGTATGGTATAGGAATATAAAATACCTACTTACAACAAAATAAGGGACAAACAAAAACAAAAACAGTTCAGCCATTTAAAAACTGGTCAATCCTAGAATCCTTTAGTGATCTAAAAAATGAACCATTATTCACTTTAACAAAATCTAAATCTTTATATGATGTTAGTACATTCAGGTAAGAGAAACACACCAAACCAACCATCCATTACTTCTTTTTACGGCTTCCCAGACATTCCCACGCGCTTTCAAACACAATTTCTTATATAAGCGTATTACAAATGCACAATAAATAAAATACATAACAGGCATCAACCTGTGACAAATGAGTCGTATGTCGCTTCACCAAAACAAGAGTGAAAGATTCCAACATGATCCCATCACTTGGGACCTTAAGGTTTTATCAAACTATAAAACAAGTAATGCCATTTATTGCATCAAATACATTCTACATTGGCACGAATTCCTGTTCCATGAACAAACGTATTAGTGAGCACAGATAAAAGATTCTGTCAGAGAAGGAACAAGAACATCTGGCACTAAACCTGTTGGGAAGGGGACACAATCTTCCCGCACCCCAAGTACTTTCGAACAAGACAAAGGACGTCACCAGTAATGCAAGACACTAGGGGGTATGGAAGTGCCGTTAAAGGCTTCCACACAATTATATAATTATTGCATGCTTTATAGGTGCAGTGCACATGCAGAGATAGCAGTCATTTTAGATATCAGCAGCAATATTGTAACACAAAGCTTAAATGCCGCATAGCAGTCAGCAATCAGCAAACCATGCCTAGGCTGCTATCACGAATAAAGGAATATGTTGTATCCCAGGCACTGACTAGAAAGGCCAGAGCTACACAGACCCATAAACCCTTCATTGTCCTGAAATGTTGCCAACCTTTATGCCCTGGGAAGAATGTTCCCTGCAAAGCCATGGGAGGAGGGCTGAGCATCTTTGTGTGATACCATCCCACGAGAAGGAGGGCACGGGCCTCCGAACCCCACCATTCCCAATTCCAAGTTATAACACCAAAATGCCTTGGCTTCAGGACCTTTGAATTCCGATGTACCAGCCAGCCCCAGACCACTGATCATAAACCTGTTGGACCCCTGATCGATCAAAAAGTGCAAGGAGGCAGAGGACTGTAGGGTTACAGTTACAGCCCCTAAGTGTGCGGTAGGCCCGGAGGGAGTGCAGTGAAGAATGATCTTCGAGGTGCCTGGTACCCAGTGTGACTCTGAGGGTACCAAGCAACCAGCCGGTGCAGCAGACAGGTGGGTCAGAAGGGGAGAGAGAGAGAAATCAGGGGAGAAAAGTCGGATCTTGAGCTGCTTCCGGAACTTTAGGTGGTCTGGCTTAATTTTGAGAAGGGGAGGGAGGCCATTCCAGAGGGAGATACCTGCAGAGGAGAGAGATCTACCCCCGCACTCTGCCATGAGAACCATCTGACCCTCTGAGGGTTATAGGTAGCTGAGCGAAGGGCTCGAGAAGGAAGTTATTGTGGATGAAAGAGTTGGATGTAGTACGTGCCCTGGCCCCAGAAAGCCTTGTGGACGATGCAGAGGGTCTTGAACTTGATCCTTGCCGCTACCGGGAGCTAGTGGAGTGATTTCAGGGCTGGAGAGATACGGTCCCTGGGCTTGACTTATTATATATCGGACATTGTCAGGTGTTGTCGGAGAGAAAGCCCAGAAAGGAGGAGGAGAGGCAGCCAGAGGGGGCCGAGGGAAGTAGAGGGAGAGGAAGAGGAGAGGGAAGACAGGTTGCCCTGAGTTTTAGTGGTGAATTGAGAAGCCAGAGCCATACAAAGGCCATGGGAGGGAACAGGAGAGGTGGAGACTGCAGAAGGATTGGCCAACTCCTTGCAGATTTTAAAGAGTTTGGCCGTGTTGCTTTTCTTGGACAGGACAGAGAGTGTGTATTGCCTTTGGAGCAGGCAGCAGGCCAGTTTGTTAGAGGATGCACCCGACACCCTCCACTTTCTCTCGACGCCCTCCACTTTCTCTCAGCCACCCTGCCCTTGAGTTTCAGGGTGTCAAGGTCAGCGTCATACCAAGAGTTGCACTTGGAGGTAGGCTTCAGACGGATTCTCATGACAGGGGCAAGGACATGCAGAGTGTTGGAGATAGAAAGATGCAGGTTAGAGAGGGCTGTGAGAATGTGAGGCATAGGAGGAGCAGAGAAAGTAGAGGTAAAGGTATCCACTGACACACGCCTCATGGGGCGAATGACCGACAAGGTAAGTGGCAGTGCTGGGGCGGGCTTAGCCTGAGGGACAGAGCATTTCAGTTGAGAGGAGAGCAGAAAGTGGTCAGTCCAGGAGAGAGGAGTGGTGAGAGGGTTAGCGAGGGGGATATCTATAGATGAGAACATCCAAGGTGTGTCCAGCAGAGTGTGTCGGACCAGAGGGTAGAATGGAAAGAGAGAGAGTGTCACAGAGGTTGCGGAAGAGACCAGAGGAGGGATTAGAAGCATCCAGGTTGATGTTGAGTTCTTAGAGGAGAAGTTGAGAGGTAGAGGCAAGGAGATAAGAGGAGAGGTCGACCCACTCAAGAGGAAGAGAGCAACCTGTCAGTTGACCCTTAGATGGTGGTCATAGTCAGAGAGGCCAGGAGCGATAGAGAGCCTGCAGACCAGGCATTCAAAGTAGGAGTAGGCCTGCGTAGGAATGACAGAAGCAGGGACCCACTCCGGAAAGATCAGGGCTACTCTACCTCCAGGTCAGTTGGTTCTGGGTTTGGAGAGGATCTTGTAGCCTTCACAGAGGAGAGTGTCAAAATGCATGACAGAGCTGGGCGCGAACCATGTCTCAGTGAGAGCGACGACATCCAGGCCAAGTTCTTCGAGGAGGTTGCAGAGACGTGTTTGACAGCGGAGCGAGAGTTGAGATTAGCAACGTGGAGCAGGTTGCAACATTTGAAAGACTTCCGGGGTGGGGTATAGGCATGAGGTATGCCCAGCAGAAGTGGTAGAGGGGCCCAAGAGTGGGCAGAGGTAGGGTCAGACTGGGCCATCGGTCATTCGGCCACGGGCTGGGCCGATTTCATAACTATTTACATACTATTTGTAACTTATATTAGTTTAAGTAACGTAAGTTACGTTGCTTGCCTGCGGCCACTCCGGCAGCCAACTAGTGGCACACTGCACCACGGCATTCATCAAAAAAAGGTAACACCTAAGTGTTACGTTTCTTTGATGAATGCATGCATCACAAAATAGTAGGCCCGGCCCAGGCCGACCGTGCTGGCCACAAAGACTCTGCCCTGGCTGCAGCCTGGGCCAAGCCAAGTCGGCAATACCATGGCACTGCTGTACTGTTGAAGTGTTACTTTCTTTTACGATTCACCCTCAGCAGCCCGGGCCCGCTCCCAGTGTGAATTGTAAATTACAAGTAACAGTAGCATTTGCAAGTTGCATTGATTCACTTCCTTGCGAGTGCAACAAATGGTGGGGGTGGGCCGATCCTGATGGGTGTGAGGAGCTGAGGCTGAACTTGTACAGCGCCGCATCAGTATCTTCCGGAGGGAGCGTGGGGACTGGAGTTGTCTTTGGGCTAGCCCGGGGGCCCCAGGCTGCACCTGCGTGAGTGCTCCTCCCATCACCCCCATGAATTTAAATTTGATGGTGGAAAATGAAATGGGCCTGGGCCTGGCACGCACAGCCATTCAGCCAATCGAGAATCGTCCGCCGACACTGTAGCCGGGAATCTCTGACACTGGTTGCAGCGAGCGGGGTAAGGACTGTGTGTGTGCATACGGTCTTCAAGGGGGCTGCGGCGGAGCCGGTATTTATTATTTGTGTTTTAATGTGTGTTTCTGTATTGCAGTGTGTGTTGGGCCCCATGCTGTTTCACCCTGTGGAAACACCCCAGCTCATAAATGTACGGCAGCACTAGGATGTGGGTTGTGTATTTATGCTAACCATCATAAGCATTTGGCATAATAGTGAATGAAAGCTACTTTCATTTGATATCTTCGGAGGCTTCTTATTGGAACGACAACTTTGAAATACATGTTGGGCTGCATCTACTATAATGGCGGTAACTATACCATGCTATAATTTGTCATTTATGTAATTAAGAAGAACATGCATAGTCCCCTAATTAGCATGCAATTTTAGTGAATTACTCTGCTCGTGATTTGGCTCTTGGGGACAAGCCAGACAGCTGGCTCGGTTCCGGCAAGGCCTGTCTGGGGATCGCTTCTGTTGTGCCACCATAGACATGGACAAACCACTATGAAGCAAGGATTCTAGTATTCGTAGTACAGTGGTTTAATGTAATCATAGTGTGTACATTTTGAACACACACTATGATTAGACAGTGGTTTCGAAACAAGGAACCAGTCTACTGTCTGAGGACAAAAACAAGAAGTTGAACCGGGATTGCAGACCCAGCACTTTAAGACGAGGTAACAATACTTTGAGATGAATGGGGATGCAGAAGATACTCAAACATCAATAATTAAAATGACTCAGGAAGTTAGCAAATTTAACTGTTTTAATGTCAATTATCTAAAACATTAAAAAAGCATTGGCTTAAAGCGCTATATAAATCTAAATAAATACAAATACAAATCAGGGAGTACAACGGACATCATCGGACGTCTCACAGCATACTCTCAACGCAGTTTATTAAAAACATCTCTTTTATGGCAAAAACTCGTCACAGCTGACGTTAACCTGCGTATTACTAACATCATCCTACCATACTTGGCAACCCTACCGATTTAGGCAGTAGGCTACTGCTTTTTAAGCACTCCTACCGCCTACAGATTTGGGCGTTTGATCCTACCACTTTAATGTGTCTGTCAAGTTGCTTTATGGCTCCCCAGATGCTGATGCCTCGGAGCGAGATCCGGCCCAGAGCCAGTAGCTGCAGAGCTCAGACAGAGCTGCAAGAGCTGCAAAATGTGAGTTAAACCTGTGAAATTTCGGCGGGTGGGTGGTCGTTTGACATCATTTATTTGACAGACAACACTGTAATTCTGAGCGTACACGTGTGGCACTTGCAGAAAGGGCAGTGTCTGCCTACGCTCAGTAGTGCAGGATAGGTTTGCCTTCCATTCTTTAAACACACATTTTAGAGATGCAGAGAGTGAGTACTGGGGTTTTGCATGTTTTCTCAGTACAGAGTGTGCTGAGTTGTGATTCGATTGTAAGCGAGGTGAGTCTTCGGGAGGTGAGAAGTTACAAAGCTGTCCATGTTGTAATCTTTTGTTTTATGTTTATGACCTTCACTGGGAGCATAATGCAGTGCTTCATATTCTTTCAGCAATCACCCACTAATATAATAGAACCACTTATTTGGTGAGCTTGACCTGCTGCAGATGCAATCCGTGCCCATATTTCAAAGTGACGCTCAGTGCACACCATACTAGGAAAGACTGGAGAGCAGCATTTCAGATTGGGGCATGCTTCAGATTGTTTTGCTTCCTGGTCGAGTGTCTCTGCTGTTGCCAGGCACTCAAGGGTTAAGGAGTGCGGCCCCCGCCGTTGGGAAGGCGGAGCTATGTTATGGGGAGTGGGAGGAAGAAAGGGGAGTTCTGGATAAGGCGCGAGAGCGCCAATTTCCTGTTAGGAAGATTAAAGGTTGTGTTTGTCCTCCACTCCCTCCGTGTGCGCGTCCTCCTTCCTGACCCCCGTAAGAGGGTAACACTGGCGACGAGGCCGCTCCGTAGGCGCAACGGAGTCCTCCTCCCGTGGCATTCCGCCACCTCCGTGCCTGGAGCGCTTCCAAGCCTCCTCCTCCTGTCATTCCGCCGCCTCCGCGCTGGTCGCGCATCCGATGCTTGCTCTGCTGGCAATCCGCCATTTTCCGCACTCAGGCTGCATCCGAGCCTCCTCCTCCTCCTGTCTGGTTTCGGCTGCTGACCGCATAAGCGCGCATTCACGCGCCACACTCCACCCCGTTCTCACTTCACTGGGAAGTGCAATCCTGAGTCCTGGCAGTCTGCCAGGTCCCCACGTGGCAGCGCAAGCACTGGGAAGCGCACAATTGGGTGATTGCACCCATGCCCTCCAGCAGCCTCACACGGACGTCTGCCGTGTCCTCCTGTCACCAGAGCTCGCCACGAAGGCCTGACGGAGCTGGTGACGCCCCCGCCCCGCAACACCAAGGACGCCGCCTGCCCACTCCCAGCAACAGGCTCCCAGGTGGGTGGAAACACACGCTCGCTCAACTGGTGAACACGCACGGGCTGAGCGCGCACCCACAAGCTCCCACTACCAGGCGTTATGAGCAGACAGGGCTCCAACCCAGGGTCCAACCCTGGATCACCTCAACCGGCCCGCGCAGCACAGCCTATTCAGCTGCGACTACCCCCGCCATTCACCATGACCCCACAAGCCACGAAGGGGCCGAGATGGGCTGACTGGATGGAGGACCTCCAGCATTATGTGAGAGGGTCTGGTGATGGTGACTCTCCCAATATCAGGGATATCTTCCTCAACCTGGTAGGGGGGGAGATAAAGACCGTGGTGAAGACCATTCCCGCAGCCGAACAGAACACTTTCAAAAATTTGATCAAGGCTCTAGATAAACTCCTCATCATAGAAGTCAACCGTGACTATGAACGTTACTTGTTCAACAAGTGCACCCAAATGCCACAAGAGACAGTCGAATTCATAACCCGCCTAAGAGTGAAGGGCGCAAACTGCCAGTTCGACGCATTTTCATTAGAAGAAGCAATAAGATTGAGGGTCATAGAAGGATGCCTATCCCCTGCTCTCAAAAAACAGCTCCTGAAGAAACCACTCACCATCCAAGAAGTTAGCGAGCTTGCTCACATACACGAGAGGGTTGACGCTCAAGCCACATCCATGGGAAATCCAGGCAACCCCAAACAAGACACAGCTGAACTTGTCGCAGCCATACAGCCATCTCGTCCGGGTGACAGAGGGTCACAACCATACAGAGCACAAACCACACAAGTTCCACGCCAACAGAGACAATGCTATTGCTGTGGGATGTCCTTTCCACATGCAGGGTCATGCCCAGCTCTATCCCAAAGATGCACAAACTGTGGAAGGGAGGGACACTTTCACTCGGTATGCCAAGAAGGCATTCCATTCCCTCCGATGAGGCCCCAAGCGCCTGCCAGGACGCCTTTCCGCTCGCCGCCTCTGCCATATAACCAACCCAGATACTACCAACAAGGGCAGGGACAGAGGCGATATGTCAGAGCCATTGACGAGTACCAACCACAGGGGTACCCACTGCAGCCAGACCAGGCAGACCAAACCAGGTATCTCACGGACGAGTATGACCATCCATCGACAGAATACAGGCCTGAGACTTTCTACCATGACGAGCAGGAAGCTGCATACAACATGCCATATGACCCATACGACCAGGACGAGTTTGTCAATCTCATACTTGACACAGAAGAGGCCAGAGAGGCCCCCAAAATCCCCATCAAAATGGGAAACTGCCAATTCCAATTCATGATGGACTCAGGCGCCACTGTCAACATTATGGGCGAGCAGGATTATTGTAACGCTCACCTGATTCTCGCAGAGGCGCCGGTCTTGACTGGGCGACTACCGTATCTTCAAAGGTGATGTGTAGCACCCGGTTGGCTCTTTGGGCTGGACCTCTGTGCACTGTATGCCTGACATGTAGAGTAAGATGTCTGCAGATAGAAAATATGGGGTTAATGAACTGGGGTTATTGGGGTGTCCCTATCTCTTTCCTCTTCTCCTCTCCTGTAGACCCCCAAAGGTTAACGCTCTCACCTTAGGTAAGTGAATGCCGAGCTCTCCATCTGCCTCGGGGCAGGGTGCTGTAACCAGTTTCTTCACTGGATAGGTAGCGCAGGCCTCTTGACTTCAGAGGACTGCTGTCCGTCGTTTACTGCACGAACGGTAAGTTTCGAGTCATTCAAATGTCTTTAAAGTCTTTAGTAATGATGTCTCTTGTTTTGCAGGGTTCCGGCGATGGCGGATGACGGGCTGAAGTGAGTTGAAGATGGAACCCGTGTGATGAATAGAAGCGCCTGGAAGCACGTAAGTAAGCGCTTGTTGCCTGCTTCACTATGCACTCTAACTGTCTTTTTATTTTGCAGGTACGAGTTCGGAGCAGCTGCAGGGTGCCGGAATACCCACAGGATTAGATGTGGAAAGGAGTAATGGCACGTGAGTATTAAAGTTCCCCAATGTCTTTAAACGCACCTTGTTTTGTCTTTCAGATGCGGGATGCAGCGCCGAAGGCCTCCGGAGCGTGCGAAGAGTTGGTAAACTTTTGTCTTTCAGATGCCGGAATGCAGTGTGAAGACCTCCGGAGCGCACGAAGAGTAGGTAAGCCTTTGCCTTTCAGATGCCGGAATGATAACCTGTTCTTTCTTGTCTTTATAGGTGTTGCTGAAGACTGGATTCAGGATGGTAAGCCTTTGCCTTTCAGATGCCGGAAAGCTAACCTGTTCTTTCTTGTCTTTATAGGTGTTGCTGAAGACTGGATTCAGGATGGTAAGCCTTTTTCCTTAGGCCCAGGTCAGGATGCAGAAGACACGATGAGCGTTCTGCTGCAGAGGTTGCAGAATAACGCAAAGCAAGATTCATCCACCGGGTGTGGTTTAAATAGCCTCCTGTAGTGCTTAGGTGTCTCCTTCCACAGCCACGCCTAAGTAAGAAAAGAGTTCCTGGTAAGAAAAGAGTTCCTGCCTTCCAGAAGAGTTCCAGTGTTCTGAATCTAGGGAGTGGCTCCAGCCCCACCCAACAGGAAAAGTAGTTCCAAACAGAAGAGGATCAGAGGCTCAACTGGCAGGCAAGTAAGCAGCATGGTCTGCTGAAGGTAAGTCCACCCAAGCATTATGAGCCCGGCGCTTCCAGCGCTGGGACTGGGCATATTTATGAGCCTGGTGCCACTGGCGCCAGGACTGGGTCCAAAAGGTCCCAATTGGGACTGGTTGGCACTCGGAACCTGGGTTATGGATCTGCTTCCAAGGGAGTTGGGAAAACCCTGACCTTTTGGAAGCAGAGATCATGACAATTATGCCAAGATACCGGACCCGCCGGCACTCGAACAATCTCGCTCGAGGATCTTCCAGTGGGGAGCCACCACCCCCCTACAGACAGTGGGATGTTTCACACAACGTTTCCTCCTGAATGGTCGGCAAGTTGACACAACAATACACATCATCTGGTCACTCGCCAGAAGTCGGTGCCTACTCAGTTACCACACGGCATCTCGCATGGGGTTAATTGAGATACACGTGAGGACGGGAGACACCATCACGGCGACCTCAGGCGGGCTGAACTTGAGGGACTCGGTTGGCACCGTAACATGCCACCAGTCACAAAACCTTGTCACACAGGCTGACATCACAAGGGACTTCCCCAACCTATGCACTGGGCTGGGAAAACTCAAGGCCCCTCCCATCCAACTTCACATAGATCCCTCGGTGAGCCCAGTGCCACAACATCCCCAGAGGGTAGTTTTTCACCTGCAAGCAGCCGTATCGGAAGCACTCCAACAACTGCTTTCCGATGGCATCATCGAACCAGCTACGGGGCCGACGCCATGGGTATCCCCCCTTGTAGTTGTGCCCAAGGAAGGAGGCAAGATCGGTTGTGCGTAGACATGAGGGTGGCAAACACCGCTATTCAGCGTGAGAGGCATCCGGGACCGTGCATTGAGGACATGATCGTACAACTGAACAACGCACAGATGTTCTCCAAACTTGACCTGATCCAAGGCTACCATCAGCTGGAGTTACACCCAGAGTCCAGGCCCATTACGACGTTTGCGACGCACGATGGACTTTTCAGGTACCGGCGATTGAACTTTGGGATCTCGTCCGCCGCAGAAATTTTCCAGGAAGCCATACGGCAGGTGATCAGACCCATCAAGGGCACTCTGAACTACAGCGACGATATCCTCGTCTTTGGATCATCAAAGGAGTCCCATGACAAGGCCCTACATGCCACGTGTGCAGCACTTCCGGAAGCGGGCCTCACTCTCAACATTACCAAGTGTTATTTCAGCAAGACAAAACTGAAATTTTTCGGGCACATCTTTTCCAGTGATGGAATTCTGCCGGATCCTGACAAGGTCGACAGGATCACCAACCTGGGTGA
This sequence comes from Ambystoma mexicanum, assembly GCF_040938575.1. Lineage (NCBI taxonomy): Eukaryota > Metazoa > Chordata > Amphibia > Caudata > Ambystomatidae > Ambystoma > Ambystoma mexicanum. Next base: position 609,755,029 of record NC_090937.1, read on the forward strand.
GCCACAGCAAGTCGCTGATGTCCGTTCTTTCCTCGGAATGGCAGGCTACTGCGCAAGATACATACCCCACTATGCGTCCCTTACCGACCCACTGAGGAAATTCCTGTAAAAGGAATCAGTCTTTGAATGGACCCCTGCGTGCTGCCAGGCGTTCTCCGACATCAAGCAGGCCCTGACAGAAGCTCACCGCCTAGCATACTTCAACCCCTCATGGCACACTGAAATTGTGGTGGATGCAAGCCCAGTGGGCCTCGGGGCCATTTTAGCTCAAACCAGCGGCGCAGATGTCCACCCGAGACACGTGGTCGCCTACGCAAGTAGGGCGTTGTCCACTCCTGAGCTGGCCTACTCCCAGGCGGAAAAAAAGAGTCTGGCTGCCGTCTGGGCTTGTGAGCATTTCCATAACTTCATCATCGGAAAAAAGTTCACCTTAATAACGGACCACCAGGCGCTGCTGTCACTCTTCGGGAACCCTCACACCAAGATGCCCCCTAGAATTGAGCAGTGGGGCATCCGCCTACAGGAATACAACTATGACATTATACATCGTCCCAGAGGTGACCTTAATCCCGCGGACTACTTGTCACGACACCCGGTTGGGGCCCCGCTGACCCGGAAAGGAGACGTCGCCTATGTGCAGTACATAGTATCCAACTCATTGCCACCGGCGCTATCCCTTGAGAGGGTTGCCGCCGCGTCAGCTGCTGACCCCACTACAGCCCTCGCCATCAGCCTCACGTCGGCCAACAAGTGGAGAGACTACCACAGAGCGATGCTGGCACACCCAGGGGTGTGCAAACAGGAGATTGAGAGGCTGGCCAGGATACATAGGGAACTGGCTGTCAAGGACAACAATATCCTCCTCCGAGGGTGCAGGATTGTCATCCCCACCACGCTAAGGAACGAGGTTGTCGGAACGGCCCACGAGGGACACAGAGGAGCCGAAAATACCAAAAAGCAACTGAGGTGCCATGTCTGGTTCCCATTTCTAGACGCAGCGGTTGAGGAATGGGTGAAGAACTGTCATGCCTGCCAGTGCACGGCTCCTGCGGAACATCCACCCCCGTTACAGTACACACGGATACCCGATCGGCCGTGGGAGCGCGTAGCCATGGACTTCTATGGGCCCACGGAAGCGGGTGACTACCTCCTGCTAATAATAGACGAACATTCAAGATTTCCAATCGTCAAAACGGTCACCACCACCGCATTTCCCCAGGTAGCAGCAGCACTAGAGGAAGTATTCAGCGAGTGGGGAATTCCCAAAACAGTCAAATCCGACAACGGACCACCGTTCTGTGGACACGAGTTTGGGACACTGGCGGAACACTTGGGCTTTAAACACATGAAGATAACTCCTCGCCACCCGCAAGCGAACGGAATGGCTGAGCGCTTCATGGCGTCGATTAAGACGACGAGACAGAGAGCCAGAATAGAAGCAGCAGATCCGCACCAGGCACTGTGCTGACTTTTACGGGACTATAGAAACACACCCCATGAAGCTACGAACAGAACACCTGCCGAGCTAATGCTTCGCTACGAAGTGCGAACCCGCATACCACGCAATACGTCCTATGAGGAGCTGCCCGACATGGACGTACTCCAAAGGGACGCAGAGGCCAAGGAGAGAGCAAGACGAGACACTGATTCTCGCCGCCAAGTGGTGATACCAGACTTCCACATAGGGGACGAAGTCCTTGTCCAACAACCAATGCCCAGGAAGACAGATCCGCGGTTTGCCCCAAGCCCCATGAGGGTGACCGCAGTGAAAGGCACAATGGTGACAGCCGAGGATCAGAACGGTCACCAGGAACTGTCAGCAATTTAGACACTACATCAGGCGAGAGGGAGCAGAGTTGCCTCAGCGATCGAGTTCCCCAGAACCGCAAGAATCGCGGGATGACCTGTGGATCCCTCCGGGAGGAGACCCGGGAGGGACATGCCTGGAAATGGGAACTCCGGACTTGTTAGGGCCAGGTGCCCAAGACGAGAGACCACGGAGAGCCGTCAAGAAGCCTGTGAGACTCGTTGAAGAGTGTTGAGGTTGATGTTTGGACATATTGTTCGGGGGTGGTGTTGCCAGGCACTCAAGGGTTAAGGAGTGCGGCCCCCGCCGTTGGGAAGGCGGAGCTATGTTATGGGGAGTGGGAGGAAGAAAGGGGAGTTCTGGGTAAGGCGCGAGAGCGCCAGTTTCCTGTTGTTAGGAAGATTAAAGGTTGTGTTTGTCCTCCACTCCCTCCGTGTGTGCGTCCTCCTTCCTGACCCCCGTAAGAGGGTAACATCTGCTTTAGTCTGCACCAAGTTTCGCAGCACTATGCTTACAAAAATAAACGTCCTGGCAGAAGGCCTCTCTGAGAGAATGCAGAGCTGTGGTTGACAGAACAAGAAATTCACTTGCAAGCCAGTAAGGTCTTTGGGGAAGAAGTTTAATAATGCTCGTCACCTGCCCCGTCGAATGAAACGTCTCACACCGAGCACATGACGCGGTCAGCCCTCCCAGTCCCCTCACGGGAGTTTCGGAGCCTAGTTCACAAATGTTAAGGAAAGCATGTAGTGCTTTTCTTCCACACAGTCACCCCCTTCGCCCAATAGGTGCACCTTTCTAAAATAACGTACATAAAGGATGTCAGAAAACAACTGGAATCATTTAATTAAGAGAATACCCTATTGGTGGGAACTGTAAACCTCCTGGTCCTGGTGACATTTCTAACTTGCTCCCTGACAGTACCAACTTCTTAACGGCCCTATCCCAGGGCTGGGTTGTTTCAAGTCTGCAGTGCTTCTGAGGTGCGTGCTGTAGACACACCTTCATATTTGGACTTCTGCTCTCTCTCACATTAGTGTCTCATTGGCATGTAAGTGCAAGTGAAAGACAAGAGTTGTTCAGTGTCTCAGTCAAACCATCTCTGGGTTTCACAGGCGCTGTCCACTAGGTGCCATAGGGGCGCATTCAAGGTGTCTATCCCCTCCTCACCCCCACATCGGGTGTCTCAAGCACAGTACCTGGGGCTTCTCGCTCTTGGTTTCTCGGAGTAATCATATGGGTGATTCAGGCACATTTCTTTGTGTATCTCAGGCATAGTCTGCTGGTTGACCCAGGAACAGCCTATGGCCAGATAAATTAACTTTCAGTGACCCTGAAAAGTTGCAAATCTCCACAATAAGCGACAATGTTGAAGTTGCTAACTGCGATGGACTATATGCATTTTAAAGTAATGCTCCCACTACAGTTTACAGCTGCTGATTGGTTAATTTGTGAAAGAAAATGCCAACTAAGTATTATACAATTTACAATGCTTGCTTTGTGTTTGACAAGCAACGAAATACAGGACGTTTTGGCATTATTGGCACAATGCATAACACAATGGAACGGTCCAGCAATAGGCCAGCTCTAATTTTAAAGGAATGGATACATGTTGCTAAACTTGGTCGGACGACCTTGTGGGCACGAGCCCGGCAACGCAAAGGCAATGAGCCAGTTTCACGAGTTTATGCATTCTGCAGCTAATGTGCTGTTAAATGGACCGTTTGACCCACATGTCCAAATGTTTTCGTGATACTACCAACAATTAATGAATGGCAATTCACTATCCTGTGTGAGTTCCAAGCAGAACTGACATTTTGCTCCTAAACCCTAAAATGAGAAGTGTGATCCCTTGCCTTGAACATTAGGTGTGAGAATGCAGATTGAAACTGACAGCGGCGCGGAGCACTTTCCCAGCAGGAAAAGGTTGACTGAAGGAACAGATCAAGGCAATCTAGGGCTTGGAAGGAGGACACATGGGGGAGACGGAGGGGGCGGGAGGGAGAGGTAAGCAGGGGGTCGATAGGAAGGCAGTGTTAGCGAGGGAGGGGACAAGAGAAGCCTCGATAGAGGGGGGAGAAGACATCCAAAAGTCAGGCAAAGCATGAGAAAGATGAAAGGAAGGCAGGGGCACCAAGGGGACAAGTGAAACAGCTAGAGGGATACGAAAGATGAAAGGAAGGCAGGAGGCACCAAGGGGCAGGAGGAAAAACAGGCAGATGGACGAGAATAATGAAATAAGGGCAGGAGGCAGCGAGGGGACAGGAGAAACAGCCAGAGGGCTAAGAAAGATGAAAGGAGGGCAGGAGGCACCAAGGGGACAGGAGAAAAACAGAGCCAAAAAGCCAAGCAGCGATTCAGGGAGGCCCCCAGCAACTGCCCCATGTTGCCATTTAGCAGTCTTATAACACTACAATATATTTATCTCTATATTACTTTTGTTCTGAGGCTTGCCTTACAAGTTGTATTTGCCAGAGCCATTGCGGCATCACTTCCCTTGGGGTGAGGCAGGTTTAGTTATTTTTTTTTTTAAATATGTGATGTGTCAAGGGCAGGGACGGCATCAGGGCCTTTCAACTTTTCAGATGAAAATGGCCATGAGCCTCAGGGATGCCCCCAGCATCTGCCCGTTTTGCCAGTCAGCAGTTTTATAACACAGTAATATATTTCTCTCTACATTACTTTTGTACTGGGGCTTGCCTTAAAAAGAGATATTGGCAGGAGCCCTTGCGGGCGTCACATTTCACACTGGTTCCTCCCTAGCAGGCACTTGTTGAAATATAAGGATATATAGCTTTTCAGTGGGTAGTTCATGTTTCAGCTGCCTGCTTGCTGGCCATCCCATGATAATCAGCAGGTATGTTTGAAGAGGGAAATATGTGTTAATGAGTAAGAAGCTGGTCACAGTGATCATAGCTCACTTATTTCATGAGGATCTGGGATAGGCCACACCAGGCAGACCTTTCCTGTGATCTCTTCAAGGCCAAACGTCACTTGAAGTAATTTCCTGTGATGTCATGAGGTCACAGTTCCCGTGACATCATTTCCTGTGATGTCATCATTATGCTAATTACTATTTTTTAAACTTTAAGATTCCTACAGATTTTTGGTCATAAAATGTTGGCATGTATCTCCTACTTGTCAAACTACAAAAACCTAGTGTCAAATGTGATAGGCTTAGAGAGTACATCTAGGTATACGTTCCATACTAGTCTAAGAAAGTGATAGGCTCTTCAGTGTCAGATGGGACTGCTAAGCCCACCCTTCAAACAGGTCACTATGAACGTCACTCAATACACAACGTCCCATTGGTCACACAAACTATAGGACCCTTAATTACGTGGCCCCCTACAATTGGTTGGCACTCATACATCTGTCAGTACTTTTCCACCTATGTTAGCAGCACGCAGGCTGGACAATCAGATGCTGATGAGTTGGTCATAACCACAGCCTCTCACCAATTAGCATATCATCTATCATCACCTCAGTGGTCTGCATGTCAATTAAGGCTTTGAACTCAGCCTTGGAAATGTTATTAGCTCTGGGGAATACGAGGGTGTGCAGACACGCTCTGTCTCCCTGCGTAGGTGCGGTTCTCATGTTTCTCCAGTTTCATCCCTCCACGCGACTGAAGACCACATTTTTGAGCTCGGGTGTATTTAAAATGCTATTATTTAATGAACCTCTGACGTCTTCTTTGTTTTCATGCATGTCTTCTGAACAGGAGTTTCATTCTTTCACACGATTGTAACTACTTTCGGCTCATCTTAGCTTGATACAACCTTGGCTTCTTGGGGCTGGTTCAGCCTCGCCCTTCAGAGATTCACTTCTGTATTTCAATTGCTTTTCAACTGCGACACACTGGAAAAAAGGAAAGGCCTTCTTTTCCTGGTCCAGCTCTGATATAACACATAGTGGTATCATCCATTCTTTACTTGCTCCTATATATGTATACTTTGACGCATGCCACAAACTATTCACTACATAGTTAGCCTCAAGAATACTTCGTCTGCTTGTGTTTCTTTGCATCTTTACACGTGTAAAATTACTTGATATGTTCATTGTTTCTGTAGCATAAGCCTCTTCATCTCGAGCCCAAGATGGTGCTTATCTTTGATGCTTTCTTGATGCCATATAGAATGTCGGCATTCTCTTGTCTCTGCATCTGTTCTATGTACGTTGGTCTGGTTTCATGTGACGTCACCAATCTGCTCTTTCGTTCATTTGTCCTGTTTCTTCTGGGATTTCATTCAAATGGCCATCATACTGTCCTGTATGCAGGTATGGCTTTCTCAATGGGAACCTTGCTTCCAGGATTCTCCTTGGTATTGGTATTCTCACTGGTACTGCACGTGTTTCACACTCTGGTTCCCAACATATAGGCAATAGGGGCGAGGGGGGGAACTTGGCTCCTTCTTTACACTCCGCCCTCTGGGCGATTAATCAACCACTCTCCCATCATCCTTCATGTCTTCTCTGATAGCATTGAATCCCTTTATGGTAGTGTTGATTGTCTGCAACTCCCATCTGGTCATCTGCAGCCATTTTGTATTTGCTGCTGTCTGGATCCTTGGCATGAAGATCATCGTGAATATCGACGAAGTCTGCCTGAACAATCTGTGTTCATACAGAATGGCATCAAAGGCTTCTATTGATTTTGCTGATAAATAGTTCTCTCTCTTCATTCGATTTATCAGCTCTACAGATCTCCTCTTCCTCAGGGGAGCATCTGCTTTTTGAAAACTGTCAATGTTTAAGCTTCCTTTAGGAATCACCAACGCTGGAACATGAACATTCACTATTGAGCATCGTCCTCCCCAGTCTTCAGGTAACTTCATATAAGCTCTGGACCCACAAGCCCAGTAGTTATCCATTATCACTGCTGTTCCAATTTTCATTCCTGGTACATCAAAGATTTGACCACAGTTCTGGTTCTCTCCGACTTTTCTTGTGCCATTGTTTCTGAAGCACAGTTTTGCACTTTCCAAATGTACTATCTGAAAAGGTCGTCCTTTATCTTCGACCCGTGTCAGTAGTTTTGCAAGTTTCGGCTATAGAGACTTGCATCCATTCTGTAGAAGGTTAACAGTTGGTTCATAGAATTGAATTCTTACCCAGGCTCTGCAGATGACCACTCCTTCTTCCCATCCATCTGCTGAAAGCACTGATCCCCAGATCGGCATCTGTCCTCTATTCTTCCAACTATGAACTTCTTCTGCAGATTTTCCTGGACTCTCAAGTCTTCTGTTTACTTCCCATCTGATTCCAGCTCCTTTTACTCAAGGCATTTCATAGCTGATCACATGATTCTAGGTGTGCACCATGTCTCTTGTCTTTGAGTCTTGCACATAATCATGTTCATCTTGATCTGTCCATTCAGTTGCCCATTTGAGATAGGCTGTTTGGCCCATAACTGACCTGTTGTACGGCACAGTGCTAAGTATGATAGAAAATATGCTGTCTGGACGGCTACTTCAATAGCTATGAAGATTTTAGACTTCCCCATGCTATAAGGCAGGAGTGCACATAAAAAGCCTTCCTCCTTCGAGGTCCTCCTTCCCACCTTTTTCATATGCTGATACCATGTTATTCCCCAAATGTGCTTTACTATCCAGGTAATCATTCAACTCATGATCATTCTCCCTAGTATTTCTTTTAGGTCTCATTAATTTCTTATGAGCTTCTATACTCATATCATGAAGCACTTCAGCATAATTTCTCCTTACAGGGCCAATCATAGAAACATGTGTCAGTGGACTGGGTGTTTTTACGTGCGTCTCTAGTGTAGGGACAATCACATAAGGTCTCAGCTGCCTTGTAATTGCCACATCTGTACACTCGCTCTGCATAGGAAGATAGACAGGGACCCTTACTTTATTTGGATCCAAATAATATACAGTGCGTACTGAAAGTGAAATAAGAAACACAATTAACAAGATGCATGTATAGATCACATACAAATAGGCCCACTTAACACATCAGTAGTTCCTTGCTCGTCGTGGTGGCCTCTAATTTTAGCAACATTACTGTTGCTGTCTGTAATGAGAGTTCCTTTTGTGCGTCGCACGAGAGTCCAGAGCCAGTGGCACTGACTAGCAGCATCATCCTTCGGTCATCCTGCCTACATGGATACCCGCGATGACATTGGTAATGGTCTAGCATCTGGCACTGTGATTCTTCCGGGGTTGGCCACGTCCACTAACATGGCAATGGCTTATTCAGATGATTCACCACAGACACCTCGCGTTGCTACTCTCCTAAGAGGGCTCACACGCTCTGTAAGTTTGTTTCTGCTCGAGTATCCACTCTCTCTCAGTCCTACAGTCTTCCTGTGATCTAATCTCTACATTCTTACAGCTCTCCTCCTCTGCCGCCTGCATCGGGGACTTAACGCATTCATCTTTGCCCCTATCGCGCTAATTTCACGGTTCCGAGTCTTCCATTTCAGCCCCTCGGTAGGTGATCAGGTTTGGGGGTGTATTTCTTCACAAAAGTATCAGATCTGTTAATATCGCGTGTTTTAACGGACGGTGTGAAGAACCGCTCAAGGTATCCTTGGGGACTACAGTTCCCAGGATTCCAGTCTACACAGAGGTCACTCGTCATCAGACCTCACCTTTTCGGGTACGGGGTAGGATAACAACCGCCTCCTTGATCTCTATCATGCTGGAGTCTTCTACACCGAATCCTTTCTTTCTTTTGTCTAGTCTAACCTACTTAGTTCTATGGTCATTCGCCTCCCCATACGAGGCAACCTATAGAGAAAGGCCCATTCCTGCCACATTCGGGTGCGTTACCTAGCTCTAGGGTATTTCATTCCGGAGTAAAGTTACTGGAATTCTGGCTAGCATCTTTTTCTCAACCATCTTTTCTGTGATTCAATATAGGAAGGTCCCAGCGTTATTCCACCCATCTGCCAGAGGGACCTAGTGCCTATCCATCTGCCATCTGACAACACCAGAGCCAGTGCACCCTAGCAGCGCTCCACAGGGTTTTTCCCCCCACAAGGTTTTCCCTGGGGGCCTCTCCTTGCTCTTGCCTTTGTGCGGGGTCACAGAAGGGTTTACGGGGGAATTTCTATAATCTTCAGGGATTTGCATCTACAACCATATCCTCAGGTAGGTGGTCCTCTGATTTCAACAGAATCTTCATTGTGAATTGGGTTTAACACTTATTTATACTTAACAGTTATAACAGTTAAATAGTTAGCAACCCCTGTGGGAAGGGTCAGTGTTTCTGTTGGACACACAGGATCCTGCTATGGATCAGCAGATCCATAATTTGATATCTGCCGTACAGTCTTTGACTGCGGAGGTACAGCATCTGAAATAGGAAAAGGTCTCATTAAGGTAACAGGTTGGTCGTACACCACATTGCTCCGAGGTCCGGCCCGGTTCCTAAACTCCTGTGCCATACAATTCACGTTCAAAGGGGCTTACTTCCACACGGATAGGGGCCGCGTGGGCTATATGATTTCGCAGATGACAGGTCCCGCATTAGCATGGGCTACGCCTTTAGTAACATCCAATAATCCCATTCTTGACTCACATACCGCATTCTGTAACAGTATACATAGTATGTTCGGAAGACAGGCGATCACAGTAGCCTCTCAAGAACACCTTTTGGATTTCATGCAAGGAAACCAAGATATCCTTGAATATATCATGAAGTTCAAACAAATGGCCAGTTAGACCAATTGGTCTGATGATGCACCACCATATTCAGAAGAGGACTGTCGGAGGACCTTAAGGACGAGGTTTCACGAGTACCACGTCCTCATTCACTGACCGAATGTATTGCCTTGGTCATGCAAATAGATTACTGTATGAAAGAGCGGCAGCTAGAAAGAAGGAAGGGACGGACAACCCAACCTTCTACAGACTCTGCAGTAGCCGGGCCGCCCCAATAGAGGAGCCAATGCAGTTGGGGGCTGTAGCCAGGGGTCCGTTGACACCTGAGGAACGTACTTGTACTCATCTGCCAACACCGGCGCCAGCACACCCTAGCAGCGCTCCACAGGGTTTTCTCCCCCACGAGGGTTTCCCTGGGGGCCTCTCCTTGCTCTTGCCTTTGTGCGGGGTCACAGAAGGGTTTACAGGGGAATTGCTATAATCTTCAGGGATTTGCATCTATAACCATAGTCTCAGCTAGGTGGTCCTCTGATTTCAACAAAATCTTCATTGTGAATTGGGTTTAATACTTGTCTAGACTTTTTTTTTTTTTTTTTTTTAACTTTCTTTATTGATTTTCAACAGGTTAACAGACCACAATATTGTCAAGTACTGTATATATACCACACGTCCACAACTTCCCCAATACCACCCCCCGCCCCCTCCCCCACCTCCAAGATCCCGGTCAACTCCACCGTCCTATTTCAAGCCAGTTTAGAGGCCAGGGCTGGCCGATCCTTCTGAGGGGTCGTCCACCGCTCTGGGGTGGAGTAATGGCACGGTCAGCGACACCCAGCGGTGTAATTCCGCACTGGAGTCTAGCCTCTGTTCGTGGATTGCGGTTTCCCATGCTCCGTTCTCGGCAGCTATCCACTTTGTGAGGTCGTCCCACCATTGCGCTTCGATCGGGCCTCTGGGGCTCTTCCAACCCATGGCTATGCGTCTTTTCGCCGTGATATAAATTAAGTCTCTAAGTCTGTTTAGGGGCTTGTTCTTGTGGTCACGGCTGTATCTACCCAGGATGCAGGCCGCAGGGTCATGCACCTCTAGTTCAATATCTGCTTTTGCCACCCTTTCCCGTACTTGTGTCCAAAAGGTGCGTATCACTGGGCAACCCCAGAACATGTGAGTCATTCCCGCCCTCGGCTCATTGCATTTAGGGCATAGCTGGATTGCGGCGCCCTTGAAACTCGATATAGTTTCGGGAGTTAGGTAAGCCCTGTTGGTGATGTATAGTTGGATAAGTTGTAAGCGGGCGATTCTGGAGATTTTCTTGTGGTAGAGGATGACTCTTTCCCACTCCTTATCGTCGAATTCCAGGCCTAGTTCGTATTCCCACTTTCCTCTACTTCTGAGCTCATTCCTGGTCGTGCCTAACATTAAGGCTTCGTAGAGCCGCGAGGTTTCGTGGCCCCCTTCGGCGGTGTTTAACATTGTTTCTATAATCTCGTTGACTGTTGCAAGGGTGGCCGCCATAGGCCATCTATCCTTCAGAGCCTGGATCACTGCTCTGTGGAGCAGGAATTGTCCTGCTGGTAGCTCCGTGGTCTCGCTGAGGTCGGAGAATGTTAGGATTTCCTGGTCCTGAACCAGGTCTCCAAGAGTGGCCACCCCGCAGGGTTCCCATTGTGCACGCGTTTCCAGACGGCCCCATGGGCGATGGGCCATGAGGGCAGCTATGGGGATCTGTGGGGAATATGGATCTGGGGACCCCAATGTTCTGCAAGCCAGAGCCAGGTTCCGAGCTTCGCCAGGTATGGGTACTGCCTTAGGGTTCCCTCCTTGACCCAGAGTAGGTTTCTGAGTAAGAGGCCGGTCAGAGCTGGTTGGAGAAGTCTGGTATCTGTAGTGATCTCATTGGCCATCCATCGCATCACGTGTCTTAGCTGGCATGCAAGGTAGTACAGTTCGAAGTTGGGGACTTTCAATCCTCCCCTTTCGTAGGGTCTTTGGAGTGTCTCCAGCGCCACCCTGTGCCTGCGCCCCTGCCAGAGGAACTGCCTACATAACTTATTAATGTCACTGAAGAAGGAGGGGGGGATGTTGAAGGGAACATTGGTGAAATTGTGTAGTAGGCGGGGAATTGCTACCATCTTGAGGAGACCCGCTCTCCCGGCCATGGAAAGCGGAAGCTTCCCCCAGAAGTCCATGGATTTTGCTAGGGTGTCTTTAGCTCTAATCGTGTTGAGGATGTGTTCCGTGTGAGGGTTACGGTGTATAGTGATTCCCAGGTATCTAAAGGAGGTCACCTGCCATTGAAGATCTAAGGGGGGCAGGGATCTGAAGTCTTCTCTGTATAGTGCAGCTAACGGGTAGAGGCAGGACTTGTCTTTGTTGATCCAGATTCCCGTGTGATTGTGGAAGCATTCTAGGGTTTCGAGAATACTTGTCTAGACTTAACAGTTATAACACTGTCGATATAACCAATTCCTTTTAAGGAAGGAAAAATCAAAATGTATTTGGGTAATATCATACAATACTCTGCCAATATCTGGAGCTGCTCAATAAGCTCTTCAAACAGTTGGCAGCTTGCAGGACGATTAACAGGATTTCTGATGTACAAAAGGAAGTCGTTCTTTTGCCAGATGAAATGTGGGTGCTTCTCCAGCAAGAAATAGAAGATTATAGACAAACTCTGGATCTCTTCCTCCAAAAGTCTCATTTAGGATGTTCTCAGTGTTTTCTCAGAATACAAATTGACTTGTTCGATAATGTCACAAAGCAATTCATTAAGTGCCACTGTATTTCTCTGGTCTCTCAAGAAAGTGCGAACATCAGTTTGTCTTCCAACAAGATGAGGGCACTCCTCAATCAAGTAGTACAATACTATGCCAAGTAGTCTTTGCGCATTATCATCAGATAGGGGCATGTGTACTTTCCAAACTGTACCCAGCAAGCTGGAGTATTTGCTCTATTATAGCTGCAAGCAATCTCCTCACGATTGGACCATTTTTAGGATCTTGCAGAAACAGATGAACGCTAGTAGTTCTCCCCACAAGTGCAGGGCATGCACGTAGAATAAAGAGAAAAACTGTAAGAACGATCCGGAAAATGTGGCCATTAGACACTACCATGGGTACCTCCGAAAAGAAACTTGGTGAGAAAGGAATCGGGGAACTGATCCCTTTTCCAATCGTCGAAAAGGAAATCCAAATCTAGCATCTTTCCTCCTCGATCAAGACTTAAATGTGTCTCAGTCCAATGTGAACAAGCTCCTGTGGCTCAAGATCAAATAGCTTTCTTTCACTCCTTTTTAGCAATTAAAAGTGTCTTGAAAAGAACCACAGTCCAATGTACTGATTGTCTGTCTTTATTGGACAGTCTCTGCATCCTTCTTCCTCGTCATGGATCCAGTCTGCACATGCTGAGGTTCTTCCCTGATGCTGCCTTCCGACAGGGGTGGGTGTGAAGGCGGTTCTCCAGCACAAATCTTTACATCTCTGAGAAATATCCACGCACGTCTTCCTAGCACCTTTACTGCTGACGGTGTCACGTCTTCTACGACAAATGGACCATTGAAACGTGGCTCATGCCACTTCCTAGTGAAATTTCTGATCAAGATCTCATCGCAGGGGAAAAGTTTGGGAAGACGTAATCCTTAAGTCCTGTTGTTGTATGGTCTCCATCTGTGTTCTTTGCCCCGCACCCCTTCCGCTTGAGCTGATCTGAAATGACAGAGATACTTGTAGTCATACACGTTAAGTAAGCATGTAACTCATTTCCTAACAATTCTGCTGTTGTTTGGGCATCACTTCTAGTTCTAGATGGAGGTGTGAGGGGTGTTCTCATCTGCCTCCCTGTCACTATTTCATGGGGGCCTAAGATGGTGGTCAGAGACTGGTTGATTTCTGAACGCATACAATGCCAGTGGTAGGCAATGCAAGCATCCTTTTTTTAGTGTAAGCTTCAATTTGGCTATCATTTCTTTAAGCAGGCCGTTGAGTCTCTCACAGGTTCTGTTTGCTTGCTGGTGATAAGCCGATGAAAAGTTGTGCTTTATACTAAGCAACAAGCTTATTTGCTCAAAGACTTCATTAACAAAATCGGGGCCATTAGCAGATTTTTTAAAGAATCTTTTTATTGGTTTTTAAAACAAAGAATGTACATGAGCAAAAACAAAAACAGGGGAAAAGACAAACATCACGATACGCATTACTTCATTTGCTACAACTATTGGGTTGGTCTAGCCGTCTCAGTGTGTCGTTCCCCAGATCTTGTGATCCATACCTATTTCCTTCCCAGATCTGTTACCACAAACACACCTCGCTAAGGATTGGTTCCTAGCATTTCATTCTGATTCACAGGTCTTCTTGGCATTTATCCGTCCCCGGTCAATCCGTGGGTCACTCAGTTGTGCTAGTATGACCCTTTCTGGGTGACATCCCCGACCCTGATCAATATGCGCGTCGTCAAAACTCATTGTGCGGCAGAAACCTTAACCTCAGGTTCCTTCAAACCCCTCTGCACACCTCATCCCCCTTCCCAACTTCCCTAAACTCCCCCACAACCCTGAGTGCCGTGCCTTCCCCCTGCTTCCTGTCTCCACACTTTGTGAGTGAGGGAGACCTCCCCCTTCAGCTAGTTCATCTCACCCTTTCTTCCTCCTGTTCTTTCTACCTAGTATGTATTTAGGGTATTTAGGGTGGTTTTAGATCCTGTGTGGATGCCAACTCATTCAGTAACTGTCCCCAGTGCACTACTAGTGCGTTTTTCCCCTCTGGGTCCCTATGTTTGTTTAGGTATTCCACTTCGGCCAGGCCCCATCGACGTACCTCGTGTAGCCACAGCCACATAGATGGACCGGTCACCTTTTTCCATTATATAGTGAACTGCATCTTGGCCAATATTAGTAGAAACCGTGAGATCTTGTTCCAATTTTTATACCTCTTTGCTCCCGGCAGGAGCCCCCACAGGCCCACCTCGTGGGAGCATTCCCAAGTATGGCATTCACTTTGTGTACCTGTTACGCTCTCCCTCGAACTAGTTCTTCGAAATCACCTTCCCCTTCTGAGAATGGTTGGACCTGCGTCTCTGGAGCTGGGTGTTGCCCCTGCGTGAAGAGGAGATGCAATGAGTATGGAGTGGGGGTATTGTGACTTCACCCAGCCCTTTAGTGCCAGAATACAGTGGGCAAGCACTTTCCCATAGACGCTCATCTGTAGTTTTGTGATGAACAGCTATCCGTCCTGCTCTCCTTAGCAGGGGCGGGTAGAATGGACCAAGTTACTTCACTGGTCCGTGGGGGTGTTGATCCAGACCCGCTGCAACCAATCCATGTATAAGGTAAGTCTTTGGTATGATTATAGTTTGTTCGATTAAAGTGTTTGTATTCCATTTTAAAAGTAATTCTTGCAATGTCTCATTCAATTTCCATTGGTGCGGGAATAAAAGCTGGATCGCAGAGAATCCGGAGACATTAGAGGCTGGTGGAGTTCCAACAGTGACAGGTAAAATGGTCTTTATAAGGGAGCTTTAGGCTCTTGTATTATGCGGCCATGCAAATGCATATGAGTCCTAACCTGTTTGTTCTTGTTTCCTAATAGATGTCGGGCACCGACAAAGAATGGTGTCCGATCTTCGAAGAGGATTGCAGGAGGAAGTCTCCAACTCCGATCGTGATGGAATGGAGGCAAGAAGAGGAGTCCAGCACAGGCCGCGATGAGTTGCAGGTGAGAGGCGCTCTCCGCGGTGTAGTGACTGGAGCGCTCAGCGGTGTAGCAGCTGGCAACAGGTAAGATATGCGCTCTCAGCGATGTAGCGGTTGACAACAGGTAAGAAGTGTGTTGCGCTCAGCGATGTTGAGGCTGGTAAAAGGCAGGATGCATGTCCAGGGATGGAGCGGCCGTCAGCAGGTAAGACGCAGCTGCAGCGATGGAGTAGCTGGAGGGAAGACACTCGCAGAGATGGGCGGAAGACTGCAGGTAAGAAGTGTTCACTGAAGAATCTTCAGGATGAGGCTGAGAACATCCAGAGAGGCACCGGTGAGTACAGCGGGAGCGTTACACTGCTTGGAAGCAGAATAACGCAAAGCGAAGGGCACGTGTATGGGCTGGCCTTATATATGCTGGTTCAGGCCCCCCCCCCATTAGCTCTGCCTACCAACCCCACCTTGCCCTTCTTTGGGCCTGTAGCACATGCCTTCCAGTTCTGATCCATGGCCACGCCCGGCCCAACTGGACATGCACACTTTAGGATGAACCTAGCGCCAGAGGTGCCGCCAGGACTGGGTCCAATGGGGATGAGGAAGGACTGGCCCCATGACTAGTGGCCATGACAGCACTCCCCCACAAGGCCCCTCTCAAGTGTGATCTTCCTCCTGGCCCAGGCTTGGTTGGGTTATTGCGATGAAACCGCCTGATCAGCCAAGGCGCATGGATAAATTCAACGGGTTCCCAAGTGCACTCTTGGGGCCCATAACCTTTCCAGTCGATCAAGTAGTACAGTTTTGATCGCACTACTTTAGAATCCAAAATGTCTAACTTCATATTCAGGTTCTCCGTTGATAATCTCGGGTTCCGGTGGTTTTGTAATCCTTGTTTCGGGTTTCACAGGTTTTAAAAGAGAAACGTGAAATACAGGATGGATTCGCAAGTTGTCTGGTAACCCTAGCTTTACCGCGGCAGGGTTGATGATGGTCTTGAGGGGATAGGGCCCTAGATACCTGGGGTGGAAGACCCAAGGTCCTTTTAATGGGATGTTTCTGGCTGCTAACCATACTTTATCTCCGACTTGGTAGTGTGGAGCTTCTCTTCTATGCCAGCCCCCAAACTTCTTTTGTTCTTTGGCTTTAGTTAAGCTCTTAGTTGCTTCCTTGAGGGTTTGAGTGATAGTTTTATGCAGCAAGGTAATTGTCTGCATTTCCAGCTCGTCAAGTGGGTCAAAGGAAGATGTCCGGGGGTGCCGACCGTTCATGATGAAGAATGGGGTTTGTCCTGTGCTAGTGTGGAGAGAGTTATTGTAAGCAAATTTTGTTAGCCACAAAACGTCTTTCCAGGATCCCGCGGTCTGTTGTAGCATGCACCTCAGGCACTGTTCCAGTGTCTGGTTAGTCCTCTCGGTTTGACCATCGGTCTGGGGATGGTGACTGGTAGAAAGACGGAGATCAATCTGCTTATTTTTCAGCAACTCCTCCAGAAGGCTGAGACAAATTGCGTTCCACGATCAGTGATCAATATAGTGGGGAAAAAATGTAATTTGACTATTTGCTCCAGGAACACGGTGGCCAGGATTCCAGCCGTAGGGAGTACTTTTAGCGGAATAAAGTGTGCCATTTTAGAACATAAGTCCACCACTACTAGAATGGTATTAAAACCCTCACAAGGGGGTAAGCCTGTAATGAAGTCCATGGACAAGGTATGCGAGGGAACCGGTGGTATGCTTAAGGCACGTAATAATCCTGCAGGGTTAGTCTTCTGAGATTTTTGTTGTGCGCACACTCCACAAGTTGCAATGAATTGGGCTACATCTTTTCTCCAGGTGGGCCATCAATAGTTTTTTCTGATCTTGGCCCGTGTTTTAGTAATCCTGGGGTGTCCTTCCACTAGCGAGTCGTGGTAGTTGGCAATGATCTTGTCTTGGATCTCTTTGTCCTTAATGTATAGTCTTCCCTGAAAATAGGGTAAGTTGTTCATGACATAATACTGATCTCCTTTACTCAACCATTCTTGTTGGACGGCCTGATCCATTTGAGATTGGAGGTCGGTGTTTAATTCTTCCCAACAGGAAGTTACTGCAATCTGGTTCTGAATTCGTTCCTTCCGGAATAATGGGTACAGGTTCTGATGGTATAAATGCGTCCTGGATGTTACCCATTCACAACAGAGCGTCAGCTTTTCCGTTCCGTACCCCAGGCCGGTACGTGATAAAATTGTACTCTGCGACGAAGAGAGCCCAACGAAGCTGATATGATGATTGGGCCTTGGCTGTCTTTAAGTACTGCAAGTTGCGATGGTCCGTGATAACTGACAGTATGCCTAGCTCCCAGCAGGTAATGCCTCCAGTGTTTAAAGGCTCCCTTGATTGCCAATAGTTCCTTGTCGGTGATTGTTCTCAGGTGCTGTAAACTTGCAGGACCAGAATGCTATAGGTTGTAACTGTCCGGTATCAGGGTCTTTCTGTGATAACACCACCCCCATGTCCACAATGGAGGCGTCGGTCTCAACCACATAAGGTAGATCGGGTCCAGGGTGCCGGAGGATAGAGGCCAAAGTGAAGGCCAATTTCAATTCTTGAAAAGCCTTTTCAGCATCGGAAGTCCAAGAAAACTTTTTATTCTTTTTTAGCAAAGAGGTGATAGGATGGACGATTTGCAAGAATCCTGGAATGAACCGCTGATAGAAATTGGCAAACCCGAGTACACTCTGCACCCCTTTGATTGATGTCACAGATGGCCATTGAAGGACTGCTTCCACTGTTCGAGTATCCATGTGTACTCCTTGAGGGGTAAGCATGAAGCCCAAGAACTCGACTTCTGTAACGTGGAAAAAACATTTTCCCAATTTGGCGAATAAGTGGTTCTTACAGAGTTTTTCTAATATGGCTCTTACATGGCCCACATGCTCTTCCTTGGATGCAGAGTAAATAAGGATATCATCGATGTAAACAAGGACACAGACGTCTAGCAGTTCGTGGAGTACATCGCTCATAAAAAACTGGAATGTGGCTGGTGCGTTGCATAGCCCGAAGGTCATAACCGGATACTCGAAGAGCCCATATTTGGTCCAGAATGATGTCTTCCATTCGTCTCCCTTTTTCACTCTGACCAGATGGTAAGCCCCCCGCAGATCCAGTTTCGTATGGATTTGGGCATTCTTTACCTGGTCGAGTAATTCAGGAATGAGTGGCAGCGGATACCTATTTTTTTACAGTAATATGGTTCAATGTCCTATAATCTATGCAGGTCCTGAGGTCCCCTTCTTTCTTCAGTACGAAGAAGAGAGCTGAGGAGGCCAGAGACTTGGATGGGAGGATGAATCCATTAGCTAGATACTGATCAAGATATGTTGGTAGGTGCTGATTTTCCTGCTCCGTCAGGGCGTAGACCCTGCTGCAGGGAACTTGTGCTCCCGGGACCAGATCGATTTGGCAATCGTATGTTCTGTGTGGTGGTAGGGTGTTGGCTTGTTTCTTTTGAAACACATCCGCAAAGTCTTGATATTCTGTAGGCAATGAGCCTAACATTCCCAAGATGGGTTTCTCCTGGTGTTGTAATCTCTTCACATCCTTAAGATATCAACTCTTGGTGCATTCTTGAGGAAAGGTCTGCCTTCTGGTGCGCCAGTCGATCCTTGAGTTATGGGTTTCCAGCTATGGCATTCCTAGAATCATTTGGAACTGGGGAGCTCCTATGAGGTCAAATGAAATGCTTTCCCGGGGATCATCTTGACATGTCAACAGTACCTTGTCGGTATGTTGAGTCACAGGTCCCGAAGACAGCTGAGAGCCATCCACGGCTGTGACCTTTTCCGAGTGCGATTTTTGCTGAAGTGGAAGGCCTATCCGTGCAGCCAACCCCTGATCGATATAATTACCCACTACCCCACTATCGATGTAGGCTTCTAAATCATGCACTTTCGATGGTTGTTGGGGGTGAATTATCAGTACTGGAATGACCAGGTGTGAGGTTGTTACAACTCTCTTGACTCCGCTCGACAAGTTGACCTCTACACTTGCCGGGCGGGCGAGTTTTCCGGCTCCTGTTCCTAGTCTTGCTTATCAGTGCCCGTGGCGCCTATCACCTTCTTGGGGGGCTTTGTGGGGCAGTCCCGCAGGAAAAGTCCAGCTTTTCCAAAATATAAACAAAGCCGCTGTTCTCTTCTTTTTCTCTTTCGGCCTTAGAATCCCCCATTTGCATAGGTTCAGGGGTTTCATGACCCTTGGTATGAGTGTCCTGAGGCCTTACATACACTGATCGTTCTTCTGCCCTTGTGCAGTCAATTTTTCGGTCTTGTAGCTGGTGGTCTGCACGGTTAGGTTAATATAGTCTGCACAGCATTCAGGTAGGTTAACAACTTGAGCTAGTACATCCTTTAACTCACCACGAAGCCCCCGGTAAAACAGGGTGGTCCTTTTCTCCTCCGGCCAGTTGGTCTGTGCTACGAGGCATATGAAGGTGGCAATGTAAGTCAATAAGTCATGGTTTCCTTTTCTCAGTGACAGTAGTTCGTTATCCAACGCTTGCCCTTGAGTGTGTCTGCCGAACAGTTTCTCCAATTCCCGTTGCAATTCAGCAAAGTTCTGAAGTATTGCATCATCCTGGGCCACTAATGGTATGGACCAATCCGCTGCGCAGCCTCCCAAATAAGAAAGCACAAAGGCCAGCCTAGCACTGTCATTAGGGAAGGCTCTGTGTCGACACAAAAAGTGGAGGCGGCACTGGTTCATCAACACCGCATATTTGTTCGGGTTGCCAAAAAAGCATTCGGGTGGGGCAAGTGGAACCGCCCCTGCGAGTACCACCTGTACTGGAGGTGAGGGTTGAGGTGCCGGCATTGGTGTAATTCCAGGTAACGGGACCTGTCCTGTGTATGCCTGAAGCATTTGTCTTGCCAGGTCATCTGTTCGTTCTCGGGATATAACAAGGTCTCTCCTCAGGGAGTTAGTCTCTTGTCTGGAGGCATGCATCTCGGCCCGCAACTCTCCCAATAGCTGGGCTAACTGGTCAGTTTTGGAAGTTTCCATAACGTCCAAGCGGATGTTTGGGAAGGCTTCGTGTTCTGGTACGCTCACCTGGCTTCTGTGGGGGCACTGGGGCATAGTTGGATCCCTCCCTCGAACTGGATCCTCGAAATCACCTTCCCCTTCTGAGAATGGTTGGACCTGCGGCTCTGGTTGCCCCTGCGTGAAGAGGAGATGCAATAAGTATGGAGTGGGGGTATCGTGACTTCCCCCAGCCCTTTCGTGCCAGAATGCGGTGGGCAAGCACTTTCCCATAGACGCTCACCTGTAGTTTTGTGATGAACAGCTATCCGTCCTGCTTACCTTAGCAGGGGCGCGTAGAATGTACCAAGTTACTTCACTGGTCCATGGGGGTGTTGATCCAGACCAGCTGCAACCAATCCACGTATAAGGTAAATCTTTGGTACAATTATAGTTTGTTCGATTAAAGTGTTTGTATTCCATTTTAAAAGTAATTCTTGCAATGTCTCATTTCATTTCTATAGGTGCAGGAATAGAAGCTGAATCGAAGAGAATACGGAGACCTTAGAGGCTGAGGGAGTTCCAACAGTGACAGGTAAGATGGTCTTTATAAGGGAGCTTTAGTCTCTTGTATTATGCGTCCATGCAAATGCATATGAGTCCTAACCTGTTTGTTCTCGTTTCCTCATAGATGTCGGCCACCAACGAAGAATAGTGTCCGGTTTCTCGAAGAAGATTGCAGGAGGAAGTCTCCGACTCTGATCGTGATGGAATGGAGGCAAGAAGAAGAGTCCGGCACAGGCCATGACGAGTTGCAGGTGAGAGGCGCGCTCTGCGGTGTATTGACTGGAGCGCTCAGCGGTGTAGCGACTAGCAACAGGTAAGATGTGCGCTCTCAGCGATGTAGCGGTTGACAACAGGTAGGAATTGCACTGCGCTCTGCGATGTTGAGGCTGGTAAAAGGCAGGATGCGTGTCCGGAGATGGAGCAGACGTCAGCAGGTAAGATGCGTCTGCAGCGATGGAGTAGCTGGAGGGAAGACGCTTGCAGAGATGGACGGAAGACTGCAGGTAAGAAGTGTTCTCGGAAGAATCTTCAGGATGAGGCTGAGAACATCCAGAGAGGCACCGGTGAGTACAGTTGGAGCGTTACGCTGCTTGTAAGCAGAATAACGCAAAGCGAAGGGCACGTGTATTGGCTGGCCTTATATAGGCTGGTGTCATGATTCCTGCCCCTCATGTCCCCAGCCCTCCAAGATGTCAGGCTGGAGCCAGGCCACGACCACCTTCATGGCCCTCAATGGCCTCTCCATCCCTCCAAAGACCCACTTGGAGTCAGACTTGGCACTTGTGGCATCAGACTCACTCACTCCCATAGGAAAACATTGGGGATTGCACTTGTAGTGCATTGATGGGCACAAGATGGATGCCCCCACATATTTCGGTTCCCAAAACTGCATGTGCAGGCTAGTCTTTTGGGTGTGGTTCAGCCCAGAGACACCTGGGATATCCAGAGACTATTTAAGCCACACCCAGGCTGAGAAACATGCTTTGCATTTTCTGCACCTGTAGCGTGACACTCACCGTGTTCGGATCGGTCTCCAGTAGGCCTGCATCTTTCTTCTGCGCTCAGCTCCTGCAAGAACAAGAACATAGTTAGGAACAGCCTTACCTTGTGGCGCTTCTGCCCATCATTCTTCGCTCCTTCTGTTCTGCGGGCATCTTCGGCTGTGTCATTCCCATCCCGGCACGCCGCTTCCTAAGGAAAAGGGAAAAGAACAGAAAAAAGGCATTAGTAAGCATTCTGCAAATCTTCGCTTATTTTTAAATACTGTACGAGCTTCAAACGCTTACCTGAATCCCAGCCGCTCTGGGGGAACTCTGTCTCCGGAACTTCTCATCCATCTGCAAGAGGGAAAAGACACTCCAGGTTAGCGTGGAAACATCTAGAGGCGCCGCATACCGTGCTTACCTACCGCATTTGTTCTTCATAACAGGCATCCATGCTGAAAACATCGCGGAACCTAAAAGACACAGAAAAAGAATTCAGTTAAATGCAAATACGAAAGGGGTGCATTGCGCTCTCACTCACCTTCAGCGCTACTCATCTCAGCAGCACGCCGCCATCCCCGGATGTCGGCCATCATCTAAGGAAGGAAAGGAACACAGTTAGAGAACTGTTCAAAAGACTCATTATACTTACCTGTTGGACTCTTGCCAGTGAAGTAACTAGGCAGCAACGAGCCCGCATCAATCAACGCGCCCCTGCACTGAAAGCAGGACGGAGAGCACACTATCCAAGAAAACAAGGTGAGCTGTGGATCAAAGGGAAGGGTTGGACCCCGGGGAAGAAGGGGTTCAAGCACACAGAGACAATAGGGAGTAAACTCTACCAATCCTGTGTTTCAGGCCCAGTCTCCAGTCGAATAGCCTCCAGGGAAGGGTTTGAGGTCATAAGAGGTCAGAACTGGCTGAGTGACGTCCCCGTGGATACCAGGTGAGCGTTACAGCTGGTTCAGGCCCCTCCCATTAGCTCCACCTACCAACCCCACCTTGCCCTTCTTTGGGCCTGTAGCACGTGCCTTCCAGTTCTGATCCATGGCCACGCCCGGCCCAGCTGCACATGCCCTGGGCCTATAGAGTGCAGTGTGGGATGTTCTGACCCACTAGGTTCTGCCCTGCAACATCACTGTGTGCTGCTTTCATCAGAAACAACAGAATGGCCACCAAAAAAGCCTGATGTGCGCTAAAAATCTCCGCGAAGTGCGCAGGGAAACCGGAAAATAGGCTGCCAATCCATTTTGCCTATGTCAGTGGTAAAACAGGAGCCCACACTGCCAAAACCTGTCATTGGGCTGCCCACAGAGTGAAATAGAACTGCTTGAAAAGGCAGTGCTGCATTGTCAGGGAAACCCAGAAGTGCTTTAAAATATGTTTTTCCTTGGCTGTTGAAATTGCAAAATCATGTTCCTCAAACAACAGAGAAGATCCAACATCCTTGTGGAGTGTTCACCATCACCTTATTTAAAGAATACCCATAAGCACAATGTCAGGAGAAGCGCCTTTCATCACAAAAATATCCCCATTCAAAAAGGTGCTTGCCTGGAAAAACTGTCAGATATGGGTGCAGTACCGCTGCTCGCCTGTGTCAAAGCTGTCATTTACTTACCCTGTAGTTTAAACTTGTACATTAAGATCAAATTGTGGAAAAGAAGAGGCTTGCCATCAAAAGCAATATAGGTTGCTACAATTCAATTTCTATGTTTTAAAAAGACAGGAATTAAGAGATCGTTGTATATATTTGTTGAAAATGTAAGGTTTATTTTAGAAAAAGACAATTTTGAACAAAGTGTTTTACAGTGAACTGAGGCCAGCCACACTGGACTTCAAAGGCACATTCCACAGTTTGCCCCAAACAAAGGTGCCTTCCTTTTTGCTCTCTGCCCAGGAACCATCATTTAGATATAATAAAAGAGGGAGGGGATGTTGCGCTGCTCCTCTGGGAGAGACAATAGGCTTCCTGAACTGAAAGGGAATACAAATTCAGGTGTCAACAGAAACCAACTGCCAGCATGAAGAGAGCCCTGGATTGCTCTGGGCCCAGCAAACCATGGAGGCGGGACCAGACAGATCTGTGTATCTGAAACTGTAGAAAATATCTTTTTGGAAAAAGACTCAGAGAACTGTGACAAACTTGTAAAAGTCTGTAATTTATAGGTTAATATGAAAATTCTGCTCACAGTTTGAGACTACTCTGAACTCTGTGCGATGTTCAGAGACAGGACTACCGAAATGTTGATGATGTAGCAATTGTGATAATGCTAGAAATAGGAAACTTCACAGGATTATGCCCAGATGTCATGCACATGTATGGAGAAAAATGTGGACAGATCTGACACTGGGTAACCAACCAAAAGCATGAAAAACTGTCAATTTTGAACCAAAGCTCTCACTGAATTGGGACTCAGACAGATACGTGCTCTACTAAATCTGTGATGTGAATGTGTATTACTAGCAAGTTGGTGATATTATAAATATGATTTATGTGAAAAACAGATTTACTGTACTGAAACAAAGGGGAGGTACTCCCTGGATTGTAAAATGCCACATCATCATGAAACCATGTGTTCCTTCTCAAATCAGGAGAGAGGACATACCCTAACCAATAGGATTCCTAGAGGGTGTGCTTAGTATAATTTAGCCTACGCAGAACCGACTCACCACTTCCCGACGACAGAGAAGATCTCCCGGCTGGAGAGGCTTCTTCCCCTGACTGGTGGGCACAACCAGTTTTCCTTTCTTTCTTCGCACCCCAGCCCTGTTTGTGGTCAAACTGCCTGTGCCAAGCACCCCGGCAGCCAGATAGCCACTCACCACTGAACCGCGAATCACCGGACCGCTCCTTGTACCTGAGAAACTCCACGGCTGGTTTCTTCCCTGGCAGTGCAACGGACTCCTGTCTTCCTCCACGACGAGATCCTCTCTTCCCCCGGACGAAGCACCAACTTGCATCCGCTGCCAGGAACAACTGCCCCGCTGGAGCGTTCTCACTACTTTAAGGTACCGTGTCCGCCAGGCCTCCCTTTCTAAAGATTGCAACAAGGTAATAATAGCCCCTTATCCTTCTGGACTGGGCTGGCCGCCTTGACCCTCTAACTGGTCCCTTTCTTTGGTCCAACTCCTTTTTGAACCTTTACAAGACTTTTGTGCACTGCAACCGTGTGACCTTGGACACATTTCGTTTGGATACTCTGAAAGTGGATCCGGCCTCTTGAACTCTAACTTCACGGTTTTACTTTGCCTTCCTATCTTGTTATGTTCTGATAAAAGTGTTGGGATCTGTTTCAACTTGTTCTCTGCTCTTCTCTCCCTTTTTAAAACGAATTATTAGAGTGCCATCTACGTTAAGAGCTCACCGCTGTCTGAAAATAAGTGGGGCTTTACTTAAGACTTGCCTAATATTCTTTTAAGGGAGTGTATATCTTTTAGTGACCGTGTTTTTAAATTGCTTACTATTAGTGCCTGTGTGTTTTTCTAGATGTGGTTTTAAATAAATAATTATATCTCTTTTACACCAAGCCCTGGTCAGTGTTTACTTGTTCTATTGTGTTCTCTTGACCTATTGTGAATACTCTGCATACTGCCTAACTCTTCTTGAGGGAGGTCTGACTTCTCAGCCACAGCTACCAAGTGAATCTGTGTGGTACAGACTGCTACCAAGTGGGTTTACTGCCAAACCTGTAGTCTTAAATCTTTTGCAGTGGTCCCAGAGGGACCTGCACAGGTTTCTGCCTAACACACTTCCAGAACAATCAAATCCCAGATGTGACAGTAATAGCAGTAGGACAACAAACTGGTGATGGGGGGTCCTCTCTATTTCTGAAAATCAACCTTCTTTCCAGTCTAAGGTGGCATTCCACACTGGAAGGAAATACTCTGAAATTCTTTACAAATTCACAATCAGGCATTCCCACTCCTATAGTCCAGAAAGATGCAATATCAGCTCAGAGCCTGGCTGATATTCAGCAAATTGGAGAGCAGTTGTTCATCCCAATTCAGTTAAATGAAGGGAAGGACTCTGTTCTCGCCCGAGTGTGTGTGATCAACGGTAAGAGCTTCATCAGCGAGGCCATGTTCAGCCAACTCCCAAAAGATCCAGCCATTCCCACATTTAAACTGATAGACAAATGGGAAATGGACCTGGAAACACCCAATTCCAAACATCTCCTGCCGAGCAGGTGTATGCTCAAAATCTTCAGAGGCAACAAGAGCATAGTCCAGAATTGTTGGGTCGTGCGAGACGTCACTGCTGCCTTTTACTTAGGCAGTGACATTCTCAATCGCTTTGCCATTAGTTTGGACCTAATAAACTTCAAAGCTTGGTCCCGATTAGCGGATAATGCCATGGGCTTTGATGACCCAGAGAAAGCATTTAGGTCAGCTCAACTGCTGCCTTATGCAGTTGAAATTCAGATTGGAGAGGAAGTCACCATCCCAGAAAGGACCCGCCAATTCTCCCTGGAAGTGAAAGTTAAAAGAGGACAGAAATTGAAAAACACTGATGCCTATATTCATCTAAATGCTTACTTCCAACAGCAAGGGTTGCGGGTAAACCCAACACCAGTAGTCAATATAGAACAGGGCACCATTCCAATAGAGGTGGATAACAGCGACTTAAAGAGTATCACTCTAGCCGCAGGCACCATTATTGGAATGGCGGTTGATGACCAACTTTTTTCCATAGATTTAGGTAATTAACTGTTAGGGCCAATCCCCAAGGACTGTTTTGACAGTGATAGTGATGACAACACAACACCAGACAGGATCTTTACCCGGCAAGGGGGGAAACTTCCTGGTGTACACGTCCTGCCCTTATGGTAAGGAAGATGTGACCTGTGACTTCAGGAAGGATGAGGTGATTGTCCAAGTCCGCGAGGACTGCCTTCTCCACCTGAAGTCACCAGTCCAAATCGGCACTTTGACCTGGGACTTCTTCACCCAGTTGGAGGAGGCCGCTGAGATAGCTAAACTGGAAGTCCTTCCAGGCTTCATGCAGATGGTTGAAGAGAGAGCCAACCTAGCTGATGCCTGTGAGACTCTGGAGCAGAAGCAAAAATTGAAACAAGTTTTCTTGGATTTTCAAGATCTCTTTGCGGTGAACTCATATGACTGTGGACACACAGACATCCACACAACAACAATTCCCACGGATCCTGGCATGACTCCAGTGTTTGTGAAGCAATATTGCTTGCCTCTCGCATCAATGGAGTCCCTTACTGAAATAATTAAGAACCTTGAGTCCCGTGGGATAATCCGTTCAGTCCACAACACCTTCAATAATCCGGTGCTGGGGATTTTGAAGCCAAACGGCCAGTGGAGACTCTGCACCAACCTTAGGGAGCTCAACAAACGGGTCCATACTTCCCGATGGCCTCTTCCCTAGATTGACCAGAGGCTAGCCCAGATCCAGGGGTCACAGGTATTCACTGCAATAGACCTGACCAATGGATACTGGACTGTACCTGTCAGTAGGGAGGACCAATACAAGCTGGCCTTTACCTTCGGGGGGCAGCAGTACACATGGACCTGGACTCCCTTCGAATACATCAACTCCGGTAATGAATTCAACATTTTTCTCCATAAGGCCATGCCCGACCTGGGTGAAAGGGGTAACTTGGCCTATGTAGATGATGTTTTCATCAAAAGCTCAACTGTGGAGGAACACATAGCGGAGATCCGTTATGTTCTGACACAGTTGAGAACCGCCAGAGCAAAACTCTTCTTTTAAAAGGCACAGTGGTGTAGAACCCTTGTCAATTTCTTGGGGCATGAGATTACTCCTCAGGGTCTCTGTCCCCAGGAAAAGAAAGTGGAAGCACTCCAGAAATTGAAAGGCCCCACAACTCTGCGTGAACTAAGGAGCCTCCTTGGACTGACTAATTACAGCATAAAGTTCATTGAGGACTATGCAGAGATCACAAGACCCCTGATTCATCTTTTGTAACGCTCACCTGATTCTCGCAGAGGCGCCGGTCTTGACTGGGCGACTACCGTATCTTCAAAGGTGATGTGTAGCACCCGGTTGGCTCTTTGGGCTGGACCTCTGTGCACTGTATGCCTGACGTGTAGAGTAAGATGTCTGCAGATAGAAAATATGGGGTTAATGAACTGGGGTTATTGGGGTGTCCCTATCTCTTTCCTCTTCTCCTCTCCTGTAGACCCCCAAAGGTTAACGCTCTCACCTTAGGTAAGTGAATGCCGAGCTCTCCATCTGCCTCGGGGCAGGGTGCTGTAACCAGTTTCTTCACTGGATAGGTAGCGCAGGCCTCTTGACTTCAGAGGACTGCTGTCCGTCGTTTACTGCACGAACGGTAAGTTTCGAGTCATTCAAATGTCTTTAAAGTCTTTAGTAATGATGTCTCTTGTTTTGCAGGGTTCCGGCGATGGCGGATGACGGGCTGAAGTGAGTTGAAGATGGAGCCCGTGTGATGAATAGAAGCGCCTGGAAGCACGTAAGCAAGCGCTTGTTGCCTGCTTCACTATGCGCTCTAACTGTCTTTTTATTTTGCAGGTACGAGTTCGGAGCGGCTGCAGGGTGCCGGAATACCCACTGGATTAGATGTGGAAAGGAGTAATGGCACGTGAGTATTAAAGTTCCCCAATGTCTTTAAACGCACCTTGTTTTGTCTTTCAGATGCGGGATGCAGCGCCGAAGGCCTCCGGAGCGTGCGAAGAGTTGGTAAACTTGCCTTTCAGATGCCGGAATGCTAACCTGTTCTTTCTTGTCTTTATAGGTGTTGCTGAAGACTGGATTCAGGATGGTAAGCCTTTGCCTTTCAGATGCCGGAATGCTAACCTGTTCTTTCTTGTCTTTATAGGTGTTGCTGAAGACTGGATTCAGGATGGTAAGCCTTTTTCCTTAGGCCCAGGACCGGATGCAGAAGACACGATGAGCGTTCTGCTGCAGAGGTTGCAGAATAACGCAAAGCAAGATTCATCCACCGGGTGTGGTTTAAATAGCCTCCTGTAGTGCTTGGGTGTCTCCTTCCACAGCCACGCCTAAGTAAGAAAAGAGTTCCTGGTAAGAAAAGAGTTCCTGCCTTCCAGAAGAGTTCCAGTGTTCTGAATCTAGGGAGTGGCTCCAGCCCCACCCAACAGGAAAAGTAGTTCCAAACAGAAGAGGATCAGAGGCTCAACTGGCAGGCAAGTAAGCAGCATGGTCTGCTGAAGGTAAGTCCACCCAAGCATTATGAGCCCGGCGCTTCCAGCGCTGGGACTGGGCATATTTATGAGCCTGGTGCCACTGGCGCCAGGACTGGGTCCAAAAGGTCCCAATTGGGACTGGTTGGCACTCGGAACCTGGGTTATGGATCTGCTTCCAAGGGAGTTGGGAAAACCCTGACCTTTTGGAAGCAGAGATCATGACAGTACCCCCCCTCAAGGCCCCTCCCAAACCGGGCTTCTCCGGGGGTTTTGGCTTGTCAGGAAATGTTCGGTGAAATCTTTTGATTAGGCGAGGAGCGTGGACATATTCAGCAGGTTCCCAGGATCTCTCTTGGGGGCCGTAGCCTTTCCAGTCAATTAGGTAGAATAGTTTAGATTTGGAGATCTTGGAGTCCAGAATGCTTTTGACTTCAAACTCGAGTTCTCCATCCACTAGGATAGGTTTTGGAGATTTGGTTAGTCGGGTTTGAGGTTGCACGGGTTTTAATAGAGAGACGTGGAAGACCGGATGTATCTTCATGTGCGGGGGCAAGTCCAACTTGACCGCTACTGGGTTTACTATGGTAGTGATGGAATAGGGACCAAGGTATCTTGGGTTGAATGTGCGTGGCCCTTTTAGAGATAGATATTTGGTGGATAACCAGACTTGATCCCCTACTTGATAGTGAGGGGCTTCCTTCCGATGTTGATCTGCTCCTTTCTTGTATTGTTCTTTAGCCCTTTGAAGGTGAGAAACAGCTTCCTTAAAGGCTTGGGTGATTGTAGAATGCAGGTAGTCTACTGCTGGTGTTTCAAGATCTTGGAGGGGATCCAACTCCGAGGTTCGAGGGTGACTGCCGTACAAAAGAAAAAATGGGGTTTTCCCAGTTCCCGAATGGACAGAGTTATTGTAGGCATACTCGGCTATCCAAAGGATATCTTTCCAAGTTTTTTCAGTTTGTTGCAGCATGCAGCGTAAATACTGTTCCAGAGTTTGATTGGTCCTCTCGGTTTGTCCGTCGGTCTGAGGGTGGTGACTGGTCGATAGTCTCACATCAATTTGAGCCGACCGACAGCAACTTCGCCAAAAATGAGAAATAAATTGACTACCTCGATCCGAAATTAGAACCGAAGGAAAACCGTGCAGTCGGACGATGTTTTCGAGAAATTCTCGGGCCAGAGTTGCTGCTGTTGGCAAGCCTTTGAGCGGAATGAAATGCGCCATCTTGGAGAATAAGTCCACGATTACTAGAATCGTATTGTATCCGGAGCATGGAGGTAGATCGGTGATGAAGTCCATAGAAAGCGTATGCCAAGGGCGAGGTGGGATGTCAATAGGGCGTAAGAGGCCTGCTGGTCTTTCCTTTTGACTCTTGTTTTGGGCGCATACTCCACAGGACATTATAAAGTCTCTGATATCTTTTTTCCAAGACGGCCACCAGAAGTAGCGCTTGATCTTTTCTGAGGTCTTGGCTATACCGGGATGACCTTCCATTAAAGAGTCATGATAACAAGAGATTACTTTTTTCTGTAAATCTGTGCTGGGTAGGTATAATCGTTCTTGGAAATACAATAAGTTGTCCTTTACTGCAAAGTCCTTTCCCTGCAGATGCCAATTCTGTATGTCTGCTGGAGTTACAAGTTGCCTGGCTTTATCCTTAACTTCCTCTATGGATTCTGTGGCGATTACACCCAGAATTCTTTGTTCGGGAATGATTGGTACAGGTTTAGGGTTGACCAAGTGTTCTTCCACTCCCATCCGAGAAAGGGCATCGGCTTTACCGTTCTTTGTACCAGGTCGATAGGTAATTATGAAGTCAAACTCGGCAAAGAATAATGCCCAACGGAGTTGTCTAGAGGATTGGGCTTTTGCGGTCTTCAAATATTGCAGGTTTCGGTGATCCGTAATCACAGTAACGGTGTGTCGGGCCCCCAGCAGATAATGCCGCCAAGCCTTAAAGGCAGACTTGATAGCCAGAAGTTCCTTGTCAGTAATCGTGTAATTGATTTCAGGAGGCGAGAATTTGCGGGACCAAAATGCCACGGGATGCAACTGATTGGTTACCGGGTCCTTTTGTGATAGAACTGCCCCCATGGCAAGGCTTGAAGCATCAGTTTCCACGATGTAGGGTAGTTCGGGGCGAGGGTGTTTTAAGATTGGTGCAGAGATAAATTTAGTCTTCAAATCCTGGAAAGCTTGTTCCGCCTCGGTAGACCATTCAAAACGTTTGTTTTTCTTTAACAAGGCAGTGATGGGCTGGACTATTCGAGAGAATTCGGGGATAAACCTGCGGTAAAAGTTAGCGAAGCCTAACATGCTTTGCACACCTTTTACGGAGGATGGTGATGGCCATTTGAGAACTGCAGCGACCTTCTTTGAATCCATACGCACTCCGCCAGGTGATAATATGAATCCCAAGAATTCAACTTCAGTCACGTTGAAAACACATTTTTCCAACTTAGCGAAAAGTTTGTGTTGACGCAATCTTTCGAGGACCATTTTCACGTGTTTCCGATGTTCAGATTCCGATGAAGAATAAACGAGGATGTCGTCAATGTAAACAACAACACATACATCTATGAGCTCTCTGAGGACATCGTTCATAAAATATTGAAAGGCGGCCGGGGCATTGCAAAGTCCGAAGGGCATGACCTGATATTCAAATAGCCCATACTTGGTGCGGAAGGCCGTCTTCCATTCATCGCCCTCTTTTACTCGTACCAAGTGGTAAGCTCCTCTAAGATCCAGCTTTGTATATATGCATGCTTTTCTGACTTGGTCCAGGAGTTCAGGGATCAAAGGTAACGGATATCTATTCTTAACGGTGATCTGGTTCAGGGAGCGATAATCGATACATGTTCTAAGGTCTCCTTCCTTTTTTGGAACGAAGAACAAAGCTGAAGAAGCAGGGGACTTGGAAGGACGAATAAACCCATTTGCCAGGTATTGATCCAGGTATTGTCGAAGGTGAAGGTTCTCAGGCTCGGTGAGGGCATAAATTCTACTACAAGGAGGAGTAGATCCAGGTATCAGGTCTATCTGGCAGTCATAAGACCTATGAGGAGGTAGAGAGTTAGCCTGATCCTTCCGGAAAACATCTTGGTATTCTAGGTATTCGGGAGGTAACTGGGGAGTCTCTGAAGAAATTGCGGCCAGTGCAACACCAGGTGGAGGGTGACAAGTAGAGACACATTCTGGAAACTGGACCGTTCTTGCTCGCCAATCGATCAGAGGATTGTGTTTCTCTAACCAAGGTATTCCTAGAATAATCTGAAACTGAGGGGCCTTGATCACATCGAACACGATCTTCTCATGGTGTCCATCTTGACTTACTAGCGTCACCTCTTGAGTGGTATGCGTTACTGGCCCGGAGGCTATCTCCGTACCATCCACCGTAGTAATGACGTCCTTTACAGCCTTGGGACAAAGAGTTAGATTCATCCTCAAAACCATTTCATGATCCACATAATTGCCGATGGCACCGCTGTCGACGTAAGCTTCAATTGCATGTAATCGATCCGGATTATCAGGGCTAATGAGGACCATAGGTATCACGAAATGCGAGGTCACGGAACTGGTTTTTACGCTCGGCAAGAGGACCTCTATTCTTGTCGAGCAAGGTCGTTTCCCTGCTCAGAGTTTGTAACTTTGGTAACTGCAGCTCCTACTGCCTTCTTGGCAGGTTTCACCGGACAGTCTCGAAGAAAGTGCCCTGAGTTTCCGCAATATAGGCATAATTGCAACTGTTTCCTCCTTTCCCGCTCCCTTTGTGTTAGAGGACCTTTCAGACCCCCTATTTGCATGGGTTCCCCGGAGTCTACTCCTTTGGAAGGAGTTGGCGGTTTGGAAAATACTCGAGCATCAAACTTGGAACGATCGGCCTTCCTGTTCTGCAGCCTGTGATCTATTTGAACGACCAAGTCTATATAATCCGAACAGTCTTGTGGGGGATTCACTACTTGGGCTAAAACGTCTTTGAGCTCTCCACGTAGACCTCTATAAAACAGCGTAATCCTTTTGTCCTCAGGCCATTGAGTTTCCACTATTAGTCTATTGAAAGATGCAATATAAGCCAAAAGGTCTTGATTACCCTGTTGCAACGAAAGAAGCTCATTGTCCAAGGCCTGCCCCTGTGAATGTCTTGCGAACAGTTTTTCCATACTAAGCTGAAAGGCTTGAAAATCATGGAGAACCGGATCATCTTGATTAACTAGAGGGATCGACCAGTCTGCCGCATTGCCACTAAGGTACGAAAGTACAAAAGCTACTTTTGCTTGATCAGTTGGAAAGGCTGCTGGCCGGCATAAGAAGTGCAACCGGCACTGATTGATAAATACTGCAAACCTCTTTGGGTCACCAGAAAATCGTTCGGGCGGAGCCAGAGGTACATTCCCAGGTAGGTTGATCTGCACTGGATTCATAGAGGATGTTGAAGGAAGATTTGCCCCTGATGCGGGTAACGGGGTCTGTCCGGCTTGTGACTGTAGCACTTGTCTAGCAAGATTGTCTGTTCTCTCCTTGGAAATAATTAGTTCCCTTCTTAGAGCATTCGTTTCCTGACGAGCTGCATGCACTTCTGCCCTTAGTTCCCCAAGTAACCGGGCTAGGGGGTCAGTATCCGAGGTTTCCATAGCGCCTGGGCGAGAGTTTTGCGGTAGGCTTTGCGTTCTGTAACGCTCACCTGATTCTCGCAGAGGCGCCGGTCTTGACTGGGCGACTACCGTATCTTCAAAGGTGATGTGTAGCACCCGGTTGGCTCTTTGGGCTGGACCTCTGTGCCTGACGTGTAGAGTAAGATGTCTGCAGATAGAAAATATGGGGTTAATGAACTGGGGTTATTGGGGTGTCACTATCTCTTTCCTCTTCTCCTCTCCTGTAGACCCCCAAAGGTTAACGCTCTCACCTTAGGTAAGTGAATGTCGAGCTCTCCATCTGCCTCGGGGCAGGGTGCTGTAACCAGTTTCTTCACTGGATAGGTAGCGCAGGCCTCTTGACTTCAGAGGACTGCTGTCCGTCGTTTACTGCACGAACGGTAAGTTTCGAGTCATTCAAATGTCTTTAAAGTCTTTAGTAATGATGTCTCTTGTTTTGCAGGGTTCCGGCGATGGCGGATGACGGGCTGAAGTGAGTTGAAGATGGAGCCCGTGTGATGAATAGAAGCGCCTGGAAGCACGTAAGTAAGCGCTTGTTGCCTGCTTCACTATGCGCTCTAACTGTCTTTTTATTTTGCAGGTACGAGTTCGGAGCGGCTGCAGGGTGCCGGAATACCCACTGGATTAGATGTGGAAAGGAGTAATGGCACGTGAGTATTAAAGTTCCCCAATGTCTTTAAACGCACCTTGTTTTGTCTTTCAGATGCGGGATGCAGCGCCGAAGGCCTCCGGAGCGTGCGAAGAGTTGGTAAACTTGCCTTTCAGATGCCGGAATGCTAACCTGTTCTTTCTTGTCTTTATAGGTGTTGCTGAAGACTGGATTCAGGATGGTAAGCCTTTGCCTTTCAGATGCCGGAATGCTAACCTGTTCTTTCTTGTCTTTATAGGTGTTGCTGAAGACTGGATTCAGGATGGTAAGCCTTTTTCCTTAGGCCCAGGACCGGATGCAGAAGACACGATGAGCGTTCTGCTGCAGAGGTTGCAGAATAACGCAAAGCAAGATTCATCCACCGGGTGTGGTTTAAATAGCCTCCTGTAGTGCTTAGGTGTCTCCTTCCACAGCCACGCCTAAGTAAGAAAAGAGTTCCTGGTAAGAAAAGAGTTCCTGCCTTCCAGAAGAGTTCCAGTGTTCTGAATCTAGGGAGTGGCTCCAGCCCCACCCAACAGGAAAAGTAGTTCCAAACAGAAGAGGATCAGAGGCTCAACTGGCAGGCAAGTAAGCAGCATGGTCTGCTGAAGGTAAGTCCACCCAAGCATTATGAGCCCGGCGCTTCCAGCGCTGGGACTGGGCATATTTATGAGCCTGGTGCCACTGGCGCCAGGACTGGGTCCAAAAGGTCCCAATTGGGACTGGTTGGCACTCGGAACCTGGGTTATGGATCTGCTTCCAAGGGAGTTGGGAAAACCCTGACCTTTTGGAAGCAGAGATCATGACATCTTTTGAGTCAAGTTGGAGTGGGGTCCAGAACAATCGGAGGCAGTAAAACAACTCAAAATAAGTGTCTCACAAACGCCTTGCCTAGCCTACCCTGTCAAAAACAAGGAGTTCTTCTTGGAGACAGGGTTCTCTAATACATGCTTGACTGCAGTATTATATCAAAAGCATGACAAGGTCAATAAAGTAATCTCCTATGCGAGTAAAACTTTATCCTCTGGAGGAAAAATTCAACGATTGTGAGAAGGCACTCCTGGCAACGGTGTGGGCATTGCAGAATTACCGCCCGTTCATTCAGGGGGAACACATAGTGGAGACTTCACACCAGCCTCTGCAATATCTCCAAAGTGACAGAATCCGGCCCGGAAATGTGAGTAATTCCTGAATTACTTTCTAGATTCTGTCAATGCCAGGCTTTCCTGTGGAGGTCAGATATGGCCAAAACAAGAAGAGTCCCCTCGCGCAATGTCTGGCTGACTTGCATGATTGTGCCAGAGTAAAACTGTCTCGAGGACGAGAGTCTAAATATCAAGGACAACATGGAGGCATACCTCAATTCCCCACACAAAGTCTTTGAAGAAGACAAGTGTGAGGGAATGCCCACTGTCTATGTGGATGGATGCTCCTACCATAATGACAACAACAGGGAAAAAGAACTTGTGGACGGCGTAGGGAATGCATGGGTGAGTGAGACCCCAGAACCCTCCACCGGGTACAAGACTGGTCCCCGAAGTAGTCAAGTGGCAGAGTTGATGGCTGTGCATCAAGCCATCCTCACTGCTGTCCAACACCAACTCCACGAACTGGTCATAATCACTGATTCGGATTATGTACGGAACAGGTTTGTGGAGCACCTGGTTAACTGGAAAACCAGAGGCATGCTATGTGCTAATAACAAACCCTCGAAACATGGGAAATTAATTCAAAATATTGATGGTCTGGTCACCTCAAATGGGATGACCATCTACTGGAAAAAGATCAAAGGTCATTCCAAAGTAGAGGGACCAGACAAAACTGGAAACGACCTAGCTGATCAGCTGGCCAAAATGGGAGGCATCCAAGGGGATATACTTGAGATCGAGTCCCTGTTGGGGGAAATCCAGGTCACTGCTATCACTAGGTCCCAGACAAATGCTCACAATGAACTCTCAACTGCACAATGGAGTAAGGAGACCCAGATGCTGATTTGATTACGGCTCAAAAAGGGGATCCAATAATTGGTAAGTTTTATCAACACATTGAGGACCCTGAGAACTTTCCCCTGACGGATACCGATTACATTGGGAAAGAGGACCTCAGAGTGTTGATGAAATGTCCAAAAATGTTCCGAATCCAAGATGGTTTGTTGGTAAGGAGATCCCTAGCTGGCCATGATCAGAGGGTGGTCCCTACCTCATTCCGAAGCCTGATGTTAAGTCACGCCCATGATGCGGCCACAGCCGGCCATAGGGGGTTTCATACAACACTTGAAATCTTAACAGAGGTTTCATACTGGCCACACATGGGGCAGGACCTTGACTAATACTTGAAAGGGTGTCTTGTGTGTGCACAATTTCAGCCAACATCCCTCACACACTGTGCGCCTCTCCAAAAGAGAGGGATGACACTGCCATGGTCAGATTTGAAAGTAGATTATATCGGGACCGTGATTCGCTCCTCTAGAGGAAATAAGTGCATGTTGACCGTGACATGCTTGTTTACTAAGTGGGTGGAATGTCTCCCGGACCCAAATTGCAATGCAGAAACAGCAGCTGCCCTGATGATCAACCACATCTTCTCGCATTTTGGACTACCCCAAAGGATCGAGTCAGACCGAGGTAGCCACTTCACTAGCAAAGTAATGACAAAGATGTGGGAGATACTTGGGGTCAAAAGGAAATTACACATTGTCTACTGGCTAGCATCTAGTGGAGAGATACAACAAAACTATTGTGAGCATATTAAAAATGTTTGTGGCAGATTCTGGGCTAAGTTGGGATATTCGATTACCTCTTGTCCTAATGGCCATCAGATCTACCCCTTCATCTGCAACTAAAATGTCACCGTTTGAGCTGATGACTGGAAGCAGGATGGGGCTTCCCCAGCATCTGCTCTACAGAACCCAAGAGCAGACATTGATCAATGCCTCCACAAATCATGAGTATGTTGAAAATTTAAGAAAACACCTTCAACATGCTTTTGCCTATGCTCAGCGAAATCTAGAAAGATCTGCAGACAGCATGAAGAACTACTATGACTTAAAGACTACTAGAAAAGAATACCATGTAGGAGACCGGGTCTACTTATACAATTTCCAAAGGGACCAGGCCAAAAAGCGCACATTTTTGCCAAGCTGGAGGGGCCCTTTTAAAATTGTAGATAAAATCTCACCAGTCACCTACAAAATCTGCATCTCCAAAGGCAGTTTTGCAGAGGGAGAAGATAAGTGGGTCCATATTAACCAACTAATGTGTTGCCATCCTAGGCACACTCTGCAGCAACTGGATGAGTCTTCTGGAACCCAGAGGGGGTCACTCCAGCTCCCTAGAATTCCCACTATAAAATATTCCATCCATATAGTCAATAAACTTGCCAATAGAACAATGTGTCTTGATTTGTCAAAATGTATGTGTCCGCCCCACTACATCAATAGTGGTGGGGAAATGTCTACAAATATGTTTTTGCTTTGTCATCCTAGGATTGGAAACAATGGAGACTAAAACCAAGGAGGACCACCCAGGGACCGGAAGCAAAGACCCAAGGGGCCTGGGGTATCGCTCCATACTCACATTAGGACTGGGCGAGGAGAACTGGTCGATTCACCCCATATGGAAGAAAAGATTTTGAACTTTGCCATTTTTAGACCCAAAAGAAAAGAGACTGATCATCCCAGTCTTGCGACTTCCCATTGATGGACGATCAACACCAAATTGCAAGGGGGGGGCTTGTGGGATGTTCTGACCCACTAGGCTCTGTCCTGTAACATCACTGTGTGCTGCTTTCATCAGAAACAACAGAATGGCCGCCAAAAAGCCTGATGTGCGCTAAAAATCTCTGAGAAGTGCGCAGGGAAACCGGAAAAATAGGCTGCCAATCCATTTTGCCCATGTCAGTGGTAAAACAGGAGACCACACTGCCAAAACCTGTCATTGGGCTGCCCACAGAGTAAAATAGAACTGCTTGAAAAGACAGTGCTACATTGCCAGGAAAACCCAGAAGTGCTTTAAAATCTGTTTTTCCTTGGCTGTTGCAAAATCATGTTCCCAAAACAACAGAGAAGATCCAACATCCTTGTGGAGTGTTCACCATCACCTCATTTAAGCACAATGTCAGGAGAAGCACCTTTCATCACAAAAATATCCCCATTCAAAAAGGTATGGGTACAGTAACGCCGCTCGCCTGTGTCAAAGCCGTCATTTACTTACTCTGTAGTTTAAACTTGTACATTAAGATCAAATTGTGGAAAAGAGGAGACTTGCCATCAAAAGCAATATAGGTTGCTACAATTCAATTTCTAAGTTTTGAAAAGACTGGAATTAAGAGATCTGTGTATATATTTGTTGAAAATGTAAGATTTATTTTAGCAAAGTGTTTTACAGTGAACTGAGGCCAGCCATACTGGACTTCAAAGGCACATTCCACAGTTTGCCCCAAACAAAGGTGCCTTCCGTTTTGCTCTCTGCCCAGGAACTTTCATTTAGATGCTAATGAAAGAAGGAGGGGATGTTGCTCTGCTACTCTGGGAGAGACAATAGGCTTCCTGGACTGAAAGGGAATGCAAATTCAGGTGTCAACAGAAACCAACTTGCAGCAGGAAGAGAGCCCTGGACTGCTCTGAGCCCAGCAAACCATGGAGGCGGGACCAGACAGATTTGTGTATCTGAAACTGTAGAAAATATCTTTTTGGAAAAAGACTCAGAGAACTGTGCAAAACTTGTAAACATCTGTAATTTATAGGTTGTTAATGTGAACATTCTGCTCACAGTTTGAGACTACTCTGAACTCTGTGCGATGTTCGGAGAAAGGACTAGCGAAATGTTGATGTTGTAGAAATTGTGGATGGATCTGACACTGGGTAACCAACCAAAAGTGCAAAAAACTGTCAATTTTGAACCAAAGCTCTCACTGAGTTGGGACTCGGATGTATACGTGCTCTACTAAATCTGTGATGTGAATGTGTATTATTAGCAAGTTGGTGATATTGTAAATATGATTTATGTGAAAAACAGATTTACTGTACTGAAACATGGATTGTAAAATGCCACATCATCGTGAAACCATGTGTTCCTTCTCAAATCAGGAGAGAAAACAGACGCTAACCAATAGGATTCCTAGAGGGTGTGCTTAGTATAATTTAGCCTACCCCACCCCTTAGGGAAATACATAAATAGGGACAGTTTAGGATCTAGAGTTACACCCATCAACTGATTTACTGGCAAAGCGCTCTGCAGTGAAAACCCAGATCCAAGACCCCAGAACTTTGAAAGCAGAGAGGCCCCATTCCAAAGCTGAACCCTGCTCAGCTGGCCTTTTAAAGTCATTAAACCTGATTTTACCCCAGACTTCCAAGGGGCACAACAAAAAGAACAGCCTGGCTGTGCTGTTTCTGCTTTCTTGCCAAGAACTCTTGCTAGAACCCAGAGATCCAAACCAGTAGATCAGAGCTGTAACCAGATAGCTGTAACCCAGAACCAACCCGTCAGATCCAATGGGCTAGCAGAATTCCAGTCCAGAACCCTTTGACCAGATCTTGACGGGCCTATTCCAAAGCATAGTTGTGAGTATCTATAGCATAGAATTGTCCATAGCCAGTATCTTATCCTTGAGTAATCCTATCCAAAACCATTCTATCATATCCAGAACTGCATTTTAGAATCTCATTTGTCTTTTCTGAATCTTTCCCTCATCCATATAGTCCTTTGTTAATTGTAGTGATAAATTCATCTTTGCGCTAATATATTTGCTGAAGAAAGACAAGCGTCTCGGCAGGTAGAAACTACCCGGAGGCGTCACTGGGTCGTTGGCTGTGCGTCGTGTAGCTTGTGGCTTCATAGACTCCCTAGTGTAAAGAAAATCCTTGTTTGTAATTCAAAAGCGCATCTTTCATTTGTAAATCTTGACTCTTTCTGAGAAAAATCGACCTCTACTAAAACCTCTGTAACTTCCATACCGTACATGCTAGAAATGAAATGGAAGTATCAATTGAAGCTAACATCCTCAGCTTTCAAACGGCATTCCAACTCCTTATAGTTTTCCTGCAATCGCGTTTCTCGCACGCGGAAGTTTGCTGCGAATTTGCATTTGGCTCAATTTTATCACGTGTAAAATAGCTATTCTTTGCGTCAGACCTCAGAATTCTGTTTTCAATCTGCTAGTTGGTCAATCATCATTGCTAGTGTTTACCTGAAACTATCCAAAGTGGCTCCCACTAGTTTGGAATCCAATTTAGAGAATTAAATACATTTTCCAGTGTTTTTCCCATTCATTATAAGCCACATTTAGAAGCATTTGACCTGTTTTGAAATCATTCCTGTTTCACTCTATGCTTGCTGGGGGGAATTGGGATTGAAACTGTATTGGTTGAGATTGTATATTCCTGAAACCTGTTTTCTCTCCTTCCATCTCTATATTGCATATTAGGGGGGATTGAGTAGCATCAGGGGGAAGAGTGACATTGCATTTGATTGAACCCATATCAAGTATTATTTTATGCTGCATTGTTTTCCTATCCATATCAAGTATTATTCCATGCTGCATTATTTTTCTTATCCCTACTCATTCTGATTAAAGAGATTGTTGATTTGGGCCCATGCATGAGGGGTCAAGTAACCGGGATCCAACAGAAACCAGTGATAAAGAATCCCTACTGCAAGACGAAGAAACTGTATGGGAAGGAGAGTAGGCCCGGATGGGTGTGGGGCAAAGGGGTGAAACAGTGCATATAGATTAAAATGATGTATATTGAACTATTATTAAATGCACTGTAAATTTGGTTTGTGTTGAAATAAAATCAATAAAAATTCTTTAAAAAAAAAAGATTGTTGATTGTTGTGATATCACCCGATGGTGATCATTGTATAAATATTAAGAGTGTGATATATATATATTGTTCAAATTCATACAATAAATCTTTTAACTTTGCAGAACAGCCTGCTTCCTGGTTCAGTGATACCGGGGGGATTCAAATAGAGGGGCGTGATATAAGGGTACATCATTCAGAAATAAAAAAACGTAGACACAAATATATAATTAAGGGTTCCAGCTGTGCATCACACGTTAGGCATTGACTTAGGTGGAGTGCCGGGTTGAAATCACTTACAGCAGAGAACACTGTAAAATGAGCCTAGTGCCAGAGGCGCCAGGTCTGGGTCCAATGGGACCCCGAGTATGAGGAAGGACTGGACCCATGACTAGTGGCCATGACAGTACCACCTCTCCCCAATATTTCGCCACCACTGGGCAGCTCCAGACCATGTGCCAAAACCCAGCATGATCCCCTCCTCATTGTGTGCAAACATGCAGCGCGTGTGACTGATTGCATGTATTTTTTCCGGCGTCAGATACACTCTATGACGGTAGTGAAATTGGGTGAGCTGGAATAGTGTGTTCCTGGACGATTTCTTAACCTGTTCCCATATCCGTGTCCACTGCTCTTCCGGAATAGGTGCTCCCGAGTCTCTTTCCCATTTACCCTTAACTGTTAGTTTCCTGTCCTTCCTTGCTGACTGCAATGCTCTATATACCCTTGATACTCTACCCTACCCTCCCCCAGTTCTAGTAGTGTCTGCATCAATGGGTGCTCCTCTGGTTCCTCCGGAATATCGTCCCATAATGCTGCTATGCGTTTTACTACCTTGGCGTATGTGAGGGAGTGGCCCTTCGCTACTTGATAGTTTGTCTCCTTTCCTCAACGTCAGTAGTTTACCATCCTTAAAGAGCTCCCCCAGAGTAGTGCATTGCCTATCTCTCAATACTTTGAGACCCACGCTTTGCAGTGCCATTCTAATGGTGGCATCGAACCCAATTGGGAGTCCCCTACTATATAACTGTTTAGCTCACATTTTCTTTAATAGCTTTGTCCACACAGTGTGAACCGTTTTAAAGCCCTCTGTGTCCCCTTTGCCCCCTATGGTTCCCCACAGTAGCTCAGTTCCCTGACTCTCTGGGCTGTATCCCTGCCAGTTCCCCTTCTGACCCAGTTTGCCACTGTGCCATCACTTGCAATTGTGCCGCCATGAAGTACAGTTCGAAATCTGAAATATTGAGTCCCCCCCTCCTCTCTCTTCCAGCATAATGTTCGCATGGCCACCCTAGCGCGTCCTGTATGCCACAATACCCTGGGGACACGAGACAAAGGCACGGCGGGCCAGCTGGGGGAGTGCCCTGCAGACACCGGCAAACTGAGCCCCTCTCAATACAGCAAAGCGACTGAGCTGCCATAAGATGCAGGCAGGTGGCTTACAGAGGAGCAGCCATCCCCGGGGACCCACCAGCCTGGCTTGAGCTACGATTCTCCAGGTCTGCTGGGGGACCATTTCACCTGAAATCTTCAATGCGCTGACTGCAGATACCCCCCCCCCCCAATAAGTTCTGCGGCCTGCACGGAACCATCATCAGACCCACTAGCTCACCATCATGCTTTTGGCGTAGGGGTAGCCCCGGCGGCAGCTCTCCACTGATGGACTTTCCCAACACTGCCCGAATTCAGACCCAGGAGTCTCCCTGCCCCCTGCTCAGGCTTCCAACAACGCAGTGACTCTGGGCAAACCGTGAATCTACCCACGTATCTCTACTTTCAGCAGGGATGAACACTTGGCAGGTGCTGATGTTCTCTCAACCAAGTCCCCCTGAGCTGAATTAGGGTG
Source organism: Ambystoma mexicanum (assembly GCF_040938575.1). Lineage (NCBI taxonomy): Eukaryota > Metazoa > Chordata > Amphibia > Caudata > Ambystomatidae > Ambystoma > Ambystoma mexicanum. The sequence continues at coordinate 609,797,775 of NC_090937.1, forward strand.
CACGACCCAGCATGACTGCCCTGACCCAAGGCCCTCGATGTCGAGGCATTCCAGGAAGAATCAGCGGAGTAAGGAGCTGACGGAGCTCACATCGCTAGGCAATCTTCGTGAAGGTTGGTCCCCGAGCACCTAGGACTCGGGGGGAGTAAACAGAGGTAACAAAATCCTCAAAGGGGGGAACTAAGCAGAAACCCCACAGCTTACCGCTCCTCCCTAAGCATTGTGCTGCAATGGTAAAGAGTAGCAAAGCCACTAAGCAAACGGACATTGCCACATTGATGGGAAACAACGCCCCCGAGAAGTAACGGAAGGTTGATCCTCCAGGGGAGCAAGCAGGAGACTCTGATCCCAGCCAAGAAGCCCAAGACTCAGAGTACCTAGCTACGAAATCAGACCTGAGGGACCTACACGAAGCCCTGACGAAAGACATTCAAAAGGGAACTGATAATCTAACAAAGAAGATCAACTCCCTTGATAAAAGGGTTGTAGCAGTGGAGAATCGTACAGCTGAGGTAGAAAATGCTCAATGTGAGCAAACTTTTGAATGGTAGAAAGGACAAGAGAGGCTATTGGCCCTAGAGGCGAGTTGAGAAGCGCTTGAGGCAAAACAGGAGGATGCGGAAAATAGATTGAGAAGAAATAACATTCGCCTTAAAGGAATTCCATCATCTATTTCAAGCACAGACCTGGAAGGTTATGTAGTGGACTTATTCAGATTCATAATAATTCTCCCAGATGGATCCCCGCTGGAGATAGACCGGGTGCATAGGACGATCCCGAGAGTCTGCCACAGCACCTCCTGACGTCCTTGCCAGAGTTCACTCCTTTAGAATAAAAGAAGAAATCATGCGCGAAGCCAGATCAATGCAGCAAATCTCCTTCAGAGCATACAATATCCTCTTATACCAAGACCCCGCAAACTCCACCCTTCAGAAAAGAAAAGCCCTCAAACCGCTCACTGAATGGCTTTGCGAAAGAAAGGTTCTGTACCGTTGGGGTTTCCCAACATCCATAAAATTCACCTATGAGGGTTCACAGCACCAGATTCACTCACTGAAGGAAGCCGAGAGGCTCATGGGCATCGGGGGAACAAGTGAGGAATCTGATTCAGAGGTACACTCTCGGGACCTCACCAAGAGGCAATCTACAGTGACATGGACGAGGGTCAGCAGAAAGCGTTGGAACCGTGGCCCACCCCGCAAAAAGCCTGACCCAGACTGAATAGAAGTTACCTCAAGCTGAAATTTCAAAGAACTTTGGGCAGTACTGCCGTTATGCCTGTTGTCGATCCCTGGTGAGCCCTACCTGGTTTGGGGTAAGATTGTTGGGCATGTTGCCCCTATTGAGGTCATCCATAGCCCCAGTGGAGACAGAAGCGGGTGGGGCAGAATTTTGGACGCTATCCGGTTCTCGGACTGAAGTGTAGCAAAGATATACCGCTTAGCAATTCTACATCGCACTGCTATTTAGGGCATTTGCTGTGCTCTTCCAGTTGCCCCGTTGGGAAAGTTGGATAATAAGATTGGGGCCTGGGGGTAGGGAGGGTGGTGGGGAGAGGGTTGGGGATAAACCTATCTGGGTGGCAGCTTCTCCGCCTCTCCTCTCTCAAGTTGGGGAAAAACATATCACATTGACATCTATAACCATAAACACATAGCCAGGGCATTTACCCCACCGCAGCACACGACGTGGCCAGTATGACACTTTCCAAAGCCAAACTCACTACCTTACCTCATGGGGCAGGATGATGTAAGTACTCTCAAACTCCTCTCATGGAATGTCCAGGGTTGTTATTGGGGGATATGGTCCTCCTTCAGGAGACTCATTTGCTGCAAGCCGACGAAAAGTGTATTAGATTCAAGGGATACAAAAAGGCATTCTTTGCCGCATCCGGGTCAAAGAAAAGGGGAGTAGCTATCCTACTGAGTGAAAGGGTCCCCCTATCTAGAATCACAGTCAGAAGAGACCCCAATGGGAGATTACCTTCTAGTGAAGGGACTGTTGGTAGAATGCCCTATTACTATAGCCACAATCTATTGTCCCAACTCTGTCCAGGATAAGTTAATAACCGACTTGATTCCGACCATCCTCGCTTTCGCAGAGGGGGGTTCTCATTTTAGGTGGGGATTTTAACCTGCTCCCGGATCCTCTACTGGACAAAACTCTCTCCCCAACTAAATCAGACTACACCCAAGCACTGTTTTACGCTAGGCTCCTTAGAGAAACAGAAACTGTAGACGCATGGAGATTGTTCAGCGCCGGGGCGAGAGACTACACTCACTACTCACACGCACACAGGGCTTTCTCACCTATAGACCTACTTGTCTCAAGCGATATCTACCCATGCCTGGACAATGTGGAGATTCTCACCTGAACAATTTTGGACCATGCCCCAGTATCTGCAACCCTCAGCATAACAGGCTATACTCAACCCCACAACGGTTTTGGAAACTTTATGACCCCATCTTATTGAATGATAGCCTCCGAAGAGAAATCAGTGAGGTGCCCACTAACTATTTCGCTGAAAACACCACTTCATATACAGCAGTAGCTACTATATGGGACACCATGAAAGCGGTAGTGAGAGGCCCACTCATCAGTACAGGAGCGGAACAGAGCTGAGAATGGAGGCTGCAAAATTAGAGGAAGAAGTGACAGTCTTGGAAAAAGAATTACAATCCTGTAGGACACGGAAAGAGAGGGCCCTAGTGAAAGCTAAGTGCACTCGACATGCACTGGGATGATCGCTCCGCCAAATCACTAGCTTTCACAAAGAAATTTTACTATAGTAAAGGCAACAAAGTGAACCAAATACTTGCATATAAGCTTAAAAAGATAAATAGCAGGAATAACATATTGCGCCTTATAGGTGCTGATGGTAGAGCCCGATATACAGAAGCAGACAAGCTGGGAGAGCTGGTGGATCACCACAAAGCTGTAATCGCCTACAGCCCCTGAAAAATTCCCCTTATACTTGCTCTCCTGCGGCCCCCGAACTTTATCCCATCTGTCTGCCCTCGAAAATCCAACCACAGCAGAGGAAATAGTCGAGGCCATTAAGTCCGTAAAGAGTACTGCACCGGGGCCTGATGGGCTCACCGCAACATTCTATAAAACCTATGCACAAATCTTTGCCCCACAACTTTCTATCCTGTTTAATTCTTTCCTATCGACAGGCTCAATCATGTTACGCTCACCTGGTCTCTGTGGAGGCGTTGGGGCACGGTTGCAGCCCTCCCGGGGGTGAGGTCGCTCGGGTCCGACTTCACCCTCAGCACTTATGTGGTGACTGGTGGTAATAGGTGATGCTGCTTGGGACTGCTCCTGTGTGGAGAATAGGGGGCGTGAGTATGCCAGCTTGTGCGCCTGATCCCCTTCCAGACCCATTCTCCCAAACCATGGTACCCGTGGGATGCGCTGTCCCTGAAAAGCTCAACTGTTGATTTGTTTTGGCAAGCACTCCGTCCTGCTGCTTCTGGCAGGAGCGCTTGTATGATCTGGACCGAGTTCCTTCACTGGTCCCTTGCACGTGGTAGCCCAGTCCTGCTGCGACTAAGCCACTATACTTCAGATAAGTGTTCCTGTTTGTCTTTGTCTTTCCTCGTCCGTTTTTGTTGTATTGTAAAGTTTGCTTTCTTGTATTGCTGTCCGTTCCACTTCTTATGTTTGCTCTTTTGCTATCTTCCCTTGCAGCTGATGTTGCCGGCCCGGCAGAAGCTGCGGAGCTCGAGACGACAGCCGGAGGAAATGAGGAACTAAGCTGCAGCGGTAAAGTAGCTGGTAAGTTGTTAACTAGGGGGCACGCGGGGTTCAAATGCGGCGCGGCCTAGGACGGATGTTCTAACCTTGTCTTTCTTCTTCTTCACAGGGTCCGAGTTTGTGGATGCAGAGTGCGGTGCTGCGGCGTTGGGATCAAGATCACTGGATGTCAGGAGATGAGTCTGCAGATGAAGCGATGAAGCACCAGTTTCCTGGAGGTGAGTATGCAGGAGAACGCCTGGTTTCAAAGGTAAGTAAACTGGTCCAAGGAGCGGTGAGCATCCCGTTGCACGCGAGTGCACAGTAACGTGAAGCACCGGCCTTAAGGATGGAGCAGCTTATACAGCTGAGCTTCTGAAGCCACGCCCACCAGGTTCAGCCTGTCTGCCACACACTACCACACCCGATGAGTCAGCACATGAAGACCAGGCCTAGGGAGCCACACCCGATGAGTCAGCACATGAGGATGTTTTCTGGAATAAAGGCTTTAAGCTCCTGGAAAGTTCTTGTAAAATAAAACCACTCCTGCACTGAAATAAAGTAAAAGCACTCCTGCACTGAAATAAAGTGTTCCTGCTCACATCTCTATATGAGCCTGGCGACAAAGGCACCAGAGCTGAGTCCAGCCAAGGCCCCTCTGTGTTTATAGGTCCCAGAGGACATAAGTGAGTCAAGTGACTCATTGCCCCATCACTAGATGGTGTGGTTTTCGTGTTCTGTGGCCTGTGGCCATTACAAATCACCAAGTCAAAGGCGGAATCGTTCTTGTCCACAAACCGGGGAAAGATCCCGAGCAGGCTTCCTACTACAGACCAATTACCCTCATTAACAGCAATAGGAAAATATTTTCAAAGGTCCTAGCGACCAGACTGAAAGCGTATCTCCCCGACATTATAGCCTGCGAGCAGACCGGTTTCATCCCAGGGAGCAGGACACAAGACAATATCAGACGGACCATAGATATTATAGAGAGCGCCCATAGGATGGGGGATAGCATGGTGGTTCTGTCTTTGGACGCACACAAAGCTTTTGATCTGGTGGATTGGGGTTTTATCGGTGTAGTGCTTTCACATTTTGGGTTCGGGCCAAACTTTACAAAGTGGAAAATGGCTAACTACCAGCACCCCACTACCAACTATGGGTTAATGGCGTCAGATCCGAGACAATCAGAATAACCAGGGGAATGAGGTGCGGCTGCCCCCAATCACCAATGGTTTTTGCCTTATCAATGGAGCCCTTTGCGAATTGGATCCGGCGCAACCTGAAGATAAAGCGGCTCACAGTGGGGAAGCATGAATATAAGATTGCATTATACGCTGACGATGTATTATTAACCTTGACTACACCAAACTCATCCCTGGCTCCCCTGTGGGAGAAGATTGAGGAATTCGGGCAGGTCTCTGGGTTTCAGAAAAATCTGGGCAAATCATCGGCGCTGGCAATTAATCTCACCAAAATGCAAAAGACAGAGCTTGACCCCTGTTTACCAGTCCCCTGGGCAGTGTCTAAGATCGAATATCTCAGGGTGCAGATCCCTAATGACATCTCCCATCTGTACCGATGCAACTTCCCTCAGCTATGCGACGAATTCCGCAGAGACCTAAAGCATAGGGAGAACCAAGTGATCTCCTGGTTCGGGTGAATTGCAGCTGTAAAAATGGACCTGCTTCCTAGATTTCTATACCAATTCATGGCACTCCCGGTAAACATCCCAGTGAACGAACTGTGCGTTCTACTGAGAAATATACTGAAATTCATTGGGGGGGAGAAACCCAGAATACCAAGGAAGATTATGTTTCGAGGGAGGGTCATGGGAGGGCTGGGGGTCCCAGATGTAACTAGATACACCCTTGCAGCACGATTATCCCATGCATACACTTGGACTCAATCCACCAACCACTACGGAGGCACCTGGAAGAAGCCTGGTGTGTCCCCCCCACCCCAATTGGGGCTACCCCACCTGCCCTCCATTAGAGCCCAGCCAAACCAGGCCCCCCTCACGGCCAAAACAGTTACTGTTAGCTGCTGGAAGACTGCAGTGCAGAAATGGGTCTGTAGAGGTTCTAGGGGTCCACTTACTCCTATCTGGTATAACTCTGAATTTACCACAGGGAATCCCCCACACAGCTTCATGCCATGTAAGGAGGGTGGTCTGGAAAAGCTGTCAGACTTTTTAGAAGGAGGCTCACCCATAACATTTGAAAGATGCAAGGAGAGATAAGGGGTGGGGGAGGCAGAGCGGTTCCACTACGTCCAGCTCGGACACTGGGTCTCCTATAAAATGGTTAGGGAGAGCGGGGCTAGAGGCCTAACTGCACTGGAAATAATTTTAACATCAGCAGCACCTTGGGACAGGATCTCAACTCCCTATCACCTCCTGGACAGAACGGACCAGGGGGAAAAAAGAAAAGTACATGCTTGACTGGGAGAGGGACTTGGGCCGGGAGATTGAGGTGGATGATTGGGGGAAAGATTTAGGGGAGACTACACAAGAGCATGCAATGTATCACAAACAGGGAAGGAGGATATATGCTCTGTCAAAGGTACCTTGTCACCCCAGCCCAACTGAATAAATCCAACCCTGAAATTCCCCCAAATTGCTGGAGAGGGTGTTCATCCCAGGGCACTCTATTCCATTTTGCGTGGTCCTGTCCCAAAGCAGACATATACTGGAGGGAGGTGACAAACCACATAAAGGCAATCACTGGACTTGGACCTGAACTACTTCCAGAATACCTGGGCACCCTTTATGGACTATTCAGAACAATACCCGGGCCTCACCAGAAGACCTCCATTAACCTGTTGACTACAAGGCTGAGCTGCGTTGAAGGTTGAGGGGAGGGAGGAGGGTACAATGACTTATACCATGTACTTCTGCCTCTGGCCAAGTTAAAGTGATCGTAATGTTGCAAAATACTATGCTGTTGTCAATGTGTATTCATCTCAGAATATTTTAATAAAATGTTTAAATTGGAAAAAAAAGAAGTAACGTCCCTGTTAGGAATTAAACACAAGCTGTGTTCGATTTACCACACGCAAGCAAACGGCATGGTCGCGAAGATCAATGGCCTCCTTAAAAGTAGACTGTCAAAGTTATGCCACACCCTTAAAATGAATTGGGTGTATTGGCATTGTTCCAGTTGCGCTCCCAGCCAAGCAAAGACCACCACTTGTCACTGCACGAGATAGTAACAGGCAGAAGTATGCAAACCTCATTGTCCCCTGCAAGAAGAGCGTCAGATGGACACAGGACTGCCACGATCCTAGGTGGGGAATATAAGGTCTATTTGACACAGTTCACATGGGCAGTAAGGAGCATAGCTAAGCAGGTAGCCCCGCCCTTCACAAGGAAAAACGAGACAGACAAATACTGCAGCTACAGACAGTCCAACAACACAATTAATGCCGGGGGAGTTGGTGTACGTACAGAGCTTTGTGAGGAGATGGAACGCTCCAAGATTTCACAGCCCTTATGAGGTGGTATATTGCACCCCCTCAGCGGTAAAGGTTAAGGGCCTGAAATACTGGATACGCCTCTCAGATGTTAGAAAAGCACATGACAGCATAGCACTAGAAAGGGAACAGCAAAGTGCACAAAGGGTGGCTGGGAACAAGCCGCAGGAAATTAAAATATTTAGAGTACCAGCAATGTGTAAGGATGTAAATATCTAAATGTAAATACAAGTACAGCTAACAAATTGAGAAACAGTAATGGTTAATTGCATATATATATATATATATATATATATATTTTAAATATGGCTACGTCTCTCCCTCTATCTGTCTTACTTACGTTGTATCTGTCACTCCATCTCTCCTCCCCTATTCTCTATCTCCCTATCATCCTATCATTCTACTTATCTCACTCAGGCTCTCTCTCTCTCCCTCCCTCCCTCCCCTTCACCGACTTTCTCTCTACCCCTCACTCACAGTCTTCTATCATTTCTTCTATCATTACATCTATCATGCACTTCCGCCCTGTCCCTCTTCGGCCATCACTGAATTTACTTGTCTTGTATTACAAAACTCTCTTCTATTTTTAGGGACGAAAAAGTTTGCATTGTATAACTGGAAGTGTACTTAACCCATTCTATCTCACTCTGTAGGTACAAACATGGCAGAAACGAGGGCCCTCAATGGCGACACTGAAAATGTAGTTAGCAGTAGGGGAAATGTTTGTGCTACTAGAGGGTATTCGTACAAGTACGGCCTCACGTTTACAGCCATCCTCTTATCGACTATATTATTTATAGTGGTCTGTGTCTTTTATTGTTGAAAGTATAGAAGAAGAGGGGAGGGGGTAAAACTTGTGCAAGAAGGAACCCACTTAGTATGGGACGGGTTGAAACTAATATTGGCCCATAATGTTTCCACGAACCTCACCTCTCTGCACAAAAACAAAACGATCAAAGCCCCACTGATTGAATACCCAATACTAAATGCTGATGATGAAAATATGCTTAATGTTTACAATGTAGATGACTTACTTTCTGATGTACTAATGCTGCTCAATGCTAGCCCACAGACAACCTTTGATCCTATCTCAAGCAGCAATCACATGCACTTTAAGCCTCAAACCTCCATCCCACGCACCCATCCTACAACACAGTACTGACAAGATAATATTGATCAAAATGATGCAATTACTTTGGACATTTTTCCTATTCGTTATCAGCGACTAATGAAGCTACATAATGGTCAAGGGGGAATACCAGAAGGAAAGGGGGGGCAGGACAAACCCAGACCAATCTAACAAATGGTACTTTGACATGAGCACCAGGGTAAACAAGCAACTAATGAAAGTTGCAATGTGTGCACCCTGATACCTCACGCATCGGGAACACCCAAGATTTTAATACCCCAGGAAACTCATATAGCAGAGGCCCAATGTCTCATTCATCAGGCACTTTGTAGAATTCGGAGTACCTTCCAAGCACACACGCTAGCACTAGAACTGCTCCAAAACGAGAAAACCTGTCACAGCAAGCCACAACGAGTAGTCTGCATTAAAGAACCATTTTTTGTTGTAAAAGGGACGATGTTTGCGGAAAACAAGTGGCAAGAAGAAACAGTGAAGTGCAAGGCAGAAGCACTGCGGGGACTGTCGGAAGTAAAATGTCAAAGGATCAAGAAAACATGCACTCAGGTCTGGTCTCAGCACATTGCCAAGCTCACATGGGTAACAGCTCTCGAAAAACCAATCAAGATCCAGCGCGAAGTGCAATATGAACCAGAGAAGGGAAGGTGCAAATGGGATCAAACAAACATTGCAACAAAACACTCATCCTCCCTGACATGAAGAAGGGAACGGCTGCTCTAATGGACAATTACTGGGTATGCGGCAAAAAAGCGTACTTGCACCTCCCCAGTCATGGAGAGGTACTTGTGCCTAGGCCACGCTGCATTCGGCCCTGATGGCGATGCCAGAGAGTCATGTCCAGAGGGAAAGGGTGCCTGCCAGAATGTCTCCAGCCCCCCAGTCAACAACCGAAGAACCCCCCCCACATATGACGTGCTGCCAGAGGATAAGCTGCAAGAGAGTGTCACGTAAAAGAAGGGCATCAAACCATACTTCTAAAGGCTCTGCTGAACTTTTGGCACAAGTGCCCGACCAATTTAAACTCTAATTCCACAGAGAAGATTTTTTGCATCACTCATACCAAGCATCCAGGCACGAGCAAACGCCAAGTGGATGCAAATTGTTCAGAGGGAGATGATCCAATTAGCAAATGACACTGAAGAAGGGTTCATCGTCATCAAGGTGGAACTCAGAGCCCTGTGGTTAATGACTATGCAAAATAGATATGTGCTGGACCTCCTCATGGCAATGGAAGGCAGTGTTTGCTGAAAAATCAGGAGTGCATTTTGCACATGTGTACCTTCTGTAGACGCTGATAACGGGACATTATCACATGTAATAACAGCGGTGCACAACCTCAGTGAAAGGATGAAGAAGGCAGGCGGTGAGCAGAAAAGTGACTGGTTCGACATTATTTTTGACTGGGTATCATAGTGGTTCGGGACTGCAATGAAGATACTGGTACCCATTATAGTATTTTTGCTGCTAATGTTGTGTGTGTGCCAGGTAGGGGTTCGATGCTGTGCAGACTCTATGCCCAGCAGTGCAATGATGATGGTGACAATGGGCAGCCCAACAAAAGTGCTTCATAATATGACAGATGCTCAGGTTCAAACAGGGGATAACCAAGAGCCCAAATACTGTATGACAGTTGTGTATAATACAGGGGATAGAGTGGATAATCTGTACCACACAACTATAAAGGAGCCTCGTGAACTAGAATGGTATAAGGAGGTGTGGGTGGATCTCGCTGGGGATGGAGGGTGCATATACATGACCTGCACTCCGGATGAATATGCAAGGAGGGGTCAAAGTTTAAGAACTGTGTGCAGGGCCTGGATGCCAATAAAGGGGACTCCTGCTTGGGATGCGGCGGTAATGGAAGCGGAAGAAGTTAGGCACACATAACAAGGGTTATTCATTACTTAAGGAGTAATGAAAGGGGGGAATGTAAGGGAGGAAAATACCTTTTGGCCCCCATACATTCCGCACAAAATAAGTCAATTTGCTTGTCCCATTGTGGTGAGACATCCTCATTGTCCTTCCCTCAAGAGTGGAAAGAAGCCATGGAACGCCACACTAAGACTCCATTTTGTGCCACATCAGGCTCCATCTTTTGTAGTAGGCTGCACAATGATCTCTGATGAGCCCCCTCTCCCCTCGTCCAGCGCTGCGCACGGGCCAGCGCTTACAGCCCTCACCACCTCCTCCCCTGCCTGTGCCACACCAGCTCTGTTCTCACGGAAGCCTAGACGCGAATTGTTGCAACCTGATACAGTATTCCTCTCTTCCTCTGAGCTCACTGCCCAGCGTGTGACCGGGGCGTGTCTCGACTTGTATAATCATCCCTCTCCACAAACCTGCTCCAGCTCCTTCAACCCCCACCTTAAGAAATTACTGCCAGCATAAGCTCTTGCCCCTCTATTCTCCTTTCATGTAGCATGTCGTAGGACCCTTCCCTGCAGACCACCTTAGGTTTCCCCAATAAACCTAATCCTGTGTGATCCTATATTCTGTATGAATTAACACCCATCAATCTATTTGTTTGAACGGAAAGGCGCTAGGAAGAACACCCAGATCACAACCCCTAGATAAGACACTTGGGCAAAAGAACCACTCCACCTCTGCCCCACAACGGCCTAGGTTAAGAATGTGTATATTTGTCCCTAATTTATAGGCAACCCTTCATTCTGATATAAGTTTTATGTGGTGCATTACTCTTAGCATGTCTTTTTGTTACTGCCCAGTTTAGATTAGCTAGAAACAGGTCCATCTTGTGGAACCGGCCTGACCGTCATCCCATGGAGATGAGCCCAGCTGAACCACGTCCCCACAAACCGCCTACGTTACAGCAACCAATTGGAGTCTGGCACCATATACAGCAACATACTGGTCCATAGGGGCCCACCAATGAACATGGACATTTTCTAACTGTATATCATGACGTTTTTTGTGCTTATAACTTATTGTTCCTGTATCATTTGGCAGAGCGCTCTCAGAGCAGTAGGGTCCTCTGCATGCATCATTTACCTGATAAACAACCTTTGTTTGACTTGCAATTTTTCTCCTGGTCTCATTCCCAACGGGGGTGTGTCCATTGGTTCTGAGTTTGGGATATGCATTTATGGGGAATGACCACCTTCAGGACGTTGGATAAATGTGCCCATATTCTTATACTTCCATACACTGTAAATTGGAGTAGTTCTGGGGTATACAGGTCTGTCATTTCTTGAAGTGGTTTCACTATATTTGAATAGGCCATTATCCTTTGAGGGTACTTTCCAGTGGCACCTAAAAAGGAATTCAATTAGCCAACTGTTACTTGTTTGCGCAATTTCCTTATGGCATATACGCTTGATTGTGTTCTATTTCGCTCACCTGGTGATATGTCATGGCTGAAACAATGTTCTCTCTTTGCATAACTAATTTTTGTTTAGCTATCTTATGCCCCCTTTTAACCAGGGCTTTTAATAACACAACTATATCCTGCTTGCACATTTCAGATGTGGGTGATGCGACTCATAAGTACTAATGTAGACCCAACCCTCCCCGGAAATGTAATATCATCCACATTTTTCAATAAAGCTTGGTAATTAGGGTTGGACTTTCAGTGTATCCCTGTGGGAGATGGGTCCACATCATTTACCAACCTAGCTGGGGGAAAAAGTGAACAAATATTGGCTGTCAGGGTGCATTGTTACTGAAAAGAAGACTGGTCATAGATCAACCACTGTAGACCACATGGTAGTAGGCGATATTTATAGCAATATGGTTTCAGGATTTGGAACAACTGCGTTAACTGCTCATAAATTATGAAAAAACCTATACACATCTCGTGCAGGTGTTTTACTGGGTAACATTTTGGTATTACAAAGGCTACTATTGGGTGCCAGTATTCCCTGATTCATTAATTAATGTATTACTATAAATATTCCTGCTCCCACCTGTGGGTTCATTTAATACTGAGGCTTCCTGGGTAGGGGTTTACTTGAGTCTGTTTGGTTTCATACTGCTTCACAATATATTAAACCTACATCTACATGGCATGCTGAGACCACAATTGGTGCAGCAACCAAGCTGGAAGTTCTTTTTTTTTAAATAACTTTATTGGTTTTAAACAATAAAAACAAGGCACAATAAAATCAATAAGGCATCTCAATCATAGATCTAGTATTTCCCTCCCCTCCCTCCCTTCCCACCCACCCCAAGACCACGGGCAGTTCATCAGTGTCTTTCGTGTCAATTTACGAGCTAGGGCTATCGCTTCTGTCGGCTGGAAGTTCATTCATATACTTGTCTTTGCCTACGTAACTCATTGCTTTTGTTTTTTTCTGGCCAGTCTTGCAACACAGAGCTTACCTCATTGTCATTTCCAATGTGAATATCTAAATACACCTCATTCCGTGTACAACAAATAGCCCATCTCAATTTGCAAAGTAGATATCTCCCTAACAGATTAACTATGGTTGGGGAGCTCAACAGGAAAGCGTGCTTCTCTGAAATAGGACCAATATAAACATTAAGTGGTTTGGTCACAGGGTGGCATATTGGATTATCGGAATTGGCAACTGCACGCATATATTCAGAGGGAAAATTAGCATCCTTAAAGTCTTTTGCCTTTGTGGAATAACTCACTCCTGTGTCTATTAGACATTGCACTTCCTTACCATTAGTTATTAACTTACTGCCCTTCTTGTTCTAGTGGTATTACTGCTTACAATATGGCATCATCTCTCCCTTGGAAATTCTAACTATTATTCTGTTGGGTCTTCAAACTTGCTGGAGTCGTCATGTGTGGAAAAAGAGGGGTAGGAACTAAAATTCATGCTCCTTGGAATTAGAGTTCATTACGATGTGGGCATTCTTACACAAAATGCCCCTGCTGTTTACAATAGTGTAAAGCTGTGTTTCTAGTCATTCATCTATTTCAATTTACTTCTTGCAAAGAGTACAGCCTCCACGTCTCTGCCTCTTCACCAGACACGTCCGGTGCCTCTTTCCCCAGGTACGGGTACTGGCCCCAACTCCCATAGTCACAAACGCTACTCTCCCCAACCTGTCGTTTGTCATTAATTTCTCCTCATTGTCTTCCTTTTGCTCTTGACATGCAACACAATGTTTCACAACCAAAATTAACTGCAAAAGGGTCTGCCATCCAGTACACATCGCCTTAAGCTACTGAAGCACTTAGGCAGCAGCCCTTGCAAAAACGCTCTTGCTATTGCTTCCTCTGCTGTCTCATTTACTTACAAGTATTGCCTGCAATGGTCTAGAAAGGTCAGCTGGTGATTCATTGTTCCACCGCTGTCAGTTAGCAATATTGCCTCAATCGGTCTGAGTGGGCACAGTGCAGCAATTTTCTGTACAAAAGCATCACCATGCTCTCTCTGTGTCCTCTGTGGTCTAGCCACTTGAGTCAAATGCTGGGGCACTACAGCAGCCATACTCATGAGCTGATTCATATCCGCCCACAAGGGATTACAGCATTGTATTACTGATTGTAACTTCATTGAATTTCTCAAGTTCCTCTCTAATAGTTGGAAACTATGCACATAAATTCCTCAAATCCCCATAGGGCATGTTCTATTGCCAGGCTACCAGTTCGATCAGCACCCACTCCTGACAACTGTCTCAATCAGGCTTGGTGTTGTGCATTCTCTGCAAGACAAATTGCACTAGCATGAGTAAGAGAAGAGGCTGGCAGTGCACACACCTTCAGTCTTCGGGCAAGTGTTGCGCGCTTGCTGAGCTTTGATAGAGGGCTTGCAAGGGTTATGCTTGCATTGGTTGCCCGCATGTACAGCTTGGTGAATCCTTAGAGTTCCTTAAACATTGATCTTGAGTTCCCTAATCTCTATGCCCTGTGCAAAATAATTTAGAAAGATTTCCCATTCTGCTGGTTTTATTGATGAACCCTTGTCTTTAAAAACGCTTCTAACGTTTATTATGTCGAATGTCCAGTCTATGGGACATTGTCGACACTATTCCCTTTTGTGGGTATGTTCCATTTTTCTAGGTATCTACACGTTTGTAGTTTCTAGCTCATAAACATGTAATATGCTGGCATTTCTCCATCAGTTGGTTCCCACTCTTTTGATTGGTTTCTTTCCATTTGTGTTACATTTTCTTATGTCCTGTACCTATTGGCATGCCATTTGTTCTCATATAGAGGCGTTTTGTCTTCCGCCCTCTGCACCTTTTCTTCCATGGCCCCACCCTTAACTCCCATCTACTCATTTTTTTATTTTGTCCATTATTCTCTGATCCATTGCATTGTGTTTCAAATGTTGGTTTTAGTCTCATTATTTCTTTTCTTTTAAACATACCCCTATAAAAATATTCCTTATAGATCTCATACTTACCCACTCTGCCTTATCTAAGAATCGTGCCTTTCGCGCAGCACAAGGAGAAACACCAGCCTTCATGAGTAGCTATCCTCGGACACCCCATTACAAGTTCCACTGAGCCTCTTACTCATCCCTTTTGTGCTGACAGGGGTTTGGAGGGAAGTATCCCGCTTCTCCTGTTACCATCTCAGCTAGGTATGGCAAATCCGAGGTGTGATGGCACCAAATACAGGAACCCGCAGTACATCACCAAAAAATCTAATAGGAAGGCAGGCTGCCAAGGTAGAGATGAGGTTTACTTCCATACAGCAGTGCAGAATTGGGTCGGCAAACCACCATTGCACCCCTGCCTTAAAAATGTGCCACAAGCACAGAAACCTCCGGCTTTTTATACAGTTTTAAACAGTGAACCTCGGACAGAAAATGTAGTAAGATACACTTACTCTGTTAATAAAAATGTAATCCCTAACAGTATATTCTGGGGCATGGCTATGCAAGACAATCCAAGCTCAACACAATACTGCTCGGCCCATCCATGCGACACAGACCCACGTACTCTATGAAAGCTTTCCACTGCACCTAATGGTACAAATATTGTGGACTCATGGTCCGAACTACAGTTCTCGGGCATCTAAACCCGCTTTCATGAGCTAATGCGCAGCGTATTGGTAAGGGTACCTCTGCCTCAGGAGGTGGCTTACTTCATTCTGGCACAGAATTATGGACATGCGTGCACTTACCAACCAAATCGATATTCATTCAGCGCAACCTCCCCTAGCATGGCTGCAGCTCCTATGTCATTGCCACCATGATGGAAGTCGTTCTGCTCCAACCGAGGCTTATGTACATCCACAGAACTAAAGTAAAATGAGTAGAGCGGAGTGGCGGCAGAGTAGCAGTCTCAGGCAGTGGCAGTGACTGCAGCTACTCTTTCTTCCAGCAAACAGACCCTAGTCTGTCTTCAGTGTTTTCCAGTGTGACCAGTGTGAGAGCAGTCAAAAACTCCATTCCACCACTGAGCGGCCGCAGAGTAGCAGTCTCAGGCAGTCTATGGCAGCCATGGACGCCGAGGACGCTACCCTGCTTAACCCCGCAGCCCAGGACGAGGTCCCTCTGAGGAGCTCGCGCGCACGTTCGCGAGCCGAAACCAACAAGAAACAGCTTTCAGAGACTCAAAATTTGGATTTTGCACACACAGCGGTGGATGACGCCCCCGACCGTGATGCTAGGGGATCGAGGGTACTGCTCCACAAAGACTTGCCAGTATCGATCCCTGCTAATAGTGGGGGCGCCCGTAGAACTCCAACAAAACTCAAGGACAGGTACCAGCTAAGGCTCGTAATATCTGTACATCAACTTTTCTTCCCCTGCTCACGCCGCCGACCTGTGATCGAGCGGTCGAGCGGCCGGCTGTAGGATCCCCTATCCAGCAAGCTTGCCCACACACGATGGCGATGGATCTTGACTCACCTGGGAACGAGCAGGATCCTCCTGATCTGTCAGCTTTGTCCAGCAGCGGCTCCTTCCAGTCCGACTGCCCCCCCACGCCGTGGCCTCTTCGCAGCCTGTCAGAGGACGGATGGCGTCGATTCACTCGGCGAGGGGAGGGGCTGGCTCGAAGGAGCAAGAGGCGGATCCGGAGACGGCTGCGGAACGCCTGGCGCCGCAGTGCTCCCCTCCGCGGGATCTCACAGCCCAAAGGCAGGGTTGAATGGGAAAGTGACAGAATTTTGCACTGGATACCCTGGAGGGTGATCCCATGGACAGCCAGCCGAACAAGCAGCATGAAATCGCTCACTCAACTGGCCATTTGGGAGCTGCTCATTCTGGCGGCTTCACAACAGGAAAATCGGTTAGGGTGGACGTTGAAATCCACCCACTACCTCTTCAAGAAAGCCAGTCCCCTCTTCATATGGTCCAAGACAAAAACAATAAGCTAAATACGAATATTGAGTGGGACCAAACAGGAGAAGGGGCGGATCCTGATGTGCAAAACCACCCTTAGGACCCCCCCCCCCCAGAAAGAGACATGGCTGCCAACAACGAAGGTCCATATCCCAAAAAATAACAAATCACGCCTATTGCAGTTTGATGAGCAGTTTGATGAGCAGTATGATGAACAACTTGTCCATTCAAATGGGACGCCAAGAAACAAAGGCGATGAACCATGTGGTGCCACTAACACAAAAAAACATCTGGGCAAAAGGACTACTAGGCGCATAATAAAATTAAAAGAAAACAAAAGACAAGTTGAAAATAACATTCCACACACACAAACCCTGAAAGACTTTTTTGGGAAGCGTTGCAAAAGAAAATACAAAACCATTTGTGAAATTAGCGACAGCGAGATGCTAGAAGTAATGTTCTGCTCAGAGTTCTCACTGGGGCACAAAAACAACGAACCAAAGGTCCCTACCGTCTCTGACCCTTCCGGTCAAAATGACACAACCCAGTTGGAGGCTGCATCTCCACCTGAAGAGATGGATAGACCATCTAGGCCACGAAATCACAATGAAGATGCCATAGCCGAAACCTCGTCCATACCTACAGGCGACGCAAACAGAACTACCAGCCTGGACAATATGCACCTCGATACAGCCAAAAATCATGAGGGGCTACATGAGGAACTTGGGACCCGCAAGGACCGAAAAGATCCAGGGAAAGACGCATCCACACCTAGTACGCCAATACGGCCAAAATCCACTAAAAAAAAAAACACGCCCTCCGATGGCATCAACTCCTTTCAAGGATAGAAACACAGCGAACTGCTAGAAGCCACTTCTGCCCATTCACCTAAGAAAAAGTTGGATATTCTGACAATCATGTCAGCAGTGACCGTGGCTCTCGCACCTTTTGCAAAACTGTATGAGGCTATTAAATACATTAAAAGACCACCGTTCTCTCTCAGCAATGATGCACTCTAAATTGCTACACCTAGAGGGCTACATCACTGCTTTAGAAAAAGACAAAGTCAGAGAACAAAACACTCTAAACTGCCGGGTGTGTATGGAGGAGGAATTTGCACCTAATACTTCGGCAGCCATTATAAACGTAGCGTGTCAAACCCAGACTATGGAGTTTACATTTGGTCTACTACCATCTAGATCACCAGACGGCCCTGAGAATCGGGCAAAAAAATCAAGCTCCTCCTCGCAACCCGCAGCTCCATCTCCTAAGACAAGCTGCGACTCTAGGAACTACAACAAGTCAAGCTCGCAAACCGTCGCTCCATCTTCTAAGTCAAACAGTGCCACTATGAATCACAACAAGTCTAGCTCTTCTCCACAAGACGCGGCGAACACGACAAAGCAAAACAATAGGCCCTGTCACGACCCACACTCTGAAGACCCCCTGGCCAACCTTTGGGCCAGGGAGAGCCATGATTCCTGCCCCCACTAAACCCAAGAAATTGCAGCATAGGCCTTCTTGGCGCCAGTCCTGGCGCCTTTGGCGCCAGGCTCATGTTTGAATATGGACTTGTGCTTGGGAACTACTTTTCATTAATGCCAGTCATGTGGAGGCATCCTCATAACCTGGCTCCTTGAAACCAGGCTTGCAGTGTAGTGTTTTTGGGTGTGGTACCATGGGGACTCATTTACCTGGACTTCTTTCTTGAAGCTATTTAAACCACACCCGAATAGACTGACACGCTTTGCGTTAGTTTGCATTACTGCAACGTAACGCTCACCGTGTTCTGCTTCAGCCACAAACCTCGTAAGGACAGCACCTGCAAAGGAAAGGAGAAGACATTGTGAGAAAAAGGCAGCAGCTTACCTGAACTTCATCGCCAGCGGTCCGCAGCTCTTCCGACCATCATCCTGGAACCAGCGCTCCCCCGGATCAACAGACCTGTAAAAGAGAAGAAACAAGGCATTAGAGATTGTACAATTAACGAACTGTGCCGAAAGGCTTGCCTCGCCGGCCGCTCCTCAATCAGCATCACGATGGAAATTCCATACTCCGGCTGAGTACCGCGACCTGTGGAGAGGAAAAGATAACAGGTTAGCAAAGGCAAGGCATCTTAAGCGCAACGCATAGCGCCTACTCACCACATCAAGGCACTCCAAAAACACCCATACTTACCGGCGAAACACAGATTCCGCCTTCCCACATATTGGACTTCTGCGTACCTAGGAAGAAAAAGACATTGTTCAAAAGGCATGCAAGAACAGCAATATTCACAGCAATAAGACTTACCTGAAAGACTCAAGACGGGCTGGCATCAGTGAAGCAACTCGATCGCCATTGCCCCCCTAGCTCAACGCGCCCCTGCCAAGACAGCAGGACAGAGAACCCACCAACATCTAAAACAAGGTGAGGAGAAGTCCAGAAGGGTCGCAGACCTATAGGGAGGTGGGAGGCTCTTTACCCCGGTTGCCCAATCCTGAACATAGCTTACCTGTATTCCAGGCAAGACTCTTCCGCTGGTCGCATCTGGGCATCGCAAGGAGGGACATCTGAACCCCAACTGTTGGGTGGCGCCAGGTGAGCGTAACAGCCCCCGAGCAAAAACCAAGTGAGGGGCAGCGGCTGCCGCTTGCCAGGGGGGGAAGAAGCTTCACAACTATGTATGTGAAGACAATGATCAAATACTTTCAATTGATTTGAAAAAACCACAGAAGAAGGGAACGGATTCTTCGACAAACAAAGACTTTTCCATATTTGCCGATTGCAAACCAGCCAGCGCCTCAACAGCTAGCAGTGTAAAGCAACTAGTCTTCTGCCTATCAGTGTCAGACAAGGGTCTGGCGCCTCATGCAGGCAGGAAGGAGGAGTGGAACGGCGCACGAAGGATAACTGCAAGCCCAAACAGTACAACCCCTAAAGAAACAGAGGAAGGCTCCACACAATCTGCATCGACTTGGAGAAGTCATGTTCTTCAAACATCTCTAACACCACTGAGGACAAAACTGATTTCTGGGCACTGATTAATTCAACAGAAAGAACCACCACAGACTCATTAATCAATGGCATTGGAGAAGACACTTGGACAATTCACTTCAAAAAGGTCTTCTATGACCCAACCGTACCATCTACCATCATACAGGAACACAGTGCCCAGCCCTGGATTGAGCTTCACGACCAGGAAGACATTGTGGACATTCTGAAAAAACTGAAAAAAATCAAGGGCCCCGGGACCGGACGACCTGACAAATATGCACCTAAAACAGCACCCTGAAGCATGGGCGAGGTTTATCAGTGAAGTTTTCCGAAGATCAACACTAGTGAAGGCATTACCTACATCCTGGACCACCGCAGTAGTAGTGCCGATCTACAAGAGAGGAAAGAGAGACAACCCTACGAACTTCCAACCGATCACACTTTTAAATGTGATAGGCAAAGTATCTAGATCTCTGCTTCCCCGCCATTTCCAAAGTTGGGCGAGTGGGGCGCCTTGCAATGACCCGTTCCAATCTGGCTTTAAAAAAAACGTGGGGACAAACATCAACATCTTAACACTGAGCGTCCTAAAAAGCAAGTCGCAAGCAGGGGGGCCCAGAATATACATGGCCTTCATCGACTTAAGTCAAGCATTTGACCAAGTGGATAGGCAAAGACTTTGGAACAAGCTGAGAAAGTGGAATTGCCCAGCGGCCTTATTACAGCCACTCATCGCCCTCCATACGAGTACCAGAATACAGGTTAGGCTCGACCATCAAGGAACCCTATCTGAAGAGATCACAACACATCGCGGGGTCAAGCAAGGATGCCCATTGGCCCCAGCGCTTTTTTTTTGGCTTTATAGGAGATTACAAGGACACAGAGCATTTGGTCAGAGATTTTCCGTCTCATCTGGGAAATATAAAAATTTCAAGAATCCTGTATGCAGATGACGTAATCCTTGTTGATCAAACAGCAACAGGACTACAGTGCCAGCTTAACAACTTTGCTAAATACATCTCTGAAAACTGTCTGGAAATCAACAAGTCCAAAACAAAAATCTTATTCTTTGGAAAGGGGAGAGAAAAAAGCGACAACTTTGCCTGGAACCTTGGAGGTGAAGGCATTGAGAAGGTCGCCGAGTTCAAATACCTAGGCATATCGATCGATAACACTAAACATGAAGATGCCATGCAAAAACAGCTGCTGATCAAAGTAAAGAGCCTAACCTCGCAGGCAAAAGTGATAGACAAGAAGTTTGGTCGGTTTTCTCTAACTCCCATCGTGGACTTCTACAAAGCCAAAGTCGTTCTGTCACTGGTTTATGGTGCTGAAGCCATGCCAGGGATACCAAAAAAAACTTGGCTTAAGCTGGAAAGAGAAGTACTGAATCTACCCAATACCACCCCAATCGTCCTTATAAGACGCAAACTGAGCCAACTCTCACTATTAGCAATAGGGGAAAGAAATACAATGATGCTGTTTAGGAAGCTCCTGTTGGAGAACTGCTCAAAGTTACTTGAAGCGTTAAACGAGGTTGAGGGAGGCCGATGTCTTGCCCTAAACCAGTGGTATGAGGAACAAGAACTAAAATTGAAATTGATCACGTGCTCCAAAAAAGAGCTAATGGAGAATCCAACAAAAATCCACAAAAAGCTAAATGAAATGGATTAGGCTAGAACCTGTGATAAAGCTGCATCATACAAGTTGGTTCTTCATCTGCCGCCCATGCACTATAAACTTCACGTTCTTCAACCATTTGTTGAAAAATATCCAAACCGGAAGTTGGGGAGTACTTTTTTAAGAGCACGCCTCAACCTGTCACACACAAATGAAATCCTGAAGATACGCGGCTTGGCACTTTCAATGAAATGCAGATTCTGTAAAGATCCATCCGCAATTGAAACAGTGAGGCACCTCCTCTTAACATGTCCGGGAGTCGAATACATCAGAAAACCATACTTGAAGCCAGTTTTGGCCACAGCCCACATTTTTGACGAAGACGTCTGGTAGTCAACATTAATTGGGGGTGGACGAACCACCTGGGTAACTGCCAGAGTGAAAATTATGGATTTGATCCTGGCAAACGCAGATAAAGAAAACACAGACTAAGGTTCAATGGACAAGATTAACAATGAAACACAAAACCTTTAAAAACCTTCGGGTTAAATAAAGTACAAAATAAAAAAAAATAAAAAATAAAAATGTCACTAGCTTCCACATACCCTTTTGATGTTACTTTGTTTTAACATTACACCTTGATGATTTAGTCTTCCTTTCTTTTTTTATAATCTGACAATGTGGGAAACATTTTGTTTGCTTTATATTGAACATTCTTCGGTATCCAGTGATTATAACGAATACAAAATAAAGAATGGAATTTAAACGAATAAAAAGCAAGAACAAAATAAAGATTTAAAAAAAACATATGTGGGGAAAGGGGTTAAACCTGGTGGGGAGGGTCTTGGGAGAGATTTTAAACATGGGGAAACGGGAGTTTGGGGGGGACATGGGGAAACGGGAGTTATGGGGGGGGCCCAAAAGAAAGAAAGTTGATATCTTTTGGTTGTTTCGTTAAAGTTTAATTCTTTTGTTTTATTCGTTACAATCACATAGAACCCATTCTTCACCAAGGGCTTCCTTTCTGATGCTCACGTTGCCATTCCACTCTAGGGTGGATTCCGAACCCTCCTGCTGTTCAGTATGTTACCATTAGCTTTAATTCAGCACACCATTGTTTTTCTTATTTTCGATGGTCTAACCTATTCGATTTTGTAGTGTCTTTTCACATTGGGTCCATTTCTTATCTGTGCTTGCCTCTGATATTCTAATGCTTCCAATGACGTTTTATGACCTAAAAGCATGAACTTTACTATAGATGTTTCCTGTGAATATTATGCTTGTGATTAAGAATGAAGAGAATGATGTCCTGCATCACATATGATACAATAGGCCTCATTACGAGTCTGGCGGTAACCGAGCCGGAAAAACCATTACCATTCCGCCTCTGTGATTCCCGGAATCACTGGGGCATTACAACCCCGGTGACCCTGTTATTCTGGAGGCGGAATTCGGTAAATCGCCATTCCCATGGAGTTGAATAGGACTCTATGGGAATGTCGGTGTTTCCATGTCCGCCTGCAGGTGGGTGGTGTTAAACCCACCAGGTCAGACCTGGCGGGAGCGACGCCTCCCGCCTGCAGGACTCTTAATCAGCCGGTCCGGAAAGAACAGTGGTGGCCGGTTTACCACCACCGTTCTTTCCAGACCGGCAGGGTCGTAATGAGGCCCAATGACTTTTTAGCTGGATCCAGCTCTTTATGGATTAAAACAGCCTTACTTGTATTATTAACATTTCGTTTTGAAGCCAGCACATTTCTATGATTTTACACATCAAGGTACCCAAGATGCACATTAACAGAGTGCCCACTAAAATGTGTTTTGCAAGCCAACTTAATTAAGCTGCTTACTTTTTCCTCTTTCACACTTATGGTGTTTTTTTTGTTTTTTTGAACAGCTTGAGTTCCGCTTGTTCGGATTTAAAATGCATGACTTTATACAGAGGAGTAGCATCTACATGTGGCCTGACAAAGTGTATTGCTCATTGCAAGTATTGGCTATTTGTTGAGTGGGGGGGTCACACAATACATCTTGCTCAGGAAATTATGGTTCCAGCTCCACTTTTTATCAGATAAACCTAAGAAAAATATAATCACTGAACAAACGAGGTAAAGGAACATGTTACTTGACTAATTCCTGTTCTCCAGCATGGGGTCTGGCATGAATTCACATGCTCATGAATATACCCCATCGCCAGGCTGGGAATCCTTAGTAAAAAAGAAAGCAGTTTCGCTTTACCCAGAAAACTGCTGTTCTCCTCTATAACCAATCACTGTCCTTTGGGTCATACTGCCCCCAGCCAATGACAATTGTCTCCCTACGCTGCACCCCTAGTGGCCATCTTCCGATTTGGTAGAGCACGTAAAGTGGCAGTATGAACCAAGAAGAGCCACAGAGGCGAAGGAGGGAGGGTTTGCATGTGAATCCATGCCGGACCCATGCTGGATAACAGGAGTTACAAGTAAGTAACTTGTTCCTTCTCCAGCATGAGGTCGGGCAAGGATTCACATGCTCATTAATATGATTACACAGCAGTACACATACACAACCACAGGAGGTGGCAAGGCTCAACAGAATCAATACACAAACAGGAACATACTCACCTCAAGTAAACAGGTTGCCTAACACAGCTTGGCCGACACACTCCTCCCTGGAATTCCTGTCGACGCAGTAAAATCTCGTGAAGGTGTGGATGGACCTCCACTTAGCAGCCCTGCAGATGTCGAGAAGGGGAAACATCACAGAGAAACGCCGTTGTTGGTGCGATGGCTCTGGTGGAATGGGCTCTCAGCCAGTTTGGACGAGCTCTGTTGGCCAGACGATGACAGTGCATGATACAGACAGAGAGACAACTGGAGATGGAAGCCTTGGACAAGGCCTTCCCGTGATTCACAGGTCCAAAATTGATGAACAATTGGGAAGCCTTCTGAAAATAATTTGTGTGTGCCACATAAAACTTCAAGGCACAAGCAGCATCCAGTGAATGAAACACCCTTTCAGCAGGCATAGAGGGTTCGGAAAGAACACTGATAGAACCAAGGGCTCGTTGAGATGGAACCATGGGAGGACCTTTGTGATAAAGGGGGGGGGGTTCAGAACATCAGCCTTGTAGCATGGATGGACAAGTACGGCTGCTTGCAGGAGAGGGCCTGGATTTCCCCGACTCGCCTGGCTGAGGTGATGGCCACTAGGAAAGCAGTCTTCCACGAGAGAAACTGCAGAGCGACTTGATGTATCGGTTGAAATGGAGGTCCCCTGGGCTTAGACAAAACCACATTGAGCTCCAAAGCCGGAGGAGGAGCCTTCACTGGTTGAAATTTCCTGAAGAGGCCTTTAGGGAACTCCTTGACGAGCCTGTACGACCACAGGGAGGGCTTACCAGGCGCCCGGGTGTACCGTGATATGGCAGCTAGATGTACTTCGAAAGAAGCATGAACCAGGCCAGCCTTGGCCAGCAAAAGCAGGTATGGGAGGAGCTGCAAAGACATGATACGCAGAGGGGTAATCTTCTGAGTCCTGCACCACACCATGAAGCACTTCCTTTTATGGCCATAGCAGGACAGCATAGAGGAAGCTCTGGCTTTGGCCAGGATCTTCTTGCATTCCAGCGGCAGGGAATACTGTCTCAACTATAGGGCTGCAGGAGCCCGGCCATGAGGCTGTGGGATGCTGGGTCATGGTGCAGGATCGTTTTGTTTTCTCACTCTCTCTCGACAGAGAAAGAGAGAGAGAAGATAGGGACTGGAGGCAGCCAGATAGATATCTCTGGCACTTAGGATGGCTTGCGTCGTGAAAGTGGTCTATTTGGGGTTGATCCCATTTGCGGAAGAGCAGGGACACTTGCGCCTGATGAAGTTCCCACTCGTGGCAGGACCGTAGCTCCCTGCGGAGCGAAACTGCACTGTTGTTCGTGGCCCCCGGCAGCTGAAAAGGGATGAGGAACATTTACTGAAGAATGGCCCAGTGCTAGAGGGTCTGGGCTTCCAGGGAGAGAGCAGGGGAGTGCATCCCACCCTGCTTCCATATGTAGAACATGGTGGTGGTGTGGTCCGTGAAGATCCGCACCACCTTCCCCCGCAGCTGAGGTTGGAATGATTTGAGTGTTAGGCAGAAACCTGTGCAGTTCCCTTAGGAACCACTGCAAAAGGCTTAGGACTACAGGTGTTGGCAGTAAACCCAATTGGTAGCAGTCTGTACCACCCAGATTTACCTGGTAGCTGTGGCTGAGCAGCCAGAATTATCTCAAGAAGAGTTAGACAGTATATAGAGTATACAAAATAGGTACAAAAGATACAGTAGCACAAGCAAACACTGACCAGAGCTTTGGTATAAAAGTATATACTTATTTATTTTAAAACACACTTGTAAAATACACTAACACTAATATGGCAAGCAAGTTCAAACACAGTCACTATCAATATATATACATCCCTGATTACTTATTGAACAAGGCTTAGTTAAAACACCACTTATTTGCAGACAGAGGTGAGCGCTTAACCTAAGATGGCAACTCCAATAAGTTAGGTAAAAAGGGATGGAAAAGGCAGAATTAGGAAAGTACACAATACCAACACTTTTAAAAGAACCACAGCAAGTCAGGAAAGGCAGAGTCTACTGTTGAGCAAGAAAGTTCATAGGCCAGGCCCACTCTTGGAGAGAGCAAGGCGGAATGTGTCCAAGATCACACAGTTGAATTATACTTTAAAAAGTCTTTGCAGATAGTTCAAAAAGAGTTGGATCAGTTCAGAGAAAGTTAGTTAACAGGTCCCAGGTCACCCCAGGATAGAGAGTCAAGGATTTACGGGACACCTTGAACAGTCTGTTGCAAGGAGAACCAGGGGGGACACAGTACCTGAAATGGTGAAAAAGCTCCAGCGGGGGCAGTTGTTCCTGGCAGCGGGTGCAAGTCGGTGCTTCATCCAGGGGAAGAGAATATCTCGACGTGGAGGAAAGCTGGAGGTCGTTGCACTGCCAGGGAAGAAACCAGCCACGGAGTTTCCCGGTTAAAAAAGGTACCACCCTTTTATTCGCGGTACTGGTGAAGTGTGGCTATCCGGCTGCCGGAGTGCTTGGCACGGGCGATTCGACCACGAGACGATCCAGGAAGGTGAAAAGAGGGCAAACTGGTTATCCCCACCAGTTCAGAGGAAGAAGACTCTCCGGGATGAAGATCTTCTCTGTCGTCGGGAAGTGGTGAGGCGGTTCAGCAGGGCTCCACCGGTGGTGTCATCGTTGCAGGTCGGCTCAGCTTCGCCCTCTACGGATTCTTTGGTCCTGTGGCGACTTCTGAAGTTCCAGTGCCCAAAGCCCTCCTTTTATGCAGAAAACCCCCATTCATCAGTCCTAGCTGTCACTCAAACATGCTAAGTGGTGAGGCGGGCAGCTCACCACTGGGCCAATCACACAAGAGTGCGACTTGAGTTGACGAGGCAACTCAGTCCAGGGTGCCTAAACCCTCCTCCCACACATCCTGTAGACCCAAACAGAGTGGCACCACTTTTGGAGGCTTCTGTGCAGAAGCCCGCCAAAAAGTGGAACAAAGGGCTCGACTTGGGTTAGAGTTACAAAAGCAAACACAGACGCCATTTTGGCACCAAGTTGTGGCAAAAAATCCCAACCAGTGAATTAATATTAATTTAATAAACCAGCGGTATGTTTGAGGCTATGCTAAAAATGGTAGCCTCGAACAATGTGAAAATCCCATAGGAATATATTTGCGGTCGAATATAAAGTAGTATCCACTGCCACCAGCCAAAACTCGATCAGGGGGGACTGGACAGTGCCCATTCGAACAACAGACCAAGGGATTGCCCCTACCAGTACGTCCACAATATGATGGTTTGTACTGGTTCTGTTCACAATTTAGGACTAGTAAAGCCAATGATGACTTTACATGCCCTGGGAGACAGTAGTCAGTCCCAGGGTGCGGAGTCTATGTTTGGGGGTCCCTATGACACCCCTGTGTTACTGCACTGAGGGTGCTGTGTAACACATACCAAAACCACATGAAGCCCTATAGAGTAAAAGACCCCATAACCCATAAAACACATTGCAAAGTCAAAGGATATCTCAAATCATGTCTAAGAGTGGGGGGAAAAAAAAGAGTCTCACTCTTAGCAGGAGAAACAAATAAACCCCAAAAATCCAGCAAAGCTGCTGGGGGACTCACTAGGTTTGGGAAATTAGCCTCTACAGAGAATTCTCCCTAACATTGAGGGCCCAGAAGAGTGCCCAGAGCTCCAGGACGTTGATGTGGAGGTCCTTCTCTTCCGGGAGTCAGAGACCTCTGGCGTGCGACTGCCCAGTGTGGGCCCCCACCCTTCCAGTGAGGCATTCGTGGTGACCATGGCCTGGTACAGTGGAGTTTAAAAGGGAGCTCATAACACGAGATGCGTGCGTACTCCCCATCAACGTAGAGCTTGTCGGAACTCCAGAGTGAGGGCGATCTTGTCCATCCAAGCACGTGACCTGCAGCCACCTTGCGTACAGAAACTCTTGAAGAGGCCTCATCTGGAGCCTGCAAAAGGGAACAAGCTGGATGCAGGAGGACATCATGCCCAACAGCAACTTGATGCAGTGACCTGTTGCTGATTACGCCAATGACAGGTGCTTCACCTTCCCCTTCCCCAGGATGGCCATCGCCCTCCCCTCTGAGGGGGAAGCCAGGCATGTGACCGCGTTGAAACATGTGCGCCCACAGACAGAGCATAATGCGATGGCTCCACGCTGTACTTTGGATAATTGATGGAGAATCCGAGCTCCATCAGAAGGTGTATGGTCTCCACTGTGTGCTGGTTTGCCAGTGTGTGAAAGCGGGAGCGGATGAGCCTGTCGTCCAGCTATGGGTATACGTGAACACCTTTGGGCGTAGATGTGCCGCCACCGGGGCCAAGCACTTTGTGAACACCCTTGGTACCGAGGTCGTAAGGTAGGGCCTTGAACTGATAGTGCCGTCCCTGGTTCACAAACCACAGGAACATCCGATGTTTCAGGTGAATGGGGATGTGAAAGTAGGCGTCCTCCATGTCCAAGGTTGACATAAAGTCCCCTTCTTCCAGCTGGTCGAGCACATGCGGCAACATTACCATCTTGAACTTCTGGGACTTCAAGTACTTGTTGAGGCGTCTTAAGTCTAGGATCGGCTGCCACTCACCTGACTTTTTCGTACCAGAAAGTATCTGGAGTACACTCTGGAGCCTCAGAGCCACTGAGGGACATGCTTTATCACTCCTTTGCTTAACATGGCCTGAACCTTCTGCAACAACTGATCCATGTATAGTTCTTGAAAAACCACAGGAGGAATTCCAAGATGTTCCCTTGATAAAGAACGTCCAGCACTCATTTGTCTGCGGTGATGGCTTCCACTTATCAACCAAGTTTGCTAGCCAGCCTCCCACTGGGGTACGAAACTGGGGTTCCGGGTGCACGGCCGGTTCGGGCCTGCTTGGGCATCTGTGTCCGGGTCTGCGGGCCGACAACGCTGGCCTCCGCTGCCGTAGGCCTGTGACTGGCCTCTGTAGGCTTCCTGGGTCGTCGTGTGGAAGGGCAGACAATAGGGGGTAGTGTACCCCTTGGGGTATCTGCTGGACTTCCCTTTTGAGGATCAAAAGGACAACTATCTCCTCTGCTACGGCGTCCCCAGCAAGCATTCCGTCTCTGTATCTGTTTTAATCACTTGGAGCATCTTGTCCAACGCCTTACCAAACTAATTGTCCCCATCAAAGGGCAAGTCCACCACCTTGGACTGCAGGCTTGCCCTGAAGTTCGTGACCTTTAGCCAACCATGGTGCTGGTTGGCCACCCCATTGCCCATGTGGCAGAATCCTTAGTCTGCTATGTCCAGCACCACTGTGATGGCGTGGTCCGAGGCCACCTTGCCCTCCTGGAACAGGGTCAGGGCTTCAGCCTTCTTGTCTTCTGGCAGGAAGTCCAATATTGGTCCAAGCTTATACCAAAGCTCCCTATCGTAGCAGGGCAGGATGGCAAGGGCATTGGCGGCTTTGACTGTGGAAGACGCAGTGTAGATGATGCGTTTGCCCAACACATCCAACTTCTTTCCTTCCTGATCCGGGGAGCATGATAATGGGCTGGACAAGCGTTTCCTGGCAGTGGCCGACACCACAGAGTCCAGAGAAGGCTGTGACCTCAGGCATCTGGGAGCCGAGCCCAGGACCCTTTACTTCTTCTCCAGTCTGTAGCTCTTGGAGGCTGTGGTACTTGGTGTCTTCATCAGCGCCAAACCTTCCTCCCAAACGTCGTCCAACAGCAGAACCGACATGACAGTCTTCCTCGAGGACTCACGCATTCAAATGATAAACCCTGCTTTCTTCTTCACCTCCGGCACCAGACTGAAGAGCTTGGACGCTCTTGAGATCATGGCATGGAATTAGCCAATCGCATCTGGCGGCGACACCCTCGTGGGCTTCACGGTGCCCAGAGGTTCAACGTTAGCAAGGACAGTCCTCATAATCGTCCGTATGGGTAGCCATGGTAATCGTGTTGGTACATAGCGACTCCTCTTCCACTGGTGTCAAAGCCCTATGGGGTGGCGTCAGCTGGCGTTTTGGCCCGGATGTGCAAGGCTGATGCATTCGACCTGGTAGGGGCTAGGCAGACGCTTAACCTGGGAGGACTCCTTGTCAGGGCCCTTGGAGGGCTGCAGACTGGGCCTGGCACCAGGGCAGCAGGTAGTCTCTGTTTGATTTCCAACACCAAGGTTTGAAGGGTAGTGAGGATGTCCAGTGACATGTCCCTGGATGCTGGTTGAGGTGCGAATGGAACAGCTGGAAACAGATCAGGGATGACACGCCTTGGAGGGGCGAATGGCCGATCTGGCTCCTGGTGTGGAGATCCCTTCTGGGACATGGGCCCCCTTCAAGGTCCCAGTAATAACGCTCAGTTAGATGCTCATCCTCAAGAGCTACAATAAATGTCAGGGTATTTCCTCAGGGCCCCTGCCCAAGCACTGGGGGAGACACCCACATGAGTCTATAGGAAGTTTGTTGATGGGAGCAACTCCATCGACCTACCTGAATCGTTTGGGAATGAGGTGATGATGGGCACCTGCACAGTAGGCATCGCCCCCGCTGAAGTCATGTTCGGTACAGCCGCAGGCAGAGGCTGTGGAAGCAGAGCCACCCATGGCATTGTTATTGTCGTGATCATAGAAACGACGGTCATCGCTTGACTTTTCGTCATTGTCATCGATGGGGTGACCATCGACGGTGCAGAAATCTTGGCCGGCGAAGTAGTCATCAACGAGATAGTGGTCTGCGTAGAAGATGGCGTTGTCGACGGGGTCTTTGCGGGAGCGGACGAAGGCAAGTAAGCCATTGATGGGTCTCTAGCAGGCCTCTACCTCAAAGACTTGGCCTTGGAAGAGGACTTGTGTTTGGAGGGGGTAAGGGAGTTCCTCGCAGAAGGCACCCCACCAACCGGCAGGATCACTGTAGACGGAAAGAGAGACAGGGAGCAGGCCCTTCCCGAACCAGTTCCCACGGCAGCGGCAAAATTTGTGGGATCAGCTCCATGGTGGTTCACCTTCTTTCGGATACCCTGGGAAGGGGCATCCTCAAAGGACCTCCACCTCTTTTTCTCAGAGGGAGCACGCTCATGGGACCGGCCGGTCCTCAACAAGGCATGACTGCCCCAGGGGGCCGTGTCGGAGGCCTTTCTCCTCTTTGAGCCAAGCCACCAAATCTGCAATAGTGATCCCGCTTGGTCTTCACCGGGAACCCACAGCAGATTTCACATCCGTCTTCATTGTGGTCCAGATGCAGACAATAGAGGGACTTGAGGTGCCTCTATAGGTGAAATGTTCTTCGGGTCACATTTCTTGCAGACCCTGAAGAGACTTCTCCTACCCAGGTCAGACATCGTCGAGGTGTGAAGTAGGCCCAAGCCTGGGCTCTGCCGAAACTTGGAGAGAAGATTGGATGATGGAACTCGATCTTTGCCGACAATGGGTCCCCGCTGCCGGCAGTCAACCACGACGGTCGACGATGAAAGGATTGAGGAAGACATTATCTATAGCTATCAAAAAAACTATCGAAATAAATCACTATTCTGAAGGAGAAATGTGATAGGATCCCAACACTGAAATGTGCGGTAATAATCTGAAGATGGGCCCAGGGGTGGAGCTTAGTGAGACCGTCATTGGCTGGGGGCCGTATGACCCAAAGACAGTGATTGGTTATGGAGGAGACAAACAATTTACTTACCAACTGGAACGTTCTTTCGAATGGATGTTCCTCCAACGTATTCCACATCTTTGACATGTTATGTCCACGGCTGTGCTGCTTCGGAAATATTTTGGCAGAGGGTGTCCTGCGTCGATAGCGTGGAGTCGATGTCCCTCAAAGGCTTCCGTCGAGGGTGATGTCATCAGAGGTTATAAGTAGCATGCACAACGCCCATAGCCTCAGTTCATGTTTTTTCCCCTCCACAACGTGTGACATACTCGTACACAATGCCTGCTTGACTGCACATAGCCTTGAGGGAGCGCAAGCTGCAATGGTAAAGGAAATCCTTCAGAGTGGCAGGCTGGGAGGGCGATGTGGAATACGTTGGAGGAACATCCAGTCGAAAGAACGTTACCAGTTGGTAAGTAACTTGTACTTCGAATGGTTTGTGTCCTCCAACGTATTCCACAGCTTTAACAGACTCCCAAAGCAGTATTAGTGATCGGAGGAGGGTGACGAATTTAGATATACCCAATCAGATGGCAGAATAAAGCACTGCTTTACCAAAGGCCACATCTTGAACATGGAAAGTATCCAGGGAGTAATGCTTGACATAAGTGTGGATGGAAGACCACGTTGCAGCATCACAAGTGTTCTTAATAGGAACTCCCTGTTGCAGGGCTGTGGAATTAACCACGCCCCTGGAGGAATGAGCTCGCAAACCCTCAGGAGGGTCCTTGCCAGCCAATCTGTAAAATTCAGTAATGGTGAGGATAATCCACCTGAACAAGGTCTGTTTGGTAACAGCCTGGCCCAACCGATGTCCAGTGTACCCCACAAAAAGCTGGTCGTCCACTCTGACCCTGGACATCCTAGAAATATAAAAGCTCAAAGCTCTCCTAGGGTCCAACCTATGGATTCTCTCCTCCGCCTTATCAGGATGAGGAGGATGGAAAGGAGGAAGCACCACCTTCTAGCTCAAATGAAACTCACACTACCTTAGGTAGGAAGGACAGACGTACTCGCAGTACAACCCTATCCTTATGAAACACAGTAAAGGGTGGCTTAGATGAAAGTGCCTGCAACTCGCTCACTCTGCAAGCAGATGTAACTGCAACCAAGAAAACCATCTTAAAGGTCAACACTCTCAAGGGACAAGAGTGCAAAGGTTCAAATGGAGCGCCCATCAGGAATTTTAAGACTAAATTCAGATCCCAAACCGGCACCTGAAAAGGGGTCGGCGGGAACACATTAGTAAGTCCCTTCAGAAACTGGGAAATCAAAGGAATCTTAAAATAAGAACATTCTTAAGACAAGCGCTTGAAAATAGACAGCGCTGCCAGGTACCCTTTAATGGTACCCACTTGAAGACCCTTGTGGGCCAAAGAAAGCAAGAAAGCAAGAGCCATGGGAAAAGGATCGACATTGCCTCCTCTGCACCAGTCACAAAACTTACGCCAACAACAATGGTACAGGGATTTGGTTGCTGGCCGCCTGGCCGAAAGCAACACCTCCATCACATCACCCGGGAGGTCCCAATCCGTATATCTCAACCTTTCAGAAAACAAGCATGAAGGTTGAGAGTCTTGACCTCTGGATGGAGAATGCGACGTGCGCGTGCACCGCCCGTCCTCGCGCGAGAGAAGATCCGCTCTGTAGGGAAGACGGTGTGGAAGACAGATTGACATTTCCAGAAGGTCCGGTTACTACGCCCTCCTGGCCCAATCCGGAGCAATTAGGATCATGGGGGTACCGAACCACTGCAACCTCTGTAGAACCTCAGGAATGACGGGGACCGGAGGAAACGAGTACAGAAGTGGGAATGACCAATCCACAACAAATGCATCCCCCTAAGGCTCCTCTTGGAGAGAAATTCTCTTGAGCAAAATCTCTCGCACTTTCGGTTGGCACCGGTCGCGAACAGATCCACTTGAGGGGTTCTCCAAGGTGCAAAGATCTCCAGAAGGACTTCCTGAGCCAAGTCCCACTCGTGGGAGATCGTGCTCTGCCTCCTCAGAGCGTTCGCCGCTGCATTCTCCTCTCCAGCTAGATTAACTGCTGTATCGCCCAGAACCAGAGCTGCATTGCCTCTCTGTACAGCGGGAGTGACCAAAACCCCCCTTTTTTGTTGATGTAATGCATAGCCACTGTGTTGTCCATCATGATCAGGACACTCTTCCCTGGCACAGACCGCAGAAAAGCCTTCAGAGCTAGCCTGACGGCCCTCAGTTCTAAAAGATTTATGTGGAGTCTGGACTCCTCAGACGGAGACCAATGATCACTGGTGGTCAGCTTGTTCGCGCAAGCCCCCCATCCTGTGAGGGTAGCGTAGTCACTACCGTCACCTCCGGCCACGGTTGCCAAAACGGTTCCCCCTTCATCAGATTCCCATCGCTGGCCCACAAAGGAGGATCCTGTGAGACCCTGAGCGGAATCTGAATGGGATCTGACAGATTGCCTGAGCACTGCGACCACTGTCTCTTGAGAGCCCATTGCAGGGTTCTCATCCGCAGTCTGGCTTCTGACACCAGAAAAATGCAGAATGCCATGAGGCCAAGCAACCTTAGGAATTCGCAAGCCAGAAGACTCTGGGCATGTTGAAATTTGTGGACCATATGTACAATGGGGTGAGCCCTGACATTGGGAGGCGAGCACTTCCCCCAAGGATGTGTCCAACACAGTGCCGATGTACTGGAGCTGTTGGCAAGGTGTTAAATGCGACTTCTTGAAATGGAGGGAGAAGCCCAGATTGTGAAGGGAGAGGCAGGTGAGACCGAGATGATCCAAGGTTTGTTTGGGAGAATGCGCTCGGATCAGCCAGTCGTCCAGCTAGGGGTAGACGTGAACCCCCCTCTCCTGAGATACGCTGCCACCACCACCATGAGCTTGGGGCGGAGGTCAATCCGAATGGCAGGACCCAAAACTGAAAGTGCGAGTTCCCAGCCGCAAACCTCAGGTATTTTCTGTGCTTTGGATGGATCAGCACATGAAAATAAGCATCCTGTAGGTCCAGAGACACCAACCAATCCTGAAATCGAAGGGCCTGAAGGACCTGAGAAAGAGTGACCATCTTGAACTTGTCCTTCCTGAGGAACTTGTTCAAACAACCTAAGTCCAAGATGGGTCTCAGTCCTCCGTCTTTCTTGGGAATAAAAAAATATGGGGAATACCAGCCCTTGTTCCTCTCTGCCACAGGCACCAGTTCCATAGTGCCTTTCTCTAGCAGGGTCAAAATTTTGTGCGCAAGGAGTGGATCCGGAATCTTCAAAGAGAGCTTCGTGGGTGGATTGTCGCGAGGCCGACGTAGGAAGGGCAGGCAGTAGCCGTGGGCTATTGTTTCCAGAACCCATGCATCTGAAGTAATGGCTCGCCACTCTTCGAGATGCTGAGACAGTCTGTCCCCAACCAGCGAGCAATGGGACCTGGCCTCAGGGCTGTTTTGGAGCAGCTGGGGCAGCGCCTGAAGACAAAGAGGCCCCTCCACTGCTAGTCCCTAGGATGAAAAGGCAGAGTTTGATGCACAGCTGCAACCAAAGATTTAGCAGCTGCTTTGGAGGTCTGCAACCTCTCAATGCTCTTGCTGGCCTTGCTACCAAACAAATGAAAACCGCAAAAAAAGAGCATGTCGAGAAGACCTGCACATCCGGAGCAAAAGCCGACTTCAGCAACCACGGAAACCTGCGTATCACTGTACTCGCAGCCATGGACCAGCTAACACCATCAACCGTATCCAACCCCGACTGAAGGGATTCACACATGGCATCCTTGCCATACTGCATGATAGCAAGAAACCCATCCCTTTCTTCCTCTTTGGGAATATGCTCAGCCACAAGAGAGACACAATTCCAGAGTGTGCGAAAATGTTGCCAAGGCACAGGTGGAGTTGGCTGATTTCAGTGCCATACTCCCAACTGAAAATACCTTGCGTGCCCAAGCATCGAAGCGCTTGTTGTCCCTATCAGGAGGGATGGTAGGGTACGAAACCTGCCTCGAGATGGCCGTGGCCGCCTGAACCACCAAACTCTCAGGAGTGGGGTGAGTGGAAAGATAGCCCGGGTTGCTACTGGATGGGCGATATTTCTTAGTCAAGGACTTGTTCACCGCCGGAAGAGCCTCCGGGGTCTGCCAAGTAGCAGCCACCGTTTTCTGCAAAGCCATGTAAAAAGGCAACACTGGGTCAGCGGATGGACCCTGATCTAAAATATCAGTCAGGTCATTCTGATCAAATTCAACTGGAGCGCAGGGCCACCCTAGGTACTCTGTAACCCTTGACATCAACCTCCTATAGGAGGATTCAGCATGAGCCCCATGGTGCGGCCTACCAAACTACATCTCAGGAGATGTTTCAAGGCCACTGGCATCATGTAGAGACTGACGCAGATCCTCCAACTGACTGTCCTCAGAAAAGACCATGTCAGAAGCCTCAGGTGTTACCCCAGGAGTATCAAAGGGCTCCAACTTCTCAGACCTCTCCTCATCCTAATAAATGTCCTGTAAAGCATGAAAGAACTACTTCCTAGGGACAGGAGTGGTCCTGGATGCAACAACAGACCTCACAGTCTTAGTTGGAGCCTTTTTCGGAGGATCCACAGTCACAGGAGCGTCCAATGACAAATTCCGGCCATTAGGTCCCGATGGCATCGAGGATGCCAACGATCTCGGTGTCGACAATGGCGCCAAAGGCTCCGAGAGTCGGCCCGAAGGCAAAGCCCGACAGTCTCACTCGATAGACAGGGCGCCGATGGTGTCGACGCCATCCTCGAGTCCTTTCCAGATTTCTGCGGTTTCGTTGGGGATGAAGACCGCGATCTAGATCTTAGCACATCTCTGGCGATCCACCCGAGTCTTGTCCGAACGGGACCTCAAAGGTTACCGACGTTTATCGCGCCAAGTGCCCAGGCCCGAAGGCGCGTGAGCATCGGACCGAGACCATTCCCTGCTGGCTTTCATCGAAGGCGCGGACGGAACTGTGCCCTGGGATTGAAAAATCGCCAGCATTTGCTCCCTGAATGCCTCCCATTCCTCCAGAGTAGAGGATTTCGTGGGACAAGCCCCTTTCTTCACGGAACCATCACCTGACGAGAACGGGGAAGGCAACCGGTGATTCCGCTTCCGGGAGTGCCTCGACGAGGACGAGTGGAGGGAACCACTCCGGGACCTAGATCCCCAGGATTCATTCCGACAGGGAGAGTCACCCCTCGAGTCGTCTGTGGAAATACCCAAGACTTTTTGGTTTCCCCTTACGCTCCCGCAAGGCCTTGGCAGTCAACGACTGGCACTTTGAGCAGTCGTCGGTATCATGGCTTTCGCCCAGACACCACAAGCAGATATGGTGTGGGTCCGTGATGGACATTTTGGACTTACAGTCCCAGCATGTCTTAAAACCAGACAGCGGAGTCGGTGGGATAGAAGACGAAAACATTTTCTTGAAGAAGATGACACAAGGCGCTTCGAGTTCTCCAAAAAAACAGAACTGAGGCTACAGGCTTCGTGCGTGCTACTTATAACCTCTGATGACGTCACCCTCGACAGAAGCCTTCGAGGGACATCGACCCAATGCCATCGACGCAGGACGCCCTCTGCCGAAACATTTCCAAAGCAGCACAGCTGTGGACATAACATGTCAAAGATGTGGAATACGTTGGAGGACAATCCATTCGAACAGCACTTTTCAGGTTAATGCAAAACTGCTTTCTTTTTTACAGAGGATTCCCAGCCTGACATCGGGGAATATTCATGAGCATGTGAATCCATGTCAGATCCCATGCTGGAGAAAAAGGAAAAAATAACACTGTTTACAATATGCTCATATTGATTCCAAATGTTTACTTTGAGTTCTTAAATTTACTTCCACTGTAATACTCCATTTGTCCTTTCTTTGGAAGGAAAAATCTCAAACCCTATCCTTAAATGAATACCACTCTTTTAGTCAACCGCTAATAGGTATTTTGTGTTACAAAAACTATTGAGATCACACTTTTCATCGATTCCATCCAGGTAAAGACTGCAAAAATAAAACAAATCCAAATCATTTCTCCCCAGGGTATTTGTATTTGTATTTATTTGTATTGCGCACCTAACCCCTAGCGGGATAGCAAGGCGCAGAGGCAACAAGAGGATTGCAAAGCTTGGTTACATGCAAAGAATGAAGTCCAGCCGTGGTTACAGTGCTGGAGGCGTCAAAAAGAAGCAATGCACGCCAATGAGGCATGGGTTACATAAATATACAATATAAGCAATACTATATACAATAAATCAGTTGTCTCATGAAAAGGTATCTACACTGAGCAATTGACAGCCTAAATGTACATATATACAATCATAGTGGTGGAACATCAGGGCAGCAGGAGAGCAAGAGGTCGTTATGTGTCGTGAATCTTGAGCCAGTGGATAGTCTTAATTCTGAATAGGCGGTAGGGGAGGTCCTCCCTGCAAGGAGGTGGAAGGGAGTTCCAGTATTGTGCTGCTTTAACAGGAAAGCTGTTCCCACCCGACATAGATCGTTTAAACTTGGGCACCAGGAGGAGATTGGAATTGGCCATTCTAGAGGGGCGAGAGGAAGTAGGTCTGGTGAATCTAGTGATGAGGTATTGAGGGGCTGCTTGGTGGAGGCATTTGTGGGTCAGGGAAACCGATTTGAGGAATATTTTGTCTTTGGTAGAAAGCCAGTTGCCTTTTTATGCAGTTTTGTCCTAAAAGCAGATTAGGAATATTTTACACATTTTGAAATTTCAGTTGAATTGTGCCTTGCTTTGCAGAAATCTCTAGCGAATGATGATTTCAAATGTTTGTTACGGACATCCGCCATACGTTCTCTAATACATTGTTGTATAGGTCTAGAGGTTTGAGTGAAAAAAAATCATGCTCAAGGACATTTTAAAAAGTATATCAGATGACTTATAAGTAAAAAATTGCTTGACTTTAACTTAGTAGATAATATACAGTAATCTTCGACCTTGGAATAACAGTAGCGGATACTTAAATTGTAGAACATATTCACACATCCCGGTTTGCCATTATATGGGGGATGTATGAGAATTTCACTGACAGAGCAATGGAATTGCAAAGGAGTTTACTGATGGATGTGGCCAGAAATATGATTCCCGACAGGTGACAACAGCCATAGTCTAGGGACAGTGTTTGACTTTCTTCTGGTGCTTGGCTCAGCTCAAATAAATCAGAATGCAAGCACTAACTTGAACTAAGTTGGAATAGGGGTGACTAAATCTAAATGTTAAGGGAGGAATGTGGACGTTTCTTTATAGGAAATCACCCTGGCAGTGTACTACAAAAGCTAAAGAGCATGGTATTGCACTCCACCTTGGAGCATAGGGTCATTTGCAGTCATAGACCCCTATTGCACCTTGGAAAGCATATAAACAGTATAGTAGACGTCCAGCTCGTCCACGGATTTTGTGCTAACATTCAAACGATATTAAGCTCCATGAATATGTATTTGGGTGTCGCTTTCATAAAAACAATGAGAAACTCCCAGCGCTCGTTGACACTGCTGTGCCCTTACCAAGGGTCTGTCTCAAAAGTGTCTCTGGTCCACTTATCCGGATAAATGCTCAGACCAACCTGACCATGGTACAAGTGCCACCTTTCCTCTTGATTGCAGCAACTGTACAGGACAACAAGGGGTTACAAAGCATAAGGCAAGCACAACCACCACAAAACATTGCCACCTGAGCACAGAATCCAAGGGACCACCCATAAGACCCAGGCCTTATTGTTTTTTTTTCCTGTGGCTGGTGTGGCTTGACGAACATTGCTCGTTGCTCACTGTTCGCTCATTGCTAGGTCCTTTCGTTAAACCTTTAGGATTCGGGCTTGCTTTGTGAAAATGGTAGAAGTCTGGAAGCTGGAGTCTGTGTGAGCCAATCCTGAGAGAACAAAATCCCCACCTTAGGTACAGAGGATTGTATGGCGGTCCTTGGCGGCTTGGTGGCTCCAATTGTAGAGATGTGGATTTGCCATAGTGCCTTCTTTGTTGCAGCAATGGCCATTGTTCCTGTGACTGTTCTTAGGGTTTGCAGTTGAAATAGGCTCACGTTTGTTTCTCTGATTTCTATTGTTGCTAAGGTTATTGGGCCGCTAGGAGGCGGTGCTTAATAATCAATAAATAGCAGCTGTATACAAAGAGTGGCGGTGACTGCTGCATTAAGCCCTTTGAGCCAACCACTCTTTAAAAGCACATAATTTTAAAAAAAAAGAAGCTGCGAGGAAGTCTTGCAGTTGGACAGTTCGGCGAACCAGGCTTAGACGCCGCCTGGACTGAGTGACGGCCCTGCACTGCATTGTTAAATGCAGTCTGCCTTGTGTGCAAAGCGATATCCAGCCTATATTAGAATGACAGGCAAGTCTGCCTACCCGTTGCCCAGCCAATCTGCTTGTGCTGCTTTGGACCCGGACTGTGCGGCTCCTTTGATCGCAAATGTCTCAGCCGGGCCTGCGAATAAAAATCCCTGAAGTACAGGTAATTTATCAAATGGGGTCTAGTGTCTTGAAAGAGACTTTGGTTTCGGAGATCCTCGACAGCTTGGGCGACCCATTAACCTCTGTTACTGCTGCTGTTTTGTCGGTTGCACAAGCTGCTCCACTAGGTCAAAAAGAGTAACGCCTTAGTGATTCGGCAAGTGGGAAAGACAGTGCTTGGGAAAACTGTGTTACTGACTCCTGCAGGAAGTATGAAAATTACAGATTTATTCCGCCTGTCTGGTTTCAATACGGAAGTCCGACACCTTAAACCCAGCCCCGTACACATGTTTGTGAACCAGTCAATCATTAATGATAAAAGCATGATTGAGTTGGCAGAGAACCTTTCATTAACATCGGTGCACGACGATAATGGGGGTTCCAGGACAGGTTTTGATAATCTCATATTGCACCGGTATCGCCTATCCAGGGGAATTCTCCTAAACATGCGATTTCCTGCCCGGGACACCAAAGGTTTTAACCAAATTTATTTCCAAGAATAGTATTTATTCGCTG
This sequence comes from Ambystoma mexicanum, assembly GCF_040938575.1. Lineage (NCBI taxonomy): Eukaryota > Metazoa > Chordata > Amphibia > Caudata > Ambystomatidae > Ambystoma > Ambystoma mexicanum. The sequence continues at coordinate 609,838,136 of NC_090937.1, forward strand.
GAGCAGTCTAATAAAAGCCCAGTTACCCTACACATTCGGGAGACTGATGAAAGGATTCAGCCCACTTCACCTATATCAGCACTACATTTAGTGCTTGGTGCACTTGTTGAATTATATGACAATATTAGGTATGAGGTGAGGACGCATACACTCATCCTGAGTGAGATTAATGTAAAATTAGAATTTCAAGGCAATCTTCTCCGTCTCCCTCATGTGTTCCTAAACAGTTTTTAACTACTCCAGATATTCAGTCTAATGTCGTTGTAAGTGGTGTATCTAGCATTGGGGATTCCCAACGTGTCCTGTGTGTTAATAAGCATTGTGTGAGTGAGCAGGGAGGTCTCTGGAGTGGTTTGTAGTGTGACCAGATCAGTGCTGGTAACGCTCCCTTACAGACCCACTCCATGCTGTACTTGAGCGGAAATTGGCCTTGAAGAGCTTTCGGAATTGACTGTTCTAACTATATCAGCACAACTGCTTCGGACTAATGGAGTGCCTTCTGGTGTGAATGAGGACCTGTTCGAGGGTACCTCTATCCTACAGAGCTGTTTGAAACTAAAAAAAAAGGTGGACAGGAATGAGCGCACGCATCATCTCAGGTCTACGAAACTTGACTGTCCAAGAATCCCTGAGTAAGCAGAAGAAAGTGAACCAAGAGGACAATGGTGGCCCTGTACTTTTGCATGTACAAAATATTAATATGTTGTTGCTGGAGGCTGGTCAAGAGGACTGCGTGGGTGATCATATGCCATGTCAGACTTAGAAACCTCAGTCCCATCTATTTTGATCATAGATAAGCAATATGTGAACATAGCTTTGCAAATGGATATGGATGGTTTGTTATTAAAGAATACACATGCGGGGAAAAGTAAGGTTAGGAGGTCTATTGTATTTGACATTGTGTAGGGCAAGTGTGTTAATGTCTGTGTGCAGGCAACGATGAGCACTGAAATTGTGTGGGCTAAGGATTCAAAACTGGTGTTAGCTAAGGATGAGGTTGATCGGCCTACTAGAAATGAAAAAGATGTGGGTGACGAGTTAAAATCCAAGGTTTATAGTATATTGAGGGGGGGGTCATAGGGGCTCAAGCTGACGCTGGTTCCAGCATGAAATATGTTCGTGGGAGTAACAATAAATTGGTATATAATCATTTGAATGTGCACATGGGTAATAACTCACGTCTTGAATAGACAGGTGTTAAGATCAAACTTTCTACATTTTGCAGTTCCGGTAATAAGGTTTTGCATAGAGCAAACCCCAACAAAGGTGTGAGGGATAATATGTTGATAGTGGAAAGTCTCCTTAGAGAAGGGTGTGTGCTTAAATTAGTGCAATAGTTTGAAACTATTTGCGGAGGTTCCTAATCTGAGATTAACCACCACAAATGACATTGACATAGAAGACTTCTTGGTCCCGATCGGAACAGATAGAGCAATATTGGACATCGGTTCACAAATTGTATATGACACCATCTTGAGAGAAGGGTTACCATTATGACAGCTAGTGTTTGATATATCTTAGAATATTCAGATGTTCAACCACAGAGGAATTTTACTAATCCACCCGAGGGGAAGAACAATATTGTTTTTCTATTAAATAGTGTTCGGGACATTAATAGGGAAGTTCTATTTGCTCATAATACGGTAAATCAGGAGCAAAGAGACTGGTCATGGGTATCGGCAGCTCTGCATTGTACAGGAATGCAGCAAAGTCAGAGGGGCCAATCAGGTTTTTGGTATAAATAATAATTTGTCAGCACTCTTGGAATACTCACGGTAATATTCATCTGTTTACAAACCCAGAGTTTGCTGGCAAAATTGGAGCTTATGAGGTTATGTTGCAGGAGATATGGCTTGTCGAGTACCCGGCTCTGGATGGTTTTACAGTTCTTGTTCAGTTAGTACATAAGAGTAAGAGGAGCCGCCTGAAGTATTCTCCAAGTTTTAAGCTAAGTAATAAATGAAGTACAAACCACTCCATACCAGGATAGTACAAAAATGTATGCTTCTTTATTAAGTCTTGGTTACAGGTGTAGCTCAGATGTAGGACAGCGGCAAGTAAGCATCTTTCAGGTTCCTCTGTCTCTTTCCAAGTGTACCAACAGTCACTATAGGAACTCTCAGTACACTACATTCAACAAGCAACATACCATTCTGTACATTCCATGCAGCCTCTCAGCTAACAGAACATAAACATACATATGCAGGCCACTACACATTCTCCTCCCTAAAACAAACAAATGAATCTCTATCCTAGGCCATAACTACAATGCCTATATGATTTTAGACAGATATTAACTTGCACAAAATTGTCATAGCACCATTATGTCCCGACTGCCACCCAGGACCTCAGACCCGCCGTGCCCGAGCACAACTGCTCACAAGAAAGCATAAATCGGCAGACTCCGATATTGCGGAAGCTTTCTTAATGCAAAAAAACAGAGCCCACGCTCCTGACCATGCAAAGTGGTGTCACCATTTATACTTATTTCATAATGAATTCTTATGTGCTGAAAAGTCACAGAACAGGGAGTATGTTAGAGCATGAAGTTTGTTTAATACACATGAATAGTATAATATTTCTTTTATCTTTTGTTCTTTTTTTCTTTTTAACACATGAAAAATAATATTCACAGAGAGTGCATACATACAGATAGTACACAAATAATTAAGAGAACCAAATGAATACATTGACAGTTCTCACAAGATTTGTGTGATTTTACAAAGTAAACTAAAAAATGTTCAAAAACTACAACAGGGCGTTTCAAAAATTACCCTGAAGAGTTTTTTATCTAACATGATGAATCAATAAACATATATCTGCCTACGTGGTAATGGTTAGCCAAGCATTGGTACACGTGACGGCGTGCCGCTAGTTGTGGCATCCATGTCAAGCCTTCATCAGGACAGGTATGGCTATAGATCCTAGAGGGCAGAGAAGAATATATGTATCGGCAAATCCCAATACTTTAATACGCTCCATTTTAGTATTATCTACTGCTTATCCTAATTCAAACAGTCCCAGAGAGTACTTACCCTGCATAGTAGACAGGGGTGTGAGGGATGTGTGGTACTTTCTCCTGACAAGACGGAAGTCCTTATGTTGTGTGTAGGACCACCTGTGATTGGACCATTGGGTGTGCCCGGACTAGTGCTCAAAGCAAATGTTAGGAAAGATTTCATAATTGTATGTAATTTTCCCTCCATGTGTCAACCCCCAAACTTTTTGCTGCTGTTTGACACCCTGATCTAGACTTTGCCAGAGAAGCGCAGCCTTCCGCCGCACTCCTCTGGGCTTTCGTTCAATTCTTATGGGGAAACTGACATGCCCTTAAGACAGTCAGTACTTGGAGACTTCGTTTCCCTTAGTCCTTTCCTCATGTTGCAGCTTTTGTGCAACATGAAACAAGAGTGCACCGTAACTTACATTACCACGCTCTTGGGTCTCTAGTCATTCCAAAGGCCCTAGAAACTCTTGCTGGACTTATTATGATCTGTGCAAGTGTGTCACGGACGGGACTGGTGGCAGCTATTGTTTCTCTTGTGTTTTGAACCCTTTTTTGCCATGTTATCCGCGCTTACCGCGTTTGGCACGAATAGGTGGCCTGGCTTCCAAAATGGCCATGCCACGAGGTTCTTTGTCCTGTCCGCTGACCGTCTTGCCCCCTCACCTTCCCCTAGGTCGAGCCGACCCGGGGCAGTCCTTATTTGGTCATGCACTTTCCCACGAAACACAACGCTTTCGCGGGCTTCTGCATGCCTTGTGTGTGCCTCCAGGATGTGGGCTGGGATGTCTGGTTCCAAAACACATCCTGGGTGCCAGAGAGTCTGGAGTGTCCTGAATGCCTGGGACCACCGTAGTCCGTGATAGGTCCACGTATGGTGTGAGTGTGTGAGCAGATCTCCCAATGGGTCCTCTCCGTTTTGGAGCGAAGGGAACTTTGGATAAGAGGTGGCTGAAAACACCACTACCATGTTGATCTCCTGAGTTCACACCGAACAAGGGATAAGGAGCCAAGTATCCTGCAACAAGAAGCTGAGTCGAGGAACCGCTGGTGATAGGCTGAAGGTTTGGCACCCTGAATTGCTGTCGTCCTGCGAGACCCCTCTGCATCTGATCGTCGTAGAAGGTCTGCGAAGGCGCTTCGACCCATTGGAATAGTTCCCGGCACCTTCATCAAACCCTGCAAGTAAGCCTCTTCGGAAGTGTCCCTGGGCCAACCAGTGGGCTGACCAGTTTACGCAGGACGCTTTGCTCTGTCACCGCCGCCGTTTCGGAGAAGCCATCAAAACTTGGTTTACTGCTTGCTCTGCGTCCACGGCACCCTCACACCGAATTTCGTACACTTGGTATTCCCAGGTCTGAAGTGAGACGAGTGCGCCCGGACCAGAGTAAACGCGGTTGCCGTGTTGCCCTGCTGTGGTAACAACCGGTGCACGTCCGCTGCATTTGGGACACCCTCGACCCTGCATCCTGCTACGCAGAATGTACACGGTGTCGAGACGTCCTGATCATCGCAGCTGAACCTGCCAGCAACGTGAACTGAACTGGAGAAGTCTGGGTCTGCCTGTGTCAGGGACCGGTGAGTAGTCCATACCCCAACCGGTGGCTCCTCACGCAGGAGCCCATTTCTTTTCTACCGCTGTTGCGAAATAGCCACTCTCTCCTGCACTCTCACCCTGCCTCTACCCACAAGTGGAGACCCTGCTTGAGTAGTGGGGACTTGTTCTGCATCACTCCATTCACCTTCCTGAACTGCCTGATATCCTTGAAGAGGCCCTCTTTTGTCCATTGGCACCAGCGCATGCAGGTACTTTTGAGCACAAGGCTCCTCTCTTCGTAGGGCTCGGACTTCCTCCTAGTTAGGTGTATTTCGGATGTCGAACTGGGGCTAATGATTACTTGCACTGCCTGTTTTCCTCCCCATCTAGGTGGTCTACATATTACGTGCTCCTAACTCCTTAGACCCCACGGTCTTGTATATATATTGGATTGATTGTGATGTGTTGGTTTACTTTAGTATTATCGTGATTCTTTGCTATGGTCGATGTTACAAAGGTCTTGTAATAAATGTGTCTATATTTTTAATATAACACCTATCTGGAGTAATTTATAAGTGTCCTTGCTTTGTGTGCTCATTGCGGGCTTTCAGTCACCCTCTTGAGACTTAGTCTTGACCGCCGCCATCGCTACCCTGATTGGTCTGGCTTGTCCAGAGGTTACCCTGTTCCAAGAAACTAGGCTGGCCTTCAGAACATCTGCCCCTCCAGGTCCGAGTTCAGAAATCCATCTTAACAGCAACTATAAGAGTGAATCAAGGAGAGAGAGAAAGGAGGTGCCCTGAATCAGTCACTTGTTTCAGCACGCGAACAATAGTAACCAACAATAATGTCCAATGAGTTTTAAAACACTCCGGTCAACCCATGTAGTGGTTGCTAATGTAGTGGTTGCTAATAAAGGTTACAGAGGGTACTTGGGTTGTGGATAAGAAACGCCCGATAGTGTGGATTGGATAATCCATAGATCTTGTAGAGGACACTTGGATTATATGTGCATCTAAGGTCGTTGGTACATGGACTCAGTTTTATTTGAGCGCTTAAAATAACAGAAAGCAAAACTGTCTTTATAAATGTAGTTGTGCTGCTACTTGGTCAGCAAACCGTATAAGTTAACGCCTAAAACTTAGTTCAATAAAAGGTTTCCTACCTACCTGTAGGTAGGATGCTGTCACTTTAGTCATGCAATCGCGCTCTGGCAGATAAATGGCCGGGATAGTGAGCATGGATGAAACACACAGCACTGCATGCAGCGGTCTGTATGGAGAGAAAAGGGAAAAGCTATGCTTTAAATGCGCTCAGAAAATATCTAGCGCGGTTTATAAAAACAAACAATTCATCTCTCCAAAGTTAGCGAGTGTAGAAGCTGCGAGTTCACATACCTGTAATGGTGTGACTGTAGTCATAGCGGGCGTCTATAACTCGGCTGTGTCAAACCATTGGTATGACAACCATACAAATAAATAGCAGCGTCATGAAGGAACGTCAAAAGTATCCTGGGCATTGATGCATTGCTATAGTGACCGAAGGCCGTGTGGAGCTAAAGTGCTCCAATTTAGCTGCTAAAGCTGGTGGCACGGCAAGTTAGTAATTGTATGCCCCAGGCTATGTGAGCTAGCTGAAAATATTGGGAAATACGCCTGGTTTCAAGAAGCACTGGGTGGTTAGAGCTAGAAAAAAGTGAAGCCTTGCAATATGCAGTACTTATGTGCATGCAGCGGAGAACAATGCTGTCCAGCTAGAGATGCCTGCAACAGTGGCCAAGAATCGTATCAAGCCAAGTTACTCCAATATGGCTACTGATGCCTATGGCACCGCAAGTTGGCTTATTATCAACAGTGTACGACCCAGGTTTGGCGGGCTGACTATTACGACAACTCTACTTCCAACCAGCAGTGGACCCCATGCCCCGGCCACTCCAATTTCAGAAAATTGCAATCCCTAGACTCTCTGAACAGCCGGCTGAACAGCTCGATTCTGAGATCACAGGGAACGAGGTGCAGGACGATTTGGCTCAGCTTCAAATAAGGAAGACTCCGGGGCCCAATGGCTTTCCAGTGGAAACGCCTAGGTGGCACATTAACTCGACACATGCACCGTATGTTTCTCCGGAGCAAGGAACATGGGGAACTTCTCCTGGACCTCAGGAGAACATGCATAGTGGTAATTCCCAAACCAGGGAAACTCCCGGAAGAGCGTGCCTCCTATAGGCCTATATCGCTGATAAATGGAGAGGCGAAAATGCTTGCGCCAGTTCTGGCTAATAGACTACTGGGGGTCATTGAATCCCTTGTTCAACCGGACCAGTGTGGATTTATGCCTAACAAATCAACTCGCATGAACCTACGTAGAAATCAACTTGCCGTAGACCGCGCCCCGAGTTACCAGGTCCACTAGCCCTGTTAGCTGTAGATTTCAAAAATGCGTTTGACTCGGTTGGGTGGGAGGCCCTGTGGGAAATTATGAGGCAGATGAACTATGGGCAAGTTTTCATGTCTTGGGTTAAGCTTCTCTATGAATCCCCAGAAGCGACTATGAGAGTGAATGGTAGGTCATCCAGAAAGTTCCCACTGGGTCGTGGAACCAGACAGGGCTGGCCTCTCTCCCCCCCCCTACTGTTCCTTCTTGCTATGGAACCACTGGTGATCAAACTTAGAATGGACAACAATATGTCTGGATTCACCTGGCCAGGAGGTGGGGAGGATACAATTTCGCTATACGCGGATGATCTCCTCATTTACCTTAGCAACCCTATGGTCTCCTGCCCGATTGGGTCCCAAACTCCTCAGAGTAAATAACCATAAAACTGTGTACTTCCCGATCCAAGGGGGTGATGCGGCAATCCCTGAACCTTGTCCATATCATGTTTCAATCCTGGGCTTCACATATTTAGGTATACGTATTAGTCCAACTCTGGACGAATTCCTCCGGCTCAACCTACAACCAGGGGTAGATAGATTTGCCAAAGACGTCTCTCACTGGCAGTCCCTTCCACTGTCAATGGGCAGAGCGGCAATGTTTAAAATGATGATGCTTCCAAGGCTCTTGTACGTCCTACAGAATGCTCCGCTCCACATCCCCCTCAAAACCTTTGCAACAAGAGACAAGACCATACGGACACTGCTTTCGGGTGGGAAACAACGCAGAATCGCTCTTACAACACTACAGCGCTCAGTATGGGAGGGAGGCATAGGACTACCATGCATTTGCACATACTACTTGGCCGCAAAAACGGGGGTGGTGAATGATTGGCTACACGGCGACCCTACACTCCTACATATCTGCATGAACCAGGCACCATGAACTCCGTCTCTCCCCTCGAGGCTCTATACGATGACAATAGTGTGTGTCAGGAATACCAAGAATGACAATCCATATCGTCATATCTGTAGGGATGCACACCGACACATTGGAGGTGGAGAAAACCGACACTTACCCAACCCCTATGGTACAACGTATACCTTGCAGGAAAAAAACAATGGGATGTTTTGGAAATTGGGTGAAACAAGGCAAATGCACATTGGCGCATGTAGTCGAAGGGGGGCTCCTTCTGGATATTGAAACCCTGAAGGGAAAATATGGGTTACAGCCCATGAACCGTTTTAGGCACACGCAACTCACTCACGCAATGAACGCCCAATTCCCAAACCTGGCCGATATACCTGCCTGCTCCCCTCTGGAAACCAATTTTCTCCCGGATCTCATCCCCTCAAAGGTTACCTCCACACTTTACCAGGCCCTTAATTCCATTGGCACCAAGGAACTCACTAGGTTGAAAGAAAAATGTGAAAGGGACCTGGGCAGGCTGGTATCAGAGGAATGGGTGGACGCATTGATGTTTCCCCGAGATATAGGTATTGACACTAAGTTAAGGCTGATACAGCTCAGAATACTACACCAGTCATACTACTCTCAAACTATGCTGGCCAAATGGGGCGGGACGGATGGTGGGGTCTGTCTTTGGTGCAAGAGAGAAGATGGTACCATTTTCCACATGATCTGGGACTGCAAAGTTTTACAGACCTTCTTGGAGGAATGCAGCAGCAGGATTTCTAGGATAGTGGGACCCCAGTTCCCAGAAACCAGAAATTGATATTGTTAGGGATCTGGGCAGAGGTGGACTTTACCAAATATGAAAGATCATTCCTTGCAGTGGCACTAAGGGTGGGGAAATGATTGACTGCTGCAACCTGGGGCTCTGCAGAGACATTGTGCATAAACCGATGGTCCAACGAAGTAAGCAGGTGTGCATCCATGGAACAACGAATCTACAAAGCGCGGCGTTGCCCCAAAACATTTCAGTAAATATGAGGGAAATGGATGGGTGAATATTATCCCCCCTCTTCCTCCACCACCCTTCTCTCCACCCTTCCCCCCTATACACCCCCCCTTCCAACGCCTGAGGATCTCGGTGCTATCAAGAAATGCTTATGATTGGTAATATGTATTATAGATCTTCTGACCTTGCTGCTTCTTATTCCTATTCAAGTTCACATATTGTTTTGTTTTTGTAAAACACAATAAACCATGAGAAACAATTTAAATCATTAGCTCTTACCATCTACAGATAACTGAAATGATGAAAAAGTTTACAAATAAACTAAATCATCAACAAAAAAAAAACAATAAACAGGGTTATAAAAAAAAAGAGCATAAATCGTTTCCTAACTAACGTAACAATCAAACAAACTTTGCACTATATGTCACGATCTGCCACATCCTAACAATAAGCCTCTCACATTTAAGCACAAACTTACTCTTAACCTAACAGTGAAGAAAACTACTCTAATAATCAATATCTTGTCTAAACAAAAACACACCTGAATACAAAGAAATCCTTATACATATGAAGACAAACTCATAAACCACCACATAAAAGTAGGAAAAAATAGAAAAGATGCTGACACCACAAAGATCACATAAAAGAAAACTGCAACAGAAGGAAGCATTGCGTGAAGGAAACAGATACACACATGAACAATAGGTTAGCTACGCCTTTCGTCCCCATGTTAACCATCTAATTTAGATAAAAGTTGTTCTTGTAGTCTCATTCTTGTTTCACCTTTACTAGACAGTACACCCTATGTGTTTCATTAACCTTAACTCTCAAAAAACTGCTATTATATATCGGAGAATCTCTACCTTATTTCCATATCAAGACTTCCTTATAACGATTCCCAATATCCAGACTTCCTTATAACTGCTGGACAGGTACACCAGCCGTGCTACCTTATTTCCATATCCATTATAACCTTAAATGCTGAAACAATACATAAACTTTAATGCTGGAACAATACACTAACTGCACTGTATTTCCCAAAATCCAGACTTCCTTATAAAACGTTCTATTTGTGGCAATCACGACTCTCAGATATCGCCAGAAATGACTGAGCTGATAACACACAGCTTACTACAGCCTTAATAACTATGATGACCTTCATTAATCGAACAAACACTCAGCTACCTACTGAGATACAGCATGGTCATCCCCAAATGAACAAAGACACAGCAAATACATATATAAGCTCTGAAAACCCCACCAGTAACTTTCAGCCGACCATGGATTCAAACCCCATTGATTGTCCAAAGGACTTGAATCCTCAGACCAAAAACAACAAAAACAAACTACATCCTTCGGGAAGTAATTATGTCATCTTTATGCCCTCTGCGCCAAATGCAATAGGTCAAAGTAAAACAAAAAAACCACAAGTTGGCTCTAGGGCCTTTCTCAGAAATTTGACGATGCCCAAACCAACATCACAAAAGGCACTTATGAAAAACTCACTAGGAACAACCATTCCTCTCTCTCCCAATCATCAAATTTGTCAGGAAATAGATGATCGACGACTCAGGGAAATGTGCAGACTGAAGAACTGACTGAGGATGAGCAGCTAGATATGCTACTAAACCAAACACAGCATTTCGACGAAGAACTTGACATCTCAGAAGAAGCACAGATACAGCCACGTGATACTTCACTCATGATCGTGGATGAATACCAGCCATCTGACTCTCGACAAGAATCGCAATTGACTCTGTCGTGTGAAGATTTATCTAACACTACTTTAGACCCAGATTGAGCTCATCCAATTGTTACTGGAACTGACGCTCCTCATACCCATCCATTACCTTTGCCAAATAAAACACCAACCACTGCAATAACAGAACCAACTTTCGTTAACCTGTGGAAAATCACAACCTCTCGCGCTCTACTCTTGAAAAGAACACAAACTAATGCAGATGAACTGATTCTTAACCGAACAAATGTTCTGCGTCTATTCAAAGCAATCCCCAACCTACAAAACATCACTGCACAAGATATTTTGACAATAGACTTTACGGATGAGAGTCATTTAGATCAAATTCAGTTACTTCTTACATCTACCAATATAAAACAGCTCATTATTGAGCGAAAGAGCAACTTTAATCTGGTTGGATTTGAAGTACAAAATGGTGAACCACAAAAAGAAGTCCAAATGGAAAAAACTTTAGAAAGAAAGGGTTACACCTGTTAAAACAAGATAACCGGATAGACAATCATCATAGAAGAACAAGAGATGAAATCTCGCACAGAAATGGCTGGACTACAGAAAACAATCTGATTACAATGACCACCATATATGGAGGATAATGGACTGGTCACAAACAGTATATCCGGAGAGTACAGACATTACTCAATAACCACCACTGCAACCAACCGATTCCAAAATGTCATTATGTTCTTGGAATACACAAGGAAACAGCCATTTCTTTAGCAAACAGACTCATGATCTGACCGAATATGACATCATTTGTATCCAAGAATCATGGATCATAACTCAGCCGATCTGTGATGGCTACATGATCATGATGTTACCTGCAATAAAGAGTAAAAAAGGGCGACCATCTGCAGGTCTGCTGACCCTAATCAAAGTGGACAGCAACCTCACAATTGTGGAATCAACTAATATAAACGAGTGGATCCAAATCACTATACTCAGCACACTTAAGGTAGATTCGAACAACAACCCTGAACTACTCGGCATCGTTAATAACTATTGGAACTCGATGGCCATCGCCGACGAAACATATAAAGTATGCACCTTTATTGACGAAATCACGTTAAGATATCCAAAGATCCACTTAATATTATGAAGGGATCTGAACCTGCACTTGTACGATCGTGCAGGAATGCTGTTAGAACAAAAAATGTGTCTACACGGGCACAACCATGGCTCAAAGAAATGTCAACCAGGGGTCTCTCTAGAGTGCATTTCTTGGATGAAGTCACAAATAAACCATTGCACACGTGGATTCCAGGCTCCTCCGGAGCCATCATTGACTACATTTTTCTATCTAAACAGATCCGATCAAAACTTCTACAAGTTGGAAATGTGAAATCTGACAACAGTGATCACACCATACTGACTATTTTGTGGCAAATGCATAACCCCCTGAAGGTAAAGCTCCACCTTCCTCAACTAACACTAAACTTGGATTTGAATAGACTGAAAATCTCTCATGTTGATCTGAGAAAACTGTCTGACCTATTTAATAGTACTTCTCTGTCAGACACGAGACGGCTGAA